>NC_080745.1:2875035-3500035 GCF_020826845.1 Diceros bicornis minor
GAGATGGGGCATGAAGTTATTTCTAGGAGTTGGACACATACCAAGTTTAGCTCAGTTCTGGGCATCTTTGAAATACCTATACAAACTTGTTCCTACATAGTAACTTGCATCTTTGAATGAGAATGTGCTTGCTTACAGCAACGAGCTATATGTTCTGAATGCCCGAATTCGGATTCTGTGTCAAAACTTTGTTAGGAATTATGTGATCCTTACTAGCTGGAAGTAAGGGAGATGGGGCATGAAGTTATTTCTAGGAGTTGGACACATACCAAGTTTAGCTCAGTTCTGGGCATCTTTGAAATACCTATACAAACATGTTCCTACATAGTAACTTGCATCTTTGAATGAGAATGTGCTTGCTTACAGCAACGTGCTATATGTTCTGAATGCCCGAATTGGGATTCTGTGTCAAAACTTTGTTAGGAATTATGTGATCCTTACTAGCTGGAAGTAAGGGAGATGGGGCATGAAGTTATTTCTAGGAGTTGGACACATACCAAGTTTAGATCAGTTCTGGGCATCTTTGAAATACCTATACAAACTTGTTCCTACATAGTAACTTGCATCTTTGAATGAGAATGTGCTTGCTTACAGCAACGTGCTATATGTTCTGAATGCCCGAATTGGGATTCTGTGTCAAAACTTTGTTAGGAATTATGTGATCCTTACTAGCTGGAAGTAAGGGAGATGGGGCATGAAGTTATTTCTAGGAGTTGGACACATACCAAGTTTAGCTCAGTTCTGGGCATCTTTGAAATACCTATACAAACATGTTCCTACATAGTAACTTGCATCTTTGAATGAGAATGTGCTTGCTTACAGCAACGTGCTATATGTTCTGAATGCCCGAATTGGGATTCTGTGTCAAAACTTTGTTAGGAATTATGTGATCCTTACTAGCTGGAAGTAAGGGAGATGGGGCATGAAGTTATTTCTAGGAGTTGGACACATACCAAGTTTAGCTCAGTTCTGGGAATCTTTGAAATACCTATACAAACTTGTTCCTACATAGTAACTTGCATCTTTGAATGAGAATGTGCTTGCTTTCAGCAACGTGCTATATGTTCTGAATGCCCGAATTGGGAATCTGTGTCAAAACTTTGTTAGGAATTATGTGATCCTTACTAGCTGGAAGTAAGGGAGATGGGGCATGAAGTTATTTCTAGGAGTTGGAGACATACCAAGTTTAGCTCAGTTCTGGGCATCTTTGAAATACCTATACAAACTTGTTCCTACATAGTAACTTGCATCTTTGAATGAGAATGTGCTTGCTTGCAGCAACGTGCTATATGTTCTGAATGCCCGAATAGGGAATCTGTGTCAAAACTTTGTTAGGAATTATGTGATCCTTACTAGCTGGAAGTAAGGGAAATGGGGCATGAAGTTATTTCTAGGAGTTGGACACATACCAAGTTTAGCTCAGTTCTGGGCATCTTTGAAATACCTATACAAACTTGTTCCTACCTAGTAACTTGCATCTTTGAATGAGAATCTGCTTGCTTACAGCAACGTGCTATATGTTCTGAATGCCCGAATTGGGAATCTGTGTCAAAACTTTGTTAGGAATTATGTGATCCTTACTAGCTGGAAGTAAGGGAGATGGGGCATGAAGTTATTCCTAGGTTTGGACACATACCAAGTTTAGCTCAGTTCTGGGCATCTTTGAAATACCTATACAAACTTGTTCCTACATAGTATCTTGCAACTTTGAATGAGAATGTGCTTGCTTACAGCAACGTGATACATGTTCTGAATTCCCGAATTGGGAATCTGTGTCAAAACTTTGTTAGGAATTATGTGATCCTTACTAGCTGGAAGTAAGGGAGATTGGGCATGAAGTTATTTCTTGGAGTTGGAGACATACCAAGTTTAGCTCAGTTCTGGGCATCTTTGAAATACCTATACAAACTTGTTCCTACATAGTAACTTGCATCTTTGAATGAGAATCTGCTTGGTTGCAGCAACGTGCTATATGTTCTGAATGCCCGAATAGGGAATCTGTGTCAAAACTTTGTTAGGAATTATGTGATCCTTACTAGCTGGAAGTAAGGGAGATGGGGCATGAAGTTATTTCTAGGAGTTGGACACATACCAAGTTGAGCTCAGTTCTGGGCATCTTTGAAATACCTATACAAACTTGTTCCTACATAGTAACTTGCATCTTTGAATGAGAATGTGCTTGCTTACAGCAACGTGCTATATGTTCTGAATGCCCGAATTGGGATTCTGTGTCAAAACTTTGTTAGGAATTATGTGATCCTTACTAGCTGGAAGTAAGGGAGATGGGGCATGAAGTTATTTCTAGGAGTTGGACACATAGCAAGTTTAGCTCAGTTCTGGGCATCTTTGAAATACCTATACAAACATGTTCCTACATAGTAACTTGCATCTTTGAATGAGAATGTGCTTGCTTACAGCAACGTGCTATATGTTCTGAATGCCCGAATTGGGATTCTGTGTCAAAACTTTGTTAGGAATTATGTGATCCTTACTAGCTGGAAGTAAGGGAGATGGGGCATGAAGTTATTTCTAGGAGTTGGACACATACCAAGTTTAGCTCAGTTCTGGGAATCTTTGAAATACCTATACAAACTTGTTCCTACATAGTAACTTGCATCTTTGAATGAGAATGTGCTTGCTTTCAGCAACGTGCTATATGTTCTGAATGCCCGAATTGGGAATCTGTGTCAAAACTTTGTTAGGAATTATGTGATCCTTACTAGCTGGAAGTAAGGGAGATGGGGCATGAAGTTATTTCTAGGAGTTGGAGACATACCAAGTTTAGCTCAGTTCTGGGCATCTTTGAAATACCTATACAAACTTGTTCCTACATAGTAACTTGCATCTTTGAATGAGAATGTGCTTGCTTGCAGCAACGTGCTATATGTTCTGAATGCCCGAATAGGGAATCTGTGTCAAAACTTTGTTAGGAATTATGTGATCCTTACTAGCTGGAAGTAAGGGAAATGGGGCATGAAGTTATTTCTAGGAGTTGGACACATACCAAGTTTAGCTCAGTTCTGGGCATCTTTGAAATACCTATACAAACTTGTTCCTACCTAGTAACTTGCATCTTTGAATGAGAATCTGCTTGCTTACAGCAACGTGCTATATGTTCTGAATGCCCGAATTGGGAATCTGTGTCAAAACTTTGTTAGGAATTATGTGATCCTTACTAGCTGGAAGTAAGGGAGATGGGGCATGAAGTTATTCCTAGGTTTGGACACATACCAAGTTTAGCTCAGTTCTGGGCATCTTTGAAATACCTATACAAACTTGTTCCTACATAGTATCTTGCAACTTTGAATGAGAATGTGCTTGCTTACAGCAACGTGATACATGTTCTGAATTCCCGAATTGGGAATCTGTGTCAAAACTTTGTTAGGAATTATGTGATCCTTACTAGCTGGAAGTAAGGGAGATTGGGCATGAAGTTATTTCTTGGAGTTGGAGACATACCAAGTTTAGCTCAGTTCTGGGCATCTTTGAAATACCTATACAAACTTGTTCCTACATAGTAACTTGCATCTTTGAATGAGAATCTGCTTGGTTGCAGCAACGTGCTATATGTTCTGAATGCCCGAATAGGGAATCTGTGTCAAAACTTTGTTAGGAATTATGTGATCCTTACTAGCTGGAAGTAAGGGAGATGGGGCATGAAGTTATTTCTAGGAGTTGGACACATACCAAGTTGAGCTCAGTTCTGGGCATCTTTGAAATACCTATACAAACTTGTTCCTACATAGTAACTTGCATCTTTGAATGAGAATGTGCTTGCTTACAGCAACGTGCTATATGTTCTGAATGCCCGAATTGGGATTCTGTGTCAAAACTTTGTTAGGAATTATGTGATCCTTACTAGCTGGAAGTAAGGGAGATGGGGCATGAAGTTATTTCTAGGAGTTGGACACATAGCAAGTTTAGCTCAGTTCTGGGCATCTTTGAAATACCTATACAAACATGTTCCTACATAGTAACTTGCATCTTTGAATGAGAATGTGCTTGCTTACAGCAACGTGCTATATGTTCTGAATGCCCGAATTGGGATTCTGTGTCAAAACTTTGTTAGGAATTATGTGATCCTTACTAGCTGGAAGTAAGGGAGATGGGGCATGAAGTTATTTCTAGGAGTTGGACACATACCAAGTTTAGCTCAGTTCTGGGCATCTTTGAAATACCTATACAAACTTGTTCCTACATAGTAACTTGCATCTTTGAATGAGAATGTGCTTGCTTACAGCAACGTGCTATATGTTCTGAATGCCCGAATTGGGAATCTGTGTCAAAACTTTGTTAGGAATTATGTGATCCTTACTAGCTGGAAGTAAGGGAGATGGGGCATGAAGTTATTTCTAGCAGTTGGACACATAGCAAGTTTAGCTCAGTTCTGGGCATCTTTGAAATACCTATACAAACTTGTTCCTACATAGTAACTTGCATCTTTGAATGAGAATGTGCTTGCTTGCAGCAACGTGCTATATGTTCTGAATGCCCGAATAGGGAATCTGTGTCAAAACTTTGTTAGGAATTATGTGATCCTTACTAGCTGGAAGTAAGGGAGATGGGGCATGAAGTTATTTCTAGGAGTTGGACACATACCAAGTTTAGCTCAGTTCTGGGCATCTTTGAAATACCTATACAAACTTGTTCCTACATAGTAACTTGCAACTTTGAATGAGAATGTGCTTGCTTACAGCAACGTGCTATATGTTCTGAATGCCCGAATTGGGAATCTGTGTCAAAACTTTGTTAGGAATTATGTGATCCTTACTAGCTGGAAGTAAGGGAGATGGGGCATGAAGTTATTTCTAGGAGTTGGACACATACCAAGTTTAGCTCAGTTCTGGGCATCTTTGAAATACCTATACAAACAAGTTCCTACATAGTAACTTGCATCTTTGAATGAGAATGTGCTTGCTTACAGCAACGTGCTATATGTTCTGAATGCCCGAATTGGGAATCTGTGTCAAAACTTTGTTAGGAATTATGTGATCCTTACTAGCTGGAAGTAAGGGAGATGGGGCATGAAGTTATTTCTAGGAGTTGGACACATACCAAGTTTAGCTCAGTTCTGGGCATCTTTGAAATACCTATACAAACTTGTTCCTACATAGTAACTTGCATCTTTGAATGAGAATGTGCTTGCTTACAGCAACGTGCTATATGTTCTGAATGCCCGAATTGGGAATCTGTGTCAATACTTTGTTAGGAATTATGTGATCCTTACTAGCTGGAAGTAAGGGAGATGGGGCATGAAGTTATTTCTAGGAGTTGGACACATAGCAAGTTTAGCTCAGTTCTGGGCATCTTTGAAATACCTATACAAACTTGTTCCTACATAGTAACTTGCATCTTTGAATGAGAATGTGCTTGCTTACAGCAACGTGCTATATGTTCTGAATGCCCGAATTGGCAATCTGTGTCAAAACTTAGTTAGGAATTATGTGATCCTTACTAGCTGGAAGTAAGGGAGATGGGGCATGAAGTTATTTCTAGGAGTTGGACACATACCAAGTTTAGCTCAGTTCTGGGCATCTTTGAAATACCTATACAAACTTGTTCCTACATAGTAACTTGCATCTTTGAATGAGAATGTGCTTGCTTACAGCAACGTGCTATATGTTCTGAATGGCCGAATTGGGAATCTGTGTCAAAACTTTGTTAGGAATTATGTGATCCTTACTAGCTGGAAGTAAGGGAGATGGGGCATGAAGTTATTTCTAGGAGTTGGACACATAGCAAGTTTAGCTCAGTTCTGGGCATTTTTGAAATACCTATACAAACTTGTTCCTACATAGTAACTTGCATCTTTGAATGAGAATGTGCTTGCTTACAGCAACGTGCTATATGTTCTGAATGCCCGAATTGGGAATCTGTGTCAAAACTTTGTTAGGAATTATGTGATCCTTACTAGCTGGAAGTAAGGGAGATGGGGCATGAAGTTATTTCTAGGAGTTGGACACATACCAAGTTTAGCTCAGTTCTGGGCATCTTTGAAATACCTATACAAACTTGTTCCTACATAGTAACTTGCATCTTTGAATGAGAATGTGCTTGCTTACAGCAACGTGCTATATGTTCTGAATGCCCGAATTGGCAATCTGTGTCAAAACTTTGTTAGGAATTATGTGATCCTTACTAGCTGGAAGTAAGGGAGATGGGGCATGAAGTTATTTCTTGGAGTTGGACACATAGCAAGTTTAGCTCAGTTCTGGGCATCTTTGAAATACCTATACAAACTTGTTCCTACATAGTAACTTGCAACTTTGAATGAGAATCTGCTTGCTTGCTGCAACGTGCTATATGTTCTGAATGTCCGAATAGGGAATCTGTGTCAAAACTTTGTTAGGAATTATGTGATCCTTACTAGCTGGAAGTAAGGGAGATGGGGCATGAAGTTATTTCTAGGAGTTGGACACATACCAAGTTTAGCTCAGTTCTGGGCATCTTTGAAATACCTATACAAACTTGTTCCTACCTAGTAACTTGCATCTTTGAATGAGAATCTGCTTGCTTACAGCAACGTGCTTTATGTTCTGAATGCCCGAATTGGGAATCTGTGTCAAAACTTTGTTAGGAATTATGTGATCCTTACTAGCTGGAAGTAAGGGAGATGGGGCATGAAGTTATTTCTAGGAGTTGGACACATACCAAGTTTAGCTCAGTTCTGGGCATCTTTGAAATACCTATACAAACTTGTTCCTACATAGTAACTTGCAACTTTGAATGAGAATGTGCTTGCTTGCAGCAACGTGCTATATGTTCTGAATGCCCGAATAGGGAATCTGTGTCAAAACTTTGTTAGGAATTATGTGATCCTTACTAGCTGGAAGTAAGGGAGATGGGGCATGAAGTTATTTCTAGGAGTTGGACACATACCAAGTTTAGCTCAGTTCTGGGCATCTTTGAAATACCTATACAAACTTGTTCCTACATAGTAACTTGCATCTTTGAATGAGAATCTGCTTGCTTACAGCAACGTGCTATATGTTCTGAATGCCCGAATTGGCAATCTGTGTCAAAACTTTGTTAGGAATTATGTGATCCTTACTAGCTGGAAGTAAGGGAGATGGGGCATGAAGTTATTTCTAGGAGTTGGACACATACCAAGTTGAGCTCAGTTCTGGGCATCTTTGAAATACCTATACAAACTTGTTCCTACATAGTAACTTGGAACTTTGAATGAGAATGTGCTTGCTTACAGCAACGTGCTATATGTTCTGAATGCCCGAATTGGGAATCTGTGTCAAAACTTTGTTAGGAATTATGTGATCCTTACTAGCTGGAAGTAAGGGAGATGGGGCATGAAGTTATTTCTAGGAGTTGGACACATACCAAGTTTAGCTCAGTTCTGGGCATCTTTGAAATACCTATACAAACTTGTTCCTACATAGTAACTTGCATCTTTGAATGAGAATGTGCTTGCTTACAGCAACGTGCTATATGTTCTGAATGCCCGAATTGGGAATTTGTGTCAAAACTTTGTTAGGAATTATGTGATCCTTACTAGCTGGAAGTAAGGGAGATGGGGCATGAAGTTATTTCTAGGAGTTGGAGACATACCAAGTTTAGCTCAGTTCTGGGCATCTTTGAAATACCTATACAAACTTGTTCCTACATAGTAACTTGCATCTTTGAATGAGAATGTGCTTGCTTACAGCAACGTGCTATATGTTCTGAATGCCCGAATTCGGATTCTGTGTCAAAACTTTGTTAGGAATTATGTGATCCTTACTAGCTGGAAGTATGGGAGATGGGGCATGAAGTTATTTCTAGGAGTTGGACACATACCAAGTTTAGCTCAGTTCTGGGCATCTTTGAAATACCTATACAAACATGTTCCTACATAGTAACTTGCATCTTTGAATGAGAATGTGCTTGCTTACAGCAACGTGCTATATGTTCTGAATGCCCGAATTGGGATTCTGTGTCAAAACGTTGTTAGGAATTATGTGATCCTTACTAGCTGGAAGTAAGGGAGATGGGGCATGAAGTTATTTCTAGGAGTTGGACACATACCAAGTTGAGCTCAGTTCTGGGCATCTTTGAAATACCTATACAAACTTGTTCCTACATAGTAACTTGGAACTTTGAATGAGAATGTGCTTGCTGACAGCAACGTGCTATATGTTCTGAATGCCCGAATTGGGAATCTGTGTCAAAACTTTGTTAGGAATTATGTGATCCTTACTAGCTGGAAGTAAGGGAGATGGGGCATGAAGTTATTTCTAGGAGTTGGACACATACCAAGTTTAGCTCAGTTCTGGGCATCTTTGAAATACCTATACAAACTTGTTCCTACATAGTAACTTGCATCTTTGAATGAGAATGTGCTTGCTTACAGCAACGTGCTATATGTTCTGAATGCCCGAATTGGGAATCTGTGTCAAAACTTTGTTAGGAATTATGTGATCCTTACTAGCTGGAAGTAAGGGAGATGGGGCATGAAGTTATTTCTAGGAGTTGGAGACATACCAAGTTTAGCTCAGTTCTGGGCATCTTTGAAATACCTATACAAACTTGTTCCTACATAGTAACTTGCATCTTTGAATGAGAATGTGCTTGCTTACAGCAACGTGCTATATGTTCTGAATGCCCGAATTCGGATTCTGTGTCAAAACTTTGTTAGGAATTATGTGATCCTTACTAGCTGGAAGTATGGGAGATGGGGCATGAAGTTATTTCTAGGAGTTGGACACATACCAAGTTTAGCTCAGTTCTGGGCATCTTTGAAATACCTATACAAACATGTTCCTACATAGTAACTTGCATCTTTGAATGAGAATGTGCTTGCTTACAGCAACGTGCTATATGTTCTGAATGCCCGAATTGGGATTCTGTGTCAAAACGTTGTTAGGAATTATGTGATCCTTACTAGCTGGAAGTAAGGGAGATGGGGCATGAAGTTATTTCTAGGAGTTGGACACATACCAAGTTTAGCTCAGTTCTGGGCATCTTTGAAATACCTATACAAACTTGTTCCTACATAGTAACTTGCAACTTTGAATGAGAATGTGCTTGCTTACAGCAACGTGCTATATGTTCTGAATGCCCGAATTGGGAATCTGTGTCAAAACTTTGTTAGGAATTATGTGATCCTTACTAGCTGGAAGTAAGGGAGATGGGGCATGAAGTTATTTCTAGGAGTTGGACACATACCAAGTTTAGCTCAGTTCTGGGCATCTTTGAAATACCTATACAAACAAGTTCCTACATAGTAACTTGCATCTTTGAATGAGAATGTGCTTGCTTACAGCAACGTGCTATATGTTCTGAATGCCCGAATTGGGAATCTGTGTCAAAACTTTGTTAGGAATTATGTGATCCTTACTAGCTGGAAGTAAGGGAGATGGGGCATGAAGTTATTTCTAGGAGTTGGACACATACCAAGTTTAGCTCAGTTCTGGGCATCTTTGAAATACCTATACAAACTTGTTCCTACATAGTAACTTGCATCTTTGAATGAGAATGTGCTTGCTTACAGCAACGTGCTATATGTTCTGAATGCCCGAATTGGGAATCTGTGTCAAAACTTTGTTAGGAATTATGTGATCCTTACTAGCTGGAAGTAAGGGAGATGGGGCATGAAGTTATTTCTAGGAGTTGGACACATAGCAAGTTTAGCTCAGTTCTGGGCATCTTTGAAATACCTATACAAACTTGTTCCTACATAGTAACTTGCAACTTTGAATGAGAATCTGCTTGCTTGCAGCAACGTGCTATATGTTCTGAATGCCCGAATAGGGAATCTGTGTCAAAACTTTGTTAGGAATTATGTGATCCTTACTAGCTGGAAGTAAGGGAGATGGGGCATGAAGTTATTTCTAGGAGTTGGACACATACCAAGTTTAGCTCAGTTCTGGGCATCTTTGAAATACCTATACAAACTTGTTCCTACATAGTAACTTGCAACTTTGAATGAGAATATGCTTGCTTACAGCAACGTGCTATATGTTCTGAATGCCCGAATTGGGAATCTGTGTCAAAACTTTGTTAGGAATTATGTGATCCTTACTAGCTGGAAGTAAGGGAGATGGGGCATGAAGTTATTTCTAGGAGTTGGACACATACCAAGTTTAGCTCAGTTCTGGGCATCTTTGAAATACCTATACAAACTTGTTCCTACATAGTAACTTGCATCTTTGAATGAGAATGTGCTTGCTTACAGCAACGTGCTATAAGTTCTGAATGCCCGAATTGGCAATCTGTGTCAAAACTTAGTTAGGAATTATGTGATCCTTACTAGCTGGAAGTAAGGGAGATGGGGCATGAAGTTATTTCTAGGAGTTGGACACATACCAAGTTTAGCTCAGTTCTGGGCATCTTTGAAATACCTATACAAACTTGTTCCTACATAGTAACTTGCATCTTTGAATGAGAATGTGCTTGCTTACAGCAACGTGCTATATGTTCTGAATGCCCGAATTGGGAATCTGTGTCAAAACTTTGTTAGGAATTATGTGATCCTTACTAGCTGGAAGTAAGGGAGATGGGGCATGAAGTTATTTCTAGGAGTTGGACACATAGCAAGTTTAGCTCAGCTCTGGGCATTTTTGAAATACCTATACAAACTTGTTCCTACATAGTAACTTGCATCTTTGAATGAGAATGTGCTTGCTTACAGCAACGTGCTATATGTTCTGAATGCCCGAATTGGGAATCTGTGTCAAAACTTTGTTAGGAATTATGTGATCCTTACTAGCTGGAAGTAAGGGAGATGGGGCATGAAGTTATTTCTAGGAGTTGGACACATACCAAGTTTAGCTCAGTTCTGGGCATCTTTGAAATACCTATACAAACTTGTTCCTACATAGTAACTTGCATCTTTGAATGAGAATGTGCTTGCTTACAGCAACGTGCTATATGTTCTCAATGCCCGAATTGGCAATCTGTGTCAAAACTTTGTTAGGAATTATGTGATCCTTACTAGCTGGAAGTAAGGGAGATGGGGCATGAAGTTATTTCTTGGAGTTGGACACATAGCAAGTTTAGCTCAGTTCTGGGCATCTTTGAAATACCTATACAAACTTGTTCCTACATAGTAACTTGCAACTTTGAATGAGAATCTGCTTGCTTGCAGCAACGTGCTATATGTTCTGAATGCCCGAATAGGGAATCTGTGTCAAAACTTTGTTAGGAATTATGTGATCCTTACTAGCTGGAAGTAAGGGAGATGGGGCATGAACTTATTTCTAGGAGTTGGACACATACCAAGTTTAGCTCAGTTCTGGGCATCTTTGAAATACCTATACAAACTTGTTCCTACCTAGTAACTTGCATCTTTGAATGAGAATCTGCTTGCTTACAGCAACGTGCTTTATGTTCTGAATGCCCGAATTGGGAATCTGTGTCAAATCTTTGTTAGGAATTATGTGATCCTTACTAGCTGGAAGTAAGGGAGATGGGGCATGAAGTTATTTCTAGGAGTTGGACACATACCAAGTTTAGCTCAGTTCTGGGCATCTTTGAAATACCTATACAAACTTGTTCCTACATAGTATCTTGCAACTTTGAATGAGAATGTGCTTGCTTACAGCAACGTGCTACATGTTCTGAATTCCCGAATTGGGAATCTGTGTGAAAACTTTGTTAGGAATTATGTGATCCTTACTAGCTGGAAGTAAGGGAGATGGGGCATGAAGTTATTTCTTGGAGTTGGAGACATACCAAGTTTAGCTCAGTTCTGGGCATCTTTGAAATACCTATACAAACTTGTTCCTACATAGTAACTTGCAACTTTGAATGGGAATGTGCTTGCTTGCAGCAACGTGCTATATGTTCTGAATGCCCGAATAGGGAATCTGTGTCAAAACTTTGTTAGCAATTATGTGATCCTTACTAGCTGGAAGTAAGGGAGATGGGGCATGAAGTTATTTCTAGGAGTTGGACACATACCAAGTTTAGCTCAGTTCTGGGCATCTTTGAAATACCTATACAAACTTGTTCCTACGTAGTAACTTGCATCTTTGAATGAGAATCTGCTTGCTTACAGCAACGTGCTATATGTTCTGAATGCCGAATTGGGAATCTGTGTCAAAACTTTGTTAGGAATTATGTCATCCTTACTAGCTGGAAGTAAGGGAGATGGAGCATGAAGTTATTTCTAGGAGTTGGACACATACCAAGTTTAGCTCAGTTCTGGGCATCTTTGAAATACCTATACAAACTTGTTCCTACATAGTAACTTGCATCTTTGAATGAGAATGTGCTTGCTTACAGCAACGTGCTATATGTTCTGAATGCCCGAATTGGGAATCTGTGTCAAAACTTTGTTAGGAATTATGTGATCCTTACTAGCTGGAAGTAAGGGAGATGGGGCATGAAGTTATTTCTAGCAGTTGGACACATAGCAAGTTTAGCTCAGTTCTGGGCATCTTTGAAATACCTATACAAACTTGTTCCTACATAGTAACTTGCATCTTTGAATGAGAATGTGCTTGCTTGCAGCAACGTGCTATATGTTCTGAATGCCCGAATAGGGAATCTGTGTCAAAACTTTGTTAGGAATTATGTGATCCTTACTAGCTGGAAGTAAGGGAGATGGGGCATGAAGTTATTTCTAGGAGTTGGACACATACCAAGTTTAGCTCAGTTCTGGGCATCTTTGAAATACCTATACAAACTTGTTCCTACATAGTAACTTGCAACTTTGAATGAGAATGTGCTTGCTTACAGCAACGTGCTATATGTTCTGAATGCCCGAATTGGGAATCTGTGTCAAAACTTTGTTAGGAATTATGTGATCCTTACTAGCTGGAAGTAAGGGAGATGGGGCATGAAGTTATTTCTAGGAGTTGGACACATACCAAGTTTAGCTCAGTTCTGGGCATCTTTGAAATACCTATACAAACAAGTTCCTACATAGTAACTTGCATCTTTGAATGAGAATGTGCTTGGTTACAGCAACGTGCTATATGTTCTGAATGCCCGAATTGGGAATCTGTGTCAAAACTTTGTTAGGAATTATGTGATCCTTACTAGCTGGAAGTAAGGGAGATGGGGCATGAAGTTATTTCTAGGAGTTGGACACATACCAAGTTTAGCTCAGTTCAGGGCATCTTTGCAATACCTATACAAACTTGTTCCTACATAGTAACTTGCATCTTTGAATGAGAATGTGCTTGCTTACAGCAACGTGCTATATGTTCTGAATGCCCGAATTGGGAATCTGTGTCAAAACTTTGTTAGGAATTATGTGATCCTTACTAGCTGGAAGTAAGGGAGATGGGGCATGAAGTTATTTCTAGGAGTTGGACACATAGCAAGTTTAGCTCAGTTCTGGGCATCTTTGAAATACCTATACAAACTTGTTCCTACATAGTAACTTGCAACTTTGAATGAGAATCTGCTTGCTTGCAGCAACGTGCTATATGTTCTGAATGCCCGAATAGGGAATCTGTGTCAAAACTTTGTTAGGAATTATGTGATCCTTACTAGCTGGAAGTAAGGGAGATGGGGCATGAAGTTATTTCTAGGAGTTGGACACATACCAAGTTTAGCTCAGTTCTGGGCATCTTTGAAATACCTATACAAACTTGTTCCTACCTAGTAACTTGCAACTTTGAATGAGAATGTGCTTGCTTACAGCAACGTGCTATATGTTCTGAATGCCCGAATTGGGAATCTGTGTCAAAACTTTGTTAGGAATTATGTGATCCTTACTAGCTGGAAGTAAGGGAGATGGGGCATGAAGTTATTTCTAGGAGTTGGACACATACCAAGTTTAGCTCAGTTCTGGGCATCTTTGAAATACCTATACAAACTTGTTCCTACCTAGTAACTTGCATCTTTGAATGAGAATCTGCTTGCTTACAGCAACGTGCTTTATGTTCTGAATGCCCGAATTGGGAATCTGTGTCAAAACTTTGTTAGGAATTATGTGATCCTTACTAGCTGGAAGTAAGGGAGATGGGGCATGAAGTTATTTCTAGGAGTTGGACACATACCAAGTTTAGCTCAGTTCTGGGCATCTTTGAAATACCTATACAAACTTGTTCCTACATAGTAACTTGCAACTTTGAATGAGAATGTGCTTGCTTGCAGCAACGTGCTATATGTTCTGAATGCCCGAATAGGGAATCTGTGTCAAAACTTTGTTAGGAATTATGTGATCCTTACTAGCTGGAAGTAAGGGAGATGGGGCATGAAGTTATTTCTAGGAGTTGGACACATACCAAGTTTAGCTCAGTTCTGGGCATCTTTGAAATACCTATACAAACTTGTTCCTACCTAGTAACTTGCAACTTTGAATGAGAATGTGCTTGCTTGCAGCAACGTGCTATATGTTCTGAATGCCCGAATAGGGAATCTGTGTCAAAACTTTGTTAGGAATTATGTGATCCTTACTAGCTGGAAGTAAGGGAGATGGGGCATGAAGTTATTTCTAGGAGTTGGACACATACCAAGTTTAGCTCAGTTCTGGGCATCTTTGAAATACCTATACAAACTTGTTCCTACCTAGTAACTTGCATCTTTGAATGAGAATGTGCTTGCTTGCAGCAACGGGCTATATGTTCTGAATGCCCGAATTGGGAATCTGTGTCAAAACTTTGTTAGGAATTATGTGATCCTTACTAGCTGGAAGTAAGGGAGATGGGGCATGAAGTTATTTCTAGGAGTTGGACACATACCAAGTTTAGCTCAGTTCTGGGCATCTTTGAAATACCTATACAAACTTGTTCCTACCTAGTAACTTGCATCTTTGAATGAGAATGTGCTTGCTTGCAGCAACGGGCTATATGTTCTGAATGCCCGAATTGGGAATCTGTGTCAAAACTTTGTTAGGAATTATGTGATCCTTACTAGCTGGAAGTAAGGGAGATGGGGCATGAAGTTATTTCTAGGAGTTGGAGACAAACCAAGTTTAGCTCAGTTCTGGGCATCTTTGAAATACCTATACAAACTTGTTCCTACATAGTAACTTGCAACTTTGAATGAGAATGTGCTTGCTTGCAGCAACGTGCTATATGTTCTGAATGCCCGAATTGGGAATCTGTGTCAAAACTTTGTTAGGAATTATGTGATCCTTACTAGCTTGAAGTAAGGGAGATGGGGCATGAAGTTATTTCTAGGAGTTGGACACATACCAAGTTTAGCTCAGTTCTGGGCATCTTTGAAATACCTATACAAACTTGTTCCTACATAGTAACTTGCATCTTTGAATGAGAATGTGCTTGCTTGCAGCAACGTGCTATATGTTCTGAATGCCCGAATTGGGAATCTGTGTCAAAACTTTGTTAGGAATTATGTGATCCTTACTAGCTGGAAGTAAGGGAGATGGGGCATGAAGTTATTTCTAGGAGTTGGACACATACCAAGTTTAGCTCAGTTCTGGGCATCTTTGAAATACCTATACAAACTTGTTCCTACCTAGTAACTTGCATCTTTGAATGAGAATGTGCTTGCTTACAGCAACGTGCTATATGTTCTGAATGCCCGAATTGGGAATCTGTGTCAAAACTTTGTTAGGAATTATGTGATCCTTACTAGCTGGAAGTAAGGGAGATGGGGCATGAAGTTATTTCTAGGAGTTGGACACATACCAAGTTTAGCTCAGTTCTGGGCATCTTTGAAATACCTATACAAACTTGTTCCTACATAGTAACTTGCATCTTTGAATGAGAATGTGCTTGCTTACAGCAACGTGCTATATGTTCTGAATGCCCGAATTGGGAATCTGTGTCAAAACTTTGTTAGGAATTATGTGATCCTTACTAGCTGGAAGTAAGGGAGATGGGGCATGAAGTTATTTCTAGGAGTTGGACACATACCAAGTTTAGCTCAGTTCTGGGCATCTTTGAAATACCTATACAAACTTGTTCCTACATAGTAACTTGCATCTTTGAATGAGAATGTGCTTGCTTGCAGCAACGTGCTATATGTTCTGAATGCCCGAATTGGCAATCTGTGTCAAAACTTAGTTAGGAATTATGTGATCCTTACTAGCTGGAAGTAAGGGAGATGGGGCATGAAGTTATTTCTAGGAGTTGGACACATACCAAGTTTAGCTCAGTTCTGGGCATCTTTGAAATACCTATACAAACTTGTTCCTACATAGTAACTTGCATCTTTGAATGAGAATGTGCTTGCTTACAGCAACGTGCTATATGTTCTGAATGGCCGAATTGGGAATCTGTGTCAAAACTTTGTTAGGAATTATGTGATCCTTACTAGCTGGAAGTAAGGGAGATGGGGCGTGAAGTTATTTCTTGGAGTTGGACACATAGCAAGTTTAGCTCAGTTCTGGGCATTTTTGAAATACCTATACAAACTTGTTCCTACATAGTAACTTGCATCTTTGAATGAGAATGTGCTTGCTTACAGCAACGTGCTATATGTTCTGAATGCCCGAATTGGGAATCTGTGTCAAAACTTTGTTAGGAATTATGTGATCCTTACTAGCTGGAAGTAAGGGAGATGGGGCATGAAGTTATTTCTAGGAGTTGGACACATACCAAGTTTAGCTCAGTTCTGGGCATCTTTGAAATACCTATACAAACTTGTTCCTACATAGTAACTTGCATCTTTGAATGAGAATGTGCTTGCTTACAGCAACGTGCTATATGTTCTGAATGCCCGAATTGGCAATCTGTGTCAAAAGTTTGTTAGGAATTATGTGATCCTTACTAGCTGGAAGTAAGGGAGATGGGGCATGAAGTTATTTCTTGGAGTTGGACACATAGCAAGTTTAGCTCAGTTCTGGGCATCTTTGAAATACCTATACAAACTTGTTCCTACATAGTAACTTGCAACTTTGAATGAGAATGTGCTTGGTTGCAGCAACGTGCTATATGTTCTGAATGCCCGAATAGGGAATCTGTGTCAAAACTTTGTTAGGAATTATGTGATCCTTACTAGCTGGAAGTAAGGGAGATGGGGCATGAAGTTATTTCTAGGAGTTGGACACATACCAAGTTTAGCTCAGTTCTGGGCATCTTTGAAATACCTATACAAACTTGTTCCTACCTAGTAACTTGCATCTTTGAATGAGAATCTGCTTGCTTACAGCAACGTGCTTTATGTTCTGAATGCCCGAATTGGGAATCTGTGTCAAAACTTTGTTAGGAATTAAGTGATCCTTACTAGCTGGAAGTAAGGGAGATGGGGCATGAAGTTATTTCTAGGAGTTGGACACATACCAAGTTTAGCTCAGTTCTGGGCATCTTTGAAATACCTATACAAACTTGTTCCTACATAGTAACTTGCAACTTTGAATGAGAATGTGCTTGCTTGCAGCAACGTGCTATATGTTCTGAATGCCCGAATAGGGAATCTGTGTCAAAACTTTGTTAGGAATTATGTGATCCTTACTAGCTGGAAGTAAGGGAGATGGGGCATGAAGTTATTTCTAGGAGTTGGACACATACCAAGTTTAGCTCAGTTCTGGGCATCTTTGAAATACCTATACAAACTTGTTCCTACCTAGTAACTTGCAACTTTGAATGAGAATGTGCTTGCTTGCAGCAACGTGCTATATGTTCTGAATGCCCGAATAGGGAATCTGTGTCAAAACTTTGTTAGGAATTATGTGATCCTTACTAGCTGGAAGTAAGGGAGATGGGGCATGAAGTTATTTCTAGGAGTTGGACACATACCAAGTTTAGCTCAGTTCTGGGCATCTTTGAAATACCTATACAAACTTGTTCCTACCTAGTAACTTGCATCTTTGAATGAGAATGTGCTTGCTTGCAGCAACGTGCTATATGTTCTGAATGCCCGAATTGGGAATCTGTGTCAAAACTTTGTTAGGAATTATGTGATCCTTACTAGCTGGAAGTAAGGGAGATGGGGCATGAAGTTATTTCTAGGAGTTGGACACATACCAAGTTTAGCTCAGTTCTGGGCATCTTTGAAATACCTATACAAACTTGTTCCTACCTAGTAACTTGCATCTTTGAATGAGAATGTGCTTGCTTGCAGCAACGGGCTATGTGTTCTGAATGCCCGAATTGGGAATCTGTGTCAAAACTTTGTTAGGAATTATGTGATCCTTACTAGCTGGAAGTAAGGGAGATGGGGCATGAAGTTATTTCTAGGAGTTGGAGACAAACCAAGTTTAGCTCAGTTCTGGGCATCTTTGAAATACCTATACAAACTTGTTCCTACATAGTAACTTGCAACTTTGAATGAGAATGTGCTTGCTTGCAGCAACGTGCTATATGTTCTGAATGCCCGAATTGGGAATCTGTGTCAAAACTTTGTTAGGAATTATGTGATCCTTACTAGCTTGAAGTAAGGGAGATGGGGCATGAAGTTATTTCTAGGAGTTGGACACATACCAAGTTTAGCTCAGTTCTGGGCATCTTTGAAATACCTATACAAACTTGTTCCTACCTAGTAACTTGCATCTTTGAATGAGAATGTGCTTGCTTGCAGCAACGTGCTATATGTTCTGAATGCCCGAATTGGGAATCTGTGTCAAAACATTGTTAGGAATTATGTGATCCTTACTAGCTGGAAGTAAGGGAGATGGGGCATGAAGTTATTTCTAGGAGTTGGACACATACCAAGTTTAGCTCAGTTCTGGGCATCTTTGAAATACCTATACAAACTTGTTCCTACCTAGTAACTTGCATCTTTGAATGAGAATGTGCTTGCTTACAGCAACGTGCTATATGTTCTGAATGCCCGAATTGGGAATCTGTGTCAAAACTTTGTTAGGAATTATGTGATCCTTACTAGCTGGAAGTAAGGGAGATGGGGCATGAAGTTATTTCTAGGAGTTGGACACATACCAAGTTTAGCTCAGTTCTGGGCATCTTTGAAATACCTATACAAACTTGTTCCTACATAGTAACTTGCATCTTTGAATGAGAATGTGCTTGCTTACAGCAACGTGCTATATGTTCTGAATGCCCGAATTGGGAATCTGTGTCAAAACTTTGTTAGGAATTATGTGATCCTTACTAGCTGGAAGTAAGGGAGATGGGGCATGAAGTTATTTCTAGGAGTTGGACACATACCAAGTTTAGCTCAGTTCTGGGCATCTTTGAAATACCTATACAAACATGTTCCTACCTAGTAACTTGCATCTTTGAATGAGAATGTGCTTGCTTGCAGCAACGGGCTATATGTTCTGAATGCCCGAATTGGGAATCTGTGTCAAAACTTTGTTAGGAATTATGTGATCCTTACTAGCTGGAAGTAAGGGAGATGGGGCATGAAGTTATTTCTAGGAGTTGGAGACAAACCAAGTTTAGCTCAGTTCTGGGCATCTTTGAAATACCTATACAAACTTGTTCCTACCTAGTAACTTGCAACTTTGAATGAGAATGTGCTTGCTTGCAGCAACGTGCTATATGTTCTGAATGCCCGAATTGGGAATCTGTGTCAAAACTTTGTTAGGAATTATGTGATCCTTACTAGCTGGAAGTAAGGGAGATGGGGCATGAAGTTATTTCTAGGAGTTGGAGACAAACCAAGTTTAGCTCAGTTCTGGGCATCTTTGAAATACCTATACAAACTTGTTCCTACCTAGTAACTTGCATCTTTGAATGAGAATGTGCTTGCTTACAGCAACGTGCTATATGTTCTGAATGCCCGAATTGGGAATCTGTGTCAAAACTTTGTTAGGAATTATGTGATCCTTACTAGCTGGAAATAAGGGAGATGTGGCATGAAGTTATTTCTAGGAGTTGGACACATACCAAGTTTAGCTCAGTTCTGGGCATCTTTGAAATACCTATACAAACTTGTTCCTACATAGTAACTTGCATCTTTGAATGAGAATGTGCTTGCTTACAGCAACGTGCTATATGTTCTGAATGCCCGAATTGGGAATCTGTGTCAAAACTTTGTTAGGAATTATGTGATCCTTACTAGCTGGAAGTAAGGGAGATGGGGCATGAAGTTATTTCTAGGAGTTGGACACATACCAAGTTTAGCTCAGTTCTGGGCATCTTTGAAATACCTATACAAACATGTTCCTACATAGTAACTTGCATCTTTGAATGAGAATGTGCTTGCTTACAGCAACGTGCTATATGTTCTGAATGCCCGAATTGGGATTCTGTGTCAAAACTTTGTTAGGAATTATGTGATCCTTACTAGCTGGAAGTAAGGGAGATGGGGCATGAAGTTATTTCTAGGAGTTGGACACATACCAAGTTTAGCTCAGTTCTGGGCATTTTTGAAATACCTATACAAACTTGTTCCTACATAGTAACTTGCAACTTTGAATGAGAATGTGCTTGCTTACAGCAACGTGCTATATGTTCTGAATGCCCGAATTGGGAATCTGTGTCAAAACTTTGTTAGGAATTATGTGATCCTTACTAGCTGGAAGTAAGGGAGATGGGGCATGAAGTTATTTCTAGGAGTTGGACACATACCAAGTTTAGCTCAGTTCTGGGCATCTTTGAAATACCTATACAAACTTGTTCCTACATAGTAACTTGCATCTTTGAATGAGAATGTGCTTGCTTTCAGCAACGTGCTATATGTTCTGAATGCCCGAATTGGGAATCTGTGTCAAAACTTTGTTAGGAATTATGTGATCCTTACTAGCTGGAAGTAAGGGAGATGGGGCATGAAGTTATTTCTAGGAGTTGGACACATACCAAGTTTAGCTCAGTTCTGGGCATCTTTGAAATACCTATACAAACTTGTTCCTACATAGTAACTTGCATCTTTGAATGAGAATCTGCTTGCTTACAGCAACGTTCTATATGTTCTGAATGCCCGAATTGAGAATCTGTGTCTAAACTTTGGTAGGAATTATGTGATCCTTACTAGCTGGAAGTAAGGGAGATGGGGCATGAAGTTATTTCTAGGAGTTGGACACATACCATGTTTAGCTCAGTTCTGGGCATCTTTGAAATACCTATACACTTGTTCCTACATAGTATCTTGGAACTTTGAATGAGAATCTGCTTGCTTACAGCAACGTGCTATATGTTCTGAATGCCCGAATTGGGAATCTGTGTCAAAACTTTGTTAGGAATTATGTGATCCTTACTAGCTGGAAGTAAGGGAGATGGGGCATGAAGTTATTTCTAGGAGTTGGACACATACCAAGTTTAGCTCAGTTCTGGGCATCTTTGAAATACCTATACAAACTTGTTCCTACATAGTAACTTGCAACTTTGAATGAGAATCTGCTTGCTTACAGCAACGTGCTATATGTTCTGAATGCCCGAATTGGGAATCTGTGTCAAAACTTTGTTAGGAATTATGTGATCCTTACTAGCTGGAAGTAAGGGAGATGGGGCATGAAGTTATTTCTAGGAGTTGGACACATACCAAGTTTAGCTCAGTTCTGGGCATCTTTGAAATACCTATACAAACTTGTTCCTACATAGTAACTTGCAACTTTGAATGAGAATCTGCTTGCTTACAGCAACGTGCTATATGTTCTGAATGCCCGAATTGGGAATCTGTGTCAAAACTTTGTTAGGAATTATGTGATCCTTACTAGCTGGAAGTAAGGGAGATGGGGCATGAAGTTATTTCTAGGAGTTGGACACATACCAAGTTTAGCTCAGTTCTGGGCATCTTTGAAACACCTATACAAACTTGTTCCTACATAGTAACTTGCAACTTGAATGACAATGTGCTTGCTTACAGCAACGTGCTATATGTTCTGAATGCCCGAATTGGGAATCTGTGTCAAAACTTTGTTAGGAATTATGTGATCCTTACTAGCTGGAAGTAAGGGAGATGGGGCATGAAGTTATTTCTAGGAGTTGGACACATACCAAGTTTAGCTCAGTTCTGTGCATCTTTGAAATACCTATACAAACTTGTTCCTACATAGTAACTTGCAACTTTGAATGAGAATGTGCTTGCTTACAGCAACGTGCTATATGTTCTGAATGCCCGAATTGGGAATCTGTGTCAAAACTTTGTTAGGAATTATGTGATCCTTACTAGCTGGAAGTAAGGGAGATGGGGCATGAAGTTATTTCTAGGAGTTGGACACATAGCAAGTTTAGCTCAGTTCTGGGCATCTTTGAAATACCTATACAAACTTGTTCCTACATAGTAACTTGCATCTTTGAATGAGAATGTGCTTGCTTACAGCAACGTGCTATATGTTCTGAATGCCCGAATTGGGAATCTGTGTCAAAACTTTGTTAGGAATTATGTGATCCTTACTAGCTGGAAGTAAGGGAGATGGGGCATGAAGTTATTTCTAGGAGTTGGACACATAGCAAGTTTAGCTCAGTTCTGGGCATCTTTGAAATACCTATACAAACTTGTTCCTACATAGTAACTTGCATCTTTGAATGAGAATCTGCTTGCTTACAGCAACGTGCTATATGTTCTGAATGCCCGAATTGGGAATCTGTGTCAAAACTTTGTTAGGAATTATGTGATCCTTACTAGCTGGAAGTAAGGGAGATGGGGCATGAAGTTATTTCTAGGAGTTGGACACATAGCAAGTTTAGCTCAGTTCTGGGCATCTTTGAAATACCTATACAAACTTGTTCCTACATAGTAACTTGCAACTTTGAATGAGAATCTGCTTGCTTGCAGCAACGTGCTATATGTTCTGAATGCCCGAATAGGGAATCTGTGTCAAAACTTTGTTAGGAATTATGTGATCCTTACTAGCTGGAAGTAAGGGAGATGGGGCATGAAGTTATTTCTAGGAGTTGGACACATACCAAGTTTAGCTCAGTTCTGGGCATCTTTGAAATACCTATACAAACTTGTTCCTACATAGTAACTTGCATCTTTGAATGAGAATGTGCTTGCTTACAGCAACGTGCTATATGATCTGAATGCCCGAATTGGGAATCTGTGTCAAAACTTTGTTAGGAATTATGTGATCCTTACTAGCTGGAAGTAAGGGAGATGGGGCATGAAGTTATTTCTAGGAGTTGGACACATACCAAGTTGAGCTCAGTTCTGGGCATCTTTGAAATACCTATACAAACTTGTTCCTACATAGTAACTTGCATCTTTGAATGAGAATGTGCTTGCTTACAGCAACGTGCTATATGTTCTGAATGCCCGAATTGGGAATCTGTGTCAAAACTATGTTAGGAATTATGTGATCCTTACTCACTGGAAGTAAGGGAGATGGGGCATGAAGTTATTTCTAGGAGTTGGACACATACCAAGTTTAGCTCAGTTCTGGGCATCTTTGAAATACCTATACAAACTTGTTCCTACCTAGTAACTTGCAACTTTGAATGAGAATGTGCTTGCTTACAGCAACGTGCTATATGTTCTGAATGCCCGAATTGGCAATCTGTGTCAAAACTTTGTTAGGAATTATGTGATCCTTACTAGCTGGAAGTAAGGGAGATGGGGCATGAAGTTATTTCTAGGAGTTGGACACATACCAAGTTTAGCTCAGTTCTGGGCATCTTTGAAATACCTATACAAACTTGTTCCTACATAGTAACTTGCATCTTTGAATGAGAATGTGCTTGCTTACAGCAACGTGCTATATGTTCTGAATGCCCGAATTGGGAATCTGTGTCAAAACTTTGTTAGGAATTATGTGATCCTTACTAGCTGGAAGTAAGGGAGATGGGGCATGAAGTTATTTCTAGGAGTTGGACACATAGCAAGTTTAGCTCAGTTCTGGGCATCTTTGAAATACCTATACAAACTTGTTCCTACATAGTAACTTGCATCTTTGAATGAGAATCTGCTTGCTTGCAGCAACGTGCTATATGTTCTGAATGCCCGAATAGGGAATCTGTGTCAAAACTTTGTTAGGAATTATGTGATCCTTACTAGCTGGAAGTAAGGGAGAGGGGGCATGAAGTTATTTCTAGGAGTTGGACACATACCAAGTTGAGCTCAGTTCTGGGCATCTTTGAAATACCTATACAAACTTGTTCCTACCTAGTAACTTGCATCTTTGAATGAGAATGTGCTTGCTTGCAGCAACGTGCTATATGTTCTGAATGCCCGAATTGGGAATCTGTGTCAAAACTTTGTTAGGAATTATGTGATCCTTACTAGCTGGAAGTAAGGGAGATGGGGCATGAAGTTATTTCTAGGAGTTGGACACATACCAAGTTGAGCTCAGTTCTGGGCATCTTTGAAATACCTATTCAAACTTGTTCCTACCTAGTAACTTGCATCTTTGAATGAGAATGTGCTTGCTTGCAGCAACGTGCTATATGTTCTGAATGCCCGAATTGGGAATCTGTGTCAAAACTTTGTTAGGAATTATGTGATCCTTACTAGCTGGAAGTAAGGGAGATGGGGCATGAAGTTATTTCTAGGAGTTGGAGACATACCAAGTTTAGCTCAGTTCTGGGCATCTTTGAAATACCTATACAAACTTGTTCCTACCTAGTAACTTGCATCTTTGAATGAGAATGTGCTTGCTTGCAGCAACGTGCTATATGTTCTGAATGCCCGAATTGGGAATCTGTGTCAAAACTTTGTTCGGAATTATGTGATCCATACTAGCTGGAAGTAAGGGAGATGGGGCATGAAGTTATTTCTAGGAGTTGGAGACATACCAAGTTTAGCTCAGTTCTGGGCATCTTTGAAATACCTATACAAACTTGTTCCTACATAGTAACTTGCATCTTTGAATGAGAATGTGCTTGCTTGCAGCAACGTGCTATATGTTCTGAATGCCAGAATTGGGAATCTGTGTCAAAACTTTGTTAGGAATTATGTGATCCTTACTAGCTGGAAGTAAGGGAGATGGGGCATGAAGTTATTTCTAGGAGTTGGACACATACCAAGTTTAGCTCAGTTCTGGGCATCTTTGAAATACCTATACAAACTTGTTCCTACATAGTAACTTGCATCTTTGCATGAGAATGTGCTTGCTTGCAGCAACGTGCTATATGTTCTGAATGCTCGAATTGGGAATCTGTGTCAAAACTTTGTTAGGAATTATGTGATCCTTACTAGCTGGAAGTAAGGGAGATGGGGCATGAAGTTATTTCTAGGAGTTGGACACATACCAAGTTTAGCTCAGTTCTGGGCATCTTTGAAATACCTATACAAACTTGTTCCTACCTAGTAACTTGCAACTTTGAATGAAAATGTGCTTGCTTACAGCAACGTGCTGTATGTTCTGAATGCCTGAATTGGCAATCTGTGTCAAAACTTTGTTAGGAATTATGTGATCCTTACTAGCTGGAAGTAAGGGAGATGGGGCATGAAGTTATTTCTAGGAGTTGGACACATACCAAGTTTAGCTCAGTTCTGGGCATCTTTGAAATACCTATACAAACTTGTTCCTACATAGTAACTTGCAACTTTGAATGAGAATGTGCTTGCTTACAGCAACGTGCTATATGTTCTGAATGCCCGAATTGGCAATCTGTGTCAAAACTTTGTTAGGAATTATGTGATCCTTACTAGCTGGAAGTAAGGGAGATGGGGCATGAAGTTATTTCTAGGAGTTGGACACATACCAAGTTTAGCTCAGTTCTGGGCATCTTTGAAATACCTATACAAACTTGTTCCTACAAAGTAACTTGCAACTTTGAATGAGAATGTGCTTGCTTACAGCAACGTGCTATATGTTCTGAATGCCCGAATTGGGAATCTGTGTCAAAACTTTGTTAGGAATTATGTGATCCTTAATAGCTGGAAGTAAGGGAGATGGGGCATGAAGTTATTTCTAGGAGTTGGACACATAGCAAGTTTAGCTCAGTTCTGGGCATCTTTGAAATACCTATACAAACTTGTTCCTACATAGTAACTTGCATCTTTGAATGAGAATGTGCTTGCTTACAGCAACGTGCTATATGTTCTGAATGCCCGAATTGGGAATCTGTGTCAAACCTTTGTTAGGAATTATGTGATCCTTACTAGCTGGAAGTAAGGGAGATGGGGCATGAAGTTATTTCTAGGAGTTGGACACATACCAAGTTTAGCTCAGTTCTGGGCATCTTTGAAATACCTATACAAACAAGTTCCTACATAGTAACTTGCATCTTTGAATGAGAATGTGCTTGCTTACAGCAACGTGCTATATGTTCTGAATGCCCGAATTGGGAATCTGTGTCAAAACTTTGTTAGGAATTATGTGATCCTTACTAGCTGGAAGTAAGGGAGATGGGGCATGAAGTTATTTCTAGGAGTTGGACACATAGCAAGTTTAGCTCAGTTCTGGGCATCTTTGAAATACCTATACAAACTTGTTCCTACATAGTAACTTGCATCTTTGAATGAGAATCTGCTTGCTTACAGCAACGTGCTATATGTTCTGAATGCCCGAATTGGGAATCTGTGTCAAAACTTTGTTAGGAATTATGTGATCCTTACTAGCTGGAAGTAAGGGAGATGGGGCATGAAGTTATTTCTAGGAGTTGGACACATAGCAAGTTTAGCTCGGTTCTGGGCATCTTTGAAATACCTATACAAACTTGTTCCTACATAGTAACTTGCAACTTTGAATGAGAATCTGCTTGCTTGCAGCAACGTGCTATATGTTCTGAATGCCCGAATAGGGAATCTGTGTCAAAACTTTGTTAGGAATTATGTGATCCTTACTAGCTGGAAGTAAGGGAGATGGGGCATGAAGTTATTTCTAGGAGTTGGACACATACCAAGTTTAGCTCAGTTCTGGGCATCTTTGAAATACCTATACAAACTTGTTCCTACATAGTAACTTGCATCTTTGAATGAGAATGTGCTTGCTTACAGCAACGTGCTATATGTTCTGAATGCCCGAATTGGGAATCTGTGTCAAAACTTTGTTAGGAATTATGTGATCCTTACTAGCTGGAAGTAAGGGAGATGGGGCATGAAGTTATTTCTAGGAGTTGGACACATACCAAGTTGAGCTCAGTTCTGGGCATCTTTGAAATACCTATACAAACTTGTTCCTACATAGTAACTTGCATCTTTGAATGAGAATCTGCTTGCTTACAGCAACGTGCTATATGTTCTGAATGCCCGAATTGGGAATCTGTGTCAAAACTTTGTTAGGAATTATGTGATCCTTACTAGCTGGAAGTAAGGGAGATGGGGCATGAAGTTATTTCTAGGAGTTGGACACATAGCAAGTTGAGCTCAGTTCTGGGCATCTTTGAAATACCTATACAAACTTGTTCCTACATAGTAACTTGCATCTTTGAATGAGAATGTGCTTGCTTGCAGCAACGTGCTATATGTTCTGAATGCCCGAATTGGGAATCTGTGTCAAAACTTTGTTAGGAATTATGTGATCCTTACTAGCTGGAAGTAAGGGAGATGGGGCATGAAGTTATTTCTAGGAGTTGGACACATACCAAGTTTAGCTCAGTTCTGGGCATCTTTGAAATACCTATACAAACTTGTTCCTACCTAGTAACTTGCAACTTTGAATGAGAATGTGCTTGCTTACAGCAACGTGCTATATGTTCTGAATGCCCGAATTGGCAATCTGTGTCAAAACTTTGTTAGGAATTATGTCATCCTTACTAGCTGGAAGTAAGGGAGATGGGGCATGAAGTTATTTCTAGGAGTTGGACACATACCAAGTTTAGCTCAGTTCTGGGCATCTTTGAAATACCTATACAAACTTGTTCCTACATAGTAACTTGCAACTTTGAATGAGAATGTGCTTGCTTACAGCAACGTGCTATATGTTCTGAATGCCCGAATTGGCAATCTGTGTCAAAACTTTGTTAGGAATTATGTGATCCTTACTAGCTGGAAGTAAGGGAGATGGGGCATGAAGTTATTTCTAGGAGTTGGACACATACCAAGTTTAGCTCAGTTCTGGGCATCTTTGAAATACCTATACAAACTTGTTCCTACATAGTAACTTGCATCTTTGAATGAGAATGTGCTTGCTTACAGCAACGTGCTATATGTTCTGAATGCCCGAATTGGGAATCTGTGTCAAAACTTTGTTAGGAATTATGTGATCCTTACTAGCTGGAAGTAAGGGAGATGGGGCATGAAGTTATTTCTAGGAGTTGGACACATAGCAAGTTTAGCTCAGTTCTGGGCATCTTTGAAATACCTATACAAACTTGTTCCTACATAGTAACTTGCATCTTTGAATGAGAATCTGCTTGCTTGCAGCAACGTGCTATATGTTCTGAATGCCCGAATAGGGAATCTGTGTCAAAACTTTGTTAGGAATTATGTGATCCTTACTAGCTGGAAGTAAGGGAGATGGGGCATGAAGTTATTTCTAGGAGTTGGACACATACCAAGTTGAGCTCAGTTCTGGGCATCTTTGAAATACCTATACAAACTTGTTCCTACCTAGTAACTTGCATCTTTGAATGAGAATGTGCTTGCTTGCAGCAACGTGCTATATGTTCTGAATGCCCGAATTAGGAATCTGTGTCAAAACTTTGTTAGGAATTATGTGATCCTTACTAGCTGGAAGTAAGGGAGATGGGGCATGAAGTTATTTCTAGGAGTTGGACACATACCAAGTTGAGCTCAGTTCTGGGCATCTTTGAAATACCTATACAAACTCGTTCCTACCTAGTAACTTGCATCTTTGAATGAGAATGTGCTTGCTTGCAGCAACGTGCTATATGTTCTGAATGCCCGAATTGGGAATCTGTGTCAAAACTTTGTTAGGAATTATGTGATCCTTACTAGCTGGAAGTAAGGGAGATGGGGCATGAAGTTATTTCTATGAGTTGGAGACATACCAAGTTTAGCTCAGTTCTGGGCATCTTTGAAATACCTATACAAACTTGTTCCTACCTAGTAACTTGCATCTTTGAATGAGAATGTGCTTGCTTGCAGCAACGTGCTATATGTTCTGAATGCCCGAATTGGGAATCTGTGTCAAAACTTTGTTCGGAATTATGTGATCCTTACTAGCTGGAAGTAAGGGAGATGGGGCATGAAGTTATTTCTAGGAGTTGGAGACATACCAAGTTTAGCTCAGTTCTGGGCATCTTTGAAATACCTATACAAACTTGTTCCTACATAGTAACTTGCATCTTTGAATGAGAATGTGCTTGGTTGCAGCAACGTGCTATATGTTCTGAATGCCCGAATTGGGAATCTGTGTCAAAACTTTGTTAGGAATTATGTGATCCTTACTAGCTGGAAGTAAGGGAGATGGGGCATGAAGTTATTTCTAGGAGTTGGACACATACCAAGTTTAGCTCAGTTCTGGGCATCTTTGAAATACCTATACAAACTTGTTCCTACATAGTAACTTGAATCTTTGAATGAGAATGTGCTTGCTTGCAGCAACGTGCTATATGTTCTGAATGCCCGAATTGGGAATCTGTGTCAAAACTTTGTTAGGAATTATGTGATCCTTAGTAGCTGGCAGTAAGGGAGATGGGGCATGAAGTTATTTCTAGGAGTTGGACACATACCAAGTTTAGCTCAGTTCTGGGCATCTTTGAAATACCTATACAAACTTGTTCCTACCTAGTAACTTGCATCTTTGAATGAGAATGTGCTTGCTTACAGCAACGTGCTATATGTTCTGAATGCCCGAATTGGGAATCTGTGTCAAAACTTTTTTAGGAATTATGTGATCCTTACTAGCTGGAAGTAAGGGAGATGGGGCATGAAGTTATTTCTAGGAGTTGGACACATACCAAGTTTAGCTCAGTTCTGGGCATCTTTGAAATACCTATACAAACTTGTTCCTACATAGTAACTTGCATCTTTGAATGAGAATCTGCTTGCTTACAGCAACGTTCTATATGTTCTGAATGCCCGAATTGAGAATCTGTGTCAAAACTTTGTTAGGAATTATGTGATCCTTACTAGCTGGAAGTAAGGGAGATGGGGCATGAAGTTATTTCTAGGAGTTGGACACATACCAAGTTTAGCTCAGTTCTGGGCATCTTTGAAATACCTATACAAACTTGTTCCTACATAGTATCTTGCAACTTTGAATGAGAATCTGCTTGCTTACAGCAACGTGCTATATGTTCTGAATGCCCGAATTGGGAATCTGTGTCAAAACTTTGTTAGGAATTATGTGATCCTTACTAGCTGGAAGTAAGGGAGATGGGGCATGAAGTTATTTCTAGGAGTTGGACACATACCAAGTTTAGCTCAGTTCTGGGCATCTTTGAAATACCTATACAAACTTGTTCCTACATAGTATCTTGCAACTTTGAATGACAATGTGCTTGCTTACAGCAACGTGCTATATGTTCTGAATGCCCGAATTGGGAATCTGTGTCAAAACTTTGTTAGGAATTATGTGATCCTTACTAGCTGGAAGTAAGGGAGATGGGGCATGAAGTTATTTCTAGGAGTTGGACACATACCAAGTTGAGCTCAGTTCTGGGCATCTTTGAAATACCTATACAAACTTGTTCCTACCTAGTAACTTGCATCTTTGAATGAGAATGTGCTTGCTTGCAGCAACGTGCTATATGTTCTGAATGCCCGAATTGGGAATCTGTGTCAAAACTTTGTTAGGAATTATGTGATCCTTACTAGCTGGAAGTAAGGGAGATGGGGCATGAAGTTATTTCTAGGAGTTGGACACATACCAAGTTTAGCTCAGTTCTGGGCATCTTTGAAATACCTATACAAACTTGTTCCTACATAGTATCTTGCAACTTTGAATGACAATGTGCTTGCTTACAGCAACGTGCTATATGTTCTGAATGCCCGAATTGGGAATCTGTGTCAAAACTTTGTTAGGAATTATGTGATCCTTACTAGCTGGAAGTAAGGGAGATGGGGCATGAAGTTATTTCTAGGAGTTGGACACATACCAAGTTTAGCTCAGTTCTGGGCATCTTTGAAATACCTATACAAACTTGTTCCTACATAGTAACTTGCAACTTGAATGACAATGTGCTTGCTTACAGCAACGTGCTATATGTTCTGAATGCCCGAATTGGGAATCTGTGTCAAAACTTTGTTAGGAATTATGTGATCCTTACTAGCTGGAAGTAAGGGAGATGGGGCATGAAGTTATTTCTAGGAGTTGGACACATACCAAGTTTAGCTCAGTTCTGGGCATCTTTGAAATACCTATACAAACTTGTTCCTACATAGTAACTTGCAACTTTGAATGAGAATGTGCTTGCTTACAGCAACGTGCTATATGTTCTGAATGCCCGAATTGGGAATCTGTGTCAAAACTTTGTTAGGAATTATGTGATCCTTACTAGCTGGAAGTAAGGGAGATGGGGCATGAAGTTATTTCTAGGAGTTGGACACATACCAAGTTTAGCTCAGTTCTAGGCATCTTTGAAATACCTATACAAACTTGTTCCTACATAGTAACTTGCATCTTTGAATGAGAATGTGCTTGCTTGCAGCAACGGGCTATATGTTCTGAATGACCGAATTGGGAATCTGTGTCAAAACTTTGTTAGGAATTATGTGATCCTTACTAGCTGGAAGTAAGGGAGATGGGGCATGAAGTTATTTCTAGGAGTTGGACACATACCAAGTTTAGCTCAGTTCTGGGCATCTTTGAAATACCTATACAAACTTGTTCCTACATAGTAACTTGCATCTTTGAATGAGAATGTGCTTGCTTGCAGCAACGGGCTATATGTTCTGAATGCCCGAATTGGCAATCTGTGTCAAAACTTTGTTAGGAATTATGTGATCCTTACTAGCTGGAAGTAAGGGAGATGGGGCATGAAGTTATTTCTAGGAGTTGGACACATACCAAGTTTAGCTCAGTTCTGGGCATCTTTGAAATACCTATACAAACTTGTTCCTACATAGTAACTTGCAACTTTGAATGAGAATGTGCTTGCTTACAGCAACGGGCTATATGTTCTGAATGCCCGAATTGGGAATCTGTGTCAAAACTTTGTTAGGAATTATGTGATCCTTACTAGCTGGAAGTAAGGGAGATGGTGCATGAAGTTATTTCTAGGAGTTGGACACATAGCAAGTTTAGCTCAGTTCTGGGCATCTTTGAAATACCTATACAAACTTGTTCCTACATAGTAACTTGCATCTTTGAATGAGAATGTGCTTGCTTGCAGCAACGTGCTATATGTTCTGAATGCCCGAATTGGGAATCTGTGTCAAAACTTTGTTAGGAATTATGTGATCCTTACTAGCTGGAAGTAAGGGAGATGGGGCATGAAGTTATTTCTAGGAGTTGGACACATACCAAGTTGAGCTCAGTTCTGGGCATCTTTGAAATACCTATACAAACTTGTTCCTACCTAGTAACTTGCATCTTTGAATGAGAATGTGCTTGCTTGCAGCAACGTGCTATATGTTCTGAATGCCCGAATTGGGAATATGTGTCAAAACTTTGTTAGGAATTATGTGATCCTTACTAGCTGGAAGTAAGGGAGATGGGGCATGAAGTTATTTCTAGGAGTTGGACACATACCAAGTTGAGCTCAGTTCTGGGCATCTTTGAAATACCTATACAAACTTGTTCCTACCTAGTAACTTGCATCTTTGAATGAGAATGTGCTTGCTTGCAGCAACGTGCTATATGTTCTGAATGCCCGAATTGGGAATCTGTATCAAAACTTTGTTAGGTATTATGTGATCCTTACTAGCTGGAAGTAAGGGAGATGGGGCATGAAGTTATTTCTAGGAGTTGGACACATACCAAGTTTAGCTCAGTTCTGGGCATCTTTGAAATACCTATACAAACTTGTTCCTACATAGTAACTTGCAACTTTGAATGAGAATCTGCTTGCTTACAGCAACGTGCTATATGTTCTGAATGCCCGAATTGGGAATCTGTGTCAAAACATTGTTAGGAATTATGTGATCCTTACTAGCTGGAAGTAAGGGAGATGGGGCATGAAGTTATTTCTAGGAGTTGGAGACATACCAAGTTTAGCTCAGTTCTGGGCATCTTTGAAATACCTATACAAACTTGTTCCTACATAGTAACTTGCAACTTGAATGACAATGTGCTTGCTTACAGCAACGTGCTATATGTTCTGAATGCCCGAATTGGGAATCTGTGTCAAAACTTTGTTAGGAATTATGTGATCCTTACTAGCTGGAAGTAAGGGAGATGGGGCATGAAGTTATTTCTAGGAGTTGGACACATACCAAGTTGAGCTCAGTTCTGGGCATCTTTGAAATACCTATACAAACTCGTTCCTACCTAGTAACTTGCATCTTTGAATGAGAATGTGCTTGCTTGCAGCAACGTGCTATATGTTCTGAATGCCCGAATTGGGAATCTGTGTCAAAACTTTGTTAGGAATTATGTGATCCTTACTAGCTGGAAGTAAGGGAGATGGGGCATGAAGTTATTTCTAGGAGTTGGAGACATACCAAGTTTAGCTCAGTTCTGGGCATCTTTGAAATACCTATACAAACTTGTTCCTACCTAGTAACTTGCATCTTTGAATGAGAATGTGCTTGCTTGCAGCAACGTGCTATATGTTCTGAATGCCCGAATTGGGAATCTGTGTCAAAACTTTGTTCGGAATTATGTGATCCTTACTAGCTGGAAGTAAGGGAGATGGGGCATGAAGTTATTTCTAGGAGTTGGAGACATACCAAGTTTAGCTCAGTTCTGGGCATCTTTGAAATACCTATACAAACTTGTTCCTACATAGTAACTTGCATCTTTGAATGAGAATGTGCTTGGTTGCAGCAACGTGCTATATGTTCTGAATGCCCGAATTGGGAATCTGTGTCAAAACTTTGTTAGGAATTATGTGATCCTTACTAGCTGGAAGTAAGGGAGATGGGGCATGAAGTTATTTCTAGGAGTTGGACACATACCAAGTTTAGCTCAGTTCTGGGCATCTTTGAAATACCTATACAAACTTGTTCCTACATAGTAACTTGAATCTTTGAATGAGAATGTGCTTGCTTGCAGCAACGTGCTATATGTTCTGAATGCCCGAATTGGGAATCTGTGTCAAAACTTTGTTAGGAATTATGTGATCCTTACTAGCTGGCAGTAAGGGAGATGGGGCATGAAGTTATTTCTAGGAGTTGGACACATACCAAGTTTAGCTCAGTTCTGGGCATCTTTGAAATACCTATACAAACTTGTTCCTACCTAGTAACTTGCATCTTTGAATGAGAATGTGCTTGCTTACAGCAACGTGCTATATGTTCTGAATGCCCGAATTGGGAATCTGTGTCAAAACTTTTTTAGGAATTATGTGATCCTTACTAGCTGGAAGTAAGGGAGATGGGGCATGAAGTTATTTCTAGGAGTTGGACACATACCAAGTTTAGCTCAGTTCTGGGCATCTTTGAAATACCTATACAAACTTGTTCCTACACAGTAACTTGCATCTTTGAATGAGAATCTGCTTGCTTACAGCAACGTTCTATATGTTCTGAATGCCCGAATTGAGAATCTGTGTCAAAACTTTGTTAGGAATTATGTGATCCTTACTAGCTGGAAGTAAGGGAGATGGGGCATGAAGTTATTTCTAGGAGTTGGACACATACCAAGTTTAGCTCAGTTCTGGGCATCTTTGAAATACCTATACAAACTTGTTCCTACATAGTAACTTGCAACTTGAATGACAATGTGCTTGCTTACAGCAACGTGCTATATGTTCTGAATGCCCGAATTGGGAATCTGTGTCAAAACTTTGTTAGGAATTATGTGATCCTTACTAGCTGGAAGTAAGGGAGATGGGGCATGAAGTTATTTCTAGGAGTTGGACACATACCAAGTTTAGCTCAGTTCTGGGCATCTTTGAAATACCTATACAAACTTGTTCCTACATAGTAACTTGCAACTTTGAATGAGAATGTGCTTGCTTACAGCAACGTGCTATATGTTCTGAATGCCCGAATTGGGAATCTGTGTCAAAACTTTGTTAGGAATTATGTGATCCTTACTAGCTGGAAGTAAGGGAGATGGGGCATGAAGTTATTTCTAGGAGTTGGACACATACCAAGTTTAGCTCAGTTCTAGGCATCTTTGAAATACCTATACAAACTTGTTCCTACATAGTAACTTGCATCTTTGAATGAGAATGTGCTTGCTTGCAGCAACGGGCTATATGTTCTGAATGACCGAATTGGGAATCTGTGTCAAAACTTTGTTAGGAATTATGTGATCCTTACTAGCTGGAAGTAAGGGAGATGGGGCATGAAGTTATTTCTAGGAGTTGGACACATACCAAGTTTAGCTCAGTTCTGGGCATCTTTGAAATACCTATACAAACTTGTTCCTACATAGTAACTTGCATCTTTGAATGAGAATGTGCTTGCTTGCAGCAACGGGCTATATGTTCTGAATGCCCGAATTGGCAATCTGTGTCAAAACTTTGTTAGGAATTATGTGATCCTTACTAGCTGGAAGTAAGGGAGATGGGGCATGAAGTTATTTCTAGGAGTTGGACACATACCAAGTTTAGCTCAGTTCTGGGCATCTTTGAAATACCTATACAAACTTGTTCCTACATAGTAACTTGCATCTTTGAATGAGAATGTGCTTGCTTACAGCAACGTGCTATATGTTCTGAATGCCCGAATTGGGAATCTGTGTCAAAACTTTGTTAGGAATTATGTGATCCTTACTAGCTGGAAGTAAGGGAGAGGGGGCATGAAGTTATTTCTAGGAGTTGGACACATACCAAGTTGAGCTCAGTTCTGGGCATCTTTGAAATACCTATACAAACTTGTTCCTACCTAGTAACTTGCATCTTTGAATGAGAATGTGCTTGCTTGCAGCAACGTGCTATATGTTCTGAATGCCCGAATTGGGAATATGTGTCAAAACTTTGTTAGGAATTATGTGATCCTTACTAGCTGGAAGTAAGGGAGATGGGGCATGAAGTTATTTCTAGGAGTTGGACACATACCAAGTTGAGCTCAGTTCTGGGCATCTTTGAAATACCTATACAAACTTGTTCCTACCTAGTAACTTGCATCTTTGAATGAGAATGTGCTTGCTTGCAGCAACGTGCTATATGTTCTGAATGCCCGAATTGGGAATCTGTATCAAAACTTTGTTAGGTATTATGTGATCCTTACTAGCTGGAAGTAAGGGAGATGGGGCATGAAGTTATTTCTAGGAGTTGGACACATACCAAGTTTAGCTCAGTTCTGGGCATCTTTGAAATACCTATACAAACTTGTTCCTACATAGTAACTTGCAACTTTGAATGAGAATCTGCTTGCTTACAGCAACGTGCTATATGTTCTGAATGCCCGAATTGGGAATCTGTGTCAAAACATTGTTAGGAATTATGTGATCCTTACTAGCTGGAAGTAAGGGAGATGGGGCATGAAGTTATTTCTAGGAGTTGGAGACATACCAAGTTTAGCTCAGTTCTGGGCATCTTTGAAATACCTATACAAACTTGTTCCTACATAGTAACTTGCAACTTGAATGACAATGTGCTTGCTTACAGCAACGTGCTATATGTTCTGAATGCCCGAATTGGGAATCTGTGTCAAAACTTTGTTAGGAATTATGTGATCCTTACTAGCTGGAAGTAAGGGAGATGGGGCATGAAGTTATTTCTAGGAGTTGGACACATACCAAGTTGAGCTCAGTTCTGGGCATCTTTGAAATACCTATACAAACTCGTTCCTACCTAGTAACTTGCATCTTTGAATGAGAATGTGCTTGCTTGCAGCAACGTGCTATATGTTCTGAATGCCCGAATTGGGAATCTGTGTCAAAACTTTGTTAGGAATTATGTGATCCTTACTAGCTGGAAGTAAGGGAGATGGGGCATGAAGTTATTTCTAGGAGTTGGAGACATACCAAGTTTAGCTCAGTTCTGGGCATCTTTGAAATACCTATACAAACTTGTTCCTACCTAGTAACTTGCATCTTTGAATGAGAATGTGCTTGCTTGCAGCAACGTGCTATATGTTCTGAATGCCCGAATTGGGAATCTGTGTCAAAACTTTGTTCGGAATTATGTGATCCTTACTAGCTGGAAGTAAGGGAGATGGGGCATGAAGTTATTTCTAGGAGTTGGAGACATACCAAGTTTAGCTCAGTTCTGGGCATCTTTGAAATACCTATACAAACTTGTTCCTACATAGTAACTTGCATCTTTGAATGAGAATGTGCTTGGTTGCAGCAACGTGCTATATGTTCTGAATGCCCGAATTGGGAATCTGTGTCAAAACTTTGTTAGGAATTATGTGATCCTTACTAGCTGGAAGTAAGGGAGATGGGGCATGAAGTTATTTCTAGGAGTTGGACACATACCAAGTTTAGCTCAGTTCTGGGCATCTTTGAAATACCTATACAAACTTGTTCCTACATAGTAACTTGAATCTTTGAATGAGAATGTGCTTGCTTGCAGCAACGTGCTATATGTTCTGAATGCCCGAATTGGGAATCTGTGTCAAAACTTTGTTAGGAATTATGTGATCCTTACTAGCTGGCAGTAAGGGAGATGGGGCATGAAGTTATTTCTAGGAGTTGGACACATACCAAGTTTAGCTCAGTTCTGGGCATCTTTGAAATACCTATACAAACTTGTTCCTACCTAGTAACTTGCATCTTTGAATGAGAATGTGCTTGCTTACAGCAACGTGCTATATGTTCTGAATGCCCGAATTGGGAATCTGTGTCAAAACTTTTTTAGGAATTATGTGATCCTTACTAGCTGGAAGTAAGGGAGATGGGGCATGAAGTTATTTCTAGGAGTTGGACACATACCAAGTTTAGCTCAGTTCTGGGCATCTTTGAAATACCTATACAAACTTGTTCCTACATAGTAACTTGCATCTTTGAATGAGAATCTGCTTGCTTACAGCAACGTTCTATATGTTCTGAATGCCCGAATTGAGAATCTGTGTCAAAACTTTGTTAGGAATTATGTGATCCTTACTAGCTGGAAGTAAGGGAGATGGGGCATGAAGTTATTTCTAGGAGTTGGACACATACCAAGTTTAGCTCAGTTCTGGGCATCTTTGAAATACCTATACAAACTTGTTCCTACATAGTATCTTGCAACTTTGAATGAGAATCTGCTTGCTTACAGCAACGTGCTATATGTTCTGAATGCCCGAATTGGGAATCTGTGTCAAAACTTTGTTAGGAATTATGTGATCCTTACTAGCTGGAAGTAAGGGAGATGGGGCATGAAGTTATTTCTAGGAGTTGGACACATACCAAGTTTAGCTCACTTCTGGGCATCTTTGAAATACCTATACAAACTTGTTCCTACATAGTATCTTGCAACTTTGAATGACAATGTGCTTGCTTACAGCAACGTGCTATATGTTCTGAATGCCCGAATTGGGAATCTGTGTCAAAACTTTGTTAGGAATTATGTGATCCTTACTAGCTGGAAGTAAGGGAGATGGGGCATGAAGTTATTTCTAGGAGTTGGACACATACCAAGTTTAGCTCAGTTCTGGGCATCTTTGAAATACCTATACAAACTTGTTCCTACCTAGTAACTTGCATCTTTGAATGAGAATGTGCTTGCTTGCAGCAACGTGCTATATGTTCTGAATGCCCGAATTGGGAATCTGTGTCAAAACTTTGTTAGGAATTATGTGATCCTTACTAGCTGGAAGTAAGGGAGATGGGGCATGAAGTTATTTCTAGGAGTTGGACACATACCAAGTTTAGCTCAGTTCTGGGCATCTTTGAAATACCTATACAAACTTGTTCCTACATAGTATCTTGCAACTTTGAATGACAATGTGCTTGCTTACAGCAACGTGCTATATGTTCTGAATGCCCGAATTGGGAATCTGTGTCAAAACTTTGTTAGGAATTATGTGATCCTTACTAGCTGGAAGTAAGGGAGATGGGGCATGAAGTTATTTCTAGGAGTTGGACACATACCAAGTTTAGCTCAGTTCTGGGCATCTTTGAAATACCTATACAAACTTGTTCCTACATAGTAACTTGCAACTTGAATGACAATGTGCTTGCTTACAGCAACGTGCTATATGTTCTGAATGCCCGAATTGGGAATCTGTGTCAAAACTTTGTTAGGAATTATGTGATCCTTACTAGCTGGAAGTAAGGGAGATGGGGCATGAAGTTATTTCTAGGAGTTGGACACATACCAAGTTTAGCTCAGTTCTGGGCATCTTTGAAATACCTATACAAACTTGTTCCTACATAGTAACTTGAAACTTTGAATGAGAATGTGCTTGCTTACAGCAACGTGCTATATGTTCTGAATGCCCGAATTGGGAATCTGTGTCAAAACTTTGTTAGGAATTATGTGATCCTTACTAGCTGGAAGTAAGGGAGATGGGGCATGAAGTTATTTCTAGGAGTTGAACACATACCAAGTTTAGCTCAGTTCTAGGCATCTTTGAAATACCTATACAAACTTGTTCCTACATAGTAACTTGCATCTTTGAATGAGAATGTGCTTGCTTGCAGCAACGGGCTATATGTTCTGAATGACCGAATTGGGAATCTGTGTCAAAACTTTGTTAGGAATTATGTGATCCTTACTAGCTGGAAGTAAGGGAGATGGGGCATGAAGTTATTTCTAGGAGTTGGACACATACCAAGTTTAGCTCAGTTCTGGGCATCTTTGAAATACCTATACAAACTTGTTCCTACATAGTAACTTGCATCTATGAATGAGAATGTGCTTGCTTGCAGCAACGGGCTATATGTTCTGAATGCCCGAATTGGCAATCTGTGTCAAAACTTTGTTAGGAATTATGTGATCCTTACTAGCTGGAAGTAAGGGAGATGGGGCATGAAGTTATTTCTAGGAGTTGGACACATACCAAGTTTAGCTCAGTTCTGGGCATCTTTGAAATACCTATACAAACTTGTTCCTACATAGTAACTTGCAACTTTGAATGAGAATGTGCTTGCTTACAGCAACGTGCTATATGTTCTGAATGCCCGAATTGGGAATCTGTGTCAAAACTTTGTTAGGAATTATGTGATCCTTACTAGCTGGAAGTAAGGGAGATGGTGCATGAAGTTATTTCTAGGAGTTGGACACATAGCAAGTTTAGCTCAGTTCTGGGCATCTTTGAAATACCTATACAAACTTGTTCCTACATAGTAACTTGCATCTTTGAATGAGAATGTGCTTGCTTGCAGCAACGTGCTATATGTTCTGAATGCCCGAATTGGGAATCTGTGTCAAAACTTTGTTAGGAATTATGTGATCCTTACTAGCTGGAAATAAGGGAGATGGGGCATGAAGTTATTTCTAGGAGTTGGACACATACCAAGTTTAGCTCAGTTCTGGGCATCTTTGAAATACCTATACAAACTTGTTCCTACATAGTAACTTGCATCTTTGAATGAGAATGTGCTTGCTTGCAGCAACGGGCTATATGTTCTGAATGCCCGAATTGGCAATCTGTGTCAAAACTTTGTTAGGAATTATGTGATCCTTACTAGCTGGAAGTAAGGGAGATGGGGCATGAAGTTATTTCTAGGAGTTGGACACATACCAAGTTTAGCTCAGTTCTGGGCATCTTTGAAATACCTATACAAACTTGTTCCTACATAGTAACTTGCATCTTTGAATGAGAATGTGCTTGCTTACAGCAACGTGCTATATGTTCTGAATGCCCGAATTGGGAATCTGTGTCAAAACTTTGTTAGGAATTATGTGATCCTTACTAGCTGGAAGTAAGGGAGAGGGGGCATGAAGTTATTTCTAGGAGTTGGACACATACCAAGTTTAGCTCAGTTCTGGGCATCTTTGAAATGCCTATACAAACTTGTTCCTACCTAGTAACTTGCATCTTTGAATGAGAATGTGCTTGCTTGCAGCAACGTGCTATATGTTCTGAATGCCCGAATTGGGAATCTGTGTCAAAACTTTGTTAGGAATTATGTGATCCTTACTAGCTGGAAGTAATGGAGATGGGGCATGAAGTTATTCCTAGGAGTTGGACACATACCAAGTTTAGCTCAGTTCTGGGCATCTTTGAAATACCTATACAAACTTGTTCCTACATAGTAACTTGCAACTTTGAATGAAAATGTGCTTGCTTACAGCAACGTGCTATATGTTCTGAATGCCCGAATTGGAAATCTGTGTCAAAACTTTGTTAGGAATTATGTGATCCTTACTAGCTGGAAGTAAGGGAGATGGGGCATGAAGTTATTTCTAGGAGTTGGACACATAGCAAGTTTAGCTCAGTTCTGGGCATCTTTGAAATACCTATACAAACTTGTTCCTACATAGTAACTTGCAACTTTGAATGAAAATGTGCTTGCTTACAGCAACGTGCTATATGTTCTGAATGCCCGAATTGGGAATCTGTGTCAAAACTTTGTTAGGAATTATGTGATCCTTACTAGCTGGAAGTAAGGGAGATGGGGCATGAAGTTATTTCTAGGAGTTGGACACATAGCAAGTTTAGCTCAGTTCTGGGCATCTTTGAAATACCTATACAAACTTGTTCCTACATAGTAACTTGCAACTTTGAATGAAAATGTGCTTGCTTACAGCAACGTGCTATATGTTCTGAATGCCCGAATTGGGAATCTGTGTCAAAACTTTGTTAGGAATTATGTGATCCTTACTAGCTGGAAGTAAGGGAGATGGGGCATGAAGTTATTTCTAGGAGTTGGACACATAGCAAGTTTAGCTCAGTTCTGGGCATCTTTGAAATACCTATACAAACTTGTTCCTACATAGTAACTTGCATCTTTGAATGAGAATGTGCTTGCTTACAGCAACGTGCTATATGTTCTGAATGCCCGAATTGGCAATCTGTGTCAAAACTTTGTTAGGAATTATGTGATCCTTACTAGCTGGAAGTAAGGGAGATGGGGCATGAAGTTATTTCTAGGAGTTGGACACATACCAAGTTTAGCTCAGTTCTGGGCATCTTTGAAATACCTATACAAACTTGTTCCTACATAGTAACTTGCATCTTTGAATGAGAATGTGCTTGCTTACAGCAACGTGCTATATGTTCTGAATGCCCGAATTGGAATCTGTGTCAAAACTGTTAGGAATTATGTGATCCTTACTAGCTGGAAGTAAGGGAGATGGGGCATGATGTTATTTCTAGGAGTTGGACACATACCAAGTTTAGCTCAGTTCTGGGCATCTTTGAAATACCTATACAAACTTGTTCCTACATAGTAACTTGCAACTTTGAATGAAAATGTGATTGCTTACATCAACGTGCTATATGTTCTGAATGCCCGAATTGGGAATCTGTGTCAAAACTTTGTTAGGAATTATGTGATCCTTACTAGCTGGAAGTAAGGGAGATGGGGCATGAAGTTATTTCTAGGAGTTGGACACATACCAAGTTTAGCTCAGTTCTGGGCATCTTTGAAATACCTATACAAACTTGTTCCTACATAGTAACTTACAACTTTGAATGAAAATGTGCTTGCTTACAGCAACGTGCTATATGTTCTGAATGCCCGAATTGGGAATCTGTGTCAAAACTTTGTTAGGAATTATGTGATCCTTACTAGCTGGAAGTAAGGGAGATGGGGCATGAAGTTATTTCTAGGAGTTGGACACATACCAAGTTGAGCTCAGTTCTGGGCATCTTTGAAATACCTATACAAACTTGTTCCTACATAGTAACTTGCAACTTTGAATGAAAATGTGCTTGCTTACAGCAACGTGCTATATGTTCTGAATGCCCGAATTGGGAATCTGTGTCAAAACTTTGTTAGGAATTATGTGATCCTTACTAGCTGGAAGTAAGGGAGATGGGGCATGAAAATATTTCTAGGAGTTGGACACATACCAAGTTTAGCTCAGTTCTGGGCATCTTTGAAATACCTATACAAACTTGTTCCTACATAGTAACTTGCATCTTTGAATGAGAATGTGCTTGCTTACAGCAACGTGCTATATGTTCTGAATGCCCGAATTGGGAATCTGTGTCAAAACTTTGTTAGGAATTATGTGATCCTTACTAGCTGGAAGTAAGGGAGATGGGGCATGAAGTTATTTCTAGGAGTTGGACACATAGCAAGTTTAGCTCAGTTCTGGGCATCTTTGAAATACCTATACAAACTTGTTCCTACATAGTAACTTGCATCTTTGAATGGGAATCTGCTTGCTTACAGCAACGTGCTATATGTTCTGAATGCCCAAATTGGGAATCTGTGTCAAAACTTTGTTAGGAATTATGTGATCCTTACTAGCTGGAAGTAAGGGAGATGGGGCATGAAGTTATTTCTAGGAGTTGGACACATATCAAGTTTAGCTCAGTTCTGGGCATCTTTGAAATACCTATACAAACTTGTTCCTACATAGTAACTTGCATCTTTGAATGAGAATGTGCTTGCTTACAGCAACGTGCTATATGTTCTGAATGCCCGAATTGGGAATCTGTGTCAAAACTTTGTTAGGAATTATGTGATCCTTACTAGCTGGAAGTAAGGGAGATGGGGCATGAAGTTATTTCTAGGAGTTGGACACATAGCAAGTTTAGCTCAGTTCTGGGCATCTTTGAAATACCTATACAAACTTGTTCCTACATAGTAACTTGCAACTTTGAATGAGAATCTGCCTGCTTACAGCAACGTGCTATATGTTCTGAATGCCCGAATTGGGAATCTGTGTCAAAACTTTGTTAGGAATTATGTGATCCTTACTAGCTGGAAGTAAGGGAGATGGGGCATGAAGTTATTTCTAGGAGTTGGACACATACCAAGTTTAGCTCAGTTCTGGGCATCTTTGAAATACCTATACAAACTTGTTCCTACCTAGTAACTTGCATCTTTGAATGAGAATGTGCTTGCTTGCAGCAACGTGCTATATGTTCTGAATGCCCGAATAGGGAATCTGTGTCAAAACTTTGTTAGAAATTATGTGATCCTTACTAGCTGGAAGTAAGGGAGATGGGGCATGAAGTTATTTCTAGGAGTTGGACACATACCAAGTTGAGCTCAGTTCTGGGCATCTTTGAAATACCTATACAAACTTGTTCCTACCTAGTAACTTGCATCTTTGAATGAGAATCTGCTTGCTTGCAGCAACGTGCTATATGTTCTGAATGCCCGAATAGGGAATCTGTGTCAAAACTTTGTTAGAAATTATGTGATCCTTACTAGCTGGAAGTAAGGGAGATGGGGCATGAAGTTATTTCTAGGAGTTGGACACATTCCAAGTTGAGCTCAGTTCTGGGCATCTTTGAAATACCTATACAAACTTGTTCCTACCTAGTAACTTGCATCTTTGAATGAGAATCTGCTTGCTTATAGCAACGTGCTATATGTTCTGAATGCCCGAATAGGGAATCTGTGTCAAAACTTTGTTAGGAATTATGTGATCCTTACTAGCTGGAAGTAAGGGAGATGGGGCATGAAGTTATTTCTAGGAGTTGGACACATACCAAGTTTAGCTCAGTTCTGGGCATCTTTGAAATACCTATACAAACTTGTTCCTACCTAGTAACTTGCAACTTTGAATGAAAATGTGCTTGCTTACAGCAACGTGCTATATGTTCTGAATGCCCGAATTGGGAATCTGTGTCAAAACTTTGTTAGGAATTATGTGATCCTTACTAGCTGGAAGTAAGGGAGATGGGGCATGAAGTTATTTCTAGGAGTTGGACACATACCAAGTTTAGCTCAGTTCTGGGCATCTTTGAAATACCTATACAAACTTGTTCCTACATAGTAACTTGCAACTTTGAATGAAAATGTGCTTGCTTACACCAACGTGCTATATGTTCTGAATGCCCGAATTGGGAATCTGTGTGAAAACATTGTTAGGAATTATGTGATCCTTACTAGCTGGAAGTAAGGGAGATGGGGCATGAAGTTATTTCTAGGAGTTGGACACATACCAAGTTTAGCTCAGTTCTGGGCATCTTTGAAATACCTATACAAACTTGTTCCTACCTAGTAACTTGCATCTTTGAATGAGAATGTGCTTGCTTACAGCAACGTGCTATATGTTCTGAATGCCCGAATTGGGAATCTGTGTCAAAACTTTGTTAGGAATTATGTGATCCTTACTAGCTGGAAGTAAGGGAGATGGGGCATGAAGTTATTTCTAGGAGTTGGACACATACCAAGTTTAGCTCAGTTCTGGGCATCTTTGAAATACCTATACAAACTTGTTCCAACATAGTATCTTGCAACTTTGAATGAGAATGTGCTTGCTTACAGCAACGTGCTACATGTTCTGAATGCCCGAATTGGGAATCTGTGTCAAAACTTTGTTAGGAATTATGTGATCCTTACTAGCTGGAAGTAAGGGAGATGGGGCATGAAGTTATTTCTAGGAGTTGGACACATACCAAGTTTAGCTCAGTTCTGGGCATCTTTGAAATACCTATACCAACTTGTTCCTACATAGTAACTTGCAACTTTGAATGAGAATGTGCTTGCTTACAGCAACGTGCTATATGTTCTGAATGCCCGAATTGGGAATCTGTGTCAAAACTTTGTTAGGAATTATGTGATCCTTACTAGCTGGAAGTAAGGGAGATGGGGCATGAAGTTATTTCTTGGAGTTGGAGACATACCAAGTTTAGCTCAGTTCTGGGCATCTTTGAAATACCTATACAAACTTGTTCCTACATAGTAACTTGCAACTTTGAATGAGAATGTGCTTGCTTGCAGCAACGTGTTATATGTTCTGAATGCCCGAATAGGGAATCTGTGTCAAAACTTTGTTAGGAATTATGTGATCCTTACTAGCAGGAAGTAAGGGAGATGGGGCATGAAGTTATTTCTAGGAGTTGGACACATAGCAAGTTTAGCTCAGTTCTGGGCATCTTTGAAATACCTATACAAACTTGTTCCTACATAGTAACTTGAATCTTTGAATGAGAATGTGCTTGCTTGCAGCAACGTGCTATATGTTCTGAATGCCCGAATTGGGAATCTGTGTCAAAACTTTGTTAGGAATTATGTGATCCTTACTAGCTGGAAGTAAGGGAGATGGGGCATGAAGTTATTTCTAGGAGTTGGACACATACCAAGTTTAGCTCAGTTCTGGGCATCTTTGAAATACCTATACAAACTTGTTCCTACATAGTAACTTGCATCTTTGAATGAGAGTGTGCTTGCTTGCAGCACCGTGCTATATGTTCTGAATGCCCGAATAGGGAATCTGTGTCAAAACTTTGTTAGGAATTATGTGATCCTTACTAGCTGGAAGTAAGGGAGATGGGGCATGAAGTTATTTCTAGGAGTTGGACACATACCAAGTTTAGCTCAGTTCTGGGCATCTTTGAAATACCTATACAAACTTGTTCCTACCTAGTAACTTGCAACTTTGAATGAAAATGTGCTTGCTTACAGCAACGTGCTATATGTTCTGAATGCCCGAATTGGGAATCTGTGTCAAAACTTTGTTAGGAATTATGTGATCCTTACTAGCTGGAAGTAAGGGAGATGGGGCATGAAGTTATTTCTAGGAGTTGGACACATACCAAGTTTAGCTCAGTTCTGGGCATCTTTGAAATACCTATACAAACTTGTTCCTACATAGTAACTTGCAACTTTGAATGAAAATGTGCTTGCTTACACCAACGTGCTATATGTTCTGAATGCCCGAATTGGGAATCTGTGTGAAAACATTGTTAGGAATTATGTGATCCTTACTAGCTGGAAGTAAGGGAGATGGGGCATGAAGTTATTTCTAGGAGTTGGACACATACCAAGTTTAGCTCAGTTCTGGGCATCTTTGAAATACCTATACAAACTTGTTCCTACCTAGTAACTTGCATCTTTGAATGAGAATGTGCTTGCTTACAGCAACGTGCTATATGTTCTGAATGCCCGAATTGGGAATCTGTGTCAAAACTTTGTTAGGAATTATGTGATCCTTACTAGCTGGAAGTAAGGGAGATGGGGCATGAAGTTATTTCTAGGAGTTGGACACATAGCAAGTTTAGCTCAGTTCTGGGCATCTTTGAAATACCTATACAAACTTGTTCCTACATAGTAACTTGCATCTTTGAATGGGAATCTGCTTGCTTACAGCAACGTGCTATATGTTCTGAATGCCCAAATTGGGAATCTGTGTCAAAACTTTGTTAGGAATTATGTGATCCTTACTAGCTGGAAGTAAGGGAGATGGGGCATGAAGTTATTTCTAGGAGTTGGACACATATCAAGTTTAGCTCAGTTCTGGGCATCTTTGAAATACCTATACAAACTTGTTCCTACATAGTAACTTGCATCTTTGAATGAGAATGTGCTTGCTTACAGCAACGTGCTATATGTTCTGAATGCCCGAATTGGGAATCTGTGTCAAAACTTTGTTAGGAATTATGTGATCCTTACTAGCTGGAAGTAAGGGAGATGGGGCATGAAGTTATTTCTAGGAGTTGGACACATAGCAAGTTTAGCTCAGTTCTGGGCATCTTTGAAATACCTATACAAACTTGTTCCTACATAGTAACTTGCAACTTTGAATGAGAATCTGCCTGCTTACAGCAACGTGCTATATGTTCTGAATGCCCGAATTGGGAATCTGTGTCAAAACTTTGTTAGGAATTATGTGATCCTTACTAGCTGGAAGTAAGGGAGATGGGGCATGAAGTTATTTCTAGGAGTTGGACACATACCAAGTTTAGCTCAGTTCTGGGCATCTTTGAAATACCTATACAAACTTGTTCCTACCTAGTAACTTGCATCTTTGAATGAGAATGTGCTTGCTTGCAGCAACGTGCTATATGTTCTGAATGCCCGAATAGGGAATCTGTGTCAAAACTTTGTTAGAAATTATGTGATCCTTACTAGCTGGAAGTAAGGGAGATGGGGCATGAAGTTATTTCTAGGAGTTGGACACATACCAAGTTGAGCTCAGTTCTGGGCATCTTTGAAATACCTATACAAACTTGTTCCTACCTAGTAACTTGCATCTTTGAATGAGAATCTGCTTGCTTGCAGCAACGTGCTATATGTTCTGAATGCCCGAATAGGGAATCTGTGTCAAAACTTTGTTAGAAATTATGTGATCCTTACTAGCTGGAAGTAAGGGAGATGGGGCATGAAGTTATTTCTAGGAGTTGGACACATTCCAAGTTGAGCTCAGTTCTGGGCATCTTTGAAATACCTATACAAACTTGTTCCTACCTAGTAACTTGCATCTTTGAATGAGAATCTGCTTGCTTATAGCAACGTGCTATATGTTCTGAATGCCCGAATAGGGAATCTGTGTCAAAACTTTGTTAGGAATTATGTGATCCTTACTAGCTGGAAGTAAGGGAGATGGGGCATGAAGTTATTTCTAGGAGTTGGACACATACCAAGTTTAGCTCAGTTCTGGGCATCTTTGAAATACCTATACAAACTTGTTCCTACCTAGTAACTTGCAACTTTGAATGAAAATGTGCTTGCTTACAGCAACGTGCTATATGTTCTGAATGCCCGAATTGGGAATCTGTGTCAAAACTTTGTTAGGAATTATGTGATCCTTACTAGCTGGAAGTAAGGGAGATGGGGCATGAAGTTATTTCTAGGAGTTGGACACATACCAAGTTTAGCTCAGTTCTGGGCATCTTTGAAATACCTATACAAACTTGTTCCTACATAGTAACTTGCAACTTTGAATGAAAATGTGCTTGCTTACACCAACGTGCTATATGTTCTGAATGCCCGAATTGGGAATCTGTGTGAAAACATTGTTAGGAATTATGTGATCCTTACTAGCTGGAAGTAAGGGAGATGGGGCATGAAGTTATTTCTAGGAGTTGGACACATACCAAGTTTAGCTCAGTTCTGGGCATCTTTGAAATACCTATACAAACTTGTTCCTACCTAGTAACTTGCATCTTTGAATGAGAATGTGCTTGCTTACAGCAACGTGCTATATGTTCTGAATGCCCGAATTGGGAATCTGTGTCAAAACTTTGTTAGGAATTATGTGATCCTTACTAGCTGGAAGTAAGGGAGATGGGGCATGAAGTTATTTCTAGGAGTTGGACACATACCAAGTTTAGCTCAGTTCTGGGCATCTTTGAAATACCTATACAAACTTGTTCCAACATAGTATCTTGCAACTTTGAATGAGAATGTGCTTGCTTACAGCAACGTGCTACATGTTCTGAATGCCCGAATTGGGAATCTGTGTCAAAACTTTGTTAGGAATTATGTGATCCTTACTAGCTGGAAGTAAGGGAGATGGGGCATGAAGTTATTTCTAGGAGTTGGACACATACCAAGTTTAGCTCAGTTCTGGGCATCTTTGAAATACCTATACCAACTTGTTCCTACATAGTAACTTGCAACTTTGAATGAGAATGTGCTTGCTTACAGCAACGTGCTATATGTTCTGAATGCCCGAATTGGGAATCTGTGTCAAAACTTTGTTAGGAATTATGTGATCCTTACTAGCTGGAAGTAAGGGAGATGGGGCATGAAGTTATTTCTTGGAGTTGGAGACATACCAAGTTTAGCTCAGTTCTGGGCATCTTTGAAATACCTATACAAACTTGTTCCTACATAGTAAATTGCAACTTTGAATGAGAATGTGCTTGCTTGCAGCAACGTGTTATATGTTCTGAATGCCCGAATAGGGAATCTGTGTCAAAACTTTGTTAGGAATTATGTGATCCTTACTAGCAGGAAGTAAGGGAGATGGGGCATGAAGTTATTTCTAGGAGTTGGACACATAGCAAGTTTAGCTCAGTTCTGGGCATCTTTGAAATACCTATACAAACTTGTTCCTACATAGTAACTTGAATCTTTGAATGAGAATGTGCTTGCTTGCAGCAACGTGCTATATGTTCTGAATGCCCGAATTGGGAATCTGTGTCAAAACTTTGTTAGGAATTATGTGATCCTTACTAGCTGGAAGTAAGGGAGATGGGGCATGAAGTTATTTCTAGGAGTTGGACACATACCAAGTTTAGCTCAGTTCTGGGCATCTTTGAAATACCTATACAAACTTGTTCCTACATAGTAACTTGCATCTTTGAATGAGAGTGTGCTTGCTTGCAGCACCGTGCTATATGTTCTGAATGCCCGAATAGGGAATCTGTGTCAAAACTTTGTTAGGAATTATGTGATCCTTACTAGCTGGAAGTAAGGGAGATGGGGCATGAAGTTATTTCTAGGAGTTGGACACATACCAAGTTTAGCTCAGTTCTGGGCATCTTTGAAATACCTATACAAACTTGTTCCTACCTAGTAACTTGCAACTTTGAATGAAAATGTGCTTGCTTACAGCAACGTGCTATATGTTCTGAATGCCCGAATTGGGAATCTGTGTCAAAACTTTGTTAGGAATTATGTGATCCTTACTAGCTGGAAGTAAGGGAGATGGGGCATGAAGTTATTTCTAGGAGTTGGACACATACCAAGTTTAGCTCAGTTCTGGGCATCTTTGAAATACCTATACAAACTTGTTCCTACATAGTAACTTGCAACTTTGAATGAAAATGTGCTTGCTTACACCAACGTGCTATATGTTCTGAATGCCCGAATTGGGAATCTGTGTGAAAACATTGTTAGGAATTATGTGATCCTTACTAGCTGGAAGTAAGGGAGATGGGGCATGAAGTTATTTCTAGGAGTTGGACACATACCAAGTTTAGCTCAGTTCTGGGCATCTTTGAAATACCTATACAAACTTGTTCCTACATAGTAACTTGCAACTTTGAATGAGAATGTGCTTGCTTACAGCAACGTGCTATATGTTCTGAATGCCCGAATTGGGAATCTGTGTCAAAACTTTGTTAGGAATTATGTGATCCTTACTAGCTGGAAGTAAGGGAAATGGGGCATGAAGTTATTTCTTGGAGTTGGAGACATACCAAGTTTAGCTCAGTTCTGGGCATCTTTGAAATACCTATACAAACTTGTTCCTACATAGTAACTTGCAACTTTGAATGAGAATGTGCTTGCTTGCAGCAACGTGTTATATGTTCTGAATGCCCGAATAGGGAATCTGTGTCAAAACTTTGTTAGGAATTATGTGATCCTTACTAGCTGGAAGTAAGGGAGATGGGGCATGAAGTTATTTCTAGGAGTTGGACACATACCAAGTTTAGCTCAGTTCTGGGCATCTTTGAAATACCTATACAAACTTGTTCCTACCTAGTAACTTGCATCTTTGAATGAGAATGTGCTTGCTTGCAGCAACGTGCTATATGTTCTGAATGCCCGAATAGGGAATCTGTGTCAAAACTTTGTTAGGAATTATGTGATCCTTACTAGCTGGAAGTAAGGGAGATGGGGCATGAAGTTATTTCTAGGAGTTGGACACATACCAAGTTTAGCTCAGTTCTGGGCATCTTTGAAATACCTATACAAACTTGTTCCTACATAGTAACTTGCATCTTTGAATGAGAGTGTGCTTGCTTGCAGCACCGTGCTATATGTTCTGAATGCCCGAATAGGGAATCTGTGTCAAAACTTTGTTAGGAATTATGTGATCCTTACTAGCTGGAAGTAAGGGAGATGGGGCATGAAGTTATTTCTAGGAGTTGGACACATACCTAGTTTAGCTCAGTTCTGGGCATCTTTGAAATACCTATACAAACTTGTTCCTACATAGTAACTTGCAACTTTGAATGAGAATGTGCTTGCTTACAGCAACGTGCTATATGTTCTGAATGCCCGAATTGGGAATCTGTGTCAAAACTTTGTTAGGAATTATGTGATCCTTACTAGCTGGAAGTAAGGGAAATGGGGCATGAAGTTATTTCTTGGAGTTGGAGACATACCAAGTTTAGCTCAGTTCTGGGCATCTTTGAAATACCTATACAAACTTGTTCCTACATAGTAACTTGCAACTTTGAATGAGAATGTGCTTGCTTGCAGCAACGTGTTATATGTTCTGAATGCCCGAATAGGGAATCTGTGTCAAAACTTTGTTAGGAATTATGTGATCCTTACTAGCTGGAAGTAAGGGAGATGGGGCATGAAGTTATTTCTAGGAGTTGGACACATACCAAGTTTAGCTCAGTTCTGGGCATCTTTGAAATACCTATACAAACTTGTTCCTACCTAGTAACTTGCATCTTTGAATGAGAATGTGCTTGCTTGCAGCAACGTGCTATATGTTCTGAATGCCCGAATAGGGAATCTGTGTCAAAACTTTGTTAGGAATTATGTGATCCTTACTAGCTGGAAGTAAGGGAGATGGGGCATGAAGTTATTTCTAGGAGTTGGACACATACCAAGTTTAGCTCAGTTCTGGGCATCTTTGAAATACCTATACAAACTTGTTCCTACATAGTAACTTGCATCTTTGAATGAGAGTGTGCTTGCTTGCAGCACCGTGCTATATGTTCTGAATGCCCGAATAGGGAATCTGTGTCAAAACTTTGTTAGGAATTATGTGATCCTTACTAGCTGGAAGTAAGGGAGATGGGGCATGAAGTTATTTCTAGGAGTTGGACACATACCTAGTTTAGCTCAGTTCTGGGCATCTTTGAAATACCTATACAAACTTGTTCCTACATAGTAACTTGCAACTTTGAATGAGAATGTGCTTGCTTACAGCAACGTGCTATATGTTCTGAATGCCCGAATTGGGAATCTGTGTCAAAACTTTGTTAGGAATTATGTGATCCTTACTAGCTGGAAGTAAGGGAGATGGGGCATGATGTTATTTCTAGGAGTTGGACACATACCAAGTTTAGCTCAGTTCTGGGCATCTTTGAAATACCTATACAAACTTGTTCCTACATAGTAACTTGCATCTTTGAATGAAAATGTGATTGCTTGCAGCAACGTGCTATATGTTCTGAATGCCCGAATTGGGAATCTGTGTCAAAACTTTGTTAGGAATTATGTGATCCTTACTAGCTGGAAGTAAGGGAGATGGGGCATGAAGTTATTTCTAGGAGTTGGACACATACCAAGTTTAGCTCAGTTCTGGGCATCTTTGAAATACCTATACAAACTTGTTCCTACATAGTAACTTGCATCTTTGAATGAAAATGTGATTGCTTGCAGCAACGTGCTATATGTTCTGAATGCCCGAATTGGGAATCTGTGTCAAAACTTTGTTAGGAATTATGTGATCCTTACTAGCTGGAAGTAAGGGAGATGGGGCATGATGTTATTTCTAGGAGTTGGACACATACCAAGTTTAGCTCAGTTCTGGGCATCTTTGAAATACCTATACAAACTTGTTCCTACATAGTAACTTGCATCTTTGAATGAAAATGTGATTGCTTGCAGCAACGTGCTATATGTTCTGAATGCCCGAATTGGGAATCTGTGTCAAAACTTTGTTAGGAATTATGTGATCCTTACTAGCTGGAAGTAAGGGAGATGGGGCATGAAGTTATTTCTAGGAGTTGGACACATACCAAGTTTAGCTCAGTTCTGGGCATCTTTGAAATACCTATACAAACTTGTTCCTAAATAGTAACTTACAACTTTGAATGAAAATGTGCTTGCTTACAGCAACGTGCTATATGTTCTGAATGCCCGAATTGGGAATCTGTGTCAAAACTTTGTTAGGAATTATGTGATCCTTACTAGCTGGAAGTAAGGGAGATGGGGCATGAAGTTATTTCTAGGAGTTGGACACATACCAAGTTTAGCTCAGTTCTGGGCATCTTTGAAATACCTATACAAACTTGTTCCTACATAGTAACTTGCAACTTTGAATGAGAATGTGCTTGCTTACAGCAACGTGCTATATGTTCTGAATGCCCGAATTGGGAATCTGTGTCAAAACTTTGTTAGGAATTATGTGATCCTTACTAGCTGGAAGTAAGGGAGATGGGGCATGAAGTTATTTCTAGGAGTTGGACACATACCAAGTTTAGCTCAGTTCTGGGCATCTTTGAAATACCTATACAAACTTGTTCCTACATAGTAACTTGCATCTTTGAATGGGAATGTGCTTGCTTACAGCAACGTGCTATATGTTCTGAATGCCCGAATTGGGAATCTGTGTCAAAACTTTGTTAGGAATTATGTCATCCTTACTAGCTGGAAGTAAGGGAGATGGGGCATGAAGTTATTTCTAGGAGTTGGACACATAGCAAGTTTAGCTCAGTTCTGGGCATCTTTGAAATACCTATACAAACTTGTTCCTACATAGTAACTTTCATCTTTGAATGGGAATGTGCTTGCTTACAGCAACGTGCTATATGTTCTGAATGCCCGAATTGGGAATCTGTGTCAAAACTTTGTTAGGAATTATGTGATCCTTACTAGCTGGAAGTAAGGGAGATGGGGCATGAAGTTATTTCTAGGAGTTGGACACATACCAAGTTTAGCTCAGTTCTGGGCATCTTTGAAATACCTATACAAACTTGTTCCTACCTAGTAACTTGCAACTTTGAATGAAAATGTGCTTGCTTACAGCAACGTGCTATATGTTCTGAATGCCCGAATTGGGAATCTGTGTCAAAACTTTGTTAGGAATTATGTGATCCTTACTAGCTGGAAGTAAGGGAGATGGGGCATGAAGTTATTTCTAGGAGTTGGACACATACCAAGTTTAGCTCAGTTCTGGGCATCTTTGAAATACCTATACAAACTTGTTCCTACATAGTAACTTGCAACTTTGAATGAAAATGTGCTTGCTTACACCAACGTGCTATATGTTCTGAATGCCCGAATTGGGAATCTGTGTGAAAACATTGTTAGGAATTATGTGATCCTTACTAGCTGGAAGTAAGGGAGATGGGGCATGAAGTTATTTCTAGGAGTTGGACACATACCAAGTTTAGCTCAGTTCTGGGCATCTTTGAAATACCTATACAAACTTGTTCCTACCTAGTAACTTGCATCTTTGAATGAGAATGTGCTTGCTTACAGCAACGTGCTATATGTTCTGAATGCCCGAATTGGGAATCTGTGTCAAAACTTTGTTAGGAATTATGTGATCCTTACTAGCTGGAAGTAAGGGAGATGGGGCATGAAGTTATTTCTAGGAGTTGGACACATACCAAGTTTAGCTCAGTTCTGGGCATCTTTGAAATACCTATACAAACTTGTTCCAACATAGTATCTTGCAACTTTGAATGAGAATGTGCTTGCTTACAGCAACGTGCTACATGTTCTGAATGCCCGAATTGGGAATCTGTGTCAAAACTTTGTTAGGAATTATGTGATCCTTACTAGCTGGAAGTAAGGGAGATGGGGCATGAAGTTATTTCTAGGAGTTGGACACATACCAAGTTTAGCTCAGTTCTGGGCATCTTTGAAATACCTATACCAACTTGTTCCTACATAGTAACTTGCAACTTTGAATGAGAATGTGCTTGCTTACAGCAACGTGCTATATGTTCTGAATGCCCGAATTGGGAATCTGTGTCAAAACTTTGTTAGGAATTATGTGATCCTTACTAGCTGGAAGTAAGGGAGATGGGGCATGAAGTTATTTCTTGGAGTTGGAGACATACCAAGTTTAGCTCAGTTCTGGGCATCTTTGAAATACCTATACAAACTTGTTCCTACATAGTAACTTGCAACTTTGAATGAGAATGTGCTTGCTTGCAGCAACGTGTTATATGTTCTGAATGCCCGAATAGGGAATCTGTGTCAAAACTTTGTTAGGAATTATGTGATCCTTACTAGCAGGAAGTAAGGGAGATGGGGCATGAAGTTATTTCTAGGAGTTGGACACATAGCAAGTTTAGCTCAGTTCTGGGCATCTTTGAAATACCTATACAAACTTGTTCCTACATAGTAACTTGAATCTTTGAATGAGAATGTGCTTGCTTGCAGCAACGTGCTATATGTTCTGAATGCCCGAATTGGGAATCTGTGTCAAAACTTTGTTAGGAATTATGTGATCCTTACTAGCTGGAAGTAAGGGAGATGGGGCATGAAGTTATTTCTAGGAGTTGGACACATACCAAGTTTAGCTCAGTTCTGGGCATCTTTGAAATACCTATACAAACTTGTTCCTACATAGTAACTTGCATCTTTGAATGAGAGTGTGCTTGCTTGCAGCACCGTGCTATATGTTCTGAATGCCCGAATAGGGAATCTGTGTCAAAACTTTGTTAGGAATTATGTGATCCTTACTAGCTGGAAGTAAGGGAGATGGGGCATGAAGTTATTTCTAGGAGTTGGACACATACCAAGTTTAGCTCAGTTCTGGGCATCTTTGAAATACCTATACAAACTTGTTCCTACCTAGTAACTTGCAACTTTGAATGAAAATGTGCTTGCTTACAGCAACGTGCTATATGTTCTGAATGCCCGAATTGGGAATCTGTGTCAAAACTTTGTTAGGAATTATGTGATCCTTACTAGCTGGAAGTAAGGGAGATGGGGCATGAAGTTATTTCTAGGAGTTGGACACATACCAAGTTTAGCTCAGTTCTGGGCATCTTTGAAATACCTATACAAACTTGTTCCTACATAGTAACTTGCAACTTTGAATGAAAATGTGCTTGCTTACACCAACGTGCTATATGTTCTGAATGCCCGAATTGGGAATCTGTGTGAAAACATTGTTAGGAATTATGTGATCCTTACTAGCTGGAAGTAAGGGAGATGGGGCATGAAGTTATTTCTAGGAGTTGGACACATACCAAGTTTAGCTCAGTTCTGGGCATCTTTGAAATACCTATACAAACTTGTTCCTACATAGTAACTTGCAACTTTGAATGAGAATGTGCTTGCTTACAGCAACGTGCTATATGTTCTGAATGCCCGAATTGGGAATCTGTGTCAAAACTTTGTTAGGAATTATGTGATCCTTACTAGCTGGAAGTAAGGGAAATGGGGCATGAAGTTATTTCTTGGAGTTGGACACATACCAAGTTTAGCTCAGTTCTGGGCATCTTTGAAATACCTATACAAACTTGTTCCTACATAGTAACTTGCAACTTTGAATGAGAATGTGCTTGCTTGCAGCAACGTGTTATATGTTCTGAATGCCCGAATAGGGAATCTGTGTCAAAACTTTGTTAGGAATTATGTGATCCTTACTAGCTGGAAGTAAGGGAGATGGGGCATGAAGTTATTTCTAGGAGTTGGACACATACCAAGTTTAGCTCAGTTCTGGGCATCTTTGAAATACCTATACAAACTTGTTCCTACCTAGTAACTTGCATCTTTGAATGAGAATGTGCTTGCTTGCAGCAACGTGCTATATGTTCTGAATGCCCGAATAGGGAATCTGTGTCAAAACTTTGTTAGGAATTATGTGATCCTTACTAGCTGGAAGTAAGGGAGATGGGGCATGAAGTTATTTCTAGGAGTTGGACACATACCAAGTTTAGCTCAGTTCTGGGCATCTTTGAAATACCTATACAAACTTGTTCCTACATAGTAACTTGCATCTTTGAATGAGAGTGTGCTTGCTTGCAGCACCGTGCTATATGTTCTGAATGCCCGAATAGGGAATCTGTGTCAAAACTTTGTTAGGAATTATGTGATCCTTACTAGCTGGAAGTAAGGGAGATGGGGCATGAAGTTATTTCTAGGAGTTGGACACATACCTAGTTTAGCTCAGTTCTGGGCATCTTTGAAATACCTATACAAACTTGTTCCTACATAGTAACTTGCAACTTTGAATGAGAATGTGCTTGCTTACAGCAACGTGCTATATGTTCTGAATGCCCGAATTGGGAATCTGTGTCAAAACTTTGTTAGGAATTATGTGATCCTTACTAGCTGGAAGTAAGGGAGATGGGGCATGATGTTATTTCTAGGAGTTGGACACATACCAAGTTTAGCTCAGTTCTGGGCATCTTTGAAATACCTATACAAACTTGTTCCTACATAGTAACTTGCATCTTTGAATGAAAATGTGATTGCTTGCAGCAACGTGCTATATGTTCTGAATGCCCGAATTGGGAATCTGTGTCAAAACTTTGTTAGGAATTATGTGATCCTTACTAGCTGGAAGTAAGGGAGATGGGGCATGAAGTTATTTCTAGGAGTTGGACACATACCAAGTTTAGCTCAGTTCTGGGCATCTTTGAAATACCTATACAAACTTGTTCCTACATAGTAACTTGCATCTTTGAATGAAAATGTGATTGCTTGCAGCAACGTGCTATATGTTCTGAATGCCCGAATTGGGAATCTGTGTCAAAACTTTGTTAGGAATTATGTGATCCTTACTAGCTGGAAGTAAGGGAGATGGGGCATGATGTTATTTCTAGGAGTTGGACACATACCAAGTTTAGCTCAGTTCTGGGCATCTTTGAAATACCTATACAAACTTGTTCCTACATAGTAACTTGCATCTTTGAATGAAAATGTGATTGCTTGCAGCAACGTGCTATATGTTCTGAATGCCCGAATTGGGAATCTCTGTCAAAACTTTGTTAGGAATTATGTGATCCTTACTAGCTGGAAGTAAGGGAGATGGGGCATGAAGTTATTTCTAGGAGTTGGACACATACCAAGTTTAGCTCAGTTCTGGGCATCTTTGAAATACCTATACAAACTTGTTCCTAAATAGTAACTTACAACTTTGAATGAAAATGTGCTTGCTTACAGCAACGTGCTATATGTTCTGAATGCCCGAATTGGGAATCTGTGTCAAAACTTTGTTAGGAATTATGTGATCCTTACTAGCTGGAAGTAAGGGAGATGGGGCATGAAGTTATTTCTAGGAGTTGGACACATACCAAGTTTAGCTCAGTTCTGGGCATCTTTGAAATACCTATACAAACTTGTTCCTACATAGTAACTTGCAACTTTGAATGAGAATGTGCTTGCTTACAGCAACGTGCTATATGTTCTGAATGCCCGAATTGGGAATCTGTGTCAAAACTTTGTTAGGAATTATGTGATCCTTACTAGCTGGAAGTAAGGGAGATGGGGCATGAAGTTATTTCTAGGAGTTGGACACATACCAAGTTTAGCTCAGTTCTGGGCATCTTTGAAATACCTATACAAACTTGTTCCTACATAGTAACTTGCATCTTTGAATGGGAATGTGCTTGCTTACAGCAACGTGCTATATGTTCTGAATGCCCGAATTGGGAATCTGTGTCAAAACTTTGTTAGGAATTATGTCATCCTTACTAGCTGGAAGTAAGGGAGATGGGGCATGAAGTTATTTCTAGGAGTTGGACACATAGCAAGTTTAGCTCAGTTCTGGGCATCTTTGAAATACCTATACAAACTTGTTCCTACATAGTAACTTTCATCTTTGAATGGGAATGTGCTTGCTTACAGCAACGTGCTATATGTTCTGAATGCCCGAATTGGGAATCTGTGTCAAAACTTTGTTAGGAATTATGTGATCCTTACTAGCTGGAAGTAAGGGAGATGGGGCATGATGTTATTTCTAGGAGTTGGACACATACCAAGTTTAGCTCAGTTCTGGGCATCTTTGAAATACCTATACAAACTTGTTCCTACATAGTAACTTGCATCTTTGAATGAAAATGTGATTGCTTGCAGCAACGTGCTATATGTTCTGAATGCCCGAATTGGGAATCTGTGTCAAAACATTGTTAGGAATTATGTGATCCTTACTAGCTGGAAGTAAGGGAGATGGGGCATGAAGTTATTTCTAGGAGTTGGACACATACCAAGTTTAGCTCAGTTCTGGGCATCTTTGAAATACCTATACAAACTTGTTCCTACATAGTAACTTACAACTTTGAATGAAAATGTGCTTGCTTACAGCAACGTGCTATATGTTCTGAATGCCCGAATTGGGAATCTGTGTCAAAACTTTGTTAGGAATTATGTGATCCTTACTAGCTGGAAGTAAGGGAGATGGGGCATGAAGTTATTTCTAGGAGTTGGACACATACCAAGTTTAGCTCAGTTCTGGGCATCTTTGAAATACCTATACAAACTTGTTCCTACATAGTAACTTGCAACTTTGAATGAGAATGTGCTTGCTTACAGCAACGTGCTATATGTTCTGAATGCCCGAATTGGGAATCTGTGTCAAAACTTTGTTAGGAATTATGTGATCCTTACTAGCTGGAAGGAAGGGAGATGGGGCATGAAGTTATTTCTAGGAGTTGGACACATACCAAGTTTAGCTCAGTTCTGGGCATCTTTGAAATACCTATACAAACTTGTTCCTACATAGTAACTTGCATCTTTGAATGGCAATGTGCTTGCTTACAGCAACGTGCTATATGTTCTGAATGCCCGAATTGGGAATCTGTGTCAAAACTTTGTTAGGAATTATGTCATCCTTACTAGCTGGAAGTAAGGGAGATGGGGCATGAAGTTATTTCTAGGAGTTGGACACATAGCAAGTTTAGCTCAGTTCTGGGCATCTTTGAAATACCTATACAAACTTGTTCCTACATAGTAACTTTCATCTTTGAATGGGAATGTGCTTGCTTACAGCAACGTGCTATATGTTCTGAATGCCCGAATTGGGAATCTGTGTCAAAACTTTGTTAGGAATTATGTGATCCTTACTAGCTGGAAGTAAGGGAGATGGGGCATGAAGTTATTTCTAGGAGTTGGACACATAGCAAGTTTAGCTCAGTTCTGGGCATCTTTGAAATACCTATACAAACTTGTTCCTACATAGTAACTTGCATCTTTGAATGGGAATCTGCTTGCTTACAGCAACGTGCTATATGTTCTGAATGCCCGAATAGGGAATCTGTGTCAAAACTTTGTTAGGAATTATGTGATCCTTACTAGCTGGAAGTAAGGGAGATGGGGCATGAAGTTATTTCTAGGAGTTGGACACATACCAAGTTTAGCTCAGTTCTGGGCATCTTTGAAATACCTATACAAACTTGTTCCTACATAGTAACTTGCATCTTTGAATGAGAATCTGCTTGCTTACAGCAACGTGCTATATGTTCTGAATGCCCGAATTGGGAATCTGTGTCAAAACTTTGTTAGGAATTATGTGATCCTTACTAGCTGGAAGTAAGGGAGATGGGGCATGAAGTTATTTCTAGGAGTTGGACACATACCAAGTTTAGCTCAGTTCTGGGCATCTTTGAAATACCTATACAAACTTGTTCCTACATAGTAACTTGCAGCTTTGAATGAGAATGTGCTTGCTTACAGCAACGTGCTATATGTTCTGAATGCCCGAATTGGGAATCTGTGTCAAAACTTTGTTAGGAATTATGTGATCCTTACTAGCTGGAAGTAAGGGAGATGGGGCATGAAGTTATTTCTAGGAGTTGGACACATACCAAGTTTAGCTCAGTTCTGGGCATCTTTGAAATACCTATACAAACTTGTTCCTACATAGTAACTTGCATCTTTGAATGAGAATGTGCTTGCTTACAGCAACGTGCTATATGTTCTGAATGCCCGAATTGGCAATCTGTGTCAAAACTTTGTTAGGAATTATGTGATCCTTACTAGCTGGAAGTAAGGGAGATGGGGCATGAAGTTATTTCTAGGAGTTGGACACATACCAAGTTTAGCTCAGTTCTGGGCATCTTTGAAATACCTATACAAACTTGTTCCTACATAGTAACTTGCAACTTTGAATGAGAATGTGCTTGCTTACAGCAACGTGCTATATGTTCTGAATGCCTGAATTGGGAATCTGTGTCAAAACTTTGTTAGGAATTATGTGATCCTTACTAGCTGGAAGTAAGGGAGATGGGGCATGAAGTTATTTCTAGGAGTTGGACACATAGCAAGTTTAGCTCAGTTCTGGGCATCTTTGAAATACCTATACAAACTTGTTCCTACCTAGTAACTTGCATCTTTGAATGAGAATGTGCTTGCCTACAGCAACGTGCTATATGTTCTGAATGCCCGAATTGGCAATCTGTGTCAAAACTGTTAGGAATTATGTGATCCTTACTAGCTGGAAGTAAGGGAGATGGGGCATGATGTTATTTCTAGGAGTTGGACACATACCAAGTTTAGCTCAGTTCTGGGCATCTTTGAAATACCTATACAAACTTGTTCCTACATAGTAACTTGCAACTTTGAATGAGAATGTGCTTGCTTGCAGCAACGTGCTATATGTTCTGAATGCCCGAATAGGGAATCTGTGTCAAAACTTTGTTAGGAATTATGTGATCCTTACTAGCTGGAAGTAAGGGAGATGGGTCATGAAGTTATTTCTAGGAGTTGGACACATACCAAGTTTAGCTCAGTTCTGGGCATCTTTGAAATACCTATACAAACTTGTTCCTACATAGTAACTTGCATCTTTGAATGAAAATGTGCTTGCTTGCAGCAACGTGCTATATGTTCTGAATGCCCGAATTGGGAATCTGTGTCAAAACTTTGTTAGGAATTATGTGATCCTTACTAGCTGGAAGTAAGGGAGATGGGGCATGAAGTTATTTCTAGGAGTTGGACACATACCAAGTTTAGCTCAGTTCTGGGCATCTTTGAAATACCTATACAAACTTGTTCCTACATAGTAACTTGCATCTTTGAATGAGAATCTGCTTGCTTACAGCAACGTGCTATATGTTCTGAATGCCCGAATAGGGAATCTGTGTCAAAACTTTGTTAGGAATTATGTGATCCTTACTAGCTGGAAGTAAGGGAGATGGGGCATGAAGTTATTTCTAGGAGTTGGACACATAGCAAGTTTAGCTCAGTTCTGGGCATCTTTGAAATGCCTATACAAACTTGTTCCTACATAGTAACTTGCAACTTTGAATGAGAATGTGCTTGCTTACAGCAACGTGCTATGAGTTCTGAATGCCCGAATTGGGAATCTGTGTCAAAACTTTGTTAGGAATTATGTGATCCTTACTAGCTGGAAGTAAGGGAGATGGGGCATGAAGTTATTTCTTGGAGTTGGAGACATACCAAGTTTAGCTCAGTTCTGGGCATCTTTGAAATACCTATACAAACTTGTTCCTACATAGTAACTTGCAACTTTGAATGAGAATGTGCTTGCTTGCAGCAACGTGCTATATGTTCTGAATGCCCGAATTGGGAATCTGTGTCAAAACTTTGTTAGGAATTATGTGATCCTTACTAGCTGGAAGTAAGGGAGATGGGGCATGAAGTTATTTCTAGGAGTTGGACACATACCAAGTTTAGCTCAGTTCTTGGCATCTTTGAAATACCTATACAAACTTGTTCCTACATAGTAACTTGCAACTTTGAATGAGAATGTGCTTGCTTACAGCAACGTGCTATATGTTCTGAATGCCCGAATTGGGAATCTGTGTCAAAACTTTGTTAGGAATTATGTGATCCTTACTAGCTGGAAGTAAGGGAGATGGGGCATGAAGTTATTTCTAGGAGTTGGACACATACCAAGTTTAGCTCAGTTCTGGGCATCTTTGAAATACCTATACAAACTTGTTCCTACATAGTAACTTGCATCTTTGAATGAGAATGTGCTTGCTTACAGCAACGTGCTATATGTTCTGAATGCCCGAATTGGCAATCTGTGTCAAAACTTTGTTAGGAATAATGTGATCCTTACTAGCTGGAAGTAAGGGAGATGGGGCATGAAGTTATTTCTAGGAGTTGGACACATACCAAGTTTAGCTCAGTTCTGGGCATCTTTGAAATACCTATACAAACTTGTTCCTACATAGTAACTTGCATCTTTGAATGAGAATGTGCTTGCTTACAGCAACGTGCTATATGTTCTGAATGCCCGAATAGGGAATCTGTGTCAAAACTGTTAGGAATTATGTGATCCTTACTAGCTGGAAGTAAGGGAGATGGGGCATGATGTTATTTCTAGGAGTTGGACACATAGCAAGTTTAGCTCAGTTCTGGGCATCTTTGAAATACCTATACAAACTTGTTCCTACATAGTAACTTTCATCTTTGAATGGGAATGTGCTTGCTTACAGCAACGTGCTATATGTTCTGAATGCCCGAATTGGGAATCTGTGTCAAAACTTTGTTAGGAATTATGTGATCCTTACTAGCTGGAAGTAAGGGAGATGGGGCATGAAGTTATTTCTAGGAGTTGGACACATAGCAAGTTTAGCTCAGTTCTGGGCATCTTTGAAATACCTATACAAACTTGTTCCTACATAGTAACTTGCATCTTTGAATGGGAATCTGCTTGCTTACAGCAACGTGCTATATGTTCTGAATGCCCGAATTGGGAATCTGTGTCAAAACTTTGTTAGGAATTATGTGATCCTTACTAGCTGGAAGTAAGGGAGATGGGGCATGAAGTTATTTCTAGGAGTTGGACACATACCAAGTTTAGCTCAGTTCTGGGCATCTTTGAAATACCTATACAAACTTGTTCCTACATAGTAACTTGCATCTTTGAATGAGAATCTGCTTGCTTACAGCAACGTGCTATATGTTCTGAATGCCCGAATTGGGAATCTGTGTCAAAACTTTGTTAGGAATTATGTGATCCTTACTAGCTGGAAGTAAGGGAGATGGGGCATGAAGTTATTTCTAGGAGTTGGACACATACCAAGTTTAGCTCAGTTCTGGGCATCTTTGAAATACCTATACAAACTTGTTCCTACATAGTAACTTGCAGCTTTGAATGAGAATGTGCTTGCTTACAGCAACGTGCTATATGTTCTGAATGCCCGAATTGGGAATCTGTGTCAAAACTTTGTTAGGAATTATGTCATCCTTACTAGCTGGAAGTAAGGGAGATGGGGCATGAAGTTATTTCTAGGAGTTGGACACATACCAAGTTTAGCTCAGTTCTGGGCATCTTTGAAATACCTATACAAACTTGTTCCTACATAGTAACTTGCATCTTTGAATGAGAATGTGCTTGCTTACAGCAACGTGCTATATGTTCTGAATGCCCGAATTGGGAATCTGTGTCAAAACTTTGTTAGGAATTATGTGATCCTTACTAGCTGGAAGTAAGGGAGATGGGGCATGAAGTTATTTCTAGGAGTTGGACACATACCAAGTTTAGCTCAGTTCTGGGCATCTTTGAAATACCTATACAAACTTGTTCCTACATAGTAACTTGCAACTTTGAATGAGAATGTGCTTGCTTACAGCAACGTGCTATATGTTCTGAATGCCCGAATTGGGAATCTGTGTCAAAACTTTGTTAGGAATTATGTGATCCTTACTAGCTGGAAGTAAGGGAGATGGGGCATGAAGTTATTTCTAGGAGTTGGACACATAGCAAGTTTAGCTCAGTTCTGGGCATCTTTGAAATACCTATACAAACTTGTTCCTACCTAGTAACTTGCATCTTTGAATGAGAATGTGCTTGCTTACAGCAACGTGCTATATGTTCTGAATGCCCGAATTGGCAATCTGTGTCAAAACTGTTAGGAATTATGTGATCCTTACTAGCTGGAAGTAAGGGAGATGGGGCATGATGTTATTTCTAGGAGTTGGACACATACCAAGTTTAGCTCAGTTCTGGGCATCTTTGAAATACCTATACAAACTTGTTCCTACATAGTAACTTGCAACTTTGAATGAGAATGTGCTTGCTTGCAGCAACGTGCTATATGTTCTGAATGCCCGAATAGGGAATCTGTGTCAAAACTTTGTTAGGAATTATGTGATCCTTACTAGCTGGAAGTAAGGGAGATGGGGCATGATGTTATTTCTAGGAGTTGGACACATACCAAGTTTAGCTCAGTTCTGGGCATCTTTGAAATACCTATACAAACTTGTTCCTACATAGTAACTTGCAACTTTGAATGAGAATGTGCTTGCTTGCAGCAACGTGCTATATGTTCTGAATGCCCGAATTGGGAATCTGTGTCAAAACTTTGTTAGGAATTATGTGATCATACTAGCTGGAAGTAAGGGAGATGGGGCATGAAGTTATTTCTAGGAGTTGGACACATACCAAGTTTAGCTCAGTTCTGGGCATCTTTGAAATACCTATACAAACTTGTTCCTACATAGTAATTTGCATCTTTGAATGAGAATGTGCTTGCTTGCAGCAACGTGCTATATGTTCTGAATGCCCGAATAGGGAATCTGTGTCAAAACTTTGTTAGGAATTATGTGATCCTTACTAGCTGGAAGTAAGGGAGATGGGGCATGAAGTTATTTCTAGGAGTTGGACACATACCAAGTTTAGCTCAGTTCTGGGCATCTTTGAAATACCTATACAAACTTGTTCCTACATAGTAACTTGCATCTTTGAATGAGAATGTGCTTGCTTGCATCACCGTGCTATATGTTCTGAATGCCCGAATAGGGAATCTGTGTCAAAACTTTGTTAAGAATTATGTGATCCTTACTAGCTGGAAGTAAGGGAGATGGGGCATGAAGTTATTTCTAGGAGTTGGACACATACCTAGTTTAGCTCAGTTCTGGGCATCTTTGAAATACCTATACAAACTTGTTCCTACATAGTAACTTGCAACTTTGAATGAGAATGTGCTTGCTTACAGCAACGTGCTATATGTTCTGAATGCCCGAATTGGGAATTCTGTGTCAAAACTTTGTTAGGAATTATGTGATCCTTACTAGCTGGAAGTAAGGGAGATGGGGCATGAAGTTATTTCTAGGAGTTGGACACATACCAAGTTTAGCTCAGTTCTGGGCATCTTTGAAATACCTATACAAACTTGTTCCTACATAGTAACTTGCAACTTTGAATGAGAATGTGCTTGCTTACAGCAACGTGCTATATGTTCTGAATGCCCGAATTGGGAATCTGTGTCAAAACTTTGTTAGGAATTATGTGATCCTTACTAGCTGGAAGTAAGGGAGATGGGGCATGAAGTTATTTCTAGGAGTTGGACACATAGCAAGTTTAGCTCAGTTCTGGGCATCTTTGAAATACCTATACAAACTTGTTCCTACATAGTAACTTTCATCTTTGAATGAGAATGTGCTTGCTTACAGCAACGTGCTATATGTTCTGAATGCCCGAATTGGGAATCTGTGTCAAAACTTTGTTAGGAATTATGTGATCCTTACTAGCTGGAAGTAAGGGAATGGGGCATGAAGTATTTCTAGGAGTTGGACACATACCAAGTTTAGCTCAGTTCTGGGCATCTTTGAAATACCTATACAAACTTGTTCCTACATAGTAACTTGCAACTTTGAATGAGAATGTGCTTGCTTGCAGCAACGTGCTATATGTTCTGAATGCCCGAATAGGGAATCTGTGTCAAAACTTTGTTAGGAATTATGTGATCCTTACTAGCTGGAAGTAAGGGAGATGGAGCATGAAGTTATTTCTTGGAGTTGGACACATACCAAGTTTAGCTCAGTTCTGGGCATCTTTGAAATACCTATACAAACTTGTTCCTACCTAGTAACTTGCATCTTTGAATGAGAATGTGCTTGCTTATAGCAACGTGCTATATGTTCTGAATGCCCGAATAGGGAATCTGTGTCAAAACTTTGTTAGGAATTATGTGATCCTTACTAGCTGGAAGTAAGGGAGATGGGGCATGAAGTTATTTCTAGGAGTTGGACACATACCAAGTTTAGCTCAGTTCTGGGCATCTTTGAAATACCTATACAAACTTGTTCCGACATAGTAACTTGCAACTTTGAATGAGAATGTGCTTGCTTACAGCAACGTGCTATATGTTCTGAATGCCCGAATTGGGAATCTGTGTCAAAACTTTGTTAGGAATTATGTGATCCTTACTAGCTGGAAGTAAGGGAGATGGGGCATGAAGTTATTTCTAGGAGTTGGACACATACCAAGTTTAGCTCAGTTCTGGGCATCTTTGAAATACCTATACAAACTTGTTCCTACATAGTAACTTGCATCTTTGAATGAGAATGTGCTTGCTTACAGCAAAGTGCTATATGTTCTGAATGCCCGAATTGGGAATCTGTGTCAAAACTTTGTTAGGAATTATGTGATCCTTACTAGCTGGAAGTAAGGGAGATGGGGCATGAAGTTATTTCTAGGAGTTGGACACATACCAAGTTTAGCTCAGTTCTGGGCATCTTTGAAATACCTATACAAACTTGTTCCTACCTAGTAACTTGCAACTTTGAATGAGAATGTGCTTGCTTACAGCAACGTGCTATATGTTCTGAATGCCCGAATTGGGAATCTGTGTCAAAACTTTGTTAGGAATTATGTGATCCTTACTAGCTGGAAGTAAGGGAGATGGGGCATGAAGTTATTTCTAGGAGTTGGACACATACCAAGTTTAGCTCAGTTCTGGGCATCTTTGAAATACCTATACAAACTTGTTCCTACCTAGTAACTTGCGTCTTTGAATGAGAATGTGCTTGCTTACAGCAACGTGCTATATGTTCTGAATGCCCGAATTGGGAATCTGTGTCAAAACTGTTAGGAATTATGTGATCCTTACTAGCTGGAAGTAAGGGAGATGGGGCATGAAGTTATTTCTAGGAGTTGGACACACACCAAGTTTAGCTCAGTTCTGGGCATCTTTGAAATACCTATACAAACTTGTTCCTACATAGTAACTTGCAACTTTGAATGAAAATGTGATTGCTTGCAGCAACGTGCTATATGTTCTGAATGCCCGAATTGGGAATCTGTGTCAAAACTTTGTTAGGAATTATGTGATCCTTACTAGCTGGAAGTAAGGGAGATGGGGCATGAAGTTATTTCTAGGAGTTGGACACATACCAAGTTTAGCTCAGTTCTGGGCATCTTTGAAATACCTATAGAAACTTGTTCCTACATAGTAACTTACAACTTTGAATGAAAATGTGCTTGCTTGCAGCAACGTGCTATATGTTCTGAATGCCCGAATTGGGAATCTGTGTCAAAACTTTGTTAGGAATTATGTGATCCTTACTAGCTGGAAGTAAGGGAGAAGGGGCATGAAGTTATTTCTAGGACTTGGACACATACCAAGTTTAGCTGAGTTCTGGGCATCTTTGAAATACCTATACAAACTTGTTCCTACATAGTAACTTGCATCTTTGAATGGGAATCTGCTTGCTTACAGCAACGTGCTATATGTTCTGAATGCCCGAATTGGGAATCTGTGTCAAAACTTTGTTAGGAATTATGTGATCCTTACTAGCTGGAAGTAAGGGAGATGGGGCATGAAGTTATTTCTAGGAGTTGGACACATACCAAGTTTAGCTCAGTTCTGGGCATCTTTGAAATACCTATACAAACTTGTTCCTACATAGTAACTTGCAACTTTGAATGAGAATGTGCTTGCTTACAGCAACGTGCTATATGTTCTGAATGCCCGAATTGGGAATCTGGGTCAAAACTTTGTTAGGAATTATGTGATCCTTACTAGCTGGAAGTAAGGGAGATGGGGCATGAAGTTATTTCTAGGAGTTGGACACATACCAAGTTGAGCTCAGTTCTGGGCATCTTTGAAATACCTATACAAACTTGTTCCTACCTAGTAACTTGCATCTTTGAATGAGAATCTGCTTGCTTATAGCAACGTGCTATATGTTCTGAATGCCCGAATAGGGAATCTGTGTCAAAACTTTGTTAGGAATTATGTGATCCTTACTAGCTGGAAGTAAGGGAGATGGGGCATGAAGTTATTTCTAGGAGTTGGACACATACCAAGTTTAGCTCAGTTCTGGGCATCTTTGAAATACCTATACAAACTTGTTCCTACCTAGTAACTTGCAACTTTGAATGAAAATGTGCTTGCTTACAGCAACGTGCTATATGTTCTGAATGCCCGAATTGGGAATCTGTGTCAAAACTTTGTTAGGAATTATGTGATCCTTACTAGCTGGAAGTAAGGGAGATGGGGCATGAAGTTATTTCTAGGAGTTGGACACATACCAAGTTAGGCTCAGTTCTGGGCATCTTTGAAATACCTATACAAACTTGTTCCTACATAGTAACTTGCAACTTTGAATGAAAATGTGCTTGCTTACACCAACGTGCTATATGTTCTGAATGCCCGAATTGGGAATCTGTGTCAAAACTTTGTTAGGAATTATGTGATCCTTACTAGCTGGAAGTAAGGGAGATGGGGCATGAAGTTATTTCTAGGAGTTGGACACATACCAAGTTTAGCTCAGTTCTGGGCATCTTTGAAATACCTATACAAACTTGTTCCTACCTAGTAACTTGCATCTTTGAATGAGAATCTGCTTGCTTACAGCAACGTGCTATATGTTCTGAATGCCCGAATTGGGAATCTGTGTCAAAACTTTGTTAGGAATTATGTGATCCTTACTAGCTGGAAGTAAGGGAGATGGGGCATGAAGTTATTTCTAGGAGTTGGACACATACCAAGTTTAGCTCAGTTCTGGGCATCTTTGAAATACCTATACAAACTTGTTGCTACATAGTAACTTGCATCTTTGAATGAGAATCTGCTTGCTTACAGCAACGTGCTATATGTTCTGAATGCCCGAATAGGGAATCTGTGTCAAAACTTTGTTAGGAATTATGTGATCCTTACTAGCTGGAAGTAAGGGAGATGGGGCATGAAGTTATTTCTTGGAGTTGGAGACATACCAAGTTTAGCTCAGTTCTGGGCATCTTTGAAATACCTATACAATCTTGTTCCTACATAGTAACTTGCATCTTTGAATGAGAATGTGCTTGCTTGCAGCAACGTGCTATATGTTCTGAATGCCCGAATAGGGAATCTGTGTCAAAACTTTGTTAGGAATTATGTGATCCTTACTAGCTGGAAGTAAGGGAGATGGGGCATGAAGTTATTTCTAGGAGTGGGACACATACCAAGTTTAGCTCAGTTCTGGGCATCTTTGAAATACCTATACAAACTTGTTCCTACATAGTAACTTGCATCTTTGAATGAGAATGTGCTTGCTTACAGCAACGTGCTATATGTTCTGAATGCCCGAATTGGCAATCTGTGTCAAAACTTTGTTAGGAATTATGTGATCCTTACTAGCTGGAAGTAAGGGAGATGGGGCATGAAGTTATTTCTAGGAGTTGGACACATACCAAGTTTAGCTCAGTTCTGGGCATCTTTGAAATACCTATAAAAACTTGTTCCTACATAGTAACTTGCATCTTTGAATGAGATTGTGCTTGCTTACAGCAACGTGCTATATGTTCTTAATGCCCGAATTGGGAATCTGTGTCAAAACTTTGTTAGGAATTATGTGATCCTTACTAGCTGGAAGTAAGGGAGATGGGGCATGAAGTTATTTCTAGGAGTTGGACACATACCAAGTTTAGCTCAGTTCTGGGCATCTTTGAAATACCTATACAAACTTGTTCCTACATAGTAACTTGCAACTTTGAATGAGAATGTGCTTGCTTACAGCAACGTGCTATATGTTCTGAATGCCCGAATTGGGAATCTGTGTCAAAACTTTGTTAGGAATTATGTGATCCTTACTAGCTGGAAGTAAGGGAGATGGGGCATGAAGTTATTTCTAGGAGTTGGACACATACCAAGTTTAGCTCAGTTCTGGGCATCTTTGAAATACCTATACAAACTTGTTCCTACCTAGTAACTTGCAACTTTGAATGAGAATGTGCTTGCTTGCAGCAACGTACTATATGTTCTGAATGCCCGAATAGGGAATCTGTGTCAAAACTTTGTTAGGAATTATGTGATCCTTACTAGCTGGAAGTAAGGGAGATGGGGCATGAAGTTATTTCTAGGAGTTGGACACATACCAAGTTTAGCTCAGTTCTGGGCATCTTTGAAATACCTATACAAACTTGTTCCTACATAGTAACTTGCAACTTTGAATGAGAATGTGCTTGCTTACAGCAACGTGCTATATGTTCTGAATGCCCGAATTGGGAATCTGTGTCAAAACTTTGTTAGGAATTATGTGATCCTTACTAGCTGGAAGTAAGGGAGATGGGGCATGAAGTTATTTCTAGGAGTTGGACACATACCAAGTTTAGCTCAGTTCTGGGCATCTTTGAAATACCTATACAAACTTGTTCCTACATAGTAACTTGCATCTTTGAATGAGAATCTGCTTGCTTACAGCAACGTGCTATATGTTCTGAATGCCCGAATTGGGAATCTGTGTCAATACTTTGTTAGGAATTATGTGATCCTTACTAGCTGGAAGTAAGGGAGATGGGGCATGAAGTTATTTCTAGGAGTTGGACACATACCAAGTTTAGCTCAGTTCTGGGCATCTTTGAAATACCTATACAAACTTGTTCCTACATAGTAACTTGCATCTTTGAATGGGAATCTGCTTGCTTACAGCAACGTGCTATATGTTCTGAATGCCCGAATTGGGAATCTGTGTCAATACTTTGTTAGGAATTATGTGATCCTTACTAGCTGGAAGTAAGGGAGATGGGGCATGAAGTTATTTCTAGGAGTTGGACACATACCAAGTTTAGCTCAGTTCTGGGCATCTTTGAAATACCTATACAAACTTGTTCCTACATAGTAACTTGCAACTTTGAATGAGAATGTGCTTGCTTACAGCAACGTGCTATATGTTCTGAATGCCCGAATTGGGAATCTGTGTCAAAACTTTGTTAGGAATTATGTGATCCTTACTAGCTGGAAGTAAGGGAGATGGGGCATGAAGTTATTTCTAGGAGTTGGACACATACCAAGTTTAGCTCAGTTCTGGGCATCTTTGAAATACCTATACAAACTTGTTCCTACATAGTAACTTGCATCTTTGAATGAGAATGTGCTTGCTTACAGCAACGTGCTATATGTTCTGAATGCCCGAATTGGCAATCTGTGTCAAAACTTTGTTAGGAATTATGTGATCCTTAATAGCTGGAAGTAAGGGAGATGGGGCATGAAGTTATTTCTAGGAGTTGGACACATACCAAGTTTAGCTCAGTTCTGGGCATCTTTGAAATACCTATACAAACTTGTTCCTACATAGTAACTTGCATCTTTGAATGAGAATGTGCTTGCTTACAGCAACGTGCTATATGTTCTGAATGCCCGAATTGGCAATCTGTGTCAAAACTTTGTTAGGAATTATGTGATCCTTACTAGCTGGAAGTAAGGGAGATGGGGCATGAAGTTATTTCTAGGAGTTGGACACATACCAAGTTTAGCTCAGTTCTGGGCATTTTTGAAATACCTATACAAACTTGTTCCTACATAGTAACTTGCAACTTTGAATGAGAATGTGCTTGCTTGCAGCAACGTGCTATATGTTCTGAATGCCCGAATTGGGAATCTGTGTCAAAACTTTGTTAGGAATTATGTGATCCTTACTAGCTGGAAGTAAGGGAGATGGAGCATGAAGTTATTTCTAGGAGTTGGACACATACCAAATTTAGCTCAGTTCTGGGCATCTTTGAAATACCTATACACACTTGTTCCTACCTAGTAACTTGCATCTTTGAATGAGAATGTGCTTGCTTGCAGCAACGTGCTATATGTTCTGAATGCCCGAATAGGGAATCTGTGTCAAAACTTTGTTAGAAATTATGTGATCCTTACTAGCTGGAAGTAAGGGAGATGGGGCATGAAGTTATTTCTAGGAGTTGGACACATACCAAGTTGAGCTCAGTTCTGGGCATCTTTGAAATACCTATACAAACTAGTTCCTACCTAGTAACTTGCATCTTTGAATGAGAATCTGCTTGCTTATAGCAACGTGCTATATGTTCTGAATGCCCGAATAGGGAATCTGTGTCAAAACTTTGTTAGGAATTATGTGATCCTTACTAGCTGGAAGTAAGGGAGATGGGGCATGAAGTTATTTCTAGGAGTTGGACACATACCAAGTTTAGCTCAGTTCTGGGCATCTTTGAAATACCTATACAAACTTGTTCCTACATAGTAACTTGCATCTTTGAATGAGAATGTGCTTGCTTACAGCAACGTGCTATATGTTCTGAATGCCCGAATTGGCAATCTGTGTCAAAACTTTGTTAGGAATTATGTGATCCTTACTAGCTGGAAGTAAGGGAGATGGGGCATGAAGTTATTTCTAGGAGTTGGACACATACCAAGTTTAGCTCAGTTCTGGGCATTTTTGAAATACCTATACAAACTTGTTCCTACATCGTAACTTGCAACTTTGAATGAGAATGTGCTTGCTTGCAGCAACGTGCTATATGTTCTGAATGCCCGAATTGGGAATCTGTGTCAAAACTTTGTTAGGAATTATGTGATCCTTACTAGCTGGAAGTAAGGGAGATGGAGCATGAAGTTATTTCTTGGAGTTGGACACATACCAAGTTTAGCTCAGTTCTGGGCATCTTTGAAATACCTATACACACTTGTTCCTACCTAGTAACTTGCATCTTTGAATGAGAATGTGCTTGCTTGCAGCAACGTGCTATATGTTCTGAATGCCCGAATAGGGAATCTGTGTCAAAACTTTGTTAGAAATTATGTGATCCTTACTAGCTGGAAGTAAGGGAGATGGGGCATGAATTTATTTCTAGGAGTTGGACACATACCAAGTTGAGCTCAGTTCTGGGCATCTTTGAAATACCTATACAAACTAGTTCCTACCTAGTAACTTGCATCTTTGAATGAGAATCTGCTTGCTTATAGCAACGTGCTATATGTTCTGAATGCCCGAATTGGGAATCTGTGTCAAAACTTTGTTAGGAATTATGTGATCCTTACTAGCTGGAAGTAAGGGAGATGGGGCATGAAGTTATTTCTAGGAGTTGGACACATACCAAGTTTAGCTCAGTTCTGGGCATCTTTGAAATACCTATACAAACTTGTTCCTACCTAGTAACTTGCAACTTTGAATGAAAATGTGCTTGCTTACAGCAACGTGCTATATATTCTGAATGCCCGAATTGGGAATCTGTGTCAAAACTTTGTTAGGAATTATGTGATCCTTACTAGCTGGAAGTAAGGGAGATGGGGCATGAAGTTATTTCTAGGAGTTGGACACATACCTAGTTTAGCTCAGTTCTGGGCATCTTTGAAATACCTATACAAACTTGTTCCTACATAGTAACTTGCAACTTTGAATGAAAATGTGCTTGCTTACACCAACGTGCTATATGTTCTGAATGCCCGAATTGGGAATCTGTGTCAAAACTTTGTTAGGAATTATGTGATCCTTACTAGCTGGAAGTAAGGGAGATGGGGCATGAAGTTATTTCTAGGAGTTGGACACATACCAAGTTTAGCTCAGTTCTGGGCATCTTTGAAATACCTATACAAACTTGTTCCTACCTAGTAACTTGCATCTTTGAATGAGAATGTGCTTGCTTGCAGCAACGTGCTATATGTTCTGAATGCCCGAATTGGGAATCTGTGTCAAAACTTTGTTAGGAATTATGTGATCCTTACTAGCTGGAAGTAAGGGAGATGGAGCATGAAGTTATTTCTAGGAGTTGGACACATACCAAATTTAGCTCAGTTCTGGGCATCTTTGAAATACCTATACACACTTGTTCCTACCTAGTAACTTGCATCTTTGAATGAGAATGTGCTTGCTTGCAGCAACGTGCTATATGTTCTGAATGCCCGAATAGGGAATCTGTGTCAAAACTTTGTTAGAAATTATGTGATCCTTACTAGCTGGAAGTAAGGGAGATGGGGCATGAAGTTATTTCTAGGAGTTGGACACATACCAAGTTGAGCTCAGTTCTGGGCATCTTTGAAATACCTATACAAACTAGTTCCTACCTAGTAACTTGCATCTTTGAATGAGAATCTGCTTGCTTATAGCAACGTGCTATATGTTCTGAATGCCCGAATAGGGAATCTGTGTCAAAACTTTGTTAGGAATTATGTGATCCTTACTAGCTGGAAGTAAGGGAGATGGGGCATGAAGTTATTTCTAGGAGTTGGACACATACCAAGTTTAGCTCAGTTCTGGGCATCTTTGAAATACCTATACAAACTTGTTCCTACATAGTAACTTGCATCTTTGAATGAGAATGTGCTTGCTTACAGCAACGTGCTATATGTTCTGAATGCCCGAATTGGCAATCTGTGTCAAAACTTTGTTAGGAATTATGTGATCCTTACTAGCTGGAAGTAAGGGAGATGGGGCATGAAGTTATTTCTAGGAGTTGGACACATACCAAGTTTAGCTCAGTTCTGGGCATTTTTGAAATACCTATACAAACTTGTTCCTACATAGTAACTTGCAACTTTGAATGAGAATGTGCTTGCTTGCAGCAACGTGCTATATGTTCTGAATGCCCGAATTGGGAATCTGTGTCAAAACTTTGTTAGGAATTATGTGATCCTTACTAGCTGGAAGTAAGGGAGATGGAGCATGAAGTTATTTCTTGGAGTTGGACACATACCAAGTTTAGCTCAGTTCTGGGCATCTTTGAAATACCTATACACACTTGTTCCTACCTAGTAACTTGCATCTTTGAATGAGAATGTGCTTGCTTGCAGCAACGTGCTATATGTTCTGAATGCCCGAATAGGGAATCTGTGTCAAAACTTTGTTAGAAATTATGTGATCCTTACTAGCTGGAAGTAAGGGAGATGGGGCATGAATTTATTTCTAGGAGTTGGACACATACCAAGTTGAGCTCAGTTCTGGGCATCTTTGAAATACCTATACAAACTAGTTCCTACCTAGTAACTTGCATCTTTGAATGAGAATCTGCTTGCTTATAGCAACGTGCTATATGTTCTGAATGCCCGAATTGGGAATCTGTGTCAAAACTTTGTTAGGAATTATGTGATCCTTACTAGCTGGAAGTAAGGGAGATGGGGCATGAAGTTATTTCTAGGAGTTGGACACATACCAAGTTTAGCTCAGTTCTGGGCATCTTTGAAATACCTATACAAACTTGTTCCTACCTAGTAACTTGCAACTTTGAATGAAAATGTGCTTGCTTACAGCAACGTGCTATATATTCTGAATGCCCGAATTGGGAATCTGTGTCAAAACTTTGTTAGGAATTATGTGATCCTTACTAGCTGGAAGTAAGGGAGATGGGGCATGAAGTTATTTCTAGGAGTTGGACACATACCTAGTTTAGCTCAGTTCTGGGCATCTTTGAAATACCTATACAAACTTGTTCCTACATAGTAACTTGCAACTTTGAATGAAAATGTGCTTGCTTACACCAACGTGCTATATGTTCTGAATGCCCGAATTGGGAATCTGTGTCAAAACTTTGTTAGGAATTATGTGATCCTTACTAGCTGGAAGTAAGGGAGATGGGGCATGAAGTTATTTCTAGGAGTTGGACACATACCAAGTTTAGCTCAGTTCTGGGCATCTTTGAAATACCTATACAAACTTGTTCCTACCTAGTAACTTGCATCTTTGAATGAGAATCTGCTTGCTTACAGCAACGTGCTATATGTTCTGAATGCCCGAATTGGGAATCTGTGTCAAATCTTTGTTAGGAATTATGTGATCCTTACTAGCTGTAAGTAAGGGAGATGGGGCATGAAGTTATTTCTAGGAGTTGGACACATACCAAGTTTAGCTCAGTTCTGGGCATCTTTGAAATACCTATACAAACTTGTTCCTACATAGTAACTTGCATCTTTGAATGAGAATGTGCTTGCTTGCAGCAACGTGCTATATGTTCTGAATGCCCGAATAGGGAATCTGTGTCAAAACTTTGTTAGGAATTATGTGATCCTTACTAGCTGGAAGTAAGGGAGATGGGGCATGAAGTTATTTCTAGGAGTTGGACACATACCAAGTTTAGCTCAGTTCTGGGCATCTTTGAAATACCTATACAAACTTGTTCCTACATAGTAACTTGCATCTTTGAATGAGAATGTGCTTGCTTACAGCAACGTGCTATATGTTCTGAATGCCCGAATTGGCAATCTGTTTCAAAACTTTGTTAGGAATTATGTGATCCTTACTAGCTGGAAGTAAGGGAGATGGGGCATGAAGTTATTTCTAGGAGTTGGACACATACCAAGTTTAGCTCAGTTCTGGGCATCTTTGAAATACCTATACAAACTTGTTCCTACATAGTAACTTGCAACTTTGAATGAGAATGTGCTTGCTTACAGCAACGTGCTATATGTTCTGAATGCCCGAATTGGGAATCTGTGTCAAAACTTTGTTAGGAATTATGTGATCCTTACTAGCTGGAAGTAAGGGAGATGGGGCATGAAGTTATTTCTAGGAGTTGGACACATACCAAGTTTAGCTCAGTTCTGGGCATCTTTGAAATACCTATACAAACTTGTTCCTACATAGTAACTTGCATCTTTTAATGAGAATGTGCTTGCTTACAGCAACGTGCTATATGTTCTGAATGCCCGAATAGGGAATCTGTGTCAAAACTTTGTTAGGAATTATGTGATCCTTACTAGCTGGAAGTAAGGGAGATGGGGCATGAAGTTATTTCTAGGAGTTGGACACATACCAAGTTTAGCTCAGTTCTGGGCATCTTTGAAATACCTATACAAACTTGTTCCTACATAGTAACTTGCATCTTTGAATGAGAATGTGCTTGCTTACAGCAACGTGCTATATGTTCTGAATGCCCGAATTGGCAATCTGTGTCAAAACTTTGTTAGGAATTATGTGATCCTTACTAGCTGGAAGTAAGGGAGATGGGGCATGAAGTTATTTCTAGGAGTTGGACACATACCAAGTTTAGCTCAGTTGTGGGCATCTTTGAAATACCTATACAAACTTGTTCCTACATACTAACTTGCAACTTTGAATGAGAATGTGCTTGCTTGCAGCAACGTGCTATATGTTCTGAATGCCCGAATAGGGAATCTGTGTAAAAACTTTGTTAGGAATAATGTGATCCTTACTAGCTGGAAGTAAGGGAGATGGAGCATGAAGTTATTTCTTGGAGTTGGACACATACCAAGTTTAACTCTGTTCTGGGCATCTTTGAAAAACCTATACAAACTTGTTCCTACCTAGTAACTTGCATCTTTGAATGAGAATGTGCTTGCTTGCAGCAACGTGCTATATGTTCTGAATGCCCGAATAGGGAATCTGTGTCAAAACTTTGTTAGAAATTATGTGATCCTTACTAGCTGGAAGTAAGGGAGATGGGGCATGAAGTTATTACTAGGAGTTGGACACATACCAAGTTTAGCTCAGTTCTGGGCATCTTTGAAATACCTATACAAACTTGTTCCTACATAGTAACTTGCATCTTTGAATGGGAATCTGCTTGCTTACAGCAACGTGCTATATGTTCTGAATGCCCGAATAGGGAATCTGTGTCAAAACTTTGTTAGGAATTATGTGATCCTTACTAGCTGGAAGTAAGGGAGATGGGGCATGAAGTTATTTCTAGGAGTTGGACACATACCAAGTTTAGCTCAGTTCTGGGCATCTTTGAAATACCTATACAAACTTGTTCCTACATAGTAACTTGCATCTTTGAATGAGAATGTGCTTGCTTGCAGCAACGTGCTATATGTTCTGAATGCCCGAATTGGGAATCTGTGTCAAAACTTTGTTAGGAATTATGTGATCCTTACTAGCTGGAAGTAAGGGAGATGGAGCATGAAGTTATTTCTTGGAGTTGGACACATACCAAGTTTAGCTCAGTTCTGGGCATCTTTGAACTACCTATACAAACTTGTTCCTACCTAGTAACTTGCATCTTTGAATGAGAATGTGCTTGCTTGCAGCAACGTGCTATATGTTCTGAATGCCCGAATAGGGAATCCGTGTCAAAACTTTGTTAGAAATTATGTCATCCTTACTAGCTGGAAGTAAGGGAGATGGGGCATGAAGTTATTTCTAGGAGTTGGACACATACCAAGTTTAGCTCAGTTCTGGGCATCTTTGAAATACCTATACAAACTTGTTCCTACCTAGTAACTTGCATCTTTGAATGAGAATCTGCTTGCTTACAGCAACGTGCTATATGTTCTGAATGCCCGAATTGGGAATCTGTGTCAAAACTTTGTTAGGAATTATGTGATCCTTACTAGCTGGAAGTAAGGGAGATGGGGCATGAAGTTATTTCTAGGAGTTGGACACATACCAAGTTTAGCTCAGTTCTGGGCATCTTTGAAATACCTATACAAACTTGTTCCTACATAGTATCTTGCAACTTTGAATGAGAATGTGCTTGCTTACAGCAACGTGCTACATGTTCTGAATGCCCGAATTGGGAATCTGTGTCAAAACTTTGTTAGGAATTATGTGATCCTTACTAGCTGGAAGTAAGGGAGATGGGGCATGAAGTTATTTCTAGGAGTTGGACACATACCAAGTTTAGCTCAGTTCTGGGCATCTTTGAAATACCTATACAAACTTGTTCCTACATAGTAACTTGCAACTTTGAATGAGAATGTGCTTGCTTACAGCAACGTGCTATATGTTCTGAATGCCCGAATTGGGAATCTGTGTCAAAACTTTGTTAGGAATTATGTGATCCTTACTAGCTGGAAGTAAGGGAGATGGGGCATGAAGTTATTTCTAGGAGTTGGACACATACCAAGTTTAGCTCAGTTCTGGGCATCTTTGAAATACCTATACAAACTTGTTCCTACATAGTAACTTGCATCTTTGAATGAGAATGTGCTTGCTTACAGCAACGTGCTATATGTTCTGAATGCCCGAATTGGCAATCTGTGTCAAAACTTTGTTAGGAATTATGTGATCCTTACTAGCTGGAAGTAAGGGAGATGGGGCATGAAGTTATTTCTAGGAGTTGGACACATACCAAGTTTAGCTCAGTTCTGGGCATCTTTGAAATACCTATACAAACTTGTTCCTACATAGTAACTTGCATCTTTGAATGAGAATGTGCTTGCTTACAGCAACGTGCTATATGTTCTGAATGCCCGAATTGGCAATCTGTGTCAAAACTTTGTTAGGAATTATGTGATCCTTACTAGCTGGAAGTAAGGGAGATGGGGCATGAAGTTATTTCTAGGAGTTGGACACATACCAAGTTTAGCTCAGTTCTGGGCATTTTTGAAATACCTATACAAACTTGTTCCTACATAGTAACTTGCAACTTTGAATGAGAATGTGCTTGCTTGCAGCAACGTGCTATATGTTCTGAATGCCCGAATAGGGAATCTGTGTCAAAACTTTGTTAGGAATTATGTGATCCTTACTAGCTGGAAGTAAGGGAGATGGAGCATGGGGTTATTTCTTGGAGTTGGACACATACCAAGTTTAGCTCAGTTCTGGGCATCTTTGAAATACCTATACAAACTTGTTCCTACCTAGTAACTTGCATCTTTGAATGAGAATGTGCTTGCTTGCAGCAACGTGCTGTATGTTCTGAATGCCCGAATTGGCAATCTGTGTCAAAACTTTGTTAGGAATTATGTGATCCTTACTAGCTGGAAGTAAGGGAGATGGGGCATGAAGTTATTTCTAGGAGTTGGACACATACCAAGTTTAGCTCAGTTCTGGGCATTTTTGAAATACCTATAAAAACTTGTTCCTACATAGTAACTTGCAACTTTGAATGAGAATGTGCTTGCTTGCAGCAACGTGCTATATGTTCTGAATGCCCGAATAGGGAATCTGTGTCAAAACTTTGTTAGGAATTATGTGATCCTTACTACCAGGAAGTAAGGGGGATGGAGCATGAAGTTATTTCTTGGAGTTGGACACATACCAAGTTTAGCTCAGTTCTGGGCATCTTTGAAATACCTATACAAACTTGTTCCTACCTAGTAACTTGCATCTTTGAATGAGAATGTGCTTGCTTGCAGCAACGTGCTATATGTTCTGAATGCCCGAATAGGGAATCTGTGTCAAAACTTTGTTAGAAATTATGTGATCCTTACTAGCTGGAAGTAAGGGAGATGGGGCATGAAGTTATTTCTAGGAGTTGGACACATACCAAGTTGAGCTCAGTTCTGGGCATCTTTGAAATACCTATACAAACTTGTTCCTACCTAGTAACTTGCATCTTTGAATGAGAATCTGCTTGCTTATAGCAACGTGCTATATGTTCTGAATGCCCGAATTGGGAATCTGTGTCAAATCTTTGTTAGGAATTATGTGATCCTTACTAGCTGGAAGTAAGGGAGATGGGGCATGAAGTTATTTCTAGGAGTTGGACACATACCAAGTTTAGCTCAGTTCTGGGCATCTTTGAAATACCTATACAAACTTGTTCCTACCTAGTAACTTGCAACTTTGAATGAAAATGTGCTTGCTTACAGCAACGTGCTATATGTTCTGAATGCCCGAATTGGGAATCTGTGTCAAAACTTTGTTAGGAATTATGTGATCCTTACTAGCTGGAAGTAAGGGAGATGGGGCATGAAGTTATTTCTAGGAGTTGGACACATACCAAGTTTAGCTCAGTTCTGGGCATCTTTGAAATACCTATACAAACTTGTTCCTACATAGTAACTTGCAACTTTGAATGAAAATGTGCTTGCTTACACCAACGTGCTATATGTTCTGAATGCCCGAATTGGGAATCTGTGTGAAAACATTGTTAGGAATTATGTGATCCTTACTAGCTGGAAGTAAGGGAGATGGGGCATGAAGTTATTTCTAGGAGTTGGACACATACCAAGTTTAGCTCAGTTCTGGGCATCTTTGAAATACCTATACAAACTTGTTCCTACCTAGTAACTTGCATCTTTGAATGAGAATCTGCTTGCTTACAGCAACGTGCTATATGTTCTGAATGCCCGAATTGGGAATCTGTGTCAAAACTTTGTTAGGAATTATGTGATCCTTACTAGCTGGAAGTAAGGGAGATGGGGCATGAAGTTATTTCTAGGAGTTGGACACATACCAAGTTTAGCTCAGTTCTGGGCATCTTTGAAATACCTATACAAACTTGTTCCTACATAGTAACTTGCATCTTTGAGTGAGAATCTGCTTGCTTACAGCAACGTGCTATATGTTCTGAATGCCCGAATTGGGAATCTGTGTCAAAACTTTGTTAGGAATTATGTGATCCTTACTAGCTGGAAGTAAGGGAGATGGGGCATGAAGTTATTTCTATTAGTTGGACACATACCAAGTTTAGCTCAGTTCTGGGCATCTTTGAAATACCTATACAAACTTGTTCCTACATAGTATCTTGCAACTTTGAATGAGAATGTGCTTGCTTACAGCAACGTGCTACATGTTCTGAATGCCCGAATTGGGAATCTGTGTCAAAACTTTGTTAGGAATTATGTGATCCTTAGTAGCTCTAAGTAAGGGAGATGGGGCATGAAGTTATTTCTAGGAGTTGGACACATACCAAGTTTAGCTCAGTTCTGGGCATCTTTGAAATACCTATACAAACTTGTTCCTACATAGTAACTTGCAACTTTGAATGAGAATGTGCTTGCTTACAGCAACGTGCTATATGTTCTGAATGCCCGAATTGGGAATCTGTGTCAAAACTTTGTTAGGAATTATGTGATCCTTACTAGCTGGAAGTAAGGGAGATGGGGCATGAAGTTATTTCTTGGAGTTGGAGACATACCAAGTTTAGCTCAGTTCTGGGCATCTTTGAAATACCTATACAAACTTGTTCCTACATAGTATCTTGCAACTTTGAATGAGAATGTGCTTGCTTACAGCAACGTGCTACATGTTCTGAATGCCCGAATTGGGAATCTGTGTCAAAACTTTGTTAGGAATTATGTGATCCTTACTAGCTGGAAGTAAGGGAGATGGGGCATGAAGTTATTTCTAGGAGTTGGACACATACCAAGTTTAGCTCAGTTCTGGGCATCTTTGAAATACCTATACAAACTTGTTCCTACATAGTAACTTGCAACTTTGAATGAGAATGTGCTTGCTTACAGCAACGTGCTTTATGTTCTGAATGCCCGAATTGGGAATCTGTGTCAAAACTTTGTTAGGAATTATGTGATCCTTACTAGCTGGAAGTAAGGGAGATGGGGCATGAAGTTATTTCTTGGAGTTGGAGACATACCAAGTTTAGCTCAGTTCTGGGCATCTTTGAAATACCTATACAAACTTGTTCCTACATAGTAACTTGCAACTTTGAATGAGAATGTGCTTGCTTGCAGCAACGTGCTATATGTTCTGAATGCCCGAATTGGCAATCTGTGTCAAAACTTTGTTAGGAATTATGTGATCCTTACTAGCTGGAAATAAGGGAGATGGGACATGAAGTTATTTCTAGGAGTTGGACACATACCAAGTTTAGCTCAGTTCTGGGCATCTTTGAAATACCTATACAAACTTGTTCCTACATAGCAACTTGCATCTTTGAATGAGAATGTGCTTGCTTGCAGCAACGTGCTATATGTTCTGAATGCCCGAATAGGGAATCTGTGTCAAAACTTTGTTAGGAATTATGTGATCCTTACTAGCTGGAAGTAAGGGAGATGGGGCATGAAGTTATTTCTAGGAGTTGGACACATACCAAGTTTAGCTCAGTTCTGGGCATCTTTGAAATACCTATACAAACTTGTTCCTACCTAGTAACTTGCAACTTTGAATGAGAATGTGCTTGCTTACAGCAACGTGCTATATGTTCTGAATGCCCGAATTGGGAATCTGTGTCAAAACTTTGTTAGGAATTATGTGATCCTTACTAGCTGGAAGTAAGGGAGATGTGGCATGAAGTTATTTCTAGGAGTTGGACACATACCTAGTTTAGCTCAGTTCTGGGCATCTTTGAAATACCTATACAAACTTGTTCCTACATAGTAACTTGCATCTTTGAATGGGAATGTGCTTGCTTACAGCAACGTGCTATATGTTCTGAATGCCCGAATTGGGAATCTGTGTCAAAACTTTGTGAGGAATTATGTGATCCTTACTAGCTGGAAGTAAGGGAGATGGGGCATGAAGTTATTTCTAGGAGTTGGACACATACCAAGTTTAGCTCAGTTCTGGGCATTTTTGAAATACCTATACAAACTTGTTCCTACATAGTAACTTGCAACTTTGAATGAGAATGTGCTTGCTTGCAGCAACGTGCTATATGTTCTGAATGCCCGAATAGGGAATCTGTGTCAAAACTTTGTTAGGAATTATGTGATCCTTACTACCAGGAAGTAAGGGGGATGGAGCATGAAGTTATTTCTTGGAGTTGGACACATACCAAGTTTAGCTCAGTTCTGGGCATCTTTGAAATACCTATACAAACTTGTTCCTACCTAGTAACTTGCATCTTTGAATGAGAATGTGCTTGCTTGCAGCAACGTGCTATATGTTCTGAATGCCCGAATAGGGAATCTGTGTCAAAACTTTGTTAGAAATTATGTGATCCTTACTAGCTGGAAGTAAGGGAGATGGGGCATGAAGTTATTTCTAGGAGTTGGACACATACCAAGTTGAGCTCATTTCTGGGCATCTTTGAAATACCTATACAAACTTGTTCCTACCTAGTAACTTGCATCTTTGAATGAGAATCTGCTTGCTTATAGCAACGTGCTATATGTTCTGAATGCCCGAATTGGGAATCTGTGTCAAATCTTTGTTAGGAATTATGTGATCCTTACTAGCTGGAAGTAAGGGAGATGGGGCATGAAGTTATTTCTAGGAGTTGGACACATACCAAGTTTAGCTCAGTTCTGGGCATCTTTGAAATACCTATACAAACTTGTTCCTACATAGTAACTTGCATCTTTGAATGAGAATCTGCTTGCTTACAGCAACGTGCTATATGTTCTGAATGCCCGAATTGGGAATCTGTGTCAAAACTTTGTTAGGAATTATGTGATCCTTACTAGCTGGAAGTAAGGGAGATGGGGCATGAAGTTATTTCTAGGAGTTGGACACATACCAAGTTTAGCTCAGTTCTGGGCATCTTTGAAATACCTATACAAACTTGTTCCTACATAGTAACTTGCAACTTTGAATGAGAATGTGCTTGCTTACAGCAACGTGCTATATGTTCTGAATGCCCGAATTGGGAATCTGTGTCAAAACTTTGTTAGGAATTATGTGATCCTTACTAGCTGGAAGTAAGGGAGATGGGGCATGAAGTTATTTCTAGGAGTTGGACACATACCAAGTTTAGCTCAGTTCTGGGCATCTTTGAAATACCTATACAAACTTGTTCCTACATAGTAACTTGCATCTTTGAATGAGAATGTGCTTGCTTACAGCAACGTGCTATATGTTCTGAATGCCCGAATTGGCAATCTGTGTCAAAACTTTGTTAGGAATTATGTGATCCTTAATAGCTGGAAGTAAGGGAGATGGGGCATGAAGTTATTTCTAGGAGTTGGACACATACCAAGTTTAGCTCAGTTCTGGGCATCTTTGAAATACCTATACAAACTTGTTCCTACATAGTAACTTGCATCTTTGAATGAGAATGTGCTTGCTTGCAGCAACGTGCTATATGTTCTGAATGCCCGAATTGGCAATCTGTGTCAAAACTTTGTTAGGAATTATGTGATCCTTACTAGCTGGAAATAAGGGAGATGGGACATGAAGTTATTTCTAGGAGTTGGACACATACCAAGTTTAGCTCAGTTCTGGGCATCTTTGAAATACCTATACAAACTTGTTCCTACATAGCCTCTTGCATCTTTGAATGAGAATGTGCTTGCTTGCAGCAACGTGCTATATGTTCTGAATGCCCGAATAGGGAATCTGTGTCAAAACTTTGTTAGGAATTATGTGATCCTTACTAGCTGGAAGTAAGGGAGATGGGGCATGAAGTTATTTCTAGGAGTTGGACACATACCAAGTTTAGCTCAGTTCTGGGCATCTTTGAAATACCTATACAAACTTGTTCCTACCTAGTAACTTGCAACTTTGAATGAGAATGTGCTTGCTTACAGCAACGTGCTATATGTTCTGAATGCCCGAATTGGGAATCTGTGTCAAAACTTTGTTAGGAATTATGTGATCCTTACTAGCTGGAAGTAAGGGAGATGGGGCATGAAGTTATTTCTAGGAGTTGGACACATACCAAGTTTAGCTCAGTTCTGGGCATCTTTGAAATACCTATACAAACTTGTTCCTACATAGTAACTTGCATCTTTGAATGGGAATATGCTTGCTTACAGCAACGTGCTATATGTTCTGAATGCCCGAATTGGGAATCTGTGTCAAAACTTTGTGAGGAATTATGTGATCCTTACTAGCTGGAAGTAAGGGAGATGGGGCATGAAGTTATTTCTAGGAGTTGGACACATACCAAGTTTAGCTCAGTTCTGGGCATTTTTGAAATACCTATACAAACTTGTTCCTACATAGTAACTTGCAACTTTGAATGAGAATGTGCTTGCTTGCAGCAACGTGCTATATGTTCTGAATGCCCGAATAGGGAATCTGTGTCAAAACTTTGTTAGGAATTATGTGATCCTTACTACCAGGAAGTAAGGGGGATGGAGCATGAAGTTATTTCTTGGAGTTGGACACATACCAAGTTTAGCTCAGTTCTGGGCATCTTTGAAATACCTATACAAACTTGTTCCTACCTAGTAACTTGCATCTTTGAATGAGAATGTGCTTGCTTGCAGCAACGTGCTATATGTTCTGAATGCCCGAATAGGGAATCTGTGTCAAAACTTTGTTAGAAATTATGTGATCCTTACTAGCTGGAAGTAAGGGAGATGGGGCATGAAGTTATTTCTAGGAGTTGGACACATACCAAGTTGAGCTCATTTCTGGGCATCTTTGAAATACCTATACAAACTTGTTCCTACCTAGTAACTTGCATCTTTGAATGAGAATCTGCTTGCTTATAGCAACGTGCTATATGTTCTGAATGCCCGAATTGGGAATCTGTGTCAAATCTTTGTTAGGAATTATGTGATCCTTACTAGCTGGAAGTAAGGGAGATGGGGCATGAAGTTATTTCTAGGAGTTGGACACATACCAAGTTTAGCTCAGTTCTGGGCATCTTTGAAATACCTATACAAACTTGTTCCTACCTAGTAACTTGCAACTTTGAATGAAAATGTGCGTGCTTACAGCAACGTGCTATATGTTCTGAATGCCCGAATTGGGAATCTGTGTCAAAACTTTGTTAGGAATTATGTGATCCTTACTAGCTGGAAGTAAGGGAGATGGGGCATGAAGTTATTTCTAGGAGTTGGACACATACCAAGTTTAGCTCAGTTCTGGGCATCTTTGAAATACCTATACAAACTTGTTCCTACATAGTAACTTGCAACTTTGAATGAAAATGTGCTTGCTTACACCAACGTGCTATATGTTCTGAATGCCCGAATTGGGAATCTGTGTGAAAACATTGCTAGGAATTATGTGATCCTTACTAGCTGGAAGTAAGGGAGATGGGGCATGAAGTTATTTCTAGGAGTTGGACACATACCAAGTTTAGCTCAGTTCTGGGCATCTTTGAAATACCTATACAAACTTGTTCCTACATAGTAACTTGCATCTTTGAATGAGAATCTGCTTGCTTACAGCAACGTGCTATATGTTCTGAATGCCCGAATTGGGAATCTGTGTCAAAACTTTGTTAGGAATTATGTGATCCTTACTAGCTGGAAGTAAGGGAGATGGGGCATGAAGTTATTTCTAGGAGTTGGACACATACCAAGTTTAGCTCAGTTCTGGGCATCTTTGAAATACCTATACAAACTTGTTCCTACATAGTAACTTGCAACTTTGAATGAGAATGTGCTTGCTTACAGCAATGTGCTATATGTTCTGAATGCCCGAATTGGGAATCTGTGTCAAAACTTTGTTAGGAATTATGTGATCCTTACTAGCTGGAAGTAAGGGAGATGGGGCATGAAGTTATTTCTAGGAGTTGGACACATACCAAGTTTAGCTCAGTTCTGGGCATCTTTGAAATACCTATACAAACTTGTTCCTACATAGTAACTTGCATCTTTGAATGAGAATGTGCTTGCTTACAGCAACGTGCTATATGTTCTGAATGCCCGAATTGGCAATCTGTGTCAAAACTTTGTTAGGAATTATGTGATCCTTAATAGCTGGAAGTAAGGGAGATGGGGCATGAAGTTATTTCTAGGAGTTGGACACATACCAAGTTTAGCTCAGTTCTGGGCATCTTTGACATACCTATACAAACTTGTTCCTACATAGTAACTTGCATCTTTGAATGAGAATGTGCTTGCTTACAGCAACGTGCTATATGTTCTGAATGCCCGAATTGGCAATCTGTGTCAAAACTTTGTTAGGAATTATGTGATCCTTACTAGCTGGAAGTAAGGGAGATGGGGCATGAAGTTATTTCTAGGAGTTGGACACATACCAAGTTTAGCTCAGTTCTGGGCATTTTTGAAATACCTATAGAAACTTGTTCCTACATAGTAACTTGCAACTTTGAATGAGAATGTGCTTGCTTGCAGCAACGTGCTATATGTTCTGAATGCCCGAGTTGGGAATCTGTGTCAAAACTTTGTTAGGAATTATGTGATCCTTACTAGCTGGAAGTAAGGGAGATGGAGCATGAAGTTATTTCTTGGAGTTGGACACATACCAAGTTTAGCTCAGTTCTGGGCATCTTTGAAATACCTATACACACTTGTTCCTACCTAGTAACTTGCATCTTTGAATGAGAATGTGCTTGCTTGCAGCAACGTGCTATATGTTCTGAATGCCCGAATAGGGAATCTGTGTCAAAACTTTGTTAGAAATTATGTGATCCTTACTAGCTGGAAGTAAGGGAGATGGGGCATGAAGTTATTTCTAGGAGTTGGACACATACCAAGTTGAGCTCAGTTCTGGGCATCTTTGAAATACCTATACAAACTAGTTCCTACCTAGTAACTTGCATCTTTGAATGAGAATCTGCTTGCTTATAGCAACGTGCTATATGTTCTGAATGCCCGAATAGGGAATCTGTGTCAAAACTTTGTTAGGAATTATGTGATCCTTACTAGCTGGAAGTAAGGGAGATGGGGCATGAAGTTATTTCTAGGAGTTGGACACATACCAAGTTTAGCTCAGTTCTGGGCATCTTTGAAATACCTATACAAACTTGTTCCTACCTAGTAACTTGCAACTTTGAATGAAAATGTGCTTGCTTACAGCAACGTGCTATATATTCTGAATGCCCGAATTGGGAATCTGTGTCAAAACTTTGTTAGGAATTATGTGATCCTTACTAGCTGGAAGTAAGGGAGATGGGGCATGAAGTTATTTCTAGGAGTTGGACACATACCTAGTTTAGCTCAGTTCTGGGCATCTTTGAAATACCTATACAAACTTGTTCCTACATAGTAACTTGCAACTTTGAATGAAAATGTGCTTGCTTACACCAACGTGCTATATGTTCTGAATGCCCGAATTGGGAATCTGTGTCAAAACTTTGTTTGGAATTATGTGATCCTTACTAGCTGGAAGTAAGGGAGATGGGGCATGAAGTTATTTCTAGGAGTTGGACACATACCAAGTTTAGCTCAGTTCTGGGCATCTTTGAAATACCTATACAAACTTGTTCCTACCTAGTAACTTGCATCTTTGAATGAGAATCTGCTTGCTTACAGCAACGTGCTATATGTTCTGAATGCCCGAATTGGGAATCTGTGTCAAATCTTTGTTAGGAATTATGTGATCCTTACTAGCTGTAAGTAAGGGAGATGGGGCATGAAGTTATTTCTAGGAGTTGGACACATACCAAGTTTAGCTCAGTTCTGGGCATCTTTGATATACCTATACAAACTTGTTCCTACATAGTAACTTGCATCTTTGAATGAGAATGTGCTTGCTTGCAGCAACGTGCTATATGTTCTGAATGCCCGAATAGGGAATCTGTGTCAAAACTTTGTTAGGAATTATGTGATCCTTACTAGCTGGAAGTAAGGGAGATGGGGCATGAAGTTATTTCTAGGAGTTGGACACATACCAAGTTTAGCTCAGTTCTGGGCATCTTTGAAATACCTATACAAACTTGTTCCTACATAGTAACTTGCATCTTTGAATGAGAATGTGCTTGCTTACAGCAACGTGCTATATGTTCTGAATGCCCGAATTGGCAATCTGTTTCAAAACTTTGTTAGGAATTATGTGATCCTTACTAGCTGGAAGTAAGGGAGATGGGGCATGAAGTTATTTCTAGGAGTTGGACACATACCAAGTTTAGCTCAGTTCTGGGCATCTTTGAAATACCTATACAAACTTGTTCCTACATAGTAACTTGCAACTTTGAATGAGAATGTGCTTGCTTACAGCAACGTGCTATATGTTCTGAATGCCCGAATTGGGAATCTGTGTCAAAACTTTGTTAGGAATTATGTGATCCTTACTAGCTGGAAGTAAGGGAGATGGGGCATGAAGTTATTTCTAGGAGTTGGACACATACCAAGTTTAGCTCAGTTCTGGGCATCTTTGAAATACCTATACAAACTTGTTCCTACATAGTAACTTGCATCTTTTAATGAGAATGTGCTTGCTTACAGCAACGTGCTATATGTTCTGAATGCCCGAATAGGGAATCTGTGTCAAAACTTTGTTAGGAATTATGTGATCCTTACTAGCTGGAAGTAAGGGAGATGGGGCATGAAGTTATTTCTAGGAGTTGGACACATACCAAGTTTAGCTCAGTTCTGGGCATCTTTGAAATACCTATACAAACTTGTTCCTACCTAGTAACTTGCAACTTTGAATGAAAATGTGCTTGCTTACAGCAACGTGCTATATGTTCTGAATGCCCGAATTGGGAATCTGTGTCAAAACTTTGTTAGGAATTATGTGATCCTTACTAGCTGGAAGTAAGGGAGATGGGGCATGAAGTTATTTCTAGGAGTTGGACACATACCAAGTTTAGCTCAGTTCTGGGCATCTTTGAAATACCTATACAAACTTGTTCCTACATAGTAACTTGCAACTTTGAATGAAAATGTGCTTGCTTACACCAACGTGCTATATGTTCTGAATGCCCGAATTGGGAATCTGTGTGAAAACATTGCTAGGAATTATGTGATCCTTACTAGCTGGAAGTAAGGGAGATGGGGCATGAAGTTATTTCTAGGAGTTGGACACATACCAAGTTTAGCTCAGTTCTGGGCATCTTTGAAATACCTATACAAACTTGTTCCTACATAGTAACTTGCATCTTTGAATGAGAATCTGCTTGCTTACAGCAACGTGCTATATGTTCTGAATGCCCGAATTGGGAATCTGTGTCAAAACTTTGTTAGGAATTATGTGATCCTTACTAGCTGGAAGTAAGGGAGATGGGGCATGAAGTTATTTCTAGGAGTTGGACACATACCAAGTTTAGCTCAGTTCTGGGCATCTTTGAAATACCTATACAAACTTGTTCCTACATAGTAACTTGCAACTTTGAATGAGAATGTGCTTGCTTACAGCAACGTGCTATATGTTCTGAATGCCCGAATTGGGAATCTGTGTCAAAACTTTGTTAGGAATTATGTGATCCTTACTAGCTGGAAGTAAGGGAGATGGGGCATGAAGTTATTTCTAGGAGTTGGACACATACCAAGTTTAGCTCAGTTCTGGGCATCTTTGAAATACCTATACAAACTTGTTCCTACATAGTAACTTGCATCTTTGAATGAGAATGTGCTTGCTTACAGCAACGTGCTATATGTTCTGAATGCCCGAATAGGGAATCTGTGTCAAAACTTTGTTAGGAATTATGTGATCCTTACTAGCTGGAAGTAAGGGAGATGGGGCATGAAGTTATTTCTAGGAGTTGGACACATAGCAAGTTTAGCTCAGTTCTGGGCATCTTTGAAATACCTATACAAACTTGTTCCTACATAGTAACTTGCATCTTTGAATGAGAATGTGCTTGCTTACAGCAACGTGCTATATGTTCTGAATGCCCGAATTGGCAATCTGTGTCAAAACTTTGTTAGGAATTATGTGATCCTTACTAGCTGGAAGTAAGGGAGATGGGGCATGAAGTTATTTCTAGGAGTTGGACACATACCAAGTTTAGCTCAGTTCTGGGCATCTTTGAAATACCTATACAAACTTGTTCCTACCTAGTAACTTGCATCTTTGAATGAGAATGTGCTTGCTTACAGCAACGTGCTATATGTTCTGAATGCCCGAATTGGAATCTGTGTCAAAACTGTTAGGAATTATGTGATCCTTACTAGCTGGAAGTAAGGGAGATGGGGCATGATGTTATTTCTAGGAGTTGGACACATACCAAGTTTAGCTCAGTTCTGGGCATCTTTGAAATACCTATACAAACTTGTTCCTACATAGTAACTTGCAACTTTGAATGAAAATGTGATTGCTTACATCAACGTGCTATATGTTCTGAATGCCCGAATTGGGAATCTGTGTCAAAACTTTGTTAGGAATTATGTGATCCTTACTAGCTGGAAGTAAGGGAGATGGGGCATGAAGTTATTTCTAGGAGTTGGACACATACCAAGTTTAGCTCAGTTCTGGGCATCTTTGAAATACCTATACAAACTTGTTCCTACATAGTAACTTACAACTTTGAATGAAAATGTGCTTGCTTACAGCAACGTGCTATATGTTCTGAATGCCCGAATTGGGAATCTGTGTCAAAACTTTGTTAGGAATTATGTGATCCTTACTAGCTGGAAGTAAGGGAGATGGGGCATGAAGTTATTTCTAGGAGTTGGACACATACCAAGTTTAGCTCAGTTCTGGGCATCTTTGAAATACCTATACAAACTTGTTCCTACATAGTAACTTGCAACTTTGAATGAAAATGTGCTTGCTTACAGCAACGTGCTATATGTTCTGAATGCCCGAATTGGGAATCTGTGTCAAAACTTTGTTAGGAATTATGTGATCCTTACTAGCTGGAAGTAAGGGAGATGGGGCATGAAAATATTTCTAGGAGTTGGACACATACCAAGTTTAGCTCAGTTCTGGGCATCTTTGAAATACCTATACAAACTTGTTCCTACATAGTAACTTGCATCTTTGAATGAGAATGTGCTTGCTTACAGCAACGTGCTATATGTTCTGAATGCCCGAATTGGGAATCTGTGTCAAAACTTTGTTAGGAATTATGTGATCCTTACTAGCTGGAAGTAAGGGAGATGGGGCATGAAGTTATTTCTAGGAGTTGGACACATAGCAAGTTTAGCTCAGTTCTGGGCATCTTTGAAATACCTATACAAACTTGTTCCTACATAGTAACTTGCATCTTTGAATGGGAATCTGCTTGCTTACAGCAACGTGCTATATGTTCTGAATGCCCAAATTGGGAATCTGTGTCAAAACTTTGTTAGGAATTATGTGATCCTTACTAGCTGGAAGTAAGGGAGATGGGGCATGAAGTTATTTCTAGGAGTTGGACACATATCAAGTTTAGCTCAGTTCTGGGCATCTTTGAAATACCTATACAAACTTGTTCCTACATAGTAACTTGCATCTTTGAATGAGAATGTGCTTGCTTACAGCAACGTGCTATATGTTCTGAATGCCCGAATTGGGAATCTGTGTCAAAACTTTGTTAGGAATTATGTGATCCTTACTAGCTGGAAGTAAGGGAGATGGGGCATGAAGTTATTTCTAGGAGTTGGACACATAGCAAGTTTAGCTCAGTTCTGGGCATCTTTGAAATACCTATACAAACTTGTTCCTACATAGTAACTTGCAACTTTGAATGAGAATCTGCCTGCTTACAGCAACGTGCTATATGTTCTGAATGCCCGAATTGGGAATCTGTGTCAAAACTTTGTTAGGAATTATGTGATCCTTACTAGCTGGAAGTAAGGGAGATGGGGCATGAAGTTATTTCTAGGAGTTGGACACATACCAAGTTTAGCTCAGTTCTGGGCATCTTTGAAATACCTATACAAACTTGTTCCTACCTAGTAACTTGCATCTTTGAATGAGAATGTGCTTGCTTGCAGCAACGTGCTATATGTTCTGAATGCCCGAATAGGGAATCTGTGTCAAAACTTTGTTAGAAATTATGTGATCCTTACTAGCTGGAAGTAAGGGAGATGGGGCATGAAGTTATTTCTAGGAGTTGGACACATACCAAGTTGAGCTCAGTTCTGGGCATCTTTGAAATACCTATACAAACTTGTTCCTACCTAGTAACTTGCATCTTTGAATGAGAATCTGCTTGCTTGCAGCAACGTGCTATATGTTCTGAATGCCCGAATAGGGAATCTGTGTCAAAACTTTGTTAGAAATTATGTGATCCTTACTAGCTGGAAGTAAGGGAGATGGGGCATGAAGTTATTTCTAGGAGTTGGACACATTCCAAGTTGAGCTCAGTTCTGGGCATCTTTGAAATACCTATACAAACTTGTTCCTACCTAGTAACTTGCATCTTTGAATGAGAATCTGCTTGCTTATAGCAACGTGCTATATGTTCTGAATGCCCGAATAGGGAATCTGTGTCAAAACTTTGTTAGGAATTATGTGATCCTTACTAGCTGGAAGTAAGGGAGATGGGGCATGAAGTTATTTCTAGGAGTTGGACACATACCAAGTTTAGCTCAGTTCTGGGCATCTTTGAAATACCTATACAAACTTGTTCCTACCTAGTAACTTGCAACTTTGAATGAAAATGTGCTTGCTTACAGCAACGTGCTATATGTTCTGAATGCCCGAATTGGGAATCTGTGTCAAAACTTTGTTAGGAATTATGTGATCCTTACTAGCTGGAAGTAAGGGAGATGGGGCATGAAGTTATTTCTAGGAGTTGGACACATACCAAGTTTAGCTCAGTTCTGGGCATCTTTGAAATACCTATACAAACTTGTTCCTACATAGTAACTTGCAACTTTGAATGAAAATGTGCTTGCTTACACCAACGTGCTATATGTTCTGAATGCCCGAATTGGGAATCTGTGTGAAAACATTGTTAGGAATTATGTGATCCTTACTAGCTGGAAGTAAGGGAGATGGGGCATGAAGTTATTTCTAGGAGTTGGACACATACCAAGTTTAGCTCAGTTCTGGGCATCTTTGAAATACCTATACAAACTTGTTCCTACCTAGTAACTTGCATCTTTGAATGAGAATGTGCTTGCTTACAGCAACGTGCTATATGTTCTGAATGCCCGAATTGGGAATCTGTGTCAAAACTTTGTTAGGAATTATGTGATCCTTACTAGCTGGAAGTAAGGGAGATGGGGCATGAAGTTATTTCTAGGAGTTGGACACATACCAAGTTTAGCTCAGTTCTGGGCATCTTTGAAATACCTATACAAACTTGTTCCAACATAGTATCTTGCAACTTTGAATGAGAATGTGCTTGCTTACAGCAACGTGCTACATGTTCTGAATGCCCGAATTGGGAATCTGTGTCAAAACTTTGTTAGGAATTATGTGATCCTTACTAGCTGGAAGTAAGGGAGATGGGGCATGAAGTTATTTCTAGGAGTTGGACACATACCAAGTTTAGCTCAGTTCTGGGCATCTTTGAAATACCTATACCAACTTGTTCCTACATAGTAACTTGCAACTTTGAATGAGAATGTGCTTGCTTACAGCAACGTGCTATATGTTCTGAATGCCCGAATTGGGAATCTGTGTCAAAACTTTGTTAGGAATTATGTGATCCTTACTAGCTGGAAGTAAGGGAGATGGGGCATGAAGTTATTTCTTGGAGTTGGAGACATACCAAGTTTAGCTCAGTTCTGGGCATCTTTGAAATACCTATACAAACTTGTTCCTACATAGTAACTTGCAACTTTGAATGAGAATGTGCTTGCTTGCAGCAACGTGTTATATGTTCTGAATGCCCGAATAGGGAATCTGTGTCAAAACTTTGTTAGGAATTATGTGATCCTTACTAGCAGGAAGTAAGGGAGATGGGGCATGAAGTTATTTCTAGGAGTTGGACACATAGCAAGTTTAGCTCAGTTCTGGGCATCTTTGAAATACCTATACAAACTTGTTCCTACATAGTAACTTGAATCTTTGAATGAGAATGTGCTTGCTTGCAGCAACGTGCTATATGTTCTGAATGCCCGAATTGGGAATCTGTGTCAAAACTTTGTTAGGAATTATGTGATCCTTACTAGCTGGAAGTAAGGGAGATGGGGCATGAAGTTATTTCTAGGAGTTGGACACATACCAAGTTTAGCTCAGTTCTGGGCATCTTTGAAATACCTATACAAACTTGTTCCTACATAGTAACTTGCATCTTTGAATGAGAGTGTGCTTGCTTGCAGCACCGTGCTATATGTTCTGAATGCCCGAATAGGGAATCTGTGTCAAAACTTTGTTAGGAATTATGTGATCCTTACTAGCTGGAAGTAAGGGAGATGGGGCATGAAGTTATTTCTAGGAGTTGGACACATACCAAGTTTAGCTCAGTTCTGGGCATCTTTGAAATACCTATACAAACTTGTTCCTACCTAGTAACTTGCAACTTTGAATGAAAATGTGCTTGCTTACAGCAACGTGCTATATGTTCTGAATGCCCGAATTGGGAATCTGTGTCAAAACTTTGTTAGGAATTATGTGATCCTTACTAGCTGGAAGTAAGGGAGATGGGGCATGAAGTTATTTCTAGGAGTTGGACACATACCAAGTTTAGCTCAGTTCTGGGCATCTTTGAAATACCTATACAAACTTGTTCCTACATAGTAACTTGCAACTTTGAATGAAAATGTGCTTGCTTACACCAACGTGCTATATGTTCTGAATGCCCGAATTGGGAATCTGTGTGAAAACATTGTTAGGAATTATGTGATCCTTACTAGCTGGAAGTAAGGGAGATGGGGCATGAAGTTATTTCTAGGAGTTGGACACATACCAAGTTTAGCTCAGTTCTGGGCATCTTTGAAATACCTATACAAACTTGTTCCTACCTAGTAACTTGCATCTTTGAATGAGAATGTGCTTGCTTACAGCAACGTGCTATATGTTCTGAATGCCCGAATTGGGAATCTGTGTCAAAACTTTGTTAGGAATTATGTGATCCTTACTAGCTGGAAGTAAGGGAGATGGGGCATGAAGTTATTTCTAGGAGTTGGACACATAGCAAGTTTAGCTCAGTTCTGGGCATCTTTGAAATACCTATACAAACTTGTTCCTACATAGTAACTTGCATCTTTGAATGGGAATCTGCTTGCTTACAGCAACGTGCTATATGTTCTGAATGCCCAAATTGGGAATCTGTGTCAAAACTTTGTTAGGAATTATGTGATCCTTACTAGCTGGAAGTAAGGGAGATGGGGCATGAAGTTATTTCTAGGAGTTGGACACATATCAAGTTTAGCTCAGTTCTGGGCATCTTTGAAATACCTATACAAACTTGTTCCTACATAGTAACTTGCATCTTTGAATGAGAATGTGCTTGCTTACAGCAACGTGCTATATGTTCTGAATGCCCGAATTGGGAATCTGTGTCAAAACTTTGTTAGGAATTATGTGATCCTTACTAGCTGGAAGTAAGGGAGATGGGGCATGAAGTTATTTCTAGGAGTTGGACACATAGCAAGTTTAGCTCAGTTCTGGGCATCTTTGAAATACCTATACAAACTTGTTCCTACATAGTAACTTGCAACTTTGAATGAGAATCTGCCTGCTTACAGCAACGTGCTATATGTTCTGAATGCCCGAATTGGGAATCTGTGTCAAAACTTTGTTAGGAATTATGTGATCCTTACTAGCTGGAAGTAAGGGAGATGGGGCATGAAGTTATTTCTAGGAGTTGGACACATACCAAGTTTAGCTCAGTTCTGGGCATCTTTGAAATACCTATACAAACTTGTTCCTACCTAGTAACTTGCATCTTTGAATGAGAATGTGCTTGCTTGCAGCAACGTGCTATATGTTCTGAATGCCCGAATAGGGAATCTGTGTCAAAACTTTGTTAGAAATTATGTGATCCTTACTAGCTGGAAGTAAGGGAGATGGGGCATGAAGTTATTTCTAGGAGTTGGACACATACCAAGTTGAGCTCAGTTCTGGGCATCTTTGAAATACCTATACAAACTTGTTCCTACCTAGTAACTTGCATCTTTGAATGAGAATCTGCTTGCTTGCAGCAACGTGCTATATGTTCTGAATGCCCGAATAGGGAATCTGTGTCAAAACTTTGTTAGAAATTATGTGATCCTTACTAGCTGGAAGTAAGGGAGATGGGGCATGAAGTTATTTCTAGGAGTTGGACACATTCCAAGTTGAGCTCAGTTCTGGGCATCTTTGAAATACCTATACAAACTTGTTCCTACCTAGTAACTTGCATCTTTGAATGAGAATCTGCTTGCTTATAGCAACGTGCTATATGTTCTGAATGCCCGAATAGGGAATCTGTGTCAAAACTTTGTTAGGAATTATGTGATCCTTACTAGCTGGAAGTAAGGGAGATGGGGCATGAAGTTATTTCTAGGAGTTGGACACATACCAAGTTTAGCTCAGTTCTGGGCATCTTTGAAATACCTATACAAACTTGTTCCTACCTAGTAACTTGCAACTTTGAATGAAAATGTGCTTGCTTACAGCAACGTGCTATATGTTCTGAATGCCCGAATTGGGAATCTGTGTCAAAACTTTGTTAGGAATTATGTGATCCTTACTAGCTGGAAGTAAGGGAGATGGGGCATGAAGTTATTTCTAGGAGTTGGACACATACCAAGTTTAGCTCAGTTCTGGGCATCTTTGAAATACCTATACAAACTTGTTCCTACATAGTAACTTGCAACTTTGAATGAAAATGTGCTTGCTTACACCAACGTGCTATATGTTCTGAATGCCCGAATTGGGAATCTGTGTGAAAACATTGTTAGGAATTATGTGATCCTTACTAGCTGGAAGTAAGGGAGATGGGGCATGAAGTTATTTCTAGGAGTTGGACACATACCAAGTTTAGCTCAGTTCTGGGCATCTTTGAAATACCTATACAAACTTGTTCCTACCTAGTAACTTGCATCTTTGAATGAGAATGTGCTTGCTTACAGCAACGTGCTATATGTTCTGAATGCCCGAATTGGGAATCTGTGTCAAAACTTTGTTAGGAATTATGTGATCCTTACTAGCTGGAAGTAAGGGAGATGGGGCATGAAGTTATTTCTAGGAGTTGGACACATACCAAGTTTAGCTCAGTTCTGGGCATCTTTGAAATACCTATACAAACTTGTTCCAACATAGTATCTTGCAACTTTGAATGAGAATGTGCTTGCTTACAGCAACGTGCTACATGTTCTGAATGCCCGAATTGGGAATCTGTGTCAAAACTTTGTTAGGAATTATGTGATCCTTACTAGCTGGAAGTAAGGGAGATGGGGCATGAAGTTATTTCTAGGAGTTGGACACATACCAAGTTTAGCTCAGTTCTGGGCATCTTTGAAATACCTATACCAACTTGTTCCTACATAGTAACTTGCAACTTTGAATGAGAATGTGCTTGCTTACAGCAACGTGCTATATGTTCTGAATGCCCGAATTGGGAATCTGTGTCAAAACTTTGTTAGGAATTATGTGATCCTTACTAGCTGGAAGTAAGGGAGATGGGGCATGAAGTTATTTCTTGGAGTTGGAGACATACCAAGTTTAGCTCAGTTCTGGGCATCTTTGAAATACCTATACAAACTTGTTCCTACATAGTAACTTGCAACTTTGAATGAGAATGTGCTTGCTTGCAGCAACGTGTTATATGTTCTGAATGCCCGAATAGGGAATCTGTGTCAAAACTTTGTTAGGAATTATGTGATCCTTACTAGCAGGAAGTAAGGGAGATGGGGCATGAAGTTATTTCTAGGAGTTGGACACATAGCAAGTTTAGCTCAGTTCTGGGCATCTTTGAAATACCTATACAAACTTGTTCCTACATAGTAACTTGAATCTTTGAATGAGAATGTGCTTGCTTGCAGCAACGTGCTATATGTTCTGAATGCCCGAATTGGGAATCTGTGTCAAAACTTTGTTAGGAATTATGTGATCCTTACTAGCTGGAAGTAAGGGAGATGGGGCATGAAGTTATTTCTAGGAGTTGGACACATACCAAGTTTAGCTCAGTTCTGGGCATCTTTGAAATACCTATACAAACTTGTTCCTACATAGTAACTTGCATCTTTGAATGAGAGTGTGCTTGCTTGCAGCACCGTGCTATATGTTCTGAATGCCCGAATAGGGAATCTGTGTCAAAACTTTGTTAGGAATTATGTGATCCTTACTAGCTGGAAGTAAGGGAGATGGGGCATGAAGTTATTTCTAGGAGTTGGACACATACCAAGTTTAGCTCAGTTCTGGGCATCTTTGAAATACCTATACAAACTTGTTCCTACCTAGTAACTTGCAACTTTGAATGAAAATGTGCTTGCTTACAGCAACGTGCTATATGTTCTGAATGCCCGAATTGGGAATCTGTGTCAAAACTTTGTTAGGAATTATGTGATCCTTACTAGCTGGAAGTAAGGGAGATGGGGCATGAAGTTATTTCTAGGAGTTGGACACATACCAAGTTTAGCTCAGTTCTGGGCATCTTTGAAATACCTATACAAACTTGTTCCTACATAGTAACTTGCAACTTTGAATGAAAATGTGCTTGCTTACACCAACGTGCTATATGTTCTGAATGCCCGATTTGGGAATCTGTGTGAAAACATTGTTAGGAATTATGTGATCCTTACTAGCTGGAAGTAAGGGAGATGGGGCATGAAGTTATTTCTAGGAGTTGGACACATACCAAGTTTAGCTCAGTTCTGGGCATCTTTGAAATACCTATACAAACTTGTTCCTACCTAGTAACTTGCATCTTTGAATGAGAATGTGCTTGCTTACAGCAACGTGCTATATGTTCTGAATGCCCGAATTGGGAATCTGTGTCAAAACTTTGTTAGGAATTATGTGATCCTTACTAGCTGGAAGTAAGGGAGATGGGGCATGAAGTTATTTCTAGGAGTTGGACACATACCAAGTTTAGCTCAGTTCTGGGCATCTTTGAAATACCTATACAAACTTGTTCCAACATAGTATCTTGCAACTTTGAATGAGAATGTGCTTGCTTACAGCAACGTGCTACATGTTCTGAATGCCCGAATTGGGAATCTGTGTCAAAACTTTGTTAGGAATTATGTGATCCTTACTAGCTGGAAGTAAGGGAGATGGGGCATGAAGTTATTTCTAGGAGTTGGACACATACCAAGTTTAGCTCAGTTCTGGGCATCTTTGAAATACCTATACAAACTTGTTCCTACATAGTAACTTGCAACTTTGAATGAGAATGTGCTTGCTTACAGCAACGTGCTATATGTTCTGAATGCCCGAATTGGGAATCTGTGTCAAAACTTTGTTAGGAATTATGTGATCCTTACTAGCTGGAAGTAAGGGAGATGGGGCATGAAGTTATTTCTAGGAGTTGGACACATACCAAGTTTAGCTCAGTTCTGGGCATCTTTGAAATACCTATACAAACTTGTTCCTACCTAGTAACTTGCATCTTTGAATGAGAATCTGCTTGCTTACAGCAACGTGCTATATGTTCTGAATGCCCGAATTGGGAATCTGTGTCAAATCTTTGTTAGGAATTATGTGATCCTTACTAGCTGTAAGTAAGGGAGATGGGGCATGAAGTTATTTCTAGGAGTTGGACACATACCAAGTTTAGCTCAGTTCTGGGCATCTTTGATATACCTATACAAACTTGTTCCTACATAGTAACTTGCATCTTTGAATGAGAATGTGCTTGCTTGCAGCAACGTGCTATATGTTCTGAATGCCCGAATAGGGAATCTGTGTCAAAACTTTGTTAGGAATTATGTGATCCTTACTAGCTGGAAGTAAGGGAGATGGGGCATGAAGTTATTTCTAGGAGTTGGACACATACCAAGTTTAGCTCAGTTCTGGGCATCTTTGAAATACCTATACAAACTTGTTCCTACATAGTAACTTGCATCTTTGAATGAGAATGTGCTTGCTTACAGCAACGTGCTATATGTTCTGAATGCCCGAATTGGCAATCTGTTTCAAAACTTTGTTAGGAATTATGTGATCCTTACTAGCTGGAAGTAAGGGAGATGGGGCATGAAGTTATTTCTAGGAGTTGGACACATACCAAGTTTAGCTCAGTTCTGGGCATCTTTGAAATACCTATACAAACTTGTTCCTACATAGTAACTTGCAACTTTGAATGAGAATGTGCTTGCTTACAGCAACGTGCTATATGTTCTGAATGCCCGAATTGGGAATCTGTGTCAAAACTTTGTTAGGAATTATGTGATCCTTACTAGCTGGAAGTAAGGGAGATGGGGCATGAAGTTATTTCTAGGAGTTGGACACATACCAAGTTTAGCTCAGTTCTGGGCATCTTTGAAATACCTATACAAACTTGTTCCTACATAGTAACTTGCATCTTTTAATGAGAATGTGCTTGCTTACAGCAACGTGCTATATGTTCTGAATGCCCGAATAGGGAATCTGTGTCAAAACTTTGTTAGGAATTATGTGATCCTTACTAGCTGGAAGTAAGGGAGATGGGGCATGAAGTTATTTCTAGGAGTTGGACACATACCAAGTTTAGCTCAGTTCTGGGCATCTTTGAAATACCTATACAAACTTGTTCCTACCTAGTAACTTGCAACTTTGAATGAAAATGTGCTTGCTTACAGCAACGTGCTATATGTTCTGAATGCCCGAATTGGGAATCTGTGTCAAAACTTTGTTAGGAATTATGTGATCCTTACTAGCTGGAAGTAAGGGAGATGGGGCATGAAGTTATTTCTAGGAGTTGGACACATACCAAGTTTAGCTCAGTTCTGGGCATCTTTGAAATACCTATACAAACTTGTTCCTACATAGTAACTTGCAACTTTGAATGAAAATGTGCTTGCTTACACCAACGTGCTATATGTTCTGAATGCCCGAATTGGGAATCTGTGTGAAAACATTGCTAGGAATTATGTGATCCTTACTAGCTGGAAGTAAGGGAGATGGGGCATGAAGTTATTTCTAGGAGTTGGACACATACCAAGTTTAGCTCAGTTCTGGGCATCTTTGAAATACCTATACAAACTTGTTCCTACATAGTAACTTGCATCTTTGAATGAGAATCTGCTTGCTTACAGCAACGTGCTATATGTTCTGAATGCCCGAATTGGGAATCTGTGTCAAAACTTTGTTAGGAATTATGTGATCCTTACTAGCTGGAAGTAAGGGAGATGGGGCATGAAGTTATTTCTAGGAGTTGGACACATACCAAGTTTAGCTCAGTTCTGGGCATCTTTGAAATACCTATACAAACTTGTTCCTACATAGTAACTTGCAACTTTGAATGAGAATGTGCTTGCTTACAGCAACGTGCTATATGTTCTGAATGCCCGAATTGGGAATCTGTGTCAAAACTTTGTTAGGAATTATGTGATCCTTACTAGCTGGAAGTAAGGGAGATGGGGCATGAAGTTATTTCTAGGAGTTGGACACATACCAAGTTTAGCTCAGTTCTGGGCATCTTTGAAATACCTATACAAACTTGTTCCTACATAGTAACTTGCATCTTTGAATGAGAATGTGCTTGCTTACAGCAACGTGCTATATGTTCTGAATGCCCGAATTGGCAATCTGTGTCAAAACTTTGTTAGGAATTATGTGATCCTTAATAGCTGGAAGTAAGGGAGATGGGGCATGAAGTTATTTCTAGGAGTTGGACACATACCAAGTTTAGCTCAGTTCTGGGCATCTTTGAAATACCTATACAAACTTGTTCCTACATAGTAACTTGCATCTTTGAATGAGAATGTGCTTGCTTACAGCAACGTGCTATATGTTCTGAATGCCCGAATTGGCAATCTGTGTCAAAACTTTGTTAGGAATTATGTGATCCTTACTAGCTGGAAGTAAGGGAGATGGGGCATGAAGTTATTTCTAGGAGTTGGACACATACCAAGTTTAGCTCAGTTCTGGGCATTTTTGAAATACCTATACAAACTTGTTCCTACATAGTAACTTGCAACTTTGAATGAGAATGTGCTTGCTTGCAGCAACGTGCTATATGTTCTGAATGCCCGAGTTGGGAATCTGTGTCAAAACTTTGTTAGGAATTATGTGATCCTTACTAGCTGGAAGTAAGGGAGATGGAGCATGAAGTTATTTCTTGGAGTTGGACACATACCAAGTTTAGCTCAGTTCTGGGCATCTTTGAAATACCTATACACACTTGTTCCTACCTAGTAACTTGCATCTTTGAATGAGAATGTGCTTGCTTGCAGCAACGTGCTATATGTTCTGAATGCCCGAATAGGGAATCTGTGTCAAAACTTTGTTAGAAATTATGTGATCCTTACTAGCTGGAAGTAAGGGAGATGGGGCATGAAGTTATTTCTAGGAGTTGGACACATACCAAGTTGAGCTCAGTTCTGGGCATCTTTGAAATACCTATACAAACTAGTTCCTACCTAGTAACTTGCATCTTTGAATGAGAATCTGCTTGCTTATAGCAACGTGCTATATGTTCTGAATGCCCGAATAGGGAATCTGTGTCAAAACTTTGTTAGGAATTATGTGATCCTTACTAGCTGGAAGTAAGGGAGATGGGGCATGAAGTTATTTCTAGGAGTTGGACACATACCAAGTTTAGCTCAGTTCTGGGCATCTTTGAAATACCTATACAAACTTGTTCCTACCTAGTAACTTGCAACTTTGAATGAAAATGTGCTTGCTTACAGCAACGTGCTATATATTCTGAATGCCCGAATTGGGAATCTGTGTCAAAACTTTGTTAGGAATTATGTGATCCTTACTAGCTGGAAGTAAGGGAGATGGGGCATGAAGTTATTTCTAGGAGTTGGACACATACCTAGTTTAGCTCAGTTCTGGGCATCTTTGAAATACCTATACAAACTTGTTCCTACATAGTAACTTGCAACTTTGAATGAAAATGTGCTTGCTTACACCAACGTGCTATATGTTCTTAATGCCCGATTTGGGAATCTGTGTCAAAAGTTTGTTAGGAATTATGTGATCCTTACTAGCTGGAAGTAAGGGAGATGGGGCATGAAGTTATTTCTAGGAGTTGGACACATACCAAGTTTAGCTCAGTTCTGGGCATCTTTGAAATACCTATACAAACTTGTTCCTACCTAGTAACTTGCATCTTTGAATGAGAATCTGCTTGCTTACAGCAACGTGCTATATGTTCTGAATGCCCGAATTGGGAATCTGTGTCAAATCTTTGTTAGGAATTATGTGATCCTTACTAGCTGTAAGTAAGGGAGATGGGGCATGAAGTTATTTCTAGGAGTTGGACACATACCAAGTTTAGCTCAGTTCTGGGCATCTTTGATATACCTATACAAACTTGTTCCTACATAGTAACTTGCATCTTTGAATGAGAATGTGCTTGCTTGCAGCAACGTGCTATATGTTCTGAATGCCCGAATAGGGAATCTGTGTCAAAACTTTGTTAGGAATTATGTGATCCTTACTAGCTGGAAGTAAGGGAGATGGGGCATGAAGTTATTTCTAGGAGTTGGACACATACCAAGTTTAGCTCAGTTCTGGGCATCTTTGAAATACCTATACAAACTTGTTCCTACATAGTAACTTGCATCTTTGAATGAGAATGTGCTTGCTTACAGCAACGTGCTATATGTTCTGAATGCCCGAATTGGCAATCTGTTTCAAAACTTTGTTAGGAATTATGTGATCCTTACTAGCTGGAAGTAAGGGAGATGGGGCATGAAGTTATTTCTAGGAGTTGGACACATACCAAGTTTAGCTCAGTTCTGGGCATCTTTGAAATACCTATACAAACTTGTTCCTACATAGTAACTTGCAACTTTGAATGAGAATGTGCTTGCTTACAGCAACGTGCTATATGTTCTGAATGCCCGATTTGGGAATCTGTGTCAAAACTTTGTTAGGAATTATGTGATCCTTACTAGCTGGAAGTAAGGGAGATGGGGCATGAAGTTATTTCTAGGAGTTGGACACATACCAAGTTTAGCTCAGTTCTGGGCATCTTTGAAATACCTATACAAACTTGTTCCTACATAGTAACTTGCATCTTTTAATGAGAATGTGCTTGCTTACAGCAACGTGCTATATGTTCTGAATGCCCGAATAGGGAATCTGTGTCAAAACTTTGTTAGGAATTATGTGATCCTTACTAGCTGGAAGTAAGGGAGATGGGGCATGAAGTTATTTCTAGGAGTTGGACACATACCAAGTTTAGCTCAGTTCTGGGCATCTTTGAAATACCTATACAAACTTGTTCCTACATAGTAACTTGCATCTTTGAATGAGAATGTGCTTGCTTACAGCAACGTGCTATATGTTCTGAATGCCCGAATTGGCAATCTGTGTCAAAACTTTGTTAGGAATTATGTGATCCTTACTAGCTGGAAGTAAGGGAGATGGGGCATGAAGTTATTTCTAGGAGTTGGACACATACCAAGTTTAGCTCAGTTGTGGGCATCTTTGAAATACCTATACAAACTTGTTCCTACATACTAACTTGCAACTTTGAATGAGAATGTGCTTGCTTGCAGCAACGTGCTATATGTTCTGAATGCCCGAATTGGGAATCTGTGTAAAAACTTTGTTAGGAATTATGTGATCCTTACTAGCTGGAAGTAAGGGAGATGGGGCATGAAGTTATTTCTAGGAGTTGGACACATACCAAGTTTAGCTCAGTTCTGGGCATCTTTGAAATACCTATACAAACTTGTTCCTACATAGTATCTTGCAACTTTGAATGAGAATGTGCTTGCTTACAGCAACGTGCTACATGTTCTGAATGCCCGAATTGGGAATCTGTGTCAAAACTTTGTTAGGAATTATGTGATCCTTACTAGCTGGAAGTAAGGGAGATGGGGCATGAAGTTATTTCTAGGAGTTGGACACATACCAAGTTTAGCTCAGTTCTGGGCATCTTTGAAATACCTATACAAACTTGTTCCTACATAGTAACTTGCAACTTTGAATGAGAATGTGCTTGCTTACAGCAACGTGCTATATGTTCTGAATGCCCGAATTGGGAATCTGTGTCAAAAGTTTGTTAGGAATTATGTGATCCTTACTAGCTGGAAGTAAGGGAGATGGGGCATGAAGTTATTTCTAGGAGTTGGACACATACCAAGTTTAGCTCAGTTCTGGGCATCTTTGAAATACCTATACAAACTTGTTCCTACATAGTAACTTGCATCTTTGAATGAGAATCTGCTTGCTTACAGCAACGTGCTATATGTTCTGAATGCCCGAATTGGCAATCTGTGTCAAAACTTTGTTAGGAATTATGTGATCCTTACTAGCTGGAAGTAAGGGAGATGGGGCATGAAGTTATTTCTAGGAGTTGGACACATACCAAGTTTAGCTCAGTTCTGGGCATCTTTGAAATACCTATACAAACTTGTTCCTACATAGTAACTTGCATCTTTGAATGAGAATGTGCTTGCTTACAGCAACGTGCTATATGTTCTGAATGCCCGAATTGGGAATGTGTGTCAAAACTTTGTGAGGAATTATGTGATCCTTACTAGCTGGAAGTAAGGGAGATGGGGCATGAAGTTATTTCTAGGAGTTGGACACATACCAAGTTTAGCTCAGTTCTGGGCATTTTTGAAATACCTATACAAACTTGTTCCTACATAGTAACTTGCAACTTTGAATGAGAATGTGCTTGCTTGCAGCAACGTGCTATATGTTCTGAATGCCCGAATAGGGAATCTGTGTCAAAACTTTGTTAGGAATTATGTGATCCTTACTAGCTGGAAGTAAGGGAGATGGAGCATGGGGTTATTTCTTGGAGTTGGACACATACCAAGTTTAGCTCAGTTCTGGGCATCTTTGAAATACCTATACAAACTTGTTCCTACCTAGTAACTTGCATCTTTGAATGAGAATGTGCTTGCTTGCAGCAACGTGCTATATGTTCTGAATGCCCGAATAGGGAATCTGTGTCAAAACTTTGTTAGAAATTATGTGATCCTTACTAGCTGGAAGTAAGGGAGATGGGGCATGAAGTTATTTCTAGGAGTTGGACACATACCAAGTTGAGCTCAGTTCTGGGCATCTTTGAAATACCTATACAAACTTGTTCCTACCTAGTAACTTGCATCTTTGAATGAGAATCTGCTTGCTTATAGCAACGTGCTATATGTTCTGAATGCCCGAATTGGGAATCTGTGTCAAATCTTTGTTAGGAATTATGTGATCCTTACTAGCTGGAAGTAAGGGAGATGGGGCATGAAGTTATTTCTAGGAGTTGGACACATACCAAGTTTAGCTCAGTTCTGGGCATCTTTGAAATACCTATACAAACTTGTTCCTACCTAGTAACTTGCAACTTTGAATGAAAATGTGCTTGCTTACAGCAACGTGCTATATGTTCTGAATGCCCGAATTGGGAATCTGTGTCAAAACTTTGTTAGGAATTATGTGATCCTTACTAGCTGGAAGTAAGGGAGATGGGGCATGAAGTTATTTCTAGGAGTTGGACACATACCAAGTTTAGCTCAGTTCTGGGCATCTTTGAAATACCTATACAAACTTGTTCCTACATAGTAACTTGCAACTTTGAATGAAAATGTGCTTGCTTACACCAACGTGCTATATGTTCTGAATGCCCGAATTGGGAATCTGTGTGAAAACATTGTTAGGAATTATGTGATCCTTACTAGCTGGAAGTAAGGGAGATGGGGCATGAAGTTATTTCTAGGAGTTGGACACATACCAAGTTTAGCTCAGTTCTGGGCATCTTTGAAATACCTATACAAACTTGTTCCTACCTAGTAACTTGCATCTTTGAATGAGAATGTGCTTGCTTACAGCAACGTGCTATATGTTCTGAATGCCCGAATTGGGAATCTGTGTCAAAACTTTGTTAGGAATTATGTGATCCTTACTAGCTGGAAGTAAGGGAGATGGGGCATGAAGATATTTCTAGGAGTTGGACACATACCAAGTTTAGCTCAGTTCTGGGCATCTTTGAAATACCTATACAAACTTGTTCCTACATACTAACTTGCAACTTTGAATGAGAATGTGCTTGCTTGCAGCAACGTGCTATATGTTCTGAATGCCCGAATAGGGAATCTGTGTCAAAACTTTGTTAGGAATTATGTGATCCTTACTAGCTGGAAGTAAGGGAGATGGAGCATGAAGTTATTTCTTGGAGTTGGACACATACCAAGTTTAGCTCAGTTCTGGGCATCTTTGAAATACCTATACAAACTTGTTCCTACCTAGTAACTTGCATCTTTGAATGAGAATGTGCTTGCTTGCAGCAACGTGCTATATGTTCTGAATGCCCGAATAGGGAATCTGTGTCAAAACTTTGTTAGAAATTATGTCATCCTTACTAGCTGGAAGTAAGGGAGATGGGGCATGAAGTTATTTCTAGGAGTTGGACACATACCAAGTTTAGCTCAGTTCTGGGCATCTTTGAAATACCTATACAAACTTGTTCCTACATAGTAACTTGCATCTTTGAATGAGAATCTGCTTGCTTACAGCAACGTGCTATATGTTCTGAATGCCCGAATTGGGAATCTGTGTCAAAACTTTGTTAGGAATTATGTGATCCTTACTAGCTGGAAGTAAGGGAGATGGGGCATGAAGTTATTTCTAGGAGTTGGACACATACCAAGTTTAGCTCAGTTCTGGGCATCTTTGAAATACCTATACAAACTTGTTCCTACATAGTATCTTGCAACTTTGAATGAGAATGTGCTTGCTTACAGCAACGTGCTACATGTTCTGAATGCCCGAATTGGGAATCTGTGTCAAAACTTTGTTAGGAATTATGTGATCCTTACTAGCTGGAAGTAAGGGAGATGGGGCATGAAGTTATTTCTAGGAGTTGGACACATACCAAGTTTAGCTCAGTTCTGGGCATCTTTGAAATACCTATACAAACTTGTTCCTACATAGTAACTTGCAACTTTGAATGAGAATGTGCTTGCTTACAGCAACGTGCTATATGTTCTGAATGCCCGAATTGGGAATCTGTGTCAAAACTTTGTTAGGAATTATGTGATCCTTACTAGCTGGAAGTAAGGGAGATGGGGCATGAAGTTATTTCTAGGAGTTGGACACATACCAAGTTTAGCTCAGTTCTGGGCATCTTTGAAATACCTATACAAACTTGTTCCTACATAGTAACTTGCATCTTTGAATGAGAATGTGCTTGCTTACAGCAACGTGCTATATGTTCTGAATGCCCGAATTGGGAATCTGTGTCAAAACTTTGTTAGGAATTGTGTGATCCTTACTAGCTGGAAGTAAGGGAGATGGGGCATGAAGTTATTTCTAGGAGTTGGACACATACCAAGTTTAGCTCAGTTCTGGGCATCTTTGAAATACCTATACAAACTTGTTCCTACATAGTAACTTGCATCTTTGAATGAGAATGTGCTTGCTTACAGCAACGTGCTATATGTTCTGAATGCCCGAATTGGCAATCTGTGTCAAAACTTTGTTAGGAATTATGTGATCCTTACTAGCTGGAAGTAAGGGAGATGGGGCATGAAGTTATTTCTAGGAGTTGGACACATACCAAGTTTAGCTCAGTTCTGGGCATTTTTGAAATACCTATACAAACTTGTTCCTACATAGTAACTTGCAACTTTGAATGAGAATGTGCTTCCTTACAGCAACGTGCTATATGTTCTGAATGCCCGAATTGGGAATCTGTGTCAAAACTTTGTTAGGAATTATGTGATCCTTACTACCAGGAAGTAAGGGGGATGGAGCATGAAGTTATTTCTTGGAGTTGGACACATACCAAGTTTAGCTCAGTTCTGGGCATCTTTGAAATACCTATACAAACTTGTTCCTACCTAGTAACTTGCATCTTTGAATGAGAATGTGCTTGCTTGCAGCAACGTGCTATATGTTCTGAATGCCCGAATAGGGAATCTGTGTCAAAACTTTGTTAGAAATTATGTGATCCTTACTAGCTGGAAGTAAGGGAGATGGGGCATGAAGTTATTTCTAGGAGTTGGACACATACCAAGTTGAGCTCAGTTCTGGGCATCTTTGAAATACCTATACAAACTTGTTCCTACCTAGTAACTTGCATCTTTGAATGAGAATCTGCTTGCTTATAGCAACGTGCTATATGTTCTGAATGCCCGAATTGGGAATCTGTGTCAAATCTTTGTTAGGAATTATGTGATCCTTACTAGCTGGAAGTAAGGGAGATGGGGCATGAAGTTATTTCTAGGAGTTGGACACATACCAAGTTTAGCTCAGTTCTGGGCATCTTTGAAATACCTATACAAACTTGTTCCTACCTAGTAACTTGCAACTTTGAATGAAAATGTGCTTGCTTACAGCAACGTGCTATATGTTCTGAATGCCCGAATTGGGAATCTGTGTCAAAACTTTGTTAGGAATTATGTGATCCTTACTAGCTGGAAGTAAGGGAGATGGGGCATGAAGTTATTTCTAGGAGTTGGACACATACCAAGTTTAGCTCAGTTCTGGGCATCTTTGAAATACCTATACAAACTTGTTCCTACATAGTAACTTGCAACTTTGAATGAAAATGTGCTTGCTTACACCAACGTGCTATATGTTCTGAATGCCCGAATTGGGAATCTGTGTGAAAACATTGTTAGGAATTATGTGATCCTTACTAGCTGGAAGTAAGGGAGATGGGGCATGAAGTTATTTCTAGGAGTTGGACACATACCAAGTTTAGCTCAGTTCTGGGCATCTTTGAAATACCTATACAAACTTGTTCCTACCTAGTAACTTGCATCATTGAATGAGAATCTGCTTGCTTACAGCAACGTGCTATATGTTCTGAATGCCCGAATTGGGAATCTGTGTCAAAACTTTGTTAGGAATTATGTGATCCTTACTAGCTGGAAGTAAGGGAGATGGGGCATGAAGTTATTTCTAGGAGTTGGACACATACCAAGTTTAGCTCAGTTCTGGGCATCTTTGAAATACCTATACAAACTTGTTCCTACATAGTAACTTGCATCTTTGAGTGAGAATCTGCTTGCTTACAGCAACGTGCTATATGTTCTGAATGCCCGAATTGGGAATCTGTGTCAAAACTTTGTTAGGAATTATGTGATCCTTACTAGCTGGAAGTAAGGGAGATGGGGCATGAAGTTATTTCTAGGAGTTGGACACATACCAAGTTTAGCTCAGTTCTGGGCATCTTTGAAATACCTATACAAACTTGTTCCTACATAGTATCTTGCAACTTTGAATGAGAATGTGCTTGCTTACAGCAACGTGCTACATGTTCTGAATGCCCGAATTGGGAATCTGTGTCAAAACTTTGTTAGGAATTATGTGATCCTTACTAGCTGGAAGTAAGGGAGATGGGGCATGAAGTTATTTCTAGGAGTTGGACACATACCAAGTTTAGCTCAGTTCTGGGCATCTTTGAAATACCTATACAAACTTGTTCCTACATAGTATCTTGCAACTTTGAATGAGAATGTGCTTGCTTACAGCAACGTGCTACATGTTCTGAATGCCCGAATTGGGAATCTGTGTCAAAACTTTGTTAGGAATTATGTGATCCTTACTAGCTGGAAGTAAGGGAGATGGGGCATGAAGTTATTTCTAGGAGTTGGACACATACCAAGTTTAGCTCAGTTCTGGGCATCTTTGAAATACCTATACAAACTTGTTCCTACATACTAACTTGCAACTTTGAATGAGAATGTGCTTGCTTGCAGCAACGTGCTATATGTTCTGAATGCCCGAATAGGGAATCTGTGTCAAAACTTTGTTAGGAATTATGTGATCCTTACTAGCTGGAAGTAAGGGAGATGGAGCATGAAGTTATTTCTTGGAGTTGGACACATACCAAGTTTAGCTCAGTTCTGGGCATCTTTGAAATACCTATACAAACTTGTTCCTACCTAGTAACTTGCATCTTTGAATGAGAATGTGCTTGCTTGCAGCAACGTGCTATATGTTCTGAATGCCCGAATAGGGAATCTGTGTCAAAACTTTGTTAGAAATTATGTCATCCTTACTAGCTGGAAGTAAGGGAGATGGGGCGTGAAGTTATTTCTAGGAGTTGGACACATACCAAGTTTAGCTCAGTTCTGGGCATCTTTGAAATACCTATACAAACTTGTTCCTACATAGTAACTTGCATCTTTGAATGAGAATCTGCTTGCTTACAGCAACGTGCTATATGTTCTGAATGCCCGAATTGGGAATCTGTGTCAAAACTTTGTTAGGAATTATGTGATCCTTACTAGCTGGAAGTAAGGGAGATGGGGCATGAAGTTATTTCTAGGAGTTGGACACATACCAAGTTTAGCTCAGTTCTGGGCATCTTTGAAATACCTATACAAACTTGTTCCTACATAGTATTTTGCAACTTTGAATGAGAATGTGCTTGCTTACAGCAACGTGCTACATGTTCTGAATGCACGAATTGGGAATCTGTGTCAAAACTTTGTTAGGAATTATGTGATCCTTACTAGCTGGAAGTAAGGGAGATGGGGCATGAAGTTATTTCTAGGAGTTGGACACATACCAAGTTTAGCTCAGTTCTGGGCATCTTTGAAATACCTATACAAACTTGTTCCTACATAGTAACTTGCAACTTTGAATGAGAATGTGCTTGCTTACAGCAACGTGCTATATGTTCTGAATGCCCGAATTGGGAATCTGTGTCAAAACTTTGTTAGGAATTATGTGATCCTTACTAGCTGGAAGTAAGGGAGATGGGGCATGAAGTTATTTCTAGGAGTTGGACACATACCAAGTTTAGCTCAGTTCTGGGCATCTTTGAAATACCTATACAAACTTGTTCCTACATAGTAACTTGCATCTTTCAATGAGAATGTGCTTGCTTACAGCAACGTGCTATATGTTCTGAATGCCCGAATTGGGAATCTGAGTCAAAACTTTGTTAGGAATTATGTGATCCTTACTAGCTGGAAGTAAGGGAGATGGGGCATGAAGTTATTTCTAGGAGTTGGACACATACCAAGTTTAGCTCAGTTCTGGGCATCTTTGAAATACCTATACAAACTTGTTCCTACATAGTAACTTGCATCTTTGAATGCGAATGTGCTTGCTTACAGCAACGTGCTATATGTTCTGAATGCCCGAATTGGCAATCTGTGTCAAAACTTTGTTAGGAATTATGTGATCCTTACTAGCTGGAAGTAAGGGAGATGGGGCATGAAGTTATTTCTAGGAGTTGGACACATACCAAGTTTAGCTCAGTTCTGGGCATCTTTGAAATACCTATACAAACTTGTTCCTACATAGTATCTTGCAACTTTGAATGAGAATGTGCTTGCTTACAGCAACGTGCTACATGTTCTGAATGCACGAATTGGGAATCTGTGTCAAAACTTTGTTAGGAATTATGTGATCCTTACTAGCTGGAAGTAAGGGAGATGGGGCATGAAGTTATTTCTAGGAGTTGGACACATACCAAGTTTAGCTCAGTTCTGGGCATCTTTGAAATACCTATACAAACTTGTTCCTACATAGTAACTTGCAACTTTGAATGAGAATGTGCTTGCTTACAGCAACGTGCTATATGTTCTGAATGCCCGAATTGGGAATCTGTGTCAAAACTTTGTTAGGAATTATGTGATCCTTACTAGCTGGAAGTAAGGGAGATGGGGCATGAAGTTATTTCTAGGAGTTGGACACATACCAAGTTTAGCTCAGTTCTGGGCATCTTTGAAATACCTATACAAACTTGTTCCTACATAGTAACTTGCATCTTTCAATGAGAATGTGCTTGCTTACAGCAACGTGCTATATGTTCTGAATGCCCGAATTGGGAATCTGTGTCAAAACTTTGTTAGGAATTATGTGATCCTTACTAGCTGGAAGTAAGGGAGATGGGGCATGAAGTTATTTCTAGGAGTTGGACACATACCAAGTTTAGCTCAGTTCTGGGCATCTTTGAAATACCTATACAAACTTGTTCCTACATAGTAACTTGCATCTTTGAATGCGAATGTGCTTGCTTACAGCAACGTGCTATATGTTCTGAATGCCCGAATTGGCAATCTGTGTCAAAACTTTGTTAGGAATTATGTGATCCTTACTAGCTGGAAGTAAGGGAGATGGGGCATGAAGTTATTTCTAGGAGTTGGACACATACCAAGTTTAGCTCAGTTCTGGGCATTTTTGAAATACCTATACAAACTTGTTCCTACATAGTAACTTGCAACTTTGAATGAGAATGTGCTTGCTTGCAGCAACGTGCTATATGTTCTGAATGCCCGAATAGGGAATCTGTGTCAAAACTTTGTTAGGAATTATGTGATCCTTACTACCAGGAAGTAAGGGGGATGGAGCATGAAGTTATTTCTTGGAGTTGGACACATACCAAGTTTAGCTCAGTTCTGGGCATCTTTGAAATACCTATACAAACTTGTTCCTACCTAGTAACTTGCATCTTTGAATGAGAATGTGCTTGCTTGCAGCAACGTGCTATATGTTCTGAATGCCCGAATAGGGAATCTGTGTCAAAACTTTGTTAGAAATTATGTGATCCTTACTAGCTGGAAGTAAGGGAGATGGGGCATGAAGTTATTTCTAGGAGTTGGACACATACCAAGTTGAGCTCAGTTCTGGGCATCTTTGAAATACCTATACAAACTTGTTCCTACCTAGTAACTTGCATCTTTGAATGAGAATCTGCTTGCTTATAGCAACGTGCTATATGTTCTGAATGCCCGAATTGGGAATCTGTGTCAAATCTTTGTTAGGAATTATGTGATCCTTACTAGCTGGAAGTAAGGGAGATGGGGCATGAAGTTATTTCTAGGAGTTGGACACATACCAAGTTTAGCTCAGTTCTGGGCATCTTTGAAATACCTATACAAACTTGTTCCTACCTAGTAACTTGCAACTTTGAATGAAAATGTGCTTGCTTACAGCAACGTGCTATATGTTCTGAATGCCCGAATTGGGAATCTGTGTCAAAACGTTGTTAGGAATTATGTGATCCTTACTAGCTGGAAGTAAGGGAGATGGGGCATGAAGTTATTTCTAGGAGTTGGACACATACCAAGTTTAGCTCAGTTCTGGGCATCTTTGAAATACCTATACAAACTTGTTCCTACATAGTAACTTGCAACTTTGAATGAAAATGTGCTTGCTTACACCAACGTGCTATATGTTCTGAATGCCCGAATTGGGAATCTGTGTGAAAACATTGTTAGGAATTATGTGATCCTTACTAGCTGGAAGTAAGGGAGATGGGGCATGAAGTTATTTCTAGGAGTTGGACACATACCAAGTTTAGCTCAGTTCTGGGCATCTTTGAAATACCTATACAAACTTGTTCCTACCTAGTAACTTGCATCTTTGAATGAGAATCTGCTTGCTTACAGCAACGTGCTATATGTTCTGAATGCCCGAATTGGGAATCTGTGTCAAAACTTTGTTAGGAATTATGTGATCCTTACTAGCTGGAAGTAAGGGAGATGGGGCATGAAGTTATTTCTAGGAGTTGGACACATACCAAGTTTAGCTCAGTTCTGGGCATCTTTGAAATACCTATACAAACTTGTTCCTACATAGTAACTTGCATCTTTGAGTGAGAATCTGCTTGCTTACAGCAACGTGCTATATGTTCTGAATGCCCGAATTGGGAATCTGTGTCAAAACTTTGTTAGGAATTATGTGATCCTTACTAGCTGGAAGTAAGGGAGATGGGGCATGAAGTTATTTCTATTAGTTGGACACATACCAAGTTTAGCTCAGTTCTGGGCATCTTTGAAATACCTATACAAACTTGTTCCTACATAGTATCTTGCAACTTTGAATGAGAATGTGCTTGCTTACAGCAACGTGCTACATGTTCTGAATGCCCGAATTGGGAATCTGTGTCAAAACTTTGTTAGGAATTATGTGATCCTTAGTAGCTCTAAGTAAGGGAGATGGGGCATGAAGTTATTTCTAGGAGTTGGACACATACCAAGTTTAGCTCAGTTCTGGGCATCTTTGAAATACCTATACAAACTTGTTCCTACATAGTAACTTGCAACTTTGAATGAGAATGTGCTTGCTTACAGCAACGTGCTATATGTTCTGAATGCCCGAATTGGGAATCTGTGTCAAAACTTTGTTAGGAATTATGTGATCCTTACTAGCTGGAAGTAAGGGAGATGGGGCATGAAGTTATTTCTTGGAGTTGGAGACATACCAAGTTTAGCTCAGTTCTGGGCATCTTTGAAATACCTATACAAACTTGTTCCTACATAGTATCTTGCAACTTTGAATGAGAATGTGCTTGCTTACAGCAACGTGCTACATGTTCTGAATGCCCGAATTGGGAATCTGTGTCAAAACTTTGTTAGGAATTATGTGATCCTTACTAGCTGGAAGTAAGGGAGATGGGGCATGAAGTTATTTCTAGGAGTTGGACACATACCAAGTTTAGCTCAGTTCTGGGCATCTTTGAAATACCTATACAAACTTGTTCCTACATAGTAACTTGCATCTTTGAGTGAGAATCTGCTTGCTTACAGCAACGTGCTATATGTTCTGAATGCCCGAATTGGGAATCTGTGTCAAAACTTTGTTAGGAATTATGTGATCCTTACTAGCTGGAAGTAAGGGAGATGGGGCATGAAGTTATTTCTAGGAGTTGGACACATACCAAGTTTAGCTCAGTTCTGGGCATCTTTGAAATACCTATACAAACTTGTTCCTACATAGTATCTTGCAACTTTGAATGAGAATGTGCTTGCTTACAGCAACGTGCTACATGTTCTGAATGCCCGAATTGGGAATCTGTGTCAAAACTTTGTTAGGAATTATGTGATCCTTACTAGCTGGAAGTAAGGGAGATGGGGCATGAAGTTATTTCTAGGAGTTGGACACATACCAAGTTTAGCTCAGTTCTGGGCATCTTTGAAATACCTATACAAACTTGTTCCTACATAGTATCTTGCAACTTTGAATGAGAATGTGCTTGCTTACAGCAACGTGCTACATGTTCTGAATGCCCGAATTGGGAATCTGTGTCAAAACTTTGTTAGGAATTATGTGATCCTTACTAGCTGGAAGTAAGGGAGATGGGGCATGAAGTTATTTCTAGGAGTTGGACACATACCAAGTTTAGCTCAGTTCTGGGCATCTTTGAAATACCTATACAAACTTGTTCCTACATACTAACTTGCAACTTTGAATGAGAATGTGCTTGCTTGCAGCAACGTGCTATATGTTCTGAATGCCCGAATAGGGAATCTGTGTCAAAACTTTGTTAGGAATTATGTGATCCTTACTAGCTGGAAGTAAGGGAGATGGGGCATGAAGTTATTTCTTGGAGTTGGACACATACCAAGTTTAGCTCAGTTCTGGGCATCTTTGAAATACCTATACAAACTTGTTCCTACCTAGTAACTTGCATCTTTGAATGAGAATGTGCTTGCTTGCAGCAACGTGCTATATGTTCTGAATGCCCGAATAGGGAATCTGTGTCAAAACTTTGTTAGAAATTATGTCATCCTTACTAGCTGGAAGTAAGGGAGATGGGGCGTGAAGTTATTTCTAGGAGTTGGACACATACCAAGTTTAGCTCAGTTCTGGGCATCTTTGAAATACCTATACAAACTTGTTCCTACATAGTAACTTGCATCTTTGAATGAGAATCTGCTTGCTTACAGCAACGTGCTATATGTTCTGAATGCCCGAATTGGGAATCTGTGTCAAAACTTTGTTAGGAATTATGTGATCCTTACTAGCTGGAAGTAAGGGAGATGGGGCATGAAGTTATTTCTAGGAGTTGGACACATACTAAGTTTAGCTCAGTTCTGGGCATCTTTGAAATACCTATACAAACTTGTTCCTACATAGTAACTTGCAACTTTGAATGAGAATGTGCTTGCTTACAGCAACGTGCTATATGTTCTGAATGCCCGAATTGGGAATCTGTGTCAAAACTTTGTTAGGAATTATGTGATCCTTACTAGCTGGAAGTAAGGGAGATGGGGCATGAAGTTATTTCTAGGAGTTGGACACATACCAAGTTTAGCTCAGTTCTGGGCATCTTTGAAATACCTATACAAACTTGTTCCTACATAGTAACTTGCATCTTTCAATGAGAATGTGCTTGCTTACAGCAACGTGCTATATGTTCTGAATGCCCGAATTGGGAATCTGTGTCAAAACTTTGTTAGGAATTATGTGATCCTTACTAGCTGGAAGTAAGGGAGATGGGGCATGAAGTTATTTCTAGGAGTTGGACACATACCAAGTTTAGCTCAGTTCTGGGCATCTTTGAAATACCTATACAAACTTGTTCCTACATAGTAACTTGCATCTTTGAATGCGAATGTGCTTGCTTACAGCAACGTGCTATATGTTCTGAATGCCCGAATTGGCAATCTGTGTCAAAACTTTGTTAGGAATTATGTGATCCTTACTAGCTGGAAGTAAGGGAGATGGGGCATGAAGTTATTTCTAGGAGTTGGACACATACCAAGTTTAGCTCAGTTCTGGGCATTTTTGAAATACCTATACAAACTTGTTCCTACATAGTAACTTGCAACTTTGAATGAGAATGTGCTTGCTTGCAGCAACGTGCTATATGTTCTGAATGCCCGAATAGGGAATCTGTGTCAAAACTTTGTTAGGAATTATGTGATCCTTACTACCAGGAAGTAAGGGGGATGGAGCATGAAGTTATTTCTTGGAGTTGGACACATACCAAGTTTAGCTCAGTTCTGGGCATCTTTGAAATACCTATACAAACTTGTTCCTACCTAGTAACTTGCATCTTTGAATGAGAATGTGCTTGCTTGCAGCAACGTGCTATATGTTCTGAATGCCCGAATAGGGAATCTGTGTCAAAACTTTGTTAGAAATTATGTGATCCTTACTAGCTGGAAGTAAGGGAGATGGGGCATGAAGTTATTTCTAGGAGTTGGACACATACCAAGTTGAGCTCAGTTCTGGGCATCTTTGAAATACCTATACAAACTTGTTCCTACCTAGTAACTTGCATCTTTGAATGAGAATCTGCTTGCTTATAGCAACGTGCTATATGTTCTGAATGCCCGAATTGGGAATCTGTGTCAAATCTTTGTTAGGAATTATGTGATCCTTACTAGCTGGAAGTAAGGGAGATGGGGCATGAAGTTATTTCTAGGAGTTGGACACATACCAAGTTTAGCTCAGTTCTGGGCATCTTTGAAATACCTATACAAACTTGTTCCTACCTAGTAACTTGCAACTTTGAATGAAAATGTGCTTGCTTACAGCAACGTGCTATATGTTCTGAATGCCCGAATTGGGAATCTGTGTCAAAACGTTGTTAGGAATTATGTGATCCTTACTAGCTGGAAGTAAGGGAGATGGGGCATGAAGTTATTTCTAGGAGTTGGACACATACCAAGTTTAGCTCAGTTCTGGGCATCTTTGAAATACCTATACAAACTTGTTCCTACATAGTAACTTGCAACTTTGAATGAAAATGTGCTTGCTTACACCAACGTGCTATATGTTCTGAATGCCCGAATTGGGAATCTGTGTGAAAACATTGTTAGGAATTATGTGATCCTTACTAGCTGGAAGTAAGGGAGATGGGGCATGAAGTTATTTCTAGGAGTTGGACACATACCAAGTTTAGCTCAGTTCTGGGCATCTTTGAAATACCTATACAAACTTGTTCCTACCTAGTAACTTGCATCTTTGAATGAGAATCTGCTTGCTTACAGCAACGTGCTATATGTTCTGAATGCCCGAATTGGGAATCTGTGTCAAAACTTTGTTAGGAATTATGTGATCCTTACTAGCTGGAAGTAAGGGAGATGGGGCATGAAGTTATTTCTAGGAGTTGGACACATACCAAGTTTAGCTCAGTTCTGGGCATCTTTGAAATACCTATACAAACTTGTTCCTACATAGTAACTTGCATCTTTGAGTGAGAATCTGCTTGCTTACAGCAACGTGCTATATGTTCTGAATGCCCGAATTGGGAATCTGTGTCAAAACTTTGTTAGGAATTATGTGATCCTTACTAGCTGGAAGTAAGGGAGATGGGGCATGAAGTTATTTCTATTAGTTGGACACATACCAAGTTTAGCTCAGTTCTGGGCATCTTTGAAATACCTATACAAACTTGTTCCTACATAGTATCTTGCAACTTTGAATGAGAATGTGCTTGCTTACAGCAACGTGCTACATGTTCTGAATGCCCGAATTGGGAATCTGTGTCAAAACTTTGTTAGGAATTATGTGATCCTTAGTAGCTCTAAGTAAGGGAGATGGGGCATGAAGTTATTTCTAGGAGTTGGACACATACCAAGTTTAGCTCAGTTCTGGGCATCTTTGAAATACCTATACAAACTTGTTCCTACATAGTAACTTGCAACTTTGAATGAGAATGTGCTTGCTTACAGCAACGTGCTATATGTTCTGAATGCCCGAATTGGGAATCTGTGTCAAAACTTTGTTAGGAATTATGTGATCCTTACTAGCTGGAAGTAAGGGAGATGGGGCATGAAGTTATTTCTTGGAGTTGGAGACATACCAAGTTTAGCTCAGTTCTGGGCATCTTTGAAATACCTATACAAACTTGTTCCTACATAGTATCTTGCAACTTTGAATGAGAATGTGCTTGCTTACAGCAACGTGCTACATGTTCTGAATGCCCGAATTGGGAATCTGTGTCAAAACTTTGTTAGGAATTATGTGATCCTTACTAGCTGGAAGTAAGGGAGATGGGGCATGAAGTTATTTCTAGGAGTTGGACACATACCAAGTTTAGCTCAGTTCTGGGCATCTTTGAAATACCTATACAAACTTGTTCCTACATAGTAACTTGCAACTTTGAATGAGAATGTGCTTGCTTACAGCAACGTGCTATATGTTCTGAATGCCCGAATTGGGAATCTGTGTCAAAACTTTGTTAGGAATTATGTGATCCTTACTAGCTGGAAGTAAGGGAGATGGGGCATGAAGTTATTTCTTGGAGTTGGAGACATACCAAGTTTAACTCAGTTCTGGGCATCTTTGAAATACCTATACAAACTTGTTCCTACATAGTAACTTGCAACTTTGAATGAGAATGTGCTTGCTTGCAGCAACGTGCTATATGTTCTGAATGCCCGAATTGGCAATCTGTGTCAAAACTTTGTTAGGAATTATGTGATCCTTACTAGCTGGAAATAAGGGAGATGGGACATGAAGTTATTTCTAGGAGTTGGACACATACCAAGTTTAGCTCAGTTCTGGGCATCTTTGAAATACCTATACAAACTTGTTCCTACATAGCAACTTGCATCTTTGAATGAGAATGTGCTTGCTTGCAGCAACGTGCTATATGTTCTGAATGCCCGAATAGGGAATCTGTGTCAAAACTTTGTTAGGAATTATGTGATCCTTACTAGCTGGAAGTAAGGGAGATGGGGCATGAAGTTATTTCTAGGAGTTGGACACATACCAAGTTTAGCTCAGTTCTGGGCATCTTTGAAATACCTATACAAACTTGTTCCTACCTAGTAACTTGCAACTTTGAATGAGAATGTGCTTGCTTACAGCAACGTGCTATATGTTCTGAATGCCCGAATTGGGAATCTGTGTCAAAACTTTGTTAGGAATTATGTGATCCTTACTAGCTGGAAGTAAGGGAGATGGGGCATGAAGTTATTTCTAGGAGTTGGACACATACCAAGTTTAGCTCAGTTCTGGGCATCTTTGAAATACCTATACAAACTTGTTCCTACATAGTAACTTGCATCTTTGAATGGGAATGTGCTTGCTTACAGCAACGTGCTATATGTTCTGAATGCCCGAATTGGGAATCTGTGTCAAAACTTTGTGAGGAATTATGTGATCCTTACTAGCTGGAAGTAAGGGAGATGGGGCATGAAGTTATTTCTAGGAGTTGGACACATACCAAGTTTAGCTCAGTTCTGGGCATTTTTGAAATACCTATACAAACTTGTTCCTACATAGTAACTTGCAACTTTGAATGAGAATGTGCTTGCTTGCAGCAACGTGCTATATGTTCTGAATGCCCGAATAGGGAATCTGTGTCAAAACTTTGTTAGGAATTATGTGATCCTTACTACCAGGAAGTAAGGGGGATGGAGCATGAAGTTATTTCTTGGAGTTGGACACATACCAAGTTTAGCTCAGTTCTGGGCATCTTTGAAATACCTATACAAACTTGTTCCTACCTAGTAACTTGCATCTTTGAATGAGAATGTGCTTGCTTGCAGCAACGTGCTATATGTTCTGAATGCCCGAATAGGGAATCTGTGTCAAAACTTTGTTAGAAATTATGTGATCCTTACTAGCTGGAAGTAAGGGAGATGGGGCATGAAGTTATTTCTAGGAGTTGGACACATACCAAGTTGAGCTCAGTTCTGGGCATCTTTGAAATACCTATACAAACTTGTTCCTACCTAGTAACTTGCATCTTTGAATGAGAATCTGCTTGCTTATAGCAACGTGCTATATGTTCTGAATGCCCGAATTGGGAATCTGTGTCAAATCTTTGTTAGGAATTATGTGATCCTTACTAGCTGGAAGTAAGGGAGATGGGGCATGAAGTTATTTCTAGGAGTTGGACACATACCAAGTTTAGCTCAGTTCTGGGCATCTTTGAAATACCTATACAAACTTGTTCCTACCTAGTAACTTGCAACTTTGAATGAAAATGTGCTTGCTTACAGCAACGTGCTATATGTTCTGAATGCCCGAATTGGGAATCTGTGTCAAAACTTTGTTAGGAATTATGTGATCCTTACTAGCTGGAAGTAAGGGAGGTGGGGCATGAAGTTATTTCTAGGAGTTGGACACATACCAAGTTTAGCTCAGTTCTGGGCATCTTTGAAATACCTATACAAACTTGTTCCTACATAGTAACTTGCAACTTTGAATGAAAATGTGCTTGCTTACACCAACGTGCTATATGTTCTGAATGCCCGAATTGGGAATCTGTGTGAAAACATTGTTAGGAATTATGTGATCCTTACTAGCTGGAAGTAAGGGAGATGGGGCATGAAGTTATTTCTAGGAGTTGGACACATACCAAGTTTAGCTCAGTTCTGGGCATCTTTGAAATACCTATACAAACTTGTTCCTACCTAGTAACTTGCATCTTTGAATGAGAATCTGCTTGCTTACAGCAACGTGCTATATGTTCTGAATGCCCGAATTGGGAATCTGTGTCAAAACTTTGTTAGGAATTATGTGATCCTTACTAGCTGGAAGTAAGGGAGATGGGGCATGAAGTTATTTCTAGGAGTTGGACACATACCAAGTTTAGCTCAGTTCTGGGCATCTTTGAAATACCTATACAAACTTGTTCCTACATAGTAACTTGCATCTTTGAGTGAGAATCTGCTTGCTTACAGCAACGTGCTATATGTTCTGAATGCCCGAATTGGGAATCTGTGTCAAAACTTTGTTAGGAATTATGTGATCCTTACTAGCTGGAAGTAAGGGAGATGGGGCATGAAGTTATTTCTATTAGTTGGACACATACCAAGTTTAGCTCAGTTCTGGGCATCTTTGAAATACCTATACAAACTTGTTCCTACATAGTATCTTGCAACTTTGAATGAGAATGTGCTTGCTTACAGCAACGTGCTACATGTTCTGAATGCCCGAATTGGGAATCTGTGTCAAAACTTTGTTAGGAATTATGTGATCCTTAGTAGCTCTAAGTAAGGGAGATGGGGCATGAAGTTATTTCTAGGAGTTGGACACATACCTAGTTTAGCTCAGTTCTGGGCATCTTTGAAATACCTATACAAACTTGTTCCTACATAGTAACTTGCAACTTTGAATGAGAATGTGCTTGCTTACAGCAACGTGCTATATGTTCTGAATGCCCGAATTGGGAATCTGTGTCAAAACTTTGTTAGGAATTATGTGATCCTTACTAGCTGGAAGTAAGGGAGATGGGGCATGAAGTTATTTCTTGGAGTTGGAGACATACCAAGTTTAGCTCAGTTCTGGGCATCTTTGAAATACCTATACAAACTTGTTCCTACATAGTATCTTGCAACTTTGAATGAGAATGTGCTTGCTTACAGCAACGTGCTACATGTTCTGAATGCCCGAATTGGGAATCTGTGTCAAAACTTTGTTAGGAATTATGTGATCCTTACTAGCTGGAAGTAAGGGAGATGGGGCATGAAGTTATTTCTAGGAGTTGGACACATACCAAGTTTAGCTCAGTTCTGGGCATCTTTGAAATACCTATACAAACTTGTTCCTACATAGTAACTTGCAACTTTGAATGAGAATGTGCTTGCTTACAGCAACGTGCTATATGTTCTGAATGCCCGAATTGGGAATCTGTGTCAAAATTTTGTTAGGAATTATGTGATCCTTACTAGCTGGAAGTAAGGGAGATGGGGCATGAAGTTATTTCTTGGAGTTGGAGACATACCAAGTTTAGCTCAGTTCTGGGCATCTTTGAAATACCTATACAAACTTGTTCCTACATAGTAACTTGCAACTTTGAATGAGAATGTGCTTGCTTGCAGCAACGTGCTATATGTTCTGAATGCCCGAATAGGGAATCTGTGTCAAAACTTTGTTAGGAATTATGTGATCCTTACTAGCTGGAAGTAAGGGAGATGGGGCATGAAGTTATTTCTAGGAGTTGGACACATACCAAGTTTAGCTCAGTTCTGGGCATTTTTGAAATACCTATACAAACTTGTTCCTACATAGTAACTTGCAACTTTGAATGAGAATGTGCTTGCTTGCAGCAACGTGCTATATGTTCTGAATGCCCGAATAGGGAATCTGTGTCAAAACTTTGTTAGGAATTATGTGATCCTTACTAGCTGGAAATAAGGGAGATGGGACATGAAGTTATTTCTAGGAGTTGGACACATACCAAGTTTAGCTCAGTTCTGGGCATCTTTGAAATACCTATACAAACTTGTTCCTACATAGCAACTTGCATCTTTGAATGAGAATGTGCTTGCTTGCAGCAACGTGCTATATGTTCTGAATGCCCGAATAGGGAATCTGTGTCAAAACTTTGTTAGGAATTATGTGATCCTTACTAGCTGGAAGTAAGGGAGATGGGGCATGAAGTTATTTCTAGGAGTTGGACACATACCAAGTTTAGCTCAGTTCTGGGCATCTTTGAAATACCTATACAAACTTGTTCCTACCTAGTAACTTGCAACTTTGAATGAGAATGTGCTTGCTTACAGCAACGTGCTATATGTTCTGAATGCCCGAATTGGGAATCTGTGTCAAAACTTTGTTAGGAATTATGTGATCCTTACTAGCTGGAAGTAAGGGAGATGGGGCATGAAGTTATTTCTAGGAGTTGGACACATACCAAGTTTAGCTCAGTTCTGGGCATCTTTGAAATACCTATACAAACTTGTTCCTACATAGTAACTTGCATCTTTGAATGGGAATGTGCTTGCTTACAGCACCGTGCTATATGTTCTGAATGCCCGAATAGGGAATCTGTGTCAAAACTTTGTTAGGAATTATGTGATCCTTACTAGCTGGAAGTAAGGGAGATGGGGCATGAAGTTATTTCTAGGAGTTGGACACATACCTAGTTTAGCTCAGTTCTGGGCATCTTTGAAATACCTATACAAACTTGTTCCTACATAGTAACTTGCAACTTTGAATGAGAATGTGCTTGCTTGCAGCAACGTGCTATATGTTCTGAATGCCCGAATAGGGAATCTGTGTCAAAACTTTGTTAGGAATTATGTGATCCTTACTACCAGGAAGTAAGGGGGATGGAGCATGAAGTTATTTCTTGGAGTTGGACACATACCAAGTTTAGCTCAGTTCTGGGCATCTTTGAAATACCTATACAAACTTGTTCCTACCTAGTAACTTGCATCTTTGAATGAGAATGTGCTTGCTTGCAGCAACGTGCTATATGTTCTGAATGCCCGAATAGGGAATCTGTGTCAAAACTTTGTTAGAAATTATGTGATCCTTACTAGCTGGAAGTAAGGGAGATGGGGCATGAAGTTATTTCTAGGAGTTGGACACATACCAAGTTGAGCTCAGTTCTGGGCATCTTTGAAATACCTATACAAACTTGTTCCTACCTAGTAACTTGCATCTTTGAATGAGAATCTGCTTGCTTATAGCAACGTGCTATATGTTCTGAATGCCCGAATTGGGAATCTGTGTCAAATCTTTGTTAGGAATTATGTGATCCTTACTAGCTGGAAGTAAGGGAGATGGGGCATGAAGTTATTTCTAGGAGTTGGACACATACCAAGTTTAGCTCAGTTCTGGGCATCTTTGAAATACCTATACAAACTTGTTCCTACCTAGTAACTTGCAACTTTGAATGAAAATGTGCTTGCTTACAGCAACGTGCTATATGTTCTGAATGCCCGAATTGGGAATCTGTGTCAAAACTTTGTTAGGAATTATGTGATCCTTACTAGCTGGAAGTAAGGGAGGTGGGGCATGAAGTTATTTCTAGGAGTTGGACACATACCAAGTTTAGCTCAGTTCTGGGCATCTTTGAAATACCTATACAAACTTGTTCCTACATAGTAACTTGCAACTTTGAATGAAAATGTGCTTGCTTACACCAACGTGCTATATGTTCTGAATGCCCGAATTGGGAATCTGTGTGAAAACATTGTTAGGAATTATGTGATCCTTACTAGCTGGAAGTAAGGGAGATGGGGCATGAAGTTATTTCTAGGAGTTGGACACATACCAAGTTTAGCTCAGTTCTGGGCATCTTTGAAATACCTATACAAACTTGTTCCTACCTAGTAACTTGCATCTTTGAATGAGAATCTGCTTGCTTACAGCAACGTGCTATATGTTCTGAATGCCCGAATTGGGAATCTGTGTCAAAACTTTGTTAGGAATTATGTGATCCTTACTAGCTGGAAGTAAGGGAGATGGGGCATGAAGTTATTTCTAGGAGTTGGACACATACCAAGTTTAGCTCAGTTCTGGGCATCTTTGAAATACCTATACAAACTTGTTCCTACATAGTAACTTGCATCTTTGAGTGAGAATCTGCTTGCTTACAGCAACGTGCTATATGTTCTGAATGCCCGAATTGGGAATCTGTGTCAAAACTTTGTTAGGAATTATGTGATCCTTACTAGCTGGAAGTAAGGGAGATGGGGCATGAAGTTATTTCTATTAGTTGGACACATACCAAGTTTAGCTCAGTTCTGGGCATCTTTGAAATACCTATACAAACTTGTTCCTACATAGTATCTTGCAACTTTGAATGAGAATGTGCTTGCTTACAGCAACGTGCTACATGTTCTGAATGCCCGAATTGGGAATCTGTGTCAAAACTTTGTTAGGAATTATGTGATCCTTAGTAGCTCTAAGTAAGGGAGATGGGGCATGAAGTTATTTCTAGGAGTTGGACACATACCTAGTTTAGCTCAGTTCTGGGCATCTTTGAAATACCTATACAAACTTGTTCCTACATAGTAACTTGCAACTTTGAATGAGAATGTGCTTGCTTACAGCAACGTGCTATATGTTCTGAATGCCCGAATTGGGAATCTGTGTCAAAACTTTGTTAGGAATTATGTGATCCTTACTAGCTGGAAGTAAGGGAGATGGGGCATGAAGTTATTTCTTGGAGTTGGAGACATACCAAGTTTAGCTCAGTTCTGGGCATCTTTGAAATACCTATACAAACTTGTTCCTACATAGTATCTTGCAACTTTGAATGAGAATGTGCTTGCTTACAGCAACGTGCTACATGTTCTGAATGCCCGAATTGGGAATCTGTGTCAAAACTTTGTTAGGAATTATGTGATCCTTACTAGCTGGAAGTAAGGGAGATGGGGCATGAAGTTATTTCTAGGAGTTGGACACATACCAAGTTTAGCTCAGTTCTGGGCATCTTTGAAATACCTATACAAACTTGTTCCTACATAGTAACTTGCAACTTTGAATGAGAATGTGCTTGCTTACAGCAACGTGCTATATGTTCTGAATGCCCGAATTGGGAATCTGTGTCAAAATTTTGTTAGGAATTATGTGATCCTTACTAGCTGGAAGTAAGGGAGATGGGGCATGAAGTTATTTCTTGGAGTTGGAGACATACCAAGTTTAGCTCAGTTCTGGGCATCTTTGAAATACCTATACAAACTTGTTCCTACATAGTAACTTGCAACTTTGAATGAGAATGTGCTTGCTTGCAGCAACGTGCTATATGTTCTGAATGCCCGAATAGGGAATCTGTGTCAAAACTTTGTTAGGAATTATGTGATCCTTACTAGCTGGAAGTAAGGGAGATGGGGCATGAAGTTATTTCTAGGAGTTGGACACATACCAAGTTTAGCTCAGTTCTGGGCATTTTTGAAATACCTATACAAACTTGTTCCTACATAGTAACTTGCAACTTTGAATGAGAATGTGCTTGCTTGCAGCAACGTGCTATATGTTCTGAATGCCCGAATAGGGAATCTGTGTCAAAACTTTGTTAGGAATTATGTGATCCTTACTAGCTGGAAATAAGGGAGATGGGGCATGATGTTATTTCTAGGAGTTGGACACATACCAAGTTTAGCTCAGTTCTGGGCATCTTTGAAATACCTATACAAACTTGTTCCTACATAGCAACTTGCATCTTTGAATGAGAATGTGCTTGCTTGCAGCAACGTGCTATATGTTCTGAATGCCCGAATAGGGAATCTGTGTCAAAACTTTGTTAGGAATTATGTGATCCTTACTAGCTGGAAGTAAGGGAGATGGGGCATGAAGTTATTTCTAGGAGTTGGACACATACCAAGTTTAGCTCAGTTCTGGGCATCTTTGAAATACCTATACAAACTTGTTCCTACATAGTAACTTGCAACTTTGAATGAGAATGTGCTTGCTTACAGCAACGTGCTATATGTTCTGAATGCCCGAATTGGGAATCTGTGTCAAAACTTTGTTAGGAATTATGTGATCCTTACTAGCTGGAAGTAAGGGAGATGGGGCATGAAGTTATTTCTAGGAGTTGGACACATACCAAGTTTAGCTCAGTTCTGGGCATCTTTGAAATACCTATACAAACTTGTTCCTACATAGTAACTTGCATCTTTGAATGGGAATGTGCTTGCTTACAGCAACGTGCTATATGTTCTGAATGCCCGAATTGGGAATCTGTGTCAAAACTTTGTTAGGAATTATGTGATCCTTACTAGCTGGAAGTAAGGGAGATGGGGCATGAAGTTATTTCTAGGAGTTGGACACATACCAAGTTTAGCTCAGTTCTGGGCATCTTTGAAATACCTATACAAACTTGTTCCTACATAGTAACTTGCATCTTTGAATGAGAATGTGCTTGCTTACAGCAACGTGCTATATGTTCTGAATGCCCGAATTGGGAATCTGTATCAAAACTTTGGAGGGATTATGTGATCCTTACTAGCTGGAAGTAAGGGAGATGGGGCATGAAGTTATTTCTAGGAGTTGGACACATACCAAGTTTAGCTCAGTTCTGGGCATCTTTGAAATACCTATACAAACATGTTCCTACATAGTAACTTACATCTTTGAATGAGAATCTGCTTGCTTACAGCAACGTGCTATATGTTCTGAATGCCCGAATTGGGATTCTGTGTCAAAACTTTGTTAGGAATTATGTGATCCTTACTAGCTGGAAGTAAGGGAGATGGGGCATGAAGTTATTTCTAGGAGTTGGACACATACCAAGTTTAGCTCAGTTCTGGGCATCTTTGAAATACCTATACAAACTTGTTCCTACATAGTAACTTGCAACTTTGAATGAGAATGTGCTTGCTTACAGCAACGTGCTATATGTTCTGAATGCCCGAATTGGGAATCTGTGTCAAAACTTTGTTAGGAATTATGTGATCCTTACTAGCTGGAAGTAAGGGAGATGGGGCATGAAGTTATTTCTAGGAGTTGGACACATACCAAGTTTAGCTCAGTTCTGGGCATCTTTGAAATACCTATACAAACTTGTTCCTACCTAGTAACTTGCAACTTTGAATGAGAATGTGCTTGCTTACAGCAACGTGCTATATGTTCTGAATGCCCGAATTGGGAATCTGTGTCAAAACTTTGTTAGGAATTATGTGATCCTTACTAGCTGGAAGTAAGGGAGATGGGGCATGAAGTTATTTCTAGGAGTTGGACACATACCAAGTTTAGCTCAGTTCTGGGCATCTTTGAAATACCTATACAAACTTGTTCCTACATAGTAACTTGCATCTTTGAATGGGAATGTGCTTGCTTACAGCACCGTGCTATATGTTCTGAATGCCCGAATAGGGAATCTGTGTCAAAACTTTGTTAGGAATTATGTGATCCTTACTAGCTGGAAGTAAGGGAGATGGGGCATGAAGTTATTTCTAGGAGTTGGACACATACCTAGTTTAGCTCAGTTCTGGGCATCTTTGAAATACCTATACAAACTTGTTCCTACATAGTAACTTGCAACTTTGAATGAGAATGTGCTTGCTTGCAGCAACGTGCTATATGTTCTGAATGCCCGAATAGGGAATCTGTGTCAAAACTTTGTTAGGAATTATGTGATCCTTACTACCAGGAAGTAAGGGGGATGGAGCATGAAGTTATTTCTTGGAGTTGGACACATACCAAGTTTAGCTCAGTTCTGGGCATCTTTGAAATACCTATACAAACTTGTTCCTACCTAGTAACTTGCATCTTTGAATGAGAATGTGCTTGCTTGCAGCAACGTGCTATATGTTCTGAATGCCCGAATAGGGAATCTGTGTCAAAACTTTGTTAGAAATTATGTGATCCTTACTAGCTGGAAGTAAGGGAGATGGGGCATGAAGTTATTTCTAGGAGTTGGACACATACCAAGTTGAGCTCAGTTCTGGGCATCTTTGAAATACCTATACAAACTTGTTCCTACCTAGTAACTTGCATCTTTGAATGAGAATCTGCTTGCTTATAGCAACGTGCTATATGTTCTGAATGCCCGAATTGGGAATCTGTGTCAAATCTTTGTTAGGAATTATGTGATCCTTACTAGCTGGAAGTAAGGGAGATGGGGCATGAAGTTATTTCTAGGAGTTGGACACATACCAAGTTTAGCTCAGTTCTGGGCATCTTTGAAATACCTATACAAACTTGTTCCTACCTAGTAACTTGCAACTTTGAATGAAAATGTGCTTGCTTACAGCAACGTGCTATATGTTCTGAATGCCCGAATTGGGAATCTGTGTCAAAACTTTGTTAGGAATTATGTGATCCTTACTAGCTGGAAGTAAGGGAGGTGGGGCATGAAGTTATTTCTAGGAGTTGGACACATACCAAGTTTAGCTCAGTTCTGGGCATCTTTGAAATACCTATACAAACTTGTTCCTACATAGTAACTTGCAACTTTGAATGAAAATGTGCTTGCTTACACCAACGTGCTATATGTTCTGAATGCCCGAATTGGGAATCTGTGTGAAAACATTGTTAGGAATTATGTGATCCTTACTAGCTGGAAGTAAGGGAGATGGGGCATGAAGTTATTTCTAGGAGTTGGACACATACCAAGTTTAGCTCAGTTCTGGGCATCTTTGAAATACCTATACAAACTTGTTCCTACCTAGTAACTTGCATCTTTGAATGAGAATCTGCTTGCTTACAGCAACGTGCTATATGTTCTGAATGCCCGAATTGGGAATCTGTGTCAAAACTTTGTTAGGAATTATGTGATCCTTACTAGCTGGAAGTAAGGGAGATGGGGCATGAAGTTATTTCTAGGAGTTGGACACATACCAAGTTTAGCTCAGTTCTGGGCATCTTTGAAATACCTATACAAACTTGTTCCTACATAGTAACTTGCATCTTTGAGTGAGAATCTGCTTGCTTACAGCAACGTGCTATATGTTCTGAATGCCCGAATTGGGAATCTGTGTCAAAACTTTGTTAGGAATTATGTGATCCTTACTAGCTGGAAGTAAGGGAGATGGGGCATGAAGTTATTTCTATTAGTTGGACACATACCAAGTTTAGCTCAGTTCTGGGCATCTTTGAAATACCTATACAAACTTGTTCCTACATAGTATCTTGCAACTTTGAATGAGAATGTGCTTGCTTACAGCAACGTGCTACATGTTCTGAATGCCCGAATTGGGAATCTGTGTCAAAACTTTGTTAGGAATTATGTGATCCTTAGTAGCTCTAAGTAAGGGAGATGGGGCATGAAGTTATTTCTAGGAGTTGGACACATACCTAGTTTAGCTCAGTTCTGGGCATCTTTGAAATACCTATACAAACTTGTTCCTACATAGTAACTTGCAACTTTGAATGAGAATGTGCTTGCTTACAGCAACGTGCTATATGTTCTGAATGCCCGAATTGGGAATCTGTGTCAAAACTTTGTTAGGAATTATGTGATCCTTACTAGCTGGAAGTAAGGGAGATGGGGCATGAAGTTATTTCTTGGAGTTGGAGACATACCAAGTTTAGCTCAGTTCTGGGCATCTTTGAAATACCTATACAAACTTGTTCCTACATAGTATCTTGCAACTTTGAATGAGAATGTGCTTGCTTACAGCAACGTGCTACATGTTCTGAATGCCCGAATTGGGAATCTGTGTCAAAACTTTGTTAGGAATTATGTGATCCTTACTAGCTGGAAGTAAGGGAGATGGGGCATGAAGTTATTTCTAGGAGTTGGACACATACCAAGTTTAGCTCAGTTCTGGGCATCTTTGAAATACCTATACAAACTTGTTCCTACATAGTAACTTGCAACTTTGAATGAGAATGTGCTTGCTTACAGCAACGTGCTATATGTTCTGAATGCCCGAATTGGGAATCTGTGTCAAAATTTTGTTAGGAATTATGTGATCCTTACTAGCTGGAAGTAAGGGAGATGGGGCATGAAGTTATTTCTTGGAGTTGGAGACATACCAAGTTTAGCTCAGTTCTGGGCATCTTTGAAATACCTATACAAACTTGTTCCTACATAGTAACTTGCAACTTTGAATGAGAATGTGCTTGCTTGCAGCAACGTGCTATATGTTCTGAATGCCCGAATAGGGAATCTGTGTCAAAACTTTGTTAGGAATTATGTGATCCTTACTAGCTGGAAGTAAGGGAGATGGGGCATGAAGTTATTTCTAGGAGTTGGACACATACCAAGTTTAGCTCAGTTCTGGGCATTTTTGAAATACCTATACAAACTTGTTCCTACATAGTAACTTGCAACTTTGAATGAGAATGTGCTTGCTTGCAGCAACGTGCTATATGTTCTGAATGCCCGAATAGGGAATCTGTGTCAAAACTTTGTTAGGAATTATGTGATCCTTACTAGCTGGAAATAAGGGAGATGGGGCATGATGTTATTTCTAGGAGTTGGACACATACCAAGTTTAGCTCAGTTCTGGGCATCTTTGAAATACCTATACAAACTTGTTCCTACATAGCAACTTGCATCTTTGAATGAGAATGTGCTTGCTTGCAGCAACGTGCTATATGTTCTGAATGCCCGAATAGGGAATCTGTGTCAAAACTTTGTTAGGAATTATGTGATCCTTACTAGCTGGAAGTAAGGGAGATGGGGCATGAAGTTATTTCTAGGAGTTGGACACATACCAAGTTTAGCTCAGTTCTGGGCATCTTTGAAATACCTATACAAACTTGTTCCTACATAGTAACTTGCAACTTTGAATGAGAATGTGCTTGCTTACAGCAACGTGCTATATGTTCTGAATGCCCGAATTGGGAATCTGTGTCAAAACTTTGTTAGGAATTATGTGATCCTTACTAGCTGGAAGTAAGGGAGATGGGGCATGAAGTTATTTCTAGGAGTTGGACACATACCAAGTTTAGCTCAGTTCTGGGCATCTTTGAAATACCTATACAAACTTGTTCCTACATAGTAACTTGCATCTTTGAATGGGAATGTGCTTGCTTACAGCAACGTGCTATATGTTCTGAATGCCCGAATTGGGAATCTGTGTCAAAACTTTGTTAGGAATTATGTGATCCTTACTAGCTGGAAGTAAGGGAGATGGGGCATGAAGTTATTTCTAGGAGTTGGACACATACCAAGTTTAGCTCAGTTCTGGGCATCTTTGAAATACCTATACAAACTTGTTCCTACATAGTAACTTGCATCTTTGAATGAGAATGTGCTTGCTTACAGCAACGTGCTATATGTTCTGAATGCCCGAATTGGGAATCTGTATCAAAACTTTGGAGGGATTATGTGATCCTTACTAGCTGGAAGTAAGGGAGATGGGGCATGAAGTTATTTCTAGGAGTTGGACACATACCAAGTTTAGCTCAGTTCTGGGCATCTTTGAAATACCTATACAAACATGTTCCTACATAGTAACTTACATCTTTGAATGAGAATCTGCTTGCTTACAGCAACGTGCTATATGTTCTGAATGCCCGAATTGGGATTCTGTGTCAAAACTTTGTTAGGAATTATGTGATCCTTACTAGCTGGAAGTAAGGGAGATGGGGCATGAAGTTATTTCTAGGAGTTGGACACATACCAAGTTTAGCTCAGTTCTGGGCATCTTTGAAATACCTATACAAACTTGTTCCTACATAGTAACTTGCAACTTTGAATGAGAATGTGCTTGCTTACAGCAACGTGCTATATGTTCTGAATGCCCGAATTGGGAATCTGTGTCAAAACTTTGTTAGGAATTATGTGATCCTTACTAGCTGGAAGTAAGGGAGATGGGGCATGAAGTTATTTCTAGGAGTTGGACACATACCAAGTTTAGCTCAGTTCTGGGCATCTTTGAAATACCTATACAAACTTGTTCCTACATAGTAACTTGCATCTTTGAATGAGAATGTGCTTGCTTTCAGCAACGTGCTATATGTTCTGAATGCCCGAATTGGGAATCTGTGTCAAAACTTTGTTAGGAATTATGTGATCCTTACTAGCTGGAAGTAAGGGAGATGGGGCATGAAGTTATTTCTAGGAGTTGGACACATACCAAGTTTAGCTCAGTTCTGGGCATCTTTGAAATACCTATACAAACTTGTTCCTACATAGTAACTTGCATCTTTGAATGAGAATCTGCTTGCTTACAGCAACGTTCTATATGTTCTGAATGCCCGAATTGGGAATCTGTGTCAAAACTTTGTTAGGAATTATGTGATCCTTACTAGCTGGAAGTAAGGGAGATGGGGCATGAAGTTATTTCTAGGAGTTGGACACATACCAAGTTTAGCTCAGTTCTGGGCATCTTTGAAATACCTATACAAACTTGTTCCTACATAGTAACTTGCATCTTTGAATGGGAATCTGCTTGCTTACAGCAACGTACTATATGTTCTGAATGCCCGAATTGGGAATCTGTGTCAAATCTTTGTTAGGAATTATGTGATCCTTACTAGCTGGAAGTAAGGGAGATGGGGCATGAAGTTATTTCTAGGAGTTGGACACATACCAAGTTTAGCTCAGTTCTGGGCATCTTTCAAATAACTATACAAACTTGTTCCTACATAGTAACTTGCAACTTTGAATGAGAATGTGCTTGCTTACAGCAACGTGCTATATGTTCTGAATGCCCGAATTGGGAATCTGTGTCAAAACTTTGTTAGGAGTTATGTGATCCTTACCAGCTGGAAGTAAGGGAGATGGGGCATGAAGTTATTTCTAGGAGTTGGACACATACCAAATTTAGCTCAGTTCTGGGCATCTTTGAAATACCTATGCAAACTTGTTCCTACATAGTAACTTGCAACTTTGAATGAAAATGTGCTTGCTTACACCAACGTGCTATATGTTCTGAATGCCCGAATTGGGAATCTGTGTGAAAACATTGTTAGGAATTATGTGATCCTTACTAGCTGGAAGTAAGGGAGATGGGGCATGAAGTTATTTCTAGGAGTTGGACACATACCAAGTTTAGCTCAGTTCTGGGCATCTTTGAAATACCTATACAAACTTGTTCCTACCTAGTAACTTGCATCTTTGAATGAGAATCAGCTTGCTTACAGCAACGTGCTATATGTTCTGAATGCCCGAATTGGGAATCTGTGTCAAAACTTTGTTAGGAATTATGTGATCCTTACTAGCTGGAAGTAAGGGAGATGGGGCATGAAGTTATTTCTAGGAGTTGGACACATAGCAAGTTTAGCTCAGTTCTGGGCATCTTTGAAATACCTATACAAACTTGTTCCTACATAGTAACTTGCATCTTTGAATGAGAATGTGCTTGCTTACAGCAACGTGCTATATGTTCTGAATGCCCGAATTGGGAATCTTTGTCAAAACTTTGTTAGGAATTATGTCATCCTTACTAGCTGGAAGTAAGGGAGATGGGGCATGAAGTTATTTCTAGGAGTTGGACACATAGCAAGTTTAGCTCAGTTCTGGGCATCTTTGAAATACCTATACAAACTTGTTCCTACATAGTAACTTTCATCTTTGAATGGGAATGTGCTTGCTTACAGCAACGTGCTATATGTTCTGAAGGCCCGAATTGGGAATCTGTGTCAAAACTTTGTTAGGAATTATGTGATCCTTACTAGCTGGAAGTAAGGGAGATGGGGCATGAAGTTATTTCTAGGAGTTGGACACATACCAAGTTTAGCTCAGTTCTGGGCATCTTTGAAATACCTATACAAACTTGTTCCTACATAGTAACTTGCATCTTTGAATGGGAATCTGCTTGCTTACAGCAACGTGCTATATGTTCTGAATGCCCGAATTGGGAATCTGTGTCAAAACTTTGTTAAGAATTATGTGATCCTTACTAGCTGGAAGTAAGGGAGATGGGGCATGAAGTTATTTCTAGGAGTTGGACACATACCAAGTTTAGCTCAGTTCTGGGCATCTTTGAAATACCTATACAAACTTGTTCCTACATAGTATCTTGCAACTTTGAATGAGAATGTGCTTGCTTACAGCAACGTGCTACATGTTCTGAATGCCCGAATTGGGAATCTGTGTCAAAACTTTGTTAGGAATTATGTGATCCTTACTAGCTCTAAGTAAGGGAGATGGGGCATGAAGTTATTTCTAGGAGTTGGACACATACCAAGTTTAGCTCAGTTCTGGGCATCTTTGAAATACCTATACAAACTTGTTCCTACATAGTAACTTGCAACTTTGAATGAGAATGTGCTTGCTTACAGCAACGTGCTATATGTTCTGAATGCCCGAATTGGGAATCTGTGTCAAAACTTTGTTAGGAATTATGTGATCCTTACTAGCTGGAAGTAAGGGAGATGGGGCATGAAGTTATTTCTTGGAGTTGGAGACATACCAAGTTTAGCTCAGTTCTGGGCATCTTTGAAATACCTATACAAACTTGTTCCTACATAGTAACTTGCAACTTTGAATGAGAATGTGCTTGCTTGCAGCAACGTGCTATATGTTCTGAATGCCCGAATTGGGAATCTGTGTCAAAACTTTGTTAGGAATTATGTGATCCTTACTAGCTGAAAATAAGGGAGATGGGGCATGATGTTATTTCTAGGAGTTGGACACATACCAAGTTTAGCTCAGTTCTGGGCATCTTTGAAATACCTATACAAACTTGTTCCTACATAGTAACTTGCATCTTTGAATGAGAATGTGCTTGCTTGCAGCAACGTGCTATATGTTCTGAATGCCCGAATAGGGAATCTGTGTCAAAACTTTGTTAGCAATTATGTGATCCTTACTAGCTGGAAGTAAGGGAAATGGGGCATGAAGTTATTTCTAGGAGTTGGACACATACCAAGTTTAGCTCAGTTCTGGGCATCTTTGAAATACCTATACAAACTTGTTCCTACATAGTAACTTGCATCTTTGAATGAGAATCTGCTTGCTTACAGCAACGTGCTATATGTTCTGAATGCCCGAATAGGGAATCTGTGTCAAAACTTTGTTAGGAATTATGTGATCCTTACTAGCTGGAAGTAAGGGAGATGGGGCATGAAGTTATTTCTAGGAGTTGGACACATACCAAGTTTAGCTCAGTTCTGGGCATCTTTGAAATACCTATACAAACTTGTTCCTACATAGTATCTTGCAACTTTGAATGAGAATGTGCTTGCTTACAGCAACGTGCTACATGTTCTGAATGCCCGAATTGGGAATCTGTGTCAAAACTTTGTTAGGAATTATGTGATCCTTACTAGCTGGAAGTAAGGGAGATGGGGCATGAAGTTATTTCTAGGAGTTGGACACATACCAAGTTTAGCTCAGTTCTGGGCATCTTTGAAATACCTATACAAACTTGTTCCTACATAGTAACTTGCATCTTTGAATGAGAATCTGCTTGCTTACAGCAACGTGCTATATGTTCTGAATGCCCGAATTGGGAATCTGTATCAAAACTTTGGAGGGATTATGTGATCCTTACTAGCTGGAAGTAAGGGAGATGGGGCATGAAGTTATTTCTAGGAGTTGGACACATACCAAGTTTAGCTCAGTTCTGGGCATCTTTGAAATACCTATACAAACATGTTCCTACATAGTAACTTGCATCTTTGAATGAGAATGTGCTTGCTTGCAGCAACGTGCTATATGTTCTGAATGCCCGAATTGGGATTCTGTGTCAAAACTTTGTTAGGAATTATGTGATCCTTACTAGCTGGAAGTAAGGGAGATGGGGCATGAAGTTATTTCTAGGAGTTGGACACATACCAAGTTTAGCTCAGTTCTGCGCATCTTTGAAATACCTATACAAACTTGTTCCTACATAGTAACTTGCAACTTTGAATGAGAATGTGCTTGCTTACAGCAACGTGCTATATGTTCTGAATGCCCGAATTGGGAATCTGTGTCAAAACTTTGTTAGGAATTATGTGATCCTTACTAGCTGGAAGTAAGGGAGATGGGGCATGAAGTTATTTCTAGGAGTTGGACACATACCAAGTTTAGCTCAGTTCTGGGCATCTTTGAAATACCTATACAAACTTGTTCCTACATAGTAACTTGCATCTTTGAATGAGAATGTGCTTGCTTTCAGCAACGTGCTATATGTTCTGAATGCCCGATTTGGGAATCTGTGTCAAAACTTTGTTAGGAATTATGTGATCCTTACTAGCTGGAAGTAAGGGAGATGGGGCATGAAGTTATTTCTAGGAGTTGGACACATACCAAGTTTAGCTCAGTTCTGGGCATCTTTGAAATACCTATACAAACTTGTTCCTACATAGTAACTTGCATCTTTGAATGAGAATGTGCTTGCTTTCAGCAACGTGCTATATGTTCTGAATGCCCGAATTGGGAATCTGTGTCAAAACTTTGTTAGGAATTATGTGATCCTTACTAGCTGGAAGTAAGGGAGATGGGGCATGAAGTTATTTCTAGGAGTTGGACACATACCAAGTTTAGCTCAGTTCTGGGCATCTTTGAAATACCTATACAAACTTGTTCCTACATAGGAACTTGCATCTTTGAATGAGAATCTGCTTGCTTACAGCAACGTTCTATATGTTCTGAATGCCCGAATTGGGAATCTGTGTCAAAACTTTGTTAGGAATTATGTGATCCTTACTAGCTGGAAGTAAGGGAGATGGGGCATGAAGTTATTTCTAGGAGTTGGACACATACCAAGTTTAGCTCAGTTCTGGGCATCTTTGAAATACCTATACAAACTTGTTCCTACATAGTAACTTGCATCTTTGAATGGGAATCTGCTTGCTTACAGCAACGTGCTATATGTTCTGAATGCCCGAATTGGGAATCTGTGTCAAAACTTTGTTAGGAATTATGTGATCCTTACTAGCTGGAAGTAAGGGAGATGGGGCATGAAGTTATTTCTAGGAGTTGGACACATACCAAGTTTAGCTCAGTTCTGGGCATCTTTGAAATACCTATACAAACTTGTTCCTACATAGTAACTTGCAACTTTGAATGAAAATGTGCTTGCTTACAGCAACGTGCTATATGTTCTGAATGCCCGAATTGGGAATCTGTGTCAAAACTTTGTTAGGAATTATGTGATCCTTACTAGCTGGAAGTAAGGGAGATGGGGCATGAAGTTATTTCTAGGAGTTGGACACATACCAAGTTTAGCTCAGCTCTGGGCATCTTTGAAATACCTATACAAACTTGTTCCTACATAGTAACTTGCATCTTTGAATGAGAATGTGCTTGCTTACTGCAACGTGCTATATGTTCTGAATGCCCGAATTGGCAATCTGTGTCAAAACTTTGTTAGGAATTATGTGATCCTTACTAGCTGGAAGTAAGGGAGATGGGGCATGAAGTTATTTCTAGGAGTTGGACACATACCAAGTTTAGCTCAGTTCTGGGCATCTTTGAAATACCTATACAAACTTGTTCCTACATAGTAACTTGCATCTTTGAATGAGAATGTGCTTGCTTACAGCAACGTGCTATATGTTCTGAATGCCCGAATTGGCAATCTGTGTCAAAACTTTGTTAGGAATTATGTGATCCTTACTAGCTGGAAGTAAGGGAGATGGGGCATGAAGTTATTTCTAGGAGTTGGACACATACCAAGTTTAGCTCAGTTCTGGGCATTTTTGAAATACCTATACAAACTTCTTCCTACATAGTAACTTGCAACTGTGAATGAGAACGTGCTTGCTTGCAGCAACGTGCTATATGTTCTGAATGCCCGAATAGGGAATCTGTGTCAAAACTTTGTTAGGAATTATGTGATCCTTACTAGCTGGAAGTAAGGGAGATGGAGCATGAAGTTATTTCTTGGAGTTGGACACATACCAAGTTTAGCTCAGTTCTGGGCATCTTTGAAATACCTATACAAACTTGTTCCTACCTAGTAACTTGCATCTTTGAATGAGGATGTGCTTGCTTGCAGCAACGTGCTATATGTTCTGAATGCCCGAATAGGGAATCTGTGTCAAAACTTTGTTAGAAATTATGTGATCCTTACTAGCTGGAAGTAAGGGAGATGGGGCATGAAGTTATTTCTAGGAGTTGGACACATACCAAGTTTAGCTCAGTTCTGGGCATCTTTGAAATACCTATACAAACTTGTTCCTACCTAGTAACTTGCATCTTTGAATGAGAATCTGCTTGCTTATAGCAACGTGCTATATGTTCTGAATGCCCGAATAGGGAATCTGTGTCAAAACTTTGTTAGGAATTATGTGATCCTTACTAGCTGGAAGTAAGGGAGATGGGGCATGAAGTTATTTCTAGGAGTTGGACACATACCAAGTTTAGCTCAGTTCTGGGCATCTTTGAAATACCTATACAAACTTGTTCCTACCTAGTAACTTGCAACTTTGAATGAAAATGTGCTTGCTTACATCAACGTGCTATATGTTCTGAATGCCCGAATTGGGAATCTGTGTCAAAACTTTGTTAGGAATTATGTGATCCTTACCAGCTGGAAGTAAGGGAGATGGGGCATGAAGTTATTTCTAGGAGTTGGACACATACCAAGTTTAGCTCAGTTCTGGGCATCTTTGAAATACCTATGCAAACTTGTTCCTACATAGTAACTTGCAACTTTGAATGAAAATGTGCTTGCTTACACCAACGTGCTATATGTTCTGAATGCCCGAATTGGGAATCTGTGTGAAAACATTGTTAGGAATTATGTGATCCTTACTAGCTGGAAGTAAGGGAGATGGGGCATGAAGTTATTTCTAGGAGTTGGACACATACCAAGTGTAGCTCAGTTCTGGGCATCTTTGAAATACCTATACAAACTTGTTCCTACCTAGTAACTTGCATCTTTGAATGAGAATCAGCTTGCTTACAGCAACGTGCTATATGTTCTGAATGCCCGAATTGGGAATCTGTGTCAAAACTTTGTTAGGAATTATGTGATCCTTACTAGCTGGAAGTAAGGGAGATGGGGCATGAAGTTATTTCTAGGAGTTGGACACATAGCAAGTTTAGCTCAGTTCTGGGCATCTTTGAAATACCTATACAAACTTGTTCCTACCTAGTAACTTGCATCTTTGAATGAGAATGTGCTTGCTTACAGCAACGTGCTATATGTTCTGAATGCCCGAATTGGGAATCTGTGTCAAAACTTTGTTAGGAATTATGTGATCCTTACTAGCTGGAAGTAAGGGAGATGGGGCATGAAGTTATTTCTAGGAGTTGGACACATAGCAAGTTTAGCTCAGTTCTGGGCATCTTTGAAATACCTATACAAACTTGTTCCTACATAGTAACTTGCAACTTTGAATGAGAATGTGCTTGCTTGCAGCAACGTGCTATATGTTCTGAATGCCCGAATAGGGAATCTGTGTCAAAACTTTGTTAGGAATTATGTGATCCTTACTAGCTGGAAGTAAGGGAGATGGGGCATGAAGTTATTTCTAGGAGTTGGACACATACCAAGTTTAGCTCAGTTCTGGGCATCTTTGAAATACCTATACAAACTTGTTCCTACATAGTAACTTGCATCTTTGAATGAGAATGTGCTTGCTTGCAGCAACGTGCTATATGTTCTGAATGCCCGAATTGGGAATCTGTGTCAAAACTTTGTTAGGAATTATGTGATCCTTACTAGCTGGAAGTAAGGGAGATGGGGCATGAAGTTATTTCTAGGAGTTGGACACATACCAAGTTTAGCTCAGTTCTGGGCATCATTGAAATACCTATACAAACTTGTTCCTACCTAGTAACTTGCATCTTTGAATGAGAATCTGCTTGCTTACAGCAACGTGCTATATGTTCTGAATGCCCGAATTGGGAATCTGTGTCAAAAATATGTTAGGAATTATGTGATCCTTACTAGCTGGAAGTAAGGGAGATGGGGCATGAAGTTATTTCTAGGAGTTGGACACATACCAAGTTTAGCTCAGTTCTGGGCATCTTTGAAATACCTATACAAACTTGTTCCTACCTAGTAACTTGCATCTTTGAATGAGAATCTGCTTGCTTACAGCAACGTGCTATATGTTCTGAATGCCCGAATTGGGAATCTGTGTCAAAACTTTGTTAGGAATTATGTGATCCTTACTAGCTGGAAGTAAGGGAGATGGGGCATGAAGTTATTTCTAGGAGTTGGACACATACCAAGTTTAGCTCAGTTCTGGGCATCTTTGAAATACCTATACAAACTTGTTCCTACATAGTAACTTGCAACTTTGAATGAAAATGTGCTTGCTTACAGCAACGTGCTATATGTTCTGAATGCCCGAATTGGGAATCTGTGTCAAAACTTTGTTAGGAATTATGTGATCCTTACTAGCTGGAAGTAAGGGAGATGGGGCATGAAGTTATTTTTAGGAGTTGGACACGTACCAAGTTTAGCTCAGTTCTGGGCATCTTTGAAATACCTATACAAACTTGTTCCTACATAGTATCTTGCAACTTTGAATGAGAATCTGCTTGCTTACAGCAACGTGCTATATGTTCTGAATGCCCGAATTGGGAATCTGTGTCAAAACTTTGTTAGGAATTATGTGATCCTTACTAGCTGGAAGTAAGGGAGATGGGGCATGAAGTTATTTCTAGGAGTTGGACACATACCAAGTTTAGCTCAGTTCTGGGCCTCTTTGAAATACCTATACAAACTTGTTCCTACATAGTAACTTGCATCTTTGAATGAGAATGTGCTTGCTTACAGCAACGTGCTATATGTTCTGAATGCCCGAATTGGGAATCTGTGTCAAAACTTTGTTAGGAATTATGTGATCCTTACTAGCTGGAAGTAAGGGAGATGGGGCATGAAGTTATTTCTAGGAGTTGGACACATACCAAGTTTAGCTCAGTTCTGGGCATCTTTGAAATACCTATACAAACTTGTTCCTACATAGTAACTTGCAACTTTGAATGAGAATCTGCTTGCTTGCAGCAACGTGCTATATGTTCTGAATGCCCGAATAGGGAATCTGTGTCAAACCTTTGTTAGGAATTATGTGATCCTTACTAGCTGGAAGTAAGGGAGATGGAGCATGAAGTTATTTCTAGGAGTTGGACACATACCAAGTTTAGCTCACTTCTGGGCATCTTTGAAATACCTATACAAACTTGTTCCTACCTAGTAACTTGCATCTTTGAATGAGAATGTGCTTGCTTACAGCAACGTGCTATATGTTCTGAATGCCCGAATTGGGAAACTGTGTCAAAACTTTGTTAGGAATTATGTGATCCTTACTAGCTGGAAGTAAGGGAGATGGGGCATGAAGTTATTTCTAGGAGTTGGACACATACCAAGTTTAGCTCAGTTCTGGGCATCTTTGAAATACCTATACAAACTTGTTCCTACATAGTAACTTGCAACTTTGAATGAGAATGTGCTTGCTTACAGCAACGTGCTATATGTTCTGAATGCCCGAATTGGGAATCTGTGTCAAAACTTTGTTAGGAATTATGTGATCCTTACTAGCTGGAAGTAAGGGAGATGGGGCATGAAGTTATTTCTAGGAGTTGGACACATACCAAGTTTAGCTCAGTTCTGGGCATCTTTGAAATACCTATACAAACTTGTTCCTACATAGTAACTTGCATCTTTGAATGAGAATCTGCTTGCTTACAACAACGTGCTATATGTTCTGAATGCCCGAATTGGGAATCTGTGTCAAAACTTTGTTAGGAATTATGTGATCCTTACTAGCTGGAAGTAAGGGAGATGGGGCATGAAGTTATTTCTAGGAGTTGGACACATACCAAGTTTAGCTCAGTTCTGGGCATCTTTGAAATACCTATACAAACTTGTTCCTACATAGTAACTTGCAACTTTGAATGAGAATGTGCTTGCTTACAGCAACGTGCTATATGTTCTGAATGCCCGAATTGGCAATCTGTGTCAAAACTTTGTTAGGAATTATGTGATCCTTACTAGCTGGAAGTAAGGGAGATGGGGCATGAAGTTATTTCTAGGAGTTGGACACATACCAAGTTTAGCTCAGTTCTGGGCATCTTTCAAATACCTATACAAACTTGTTCCTACATAGTAACTTGCATCTTTGAATGAGAATGTGCTTGCTTACAGCAACGTGCTATATGTTCTGAATGCCCGAATTGGCAATCTGTGTCAAAACTTTGTTTGGAATTATGTGATCCTTACTAGATGGAAGTAAGGGAGATGGGGCATGAAGTTATTTCTAGGAGTTGGACACATACCAAGTTTAGCTCAGTTCTGGGCATCTTTGAAATACCTATACAAACTTGTTCCTACATAGTAACTTGCATCTTTGACTGAGAATGTGCTTGCTTACAGCAACGTGCTATATGTTCTGAATGCCCGAATTGGCAATCTGTGTCAAAACTTTGTTAGGAATTATGTGATCCAAACTAGCTGGAAGTAAGGGAGATGGGGCATGAAGTTATTTCTAGGAGTTGGACACACACCAAGTTTAGCTCAGTTCTGGGCATCTTTGAAATACCTATACAAACTTGTTCCTACATAGTAACTTGCATCTTTGAATGAGAATGTGCTTGCTTACAGCAACGTGCTATATGTTCTGAATGCCCGAATTGGGAATCTGTGTCAAAACTTTGTTAGGAATTATGTGATCCTTACTAGCTGGAAGTAAGGGAGATGGGGCATGAAGTTATTTCTAGGAGTTGGACACATACCAAGTTTAGCTCAGTTCTGGGCATCTTTGAAATACCTATACAAACTTGTTCCTACATAGTAACTTGCAACTTTGAATGAGAATGTGCTTGCTTACAGCAACGTGCTATATGTTCTGAATGCCCGAATTGGGAATCTGTGTCAAAACTTTGTTAGGAATTATGTGATCCTTACTAGCTGGAAGTAAGGGAGATGGGGCATGAAGTTATTTCTAGGAGTTGGACACATACCAAGTTTAGCTCAGTTCTGGGCATCTTTGAAATACCTATACAAACTTGTTCCTACATAGTAACTTGCAACTTGAATGACAATGTGCTTGCTTATAGCAACGTGCTATATGTTCTGAATGCCCGAATTGGGAATCTGTGTCAAAACTTTGTTAGGAATTATGTGATCCTTACTAGCTGGAAGTAAGGGAGATGGGGCATGAAGTTATTTCTAGGAGTTGGACACATACCAAGTTTAGCTCAGTTCTGTGCATCTTTGAAATACCTATACAAACTTGTTCCTACATAGTAACTTGCAACTTTGAATGAGAATGTGCTTGCTTACAGCAACGTGCTATATGTTCTGAATGCCCGAATTGGGAATCTGTGTCAAAACTTTGTTAGGAATTATGTGATCCTTACTAGCTGGAAGTAAGGGAGATGGGGCATGAAGTTATTTCTAGGAGTTGGACACATACCAAGTTTAGCTCAGTTCTGGGCATCTTTGAAATACCTATACAAACTTGTTCCTACATAGTAACTTGCATCTTTGAATGAGAATGTGCTTGCTTACAGCAACGTGCTATATGTTCTGAATGCCCGAATTGGGAATCTGTGTCAAAACTTTGTTAGGAATTATGTGATCCTTACTAGCTGGAAGTAAGGGAGATGGGGCATGAAGTTATTTCTAGGAGTTGGACACATACCAAGTTTAGCTCAGTTCTGGGCATCTTTGAAATACCTATACAAACTTCTTCCTACATACTAACTTGCAACTTTGAATGAGAATGTGCTTGCTTGCAGCAACGTGCTATATGTTCTGAATGCCCGAATTGGGAATCTGTGTCAAAACTTTGTTAGGAATTATGTGATCCTTACTAGCTGGAAGTAAGGGAGATGGGGCATGAAGTTATTTCTAGGAGTTGGACACATACCAAGTTTAGCTCAGTTCTGGGCATCTTTGAAATACCTATACAAACTTGTTCCTACCTAGTAACTTGCATCTTTGAATGAGAATGTGCTTGCTTGCAGCAACGTGCTATATGTTCTGAATGCCCGAATTGGGAATCTGTGTCAAAACTTTGTTAGGAATTATGTGATCCTTACTAGCTGGAAGTAATGGAGATGGGGCATGAAGTTATTTCTAGGAGTTGGACACATACTAAGTTTAGCTCAGTTCTGGGCATCTTTGAAATACCTATACAAACTTGTTCCTACATAGTAACTTGCATCTTTGAATGAGAATGTGCTTGCTTGCAGCAACGTGCTATATGTTCTGAATGCCCGAATTGGGAATCTGTGTCAAAACTTTGTTAGGAATTATGTGATCCTTACTAGCTGGAAGTAAGGGAGATGGGGCATGAAGTTATTTCTAGGAGTTGGACACATACCAAGTTTAGCTCAGTTCTGGGCATCTTTGAAATACCTATACAAACTTGTTCCTACCTAGTAACTTGCATCTTTGAATGAGAATGTGCTTGCTTACAGCAACGTGCTATATGTTCTGAATGCCCGAATTGGGAATCTGTGTCAAAACTTTGTTAGGAATTATGTGATCCTTACTAGCTGGAAGTAAGGGAGATGGGGCATGAAGTTATTTCTAGGAGTTGGACACATACCAAGTTTAGCTCAGTTCTGGGCATCTTTGAAATACCTATACAAACTTGTTCCTACATAGTAACTTGCAACTTTGAATGAGAATCTGCTTGCTTACAGCAACGTGCTATATGTTCTGAATGCCCGAATTGGGAATCTGTGTCAAAACTTTGTTAGGAATTATGTGATCCTTACTAGCTGGAAGTAAGGGAGATGGGGCATGAAGTTATTTCTAGGAGTTGGACACATACCAAGTTTAGCTCAGTTCTGGGCATCTTTGAAATACCTAAACAAACTTGTTCCTACATAGTAACTTGCAACTTGAATGACAATGTGCTTGCTTACAGCAACGTGCTATATGTTCTGAATGCCCGAATTGGGAATCTGTGTCAAAACTTTGTTAGGAATTATGTGATCCTTACTAGCTGGAAGTAAGGGAGATGGGGCATGAAGTTATTTCTAGGAGTTGGACACATACCAAGTTTAGCTCAGTTCTGTGCATCTTTGAAATACCTATACAAACTTGTTCCTACCTAGTAACTTGCATCTTTGAATGAGAATGTGCTTGCTTGCAGCAACGTGCTATATGTTCTGAATGCCCGAATAGGGAATCTGTGTCAAAACTTTGTTAGGAATTATGTGATCCTTACTAGCTGGAAGTAAGGGAGATGGGGCATGAAGTTATTTCTAGGAGTTGGACACATACCAAGTTTAGCTCAGTTCTGGGCATCTTTGAAATACCTATACAAACTTGTTCCTACCTAGTAACTTGCATCTTTGAATGAGAATGTGCTTGCTTGCAGCAACGTGCTATATGTTCTGAATGCCCGAATTGGGAATCTGTGTCAAAACTTTGTTAGGAATTATGTGATCCTTACTAGCTGGAAGTAAGGGAGATGGGGCATGAAGTTATTTCTAGGAGTTGGACACATACCAAGTTTAGCTCAGTTCTGGGCATCTTTGAAATACCTATACAAACTTGTTCCTACCTAGTAACTTGCATCTTTGAATGAGAATGTGCTTGCTTGCAGCAACGTGCTATATGTTCTGAATGCCCGAATTGGGAATCTGTGTCAAAACTTTGTTAGGAATTATGTGATCCTTACTAGCTGGAAGTAAGGGAGATGGGGCATGAAGTTATTTCTAGGAGTTGGAGACATACCAAGTTTAGCTCAGTTCTGGGCATCTTTGAAATACCTATACAAACTTGTTCCTACATAGTAACTTGCATCTTTGAATGAGAATGTGCTTGCTTGCAGCAACGTGCTATATGTTCTGAATGCCCGAATTGGGAATCTGTGTCAAAACTTTGTTAGGAATTATGTGATCCTTACTAGCTGGAAGTAAGGGAGATGGGGCATGAAGTTATTTCTAGGAGTTGGACACATACCAAGTTTAGCTCAGTTCTGGGCATCTTTGAAATACCTAAACAAACTTGTTCCTACATAGTAACTTGCAACTTGAATGACAATGTGCTTGCTTACAGCAACGTGCTATATGTTCTGAATGCCCGAATTGGGAATCTGTGTCAAAACTTTGTTAGGAATTATGTGATCCTTACTAGCTGGAAGTAAGGGAGATGGGGCATGAAGTTATTTCTAGGAGTTGGACACATACCAAGTTTAGCTCAGTTCTGTGCATCTTTGAAATACCTATACAAACTTGTTCCTACCTAGTAACTTGCATCTTTGAATGAGAATGTGCTTGCTTGCAGCAACGTGCTATATGTTCTGAATGCCCGAATAGGGAATCTGTGTCAAAACTTTGTTAGGAATTATGTGATCCTTACTAGCTGGAAGTAAGGGAGATGGGGCATGAAGTTATTTCTAGGAGTTGGACACATACCAAGTTTAGCTCAGTTCTGGGCATCTTTGAAATACCTATACAAACTTGTTCCTACCTAGTAACTTGCATCTTTGAATGAGAATGTGCTTGCTTGCAGCAACGTGCTATATGTTCTGAATGCCCGAATTGGGAATCTGTGTCAAAACTTTGTTAGGAATTATGTGATCCTTACTAGCTGGAAGTAAGGGAGATGGGGCATGAAGTTATTTCTAGGAGTTGGACACATACCAAGTTTAGCTCAGTTCTGGGCATCTTTGAAATACCTATACAAACTTGTTCCTACCTAGTAACTTGCATCTTTGAATGAGAATATGCTTGCTTGCAGCAACGTGCTATATGTTCTGAATGCCCGAATTGGGAATCTGTGTCAAAACTTTGTTAGGAATTATGTGATCCTTACTAGCTGGAAGTAAGGGAGATGGGGCATGAAGTTATTTCTAGGAGTTGGAGACATACCAAGTTTAGCTCAGTTCTGGGCATCTTTGAAATACCTATACAAACTTGTTCCTACATAGTAACTTGCATCTTTGAATGAGAATGTGCTTGCTTGCAGCAACGTGCTATATGTTCTGAATGCCCGAATTGGGAATCTGTGTCAAAACTTTGTTAGGAATTATGTGATCCTTACTAGCTGGAAGTAAGGGAGATGGGGCATGAAGTTATTTCTAGGAGTTGGACACATACCTAGTTTAGCTCAGTTCTGGGCATCTTTGAAATACCTATACAAACTTGTTCCTACATAGTAACTTGCAACTTTGAATGAGAATGAGCTTGCTTGCAGCAACGTGCTATATGTTCTGAATGCCCGAATTGGGAATCTGTGTCAAAACTTTGTTAGGAATTATGTGATCCTTACTAGCTTGAAGTAAGGGAGATGGGGCATGAAGTTATTTCTAGGAGTTGGACACATACCAAGTTTAGCTCAGTTCTGGGCATCTTTGAAATACCTATACAAACTTGTTCCTACATAGTAACTTGCATCTTTGAATGAGAATGTGCTTGCTTGCAGCAACGTGCTATATGTTCTGAATGCCCGAATTGGGAATCTGTGTCAAAACTTTGTTAGGAATTATGTGATCCTTACTAGCTGGAAGTAAGGGAGATGGGGCATGAAGTTATTTCTAGGAGTTGGACACATACCAAGTTTAGCTCAGTTCTGGGCATCTTTGAAATACCTATACAAACTTGTTCCTACCTAGTAACTTGCATCTTTGAATGAGAATGTGCTTGCTTACAGCAACGTGCTATATGTTCTGAATGCCCGAATTGGGAATCTGTGTCAAAACTTTGTTAGGAATTATGTGATCCTTACTAGCTGGAAGTAAGGGAGATGGGGCATGAAGTTATTTCTAGGAGTTGGACACATACCAAGTTTAGCTCAGTTCTGGGCATCTTTGAAATACCTATACAAACTTGTTCCTACATAGTAACTTGCAACTTTGAATGAGAATGTGCTTGCTTGCAGCAACGTGCTATATGTTCTGAATGCCCGAATTGGGAATCTGTGTCAAAACTTTGTTAGGAATTATGTGATCCTTACTAGCTGGAAGTAAGGGAGATGGGGCATGAAGTTATTTCTAGGAGTTGGACACATACCAAGTTTAGCTCAGTTCTGGGCATCTTTGAAATACCTATACAAACTTGTTCCTACATAGTAACTTGCAACTTGAATGACAATGTGCTTGCTTACAGCAACGTGCTATATGTTCTGAATGCCCGAATTGGGAATCTGTGTCAAAACTTTGTTAGGAATTATGTGATCCTTACTAGCTGGAAGTAAGGGAGATGGGGCATGAAGTTATTTCTAGGAGTTGGACACATACCAAGTTTAGCTCAGTTCTGTGCATCTTTGAAATACCTATACAAACTTGTTCCTACATAGTAACTTGCAACTTTGAATGAGAATGTGCTTGCTTACAGCAACGTGCTATATGTTCTGAATGCCCGAATTGGGAATCTGTGTAAAAACTTTGTTAGGAATTATGTCATCCTTACTAGCTGGAAGTAAGGGAGATGGGGCATGAAGTTATTTCTAGGAGTTGGACACATACCAAGTTTAGCTCAGTTCTGGGCCTCTTTGGAATACCTATACAAACTTGTTCCTACATAGTAACTTGCATCTTTGAATGAGAATGTGCTTGCTTACAGCAACGTGCTATATGTTCTGAATGCCCGAATTGGCAATCTGTGTCAAAACTTTGTTAGGAATTATGTGATCCTTACTAGCTGGAAGTAAGGGAGATGGGGCATGAAGTTATTTCTAGGAGTTGGACACATACCAAGTTTAGCTCAGTTCTGGGCATCTTTGAAATACCTATACAAACTTGTTCCTACATAGTAACTTGCATCTTTGAATGAGAATGTGCTTGCTTGCAGCAACGTGCTATATGTTCTGAATGCCCGAATTGGGAATCTGTGTCAAAACTTTGTTAGGAATTATGTGATCCTTACTAGCTGGAAGTAAGGGAGATGGGGCATGAAGTTATTTCTTGGAGTTGGAGACATACCAAGTTTAGCTCAGTTCTGGGCATCTTTGAAATACCTATACAAACTTGTTCCTACATAGTAACTTGCAACTTTGAATGAGAATGTGCTTGCTTGCAGCAACGTGCTATATGTTCTGAATGCCCGAATAGGGAATCTGTGTCAAACCTTTGTTAGGAATTATGTGATCCTTACTAGCTGGAAGTAAGGGAGATGGAGCATGAAGTTATTTCTAGGAGTTGGACACATACCAAGTTTAGCTCAGTTCTGGGCATCTTTGAAATACCTATACAAACTTGTTCCTACCTAGTAACTTGCATCTTTGAATGAGAATGTGCTTGCTTACAGCAACGTGCTATATGTTCTGAATGCCCGAATTGGGAATCTGTGTCAAAACTTTGTTAGGAATTATGTGATCCTTACTAGCTGGAAGTAAGGGAGATGGGGCATGAAGTTATTTCTAGGAGTTGGACACATACCAAGTTTAGCTCAGTTCTGGGCATCTTTGAAATACCTATACAAACTTGTTCCTACCTAGTAACTTGCATCTTTGAATGAGAATCTGCTTGCTTACAGCAACGTGCTATATGTTCTGAATGCCCGAATTGGGATTCTGTGTCAAAACTTTGTTAGGAATTATGTGATCCTTACTAGCTGGAAGTAAGGGAGATGGGGCATGAAGTTATTTCTAGGAGTTGGACACATACCAAGTTTAGCTCAGTTCTGGGCATCTTTGAAATACCTATACAAACTTGTTCCTACATAGTAACTTGCAACTTTGAATGAAAATGTGCTTGCTTACAGCAACGTGCTATATGTTCTGAATGCCCGAATTGGGAATCTGTGTCAAAACTTTGTTAGGAATTATGTCATCCTTACTAGCTGGAAGTAAGGGAGATGGGGCATGAAGTTATTTCTAGGAGTTGGACACATACCAAGTTTAGCTCAGTTCTGGGCATCTTTGAAATACCTATACAAACTTGTTCCTACATAGTATCTTGCAACTTTGAATGAGAATCTGCTTGCTTACAGCAACGTGCTATATGTTCTGAATGCCCGAATTGGGAATCTGTGTCAAAACTTTGTTAGGAATTATGTGATCCTTACTAGCTGGAAGTAAGGGAGATGGGGCATGAAGTTATTTCTAGGAGTTGGACACATACCAAGTTTAGCTCAGTTCTGGGCATCTTTGAAATACCTATACAAACTTGTTCCTACCTAGTAACTTGCATCTTTGAATGAGAATGTGCTTGCTTGCAGCAACGTGCTATATGTTCTGAATGCCCGAATTGGGAATCTGTGTCAAAACTTTGTTAGGAATTATGTGATCCTTACTAGCTGGAAGTAAGGGAGATGGGGCATGAAGTTATTTCTAGGAGTTGGACACATACCAAGTTTAGCTCAGTTCTGGGCATCTTTGAAATACCTATACAAACTTGTTCCTACCTAGTAACTTGCATCTTTGAATGAGAATGTGCTTGCTTGCAGCAACGTGCTATATGTTCTGAATGCCCGAATTGGGAATCTGTGTCAAAACTTTGTTAGGAATTATGTGATCCTTACTAGCTGGAAGTAAGGGAGATGGGGCATGAAGTTATTTCTAGGAGTTGGACAAATACCAAGTTTAGCTCAGTTCTGGGCATCTTTGAAATACCTATACAAACTTATTCCTACCTAGTAACTTGCATCTTTGAATGAGAATGTGCTTGCTTACAGCAACGTGCTATATGTTCTGAATGCCCGAATTGGGAATCTGTGTCAAAACTTTGTTAGGAATTATGTGATCCTTACTAGCTGGAAGTAAGGGAGATGGGGCATGAAGTTATTTCTAGGAGTTGGACACAACCCAAGTTTAGCTCAGTTCTGGGCATCTTTGAAATACCTATACAAACTTGTTCCTACATAGTAACTTGCAACTTTGAATGAGAATGTGCTTGCTTGCAGCAACGTGCTATATGTTCTGAATGCCCGAATAGGGAATCTGTGTCAAAACTTTGTTAGGAATTATGTGATCCTTACTAGCTGGAAGTAAGGGAGATGGGGCATGAAGTTATTTCTAGGAGTTGGACACATACCAAGTTTAGCTCAGTTCTGGGCATCTTTGAAATACCTATACAAACTTGTTCCTACATAGTAACTTGCAACTTTGAATGAGAATGTGCTTGCTTGCAGCAACGTGCTATATGTTCTGAATGCCCGAATTGGGAATCTGTGTCAAAACTTTGTTAGGAATTATGTGATCCTTACTAGCTGGAAGTAAGGGAGATGGGGCATGAAGTTATTTCTTGGAGTTGGAGACATACCAAGTTTAGCTCAGTTCTGGGCATCTTTGAAATACCTATACAAACTTGTTCCTACATAGTAACTTGCAACTTTGAATGAGAATGTGCTTGCTTGCAGCAACGTGCTATATGTTCTGAATGCCCGAATAGGGAATCTGTGTCAAACCTTTGTTAGGAATTATGTGATCCTTACTAGCTGGAAGTAAGGGAGATGGAGCATGAAGTTATTTCTAGGAGTTGGACACATACCAAGTTTAGCTCAGTTCTGGGCATCTTTGAAATACCTATACAAACTTGTTCCTACCTAGTAACTTGCATCTTTGAATGAGAATGTGCTTGCTTACAGCAACGTGCTATATGTTCTGAATGCCCGAATTGGGAATCTGTGTCAAAACTTTGTTAGGAATTATGTGATCCTTACTAGCTGGAAGTAAGTGAGATGGGGCATGAAGTTATTTCTAGGAGTTGGACACATACCAAGTTTAGCTCAGTTCTGGGCATCTTTGAAATACCTATACAAACTTGTTCCTACCTAGTAACTTGCATCTTTGAATGAGAATCTGCTTGCTTACAGCAACGTGCTATATGTTCTGAATGCCCGAATTGGGATTCTGTGTCAAAACTTTGTTAGGAATTATGTGATCCTTACTAGCTGGAAGTAAGGGAGATGGGGCATGAAGTTATTTCTAGGAGTTGGACACATACCAAGTTTAGCTCAGTTCTGGGCATCTTTGAAATACCTATACAAACTTGTTCCTACATAGTAACTTGCAACTTTGAATGAAAATGTGCTTGCTTACAGCAACGTGCTATATGTTCTGAATGCCCGAATTGGGAATCTGTGTCAAAACTTTGTTAGGAATTATGTCATCCTTACTAGCTGGAAGTAAGGGAGATGGGGCATGAAGTTATTTCTAGGAGTTGGACACATACCAAGTTTAGCTCAGTTCTGGGCATCTTTGAAATACCTATACAAACTTGTTCCTACATAGTATCTTGCAACTTTGAATGAGAATCTGCTTGCTTACAGCAACGTGCTATATGTTCTGAATGCCCGAATTGGGAATCTGTGTCAAAACTTTGTTAGGAATTATGTGATCCTTACTAGCTGGAAGTAAGGGAGATGGGGCATGAAGTTATTTCTAGGAGTTGGACACATACCAAGTTTAGCTCAGTTCTGGGCATCTTTGAAATACCTATACAAACTTGTTCCTACCTAGTAACTTGCATCTTTGAATGAGAATGTGCTTGCTTGCAGCAACGTGCTATATGTTCTGAATGCCCGAATTGGGAATCTGTGTCAAAACTTTGTTAGGAATTATGTGATCCTTACTAGCTGGAAGTAAGGGAGATGGGGCATGAAGTTATTTCTAGGAGTTGGACACATACCAAGTTTAGCTCAGTTCTGGGCATCTTTGAAATACCTATACAAACTTGTTCCTACCTAGTAACTTGCATCTTTGAATGAGAATGTGCTTGCTTGCAGCAACGTGCTATATGTTCTGAATGCCCGAATTGGGAATCTGTGTCAAAACTTTGTTAGGAATTATGTGATCCTTACTAGCTGGAAGTAAGGGAGATGGGGCATGAAGTTATTTCTAGGAGTTGGACAAATACCAAGTTTAGCTCAGTTCTGGGCATCTTTGAAATACCTATACAAACTTATTCCTACCTAGTAACTTGCATCTTTGAATGAGAATGTGCTTGCTTACAGCAACGTGCTATATGTTCTGAATGCCCGAATTGGGAATCTGTGTCAAAACTTTGTTAGGAATTATGTGATCCTTACTAGCTGGAAGTAAGGGAGATGGGGCATGAAGTTATTTCTAGGAGTTGGACACAACCCAAGTTTAGCTCAGTTCTGGGCATCTTTGAAATACCTATACAAACTTGTTCCTACATAGTAACTTGCAACTTTGAATGAGAATGTGCTTGCTTGCAGCAACGTGCTATATGTTCTGAATGCCCGAATAGGGAATCTGTGTCAAAACTTTGTTAGGAATTATGTGATCCTTACTAGCTGGAAGTAAGGGAGATGGGGCATGAAGTTATTTCTAGGAGTTGGACACATACCAAGTTTAGCTCAGTTCTGGGCATCTTTGAAATACCTATACAAACTTGTTCCTACATAGTAACTTGCAACTTTGAATGAGAATGTGCTTGCTTGCAGCAACGTGCTATATGTTCTGAATGCCCGAATAGGGAATCTGTGTCAAAACTTTGTTAGGAATTATGTGATCCTTACTAGCTGGAAGTAAGGGAGATGGGGCATGAAGTTATTTCTAGGAGTTGGACACATACCTAGTTTAGCTCAGTTCTGGGCATCTTTGAAATACCGTTACAAACTTGTTCCTACATAGTAACTTGTAACTTTGAATGAGAATGTGCTTGCTTGCAGCAACGTGCTATATGTTCTGAATGCCCGAATTGGGAATCTGTGTCAAAACTTTGTTAGGAATTATGTGATCCTTACTAGCTTGAAGTAAGGGAGATGGGGCATGAAGTTATTTCTAGGAGTTGGACACATACCAAGTTTAGCTCAGTTCTGGGCATCTTTGAAATACCTATACAAACTTGTTCCTACATAGTAACTTGCATCTTTGAATGAGAATGTGCTTGCTTGCAGCAACGTGCTATATGTTCTGAATGCCCGAATTGGGAATCTGTGTCAAAACTTTGTTAGGAATTATGTGATCCTTACTAGCTGGAAGTAAGGGAGATGGGGCATGAAGTTATTTCTAGGAGTTGGACACATACCAAGTTTAGCTCAGTTCTGGGCATCTTTGAAATACCTATACAAACATGTTCCTACCTAGTAACTTGCATCTTTGAATGAGAATGTGCTTGCTTACAGCAACGTGCTATATGTTCTGAATGCCCGAATTGGGAATCTGTGTCAAAACTTTGTTAGGAATTATGTGATCCTTACTAGCTGGAAGTAAGTGAGATGGGGCATGAAGTTATTTCTAGGAGTTGGACACATACCAAGTTTAGCTCAGTTCTTGGCATCTTTGAAATACCTATACAAACTTGTTCCTACATAGTAACTTGCAACTTTGAATGAGAATCTGCTTGCTTACAGCAACGTGCTATATGTTCTGAATGCCCGAATTGGGAATCTGTGTCAAAACTTTGTTAGGAATTATGTGATCCTTACTAGCTGGAAGTAAGGGAGATGGGGCATGAAGCTATTTCTAGGAGTTGGACACATACCAAGTTTAGCTCAGTTCTGTGCATCTTTGAAATACCTATACAAACTTGTTCCTACATAGTAACTTGCAACTTTGAATGAGAATGTGCTTGCTTACAGCAACGTGCTATATGTTCTGAATGCCCGAATTGGGAATCTGTGTCAAAACTTTGTTAGGAATTATGTGATCCTTACTAGCTGGAAGTAAGGGAGATGGGGCATGAAGTTATTTCTAGGAGTTGGACACATACCAAGTTTAGCTCAGTTCTGGGCATCTTTGAAATACCTATACAAACTTGTTCCTACATAGTAACTTGCATCTTTGAATGAGAATGTGCTTGCTTACAGCAACGTGCTATATGTTCTCAATGCCCGAATTGGGAATCTGTGTCAAAACTTTGTTAGGAATTATGTGATCCTTACTAGCTGGAAGTAAGGGAGATGGGGCATGAAGTTATTTCTAGGAGTTGGACACATACCAAGTTTAGCTCAGTTCTGGGCATCTTTGAAATACCTATACAAACTTGTTCCTACATAGTAACTTGCATCTTTGAATGAGAATGTGCTTGCTTACAGCAACGTGCTATATGTTCTGAATGCCCGAATTGGCAATCTGTGTCAAAACTTTGTTAGGAATTATGTGATCCTTACTAGCTGGAAGTAAGGGAGATGGGGCATGAAGTTATTTCTAGGAGTTGGACACATACCAAGTTTAGCTCAGTTCTGGGCATCTTTGAAATACCTATACAAACTTCTTCCTACATACTAACTTGCAACTTTGAATGAGACTGTGCTTGCTTGCAGCAACGTGCTATATGTTCTGAATGCCCGAATTGGGAATCTGTGTCAAAACTTTGTTAGGAATTATGTGATCCTTACTAGCTGGAAGTAAGGGAGATGGGGCATGAAGTTATTTCTAGGAGTTGGACACATACCAAGTTTAGCTCAGTTCTGGGCATCTTTGAAATACCTATACAAACTTGTTCCTACCTAGTAACTTGCATCTTTGAATGAGAATGTGCTTGCTTGCAGCAACGTGCTATATGTTCTGAATGCCCGAATAGGGAATCTGTGTCAAAACTTTGTTAGGAATTATGTGATCCTTACAAGCTGGAAGTAAGGGAGATGGGGCATGAAGTTATTTCTAGGAGTTGGACACATACCAAGTTTAGCTCAGTTCTGGGCATCATTGAAATACCTATACAAACTTGTTCCTACCTAGTAACTTGCATCTTTGAATGAGAATGTGCTTGCTTACAGCAACGTGCTATATGTTCTGAATGCCCGAATTGGGAATCTGTGTCAAAACTTTGTTAGGAATTATGTGATACTTACTAGCTGGAAGTAAGGGAGATGGGGCATGAAGTTATTTCTAGGAGTTGGACACATACCAAGTTTAGCTCAGTTCTGGGCATCTTTGAAATACCTATACAAACTTTTTCCTACATAGTAACTTGCAACTTTGAATGAGAATGTGCTTGCTTACAGCAACGTGCTATATGTTCTGAATGCCCGAATTAGTAATCTGTGTCAAAACTTTGTTAGGAATTATGTGATCCTTACTAGCTGGAATTAAGGGAGATGGGGCATGAAGTTATTTCTAGGAGTTGGACACATACCAAGTTTAGCTCAGTTCTGGGCATCTTTGAAATACCTATACTAACATGTTCCTACCTAGTAACTTGCATCTTTGAATGAGAATGTGCTTGCTTACAGCAACGTGCTATATGTTCTGAATGCCCGAATTGGGAATCTGTGTCAAAACTTTGTTAGGAATTATGTGATCCTTACTAGCTGGAAGTAAGGGAGATGGGGCATGAAGTTATTTCTAGGAGTTGGACACATACCAAGTTTAGCTCAGTTCTGGGCATCTTTGAAATACCTATACAAACTTGTTCCTACCTAGTAACTTGCATCTTTGAATGAGAATCTGCTTGCTTACAGCAACGTGCTATATGTTCTGAATGCCCGAATTGGGAATCTGTGTCAAAACTTTGTTAGGAATTATGTGATCCTTACTAGCTGGAAGTAAGGGAGATGGGGCATGAAGTTATTTCTAGGAGTTGGACACATACCAAGTTTAGCTCAGTTCTGGGCATCTTTGAAATACCTATACAAACTTGTTCCTACCTAGTAACTTGCATCTTTGAATGAGAATCTGCTTGCTTACAGCAACGTGCTATATGTTCTGAATGCCCGAATTGGGATTCTGTGTCAAAACTTTGTTAGGAATTATGTGATCCTTACTAGCTGGAAGTAAGGGAGATGGGGCATGAAGTTATTTCTAGGAGTTGGACACATACCAAGTTTAGCTCAGTTCTGGGCATCTTTGAAATACCTATACAAACTTGTTCCTACATAGTAACTTGCAACTTTGAATGAAAATGTGCTTGCTTACAGCAACGTGCTATATGTTCTGAATGCCCGAATTGGGAATCTGTGTCAAAACTTTGTTAGGAATTATGTCATCCTTACTAGCTGGAAGTAAGGGAGATGGGGCATGAAGTTATTTCTAGGAGTTGGACACATACCAAGTTTAGCTCAGTTCTGGGCATCTTTGAAATACCTATACAAACTTGTTCCTACATAGTATCTTGCAACTTTGAATGAGAATCTGCTTGCTTACAGCAACGTGCTATATGTTCTGAATGCCCGAATTGGGAATCTGTGTCAAAACTTTGTTAGGAATTATGTGATCCTTACTAGCTGGAAGTAAGGGAGATGGGGCATGAAGTTATTTCTAGGAGTTGGACACATACCAAGTTTAGCTCAGTTCTGGGCATCTTTGAAATACCTATACAAACTTGTTCCTACCTAGTAACTTGCATCTTTGAATGAGAATGTGCTTGCTTGCAGCAACGTGCTATATGTTCTGAATGCCCGAATTGGGAATCTGTGTCAAAACTTTGTTAGGAATTATGTGATCCTTACTAGCTGGAAGTAAGGGAGATGGGGCATGAAGTTATTTCTAGGAGTTGGACACATACCAAGTTTAGCTCAGTTCTGGGCATCTTTGAAATACCTATACAAACTTGTTCCTACCTAGTAACTTGCATCTTTGAATGAGAATGTGCTTGCTTGCAGCAACGTGCTATATGTTCTGAATGCCCGAATTGGGAATCTGTGTCAAAACTTTGTTAGGAATTATGTGATCCTTACTAGCTGGAAGTAAGGGAGATGGGGCATGAAGTTATTTCTAGGAGTTGGACAAATACCAAGTTTAGCTCAGTTCTGGGCATCTTTGAAATACCTATACAAACTTATTCCTACCTAGTAACTTGCATCTTTGAATGAGAATGTGCTTGCTTACAGCAACGTGCTATATGTTCTGAATGCCCGAATTGGGAATCTGTGTCAAAACTTTGTTAGGAATTATGTGATCCTTACTAGCTGGAAGTAAGGGAGATGGGGCATGAAGTTATTTCTAGGAGTTGGACACAACCCAAGTTTAGCTCAGTTCTGGGCATCTTTGAAATACCTATACAAACTTGTTCCTACATAGTAACTTGCAACTTTGAATGAGAATGTGCTTGCTTGCAGCAACGTGCTATATGTTCTGAATGCCCGAATAGGGAATCTGTGTCAAAACTTTGTTAGGAATTATGTGATCCTTACTAGCTGGAAGTAAGGGAGATGGGGCATGAAGTTATTTCTAGGAGTTGGACACATACCAAGTTTAGCTCAGTTCTGGGCATCTTTGAAATACCTATACAAACTTGTTCCTACATAGTAACTTGCAACTTTGAATGAGAATGTGCTTGCTTGCAGCAACGTGCTATATGTTCTGAATGCCCGAATAGGGAATCTGTGTCAAAACTTTGTTAGGAATTATGTGATCCTTACTAGCTGGAAGTAAGGGAGATGGGGCATGAAGTTATTTCTAGGAGTTGGACACATACCTAGTTTAGCTCAGTTCTGGGCATCTTTGAAATACCGTTACAAACTTGTTCCTACATAGTAACTTGTAACTTTGAATGAGAATGTGCTTGCTTGCAGCAACGTGCTATATGTTCTGAATGCCCGAATTGGGAATCTGTGTCAAAACTTTGTTAGGAATTATGTGATCCTTACTAGCTTGAAGTAAGGGAGATGGGGCATGAAGTTATTTCTAGGAGTTGGACACATACCAAGTTTAGCTCAGTTCTGGGCATCTTTGAAATACCTATACAAACTTGTTCCTACATAGTAACTTGCATCTTTGAATGAGAATGTGCTTGCTTGCAGCAACGTGCTATATGTTCTGAATGCCCGAATTGGGAATCTGTGTCAAAACTTTGTTAGGAATTATGTGATCCTTACTAGCTGGAAGTAAGGGAGATGGGGCATGAAGTTATTTCTAGGAGTTGGACACATACCAAGTTTAGCTCAGTTCTGGGCATCTTTGAAATACCTATACAAACATGTTCCTACCTAGTAACTTGCATCTTTGAATGAGAATGTGCTTGCTTACAGCAACGTGCTATATGTTCTGAATGCCCGAATTGGGAATCTGTGTCAAAACTTTGTTAGGAATTATGTGATCCTTACTAGCTGGAAGTAAGTGAGATGGGGCATGAAGTTATTTCTAGGAGTTGGACACATACCAAGTTTAGCTCAGTTCTTGGCATCTTTGAAATACCTATACAAACTTGTTCCTACATAGTAACTTGCAACTTTGAATGAGAATCTGCTTGCTTACAGCAACGTGCTATATGTTCTGAATGCCCGAATTGGGAATCTGTGTCAAAAATTTGTTAGGAATTATGTGATCCTTACTAGCTGGAAGTAAGGGAGATGGGGCATGAAGCTATTTCTAGGAGTTGGACACATACCAAGTTTAGCTCAGTTCTGGGCATCTTTGAAATACCTATACAAACTTGTTCCTACATAGTAACTTGCAACTTGAATGACAATGTGCTTGCTTACAGCAACGTGCTATATGTTCTGAATGCCCGAATTGGGAATCTGTGTCAAAACTTTGTTAGGAATTATGTGATCCTTACTAGCTGGAAGTAAGGGAGATGGGGCATGAAGTTATTTCTAGGAGTTGGACACATACCAAGTTTAGCTCAGTTCTGTGCATCTTTGAAATACCTATACAAACTTGTTCCTACATAGTAACTTGCAACTTTGAATGAGAATGTGCTTGCTTACAGCAACGTGCTATATGTTCTGAATGCCCGAATTGGGAATCTGTGTCAAAACTTTGTTAGGAATTATGTGATCCTTACTAGCTGGAAGTAAGGGAGATGGGGCATGAAGTTATTTCTAGGAGTTGGACACATACCAAGTTTAGCTCAGTTCTGGGCATCTTTGAAATACCTATACAAACTTGTTCCTACATAGTAACTTGCATCTTTGAATGAGAATATGCTTGCTTACAGCAACGTGCTATATGTTCTGAATGCCCGAATTGGGAATCTGTGTCAAAACTTTGTTAGGAATTATGTGATCCTTACTAGCTGGAAGTAAGGGAGATGGGGCATGAAGTTATTTCTAGGAGTTGGACACATACCAAGTTTAGCTCAGTTCTGGGCATCTTTGAAATACCTATACAAACTTGTTCCTACATAGTAACTTGCATCTTTGAATGAGAATGTGCTTGCTTACAGCAACGTGCTATATGTTCTGAATGCCCGAATTGGGAATCTGTGTCAAAACTTTGTTAGGAATTATGTGATCCTTACTAGCTGGAAGTAAGGGAGATGGGGCATGAAGTTATTTCTAGGAGTTGGACACATACCAAGTTTAGCTCAGTTCTGGGCATCTTTGAAATACCTATACAAACTTGTTCCTACATACTAACTTGCAACTTTGAATGAGAATGTGCTTGCTTGCAGCAACGTGCTATATGTTCTGAATGCCCGAATTGGGAATCTGTGTCAAAACTTTGTTAGGAATTATGTGATCCTTACTAGCTGGAAGTAAGGGAGATGGGGCATGAAGTTATTTCTAGGAGTTGGACACATACCAAGTTTAGCTCAGTTCTGGGCATCTTTGAAATACCTATACAAACTTGTTCCTACATAGTAACTTGCATCTTTGAATGAGAATGTGCTTGCTTGCAGCAACGTGCTATATGTTCTGAATGCCCGAATTGGGAATCTGTGTCAAAACTTTGTTAGGAATTATGTGATCCTTACTAGCTGGAAGTAAGGGAGATGGGGCATGAAGTTATTTCTAGGAGTTGGACACATACCAAGTTTAGCTCAGTTCTGGGCATCTTTGAAATACCTATACAAACATGTTCCTACCTAGTAACTTGCATCTTTGAATGAGAATGTGCTTGCTTACAGCAACGTGCTATATGTTCTGAATGCCCGAATTGGGAATCTGTGTCAAAACTTTGTTAGGAATTATGTGATCCTTACTAGCTGGAAGTAAGTGAGATGGGGCATGAAGTTATTTCTAGGAGTTGGACACATACCAAGTTTAGCTCAGTTCTTGGCATCTTTGAAATACCTATACAAACTTGTTCCTACATAGTAACTTGCAACTTTGAATGAGAATCTGCTTGCTTACAGCAACGTGCTATATGTTCTGAATGCCCGAATTGGGAATCTGTGTCAAAACTTTGTTAGGAATTATGTGATCCTTACTAGCTGGAAGTAAGGGAGATGGGGCATGAAGCTATTTCTAGGAGTTGGACACATACCAAGTTTAGCTCAGTTCTGTGCATCTTTGAAATACCTATACAAACTTGTTCCTACATAGTAACTTGCAACTTTGAATGAGAATGTGCTTGCTTACAGCAACGTGCTATATGTTCTGAATGCCCGAATTGGGAATCTGTGTCAAAACTTTGTTAGGAATTATGTGATCCTTACTAGCTGGAAGTAAGGGAGATGGGGCATGAAGTTATTTCTAGGAGTTGGACACATACCAAGTTTAGCTCAGTTCTGGGCATCTTTGAAATACCTATACAAACTTGTTCCTACATAGTAACTTGCATCTTTGAATGAGAATGTGCTTGCTTACAGCAACGTGCTATATGTTCTGAATGCCCGAATTGGGAATCTGTGTCAAAACTTTGTTAGGAATTATGTGATCCTTACTAGCTGGAAGTAAGGGAGATGGGGCATGAAGTTATTTCTAGGAGTTGGACACATACCAAGTTTAGCTCAGTTCTGGGCATCTTTGAAATACCTATACAAACTTGTTCCTACATAGTAACTTGCATCTTTGAATGAGAATGTGCTTGCTTACAGCAACGTGCTATATGTTCTGAATGCCCGAATTGGCAATCTGTGTCAAAACTTTGTTAGGAATTATGTGATCCTTACTAGCTGGAAGTAAGGGAGATGGGGCATGAAGTTATTTCTAGGATTTGGACACATACCAAGTTTAGCTCAGTTCTGGGCATCTTTGAAATACCTATACAAACTTCTTCCTACATACTAACTTGCAACTTTGAATGAGACTGTGCTTGCTTGCAGCAACGTGCTATATGTTCTGAATGCCCGAATTGGGAATCTGTGTCAAAACTTTGTTAGGAATTATGTGATCCTTACTAGCTGGAAGTAAGGGAGATGGGGCATGAAGTTATTTCTAGGAGTTGGACACATACCAAGTTTAGCTCAGTTCTGGGCATCTTTGAAATACCTATACAAACTTGTTCCTACCTAGTAACTTGCATCTTTGAATGAGAATGTGCTTGCTTGCAGCAACGTGCTATATGTTCTGAATGCCCGAATAGGGAATCTGTGTCAAAACTTTGTTAGGAATTATGTGATCCTTACAAGCTGGAAGTAAGGGAGATGGGGCATGAAGTTATTTCTAGGAGTTGGACACATACCAAGTTTAGCTCAGTTCTGGGCATCATTGAAATACCTATACAAACTTGTTCCTACCTAGTAACTTGCATCTTTGAATGAGAATGTGCTTGCTTACAGCAACGTGCTATATGTTCTGAATGCCCGAATTGGGAATCTGTGTCAAAACTTTGTTAGGAATTATGTGATCCTTACTAGCTGGAAGTAAGGGAGATGGGGCATGAAGTTATTTCTAGGAGTTGGACACATACCAAGTTTAGCTCAGTTCTGGGCATCTTTGAAATACCTATACAAACTTTTTCCTACATAGTAACTTGCAACTTTGAATGAGAATGTGCTTGCTTACAGCAACGTGCTATATGTTCTGAATGCCCGAATTAGTAATCTGTGTCAAAACTTTGTTAGGAATTATGTGATCCTTACTAGCTGGAATTAAGGGAGATGGGGCATGAAGTTATTTCTAGGAGTTGGACACATACCAAGTTTAGCTCAGTTCTGGGCATCTTTGAAATACCTATACTAACATGTTCCTACCTAGTAACTTGCATCTTTGAATGAGAATGTGCTTGCTTACAGCAACGTGCTATATGTTCTGAATGCCCGAATTGGGAATCTGTGTCAAAACTTTGTTAGGAATTATGTGATCCTTACTAGCTGGAAGTAAGGGAGATGGGGCATGAAGTTATTTCTAGGAGTTGGACACATACCAAGTTTAGCTCAGTTCTGGGCATCTTTGAAATACCTATACAAACTTGTTCCTACCTAGTAACTTGCATCTTTGAATGAGAATCTGCTTGCTTACAGCAACGTGCTATATGTTCTGAATGCCCGAATTGGGAATCTGTGTCAAAACTTTGTTAGGAATTATGTGATCCTTACTAGCTGGAAGTAAGGGAGATGGGGCATGAAGTTATTTCTAGGAGTTGGACACATACCAAGTTTAGCTCAGTTCTGGGCATCTTTGAAATACCTATACAAACTTGTTCCTACCTAGTAACTTGCATCTTTGAATGAGAATCTGCTTGCTTACAGCAACGTGCTATATGTTCTGAATGCCCGAATTGGGATTCTGTGTCAAAACTTTGTTAGGAATTATGTGATCCTTACTAGCTGGAAGTAAGGGAGATGGGGCATGAAGTTATTTCTAGGAGTTGGACACATACCAAGTTTAGCTCAGTTCTGGGCATCTTTGAAATACCTATACAAACTTGTTCCTACATAGTAACTTGCAACTTTGAATGAAAATGTGCTTGCTTACAGCAACGTGCTATATGTTCTGAATGCCCGAATTGGGAATCTGTGTCAAAACTTTGTTAGGAATTATGTCATCCTTACTAGCTGGAAGTAAGGGAGATGGGGCATGAAGTTATTTCTAGGAGTTGGACACATACCAAGTTTAGCTCAGTTCTGGGCATCTTTGAAATACCTATACAAACTTGTTCCTACATAGTATCTTGCAACTTTGAATGAGAATCTGCTTGCTTACAGCAACGTGCTATATGTTCTGAATGCCCGAATTGGGAATCTGTGTCAAAACTTTGTTAGGAATTATGTGATCCTTACTAGCTGGAAGTAAGGGAGATGGGGCATGAAGTTATTTCTAGGAGTTGGACACATACCAAGTTTAGCTCAGTTCTGGGCATCTTTGAAATACCTATACAAACTTGTTCCTACCTAGTAACTTGCATCTTTGAATGAGAATGTGCTTGCTTGCAGCAACGTGCTATATGTTCTGAATGCCCGAATTGGGAATCTGTGTCAAAACTTTGTTAGGAATTATGTGATCCTTACTAGCTGGAAGTAAGGGAGATGGGGCATGAAGTTATTTCTAGGAGTTGGACACATACCAAGTTTAGCTCAGTTCTGGGCATCTTTGAAATACCTATACAAACTTGTTCCTACCTAGTAACTTGCATCTTTGAATGAGAATGTGCTTGCTTGCAGCAACGTGCTATATGTTCTGAATGCCCGAATTGGGAATCTGTGTCAAAACTTTGTTAGGAATTATGTGATCCTTACTAGCTGGAAGTAAGGGAGATGGGGCATGAAGTTATTTCTAGGAGTTGGACAAATACCAAGTTTAGCTCAGTTCTGGGCATCTTTGAAATACCTATACAAACTTATTCCTACCTAGTAACTTGCATCTTTGAATGAGAATGTGCTTGCTTACAGCAACGTGCTATATGTTCTGAATGCCCGAATTGGGAATCTGTGTCAAAACTTTGTTAGGAATTATGTGATCCTTACTAGCTGGAAGTAAGGGAGATGGGGCATGAAGTTATTTCTAGGAGTTGGACACAACCCAAGTTTAGCTCAGTTCTGGGCATCTTTGAAATACCTATACAAACTTGTTCCTACATAGTAACTTGCAACTTTGAATGAGAATGTGCTTGCTTGCAGCAACGTGCTATATGTTCTGAATGCCCGAATAGGGAATCTGTGTCAAAACTTTGTTAGGAATTATGTGATCCTTACTAGCTGGAAGTAAGGGAGATGGGGCATGAAGTTATTTCTAGGAGTTGGACACATACCAAGTTTAGCTCAGTTCTGGGCATCTTTGAAATACCTATACAAACTTGTTCCTACATAGTAACTTGCAACTTTGAATGAGAATGTGCTTGCTTGCAGCAACGTGCTATATGTTCTGAATGCCCGAATAGGGAATCTGTGTCAAAACTTTGTTAGGAATTATGTGATCCTTACTAGCTGGAAGTAAGGGAGATGGGGCATGAAGTTATTTCTAGGAGTTGGACACATACCTAGTTTAGCTCAGTTCTGGGCATCTTTGAAATACCGTTACAAACTTGTTCCTACATAGTAACTTGTAACTTTGAATGAGAATGTGCTTGCTTGCAGCAACGTGCTATATGTTCTGAATGCCCGAATTGGGAATCTGTGTCAAAACTTTGTTAGGAATTATGTGATCCTTACTAGCTTGAAGTAAGGGAGATGGGGCATGAAGTTATTTCTAGGAGTTGGACACATACCAAGTTTAGCTCAGTTCTGGGCATCTTTGAAATACCTATACAAACTTGTTCCTACATAGTAACTTGCATCTTTGAATGAGAATGTGCTTGCTTGCAGCAACGTGCTATATGTTCTGAATGCCCGAATTGGGAATCTGTGTCAAAACTTTGTTAGGAATTATGTGATCCTTACTAGCTGGAAGTAAGGGAGATGGGGCATGAAGTTATTTCTAGGAGTTGGACACATACCAAGTTTAGCTCAGTTCTGGGCATCTTTGAAATACCTATACAAACATGTTCCTACCTAGTAACTTGCATCTTTGAATGAGAATGTGCTTGCTTACAGCAACGTGCTATATGTTCTGAATGCCCGAATTGGGAATCTGTGTCAAAACTTTGTTAGGAATTATGTGATCCTTACTAGCTGGAAGTAAGTGAGATGGGGCATGAAGTTATTTCTAGGAGTTGGACACATACCAAGTTTAGCTCAGTTCTTGGCATCTTTGAAATACCTATACAAACTTGTTCCTACATAGTAACTTGCAACTTTGAATGAGAATCTGCTTGCTTACAGCAACGTGCTATATGTTCTGAATGCCCGAATTGGGAATCTGTGTCAAAACTTTGTTAGGAATTATGTGATCCTTACTAGCTGGAAGTAAGGGAGATGGGGCATGAAGCTATTTCTAGGAGTTGGACACATACCAAGTTTAGCTCAGTTCTGGGCATCTTTGAAATACCTATACAAACTTGTTCCTACATAGTAACTTGCAACTTGAATGACAATGTGCTTGCTTACAGCAACGTGCTATATGTTCTGAATGCCCGAATTGGGAATCTGTGTCAAAACTTTGTTAGGAATTATGTGATCCTTACTAGCTGGAAGTAAGGGAGATGGGGCATGAAGTTATTTCTAGGAGTTGGACACATACCAAGTTTAGCTCAGTTCTGTGCATCTTTGAAATACCTATACAAACTTGTTCCTACATAGTAACTTGCAACTTTGAATGAGAATGTGCTTGCTTACAGCAACGTGCTATATGTTCTGAATGCCCGAATTGGGAATCTGTGTCAAAACTTTGTTAGGAATTATGTGATCCTTACTAGCTGGAAGTAAGGGAGATGGGGCATGAAGTTATTTCTAGGAGTTGGACACATACCAAGTTTAGCTCAGTTCTGGGCATCTTTGAAATACCTATACAAACTTGTTCCTACATAGTAACTTGCATCTTTGAATGAGAATATGCTTGCTTACAGCAACGTGCTATATGTTCTGAATGCCCGAATTGGGAATCTGTGTCAAAACTTTGTTAGGAATTATGTGATCCTTACTAGCTGGAAGTAAGGGAGATGGGGCATGAAGTTATTTCTAGGAGTTGGACACATACCAAGTTTAGCTCAGTTCTGGGCATCTTTGAAATACCTATACAAACTTGTTCCTACATAGTAACTTGCATCTTTGAATGAGAATGTGCTTGCTTACAGCAACGTGCTATATGTTCTGAATGCCCGAATTGGCAATCTGTGTCAAAACTTTGTTAGGAATTATGTGATCCTTACTAGCTGGAAGTAAGGGAGATGGGGCATGAAGTTATTTCTAGGAGTTGGACACATACCAAGTTTAGCTCAGTTCTGGGCATCTTTGAAATACCTATACAAACTTCTTCCTACATACTAACTTGCAACTTTGAATGAGAATGTGCTTGCTTGCAGCAACGTGCTATATGTTCTGAATGCCCGAATTGGGAATCTGTGTCAAAACTTTGTTAGGAATTATGTGATCCTTACTAGCTGGAAGTAAGGGAGATGGGGCATGAAGTTATTTCTAGGAGTTGGACACATACCAAGTTTAGCTCAGTTCTGGGCATCTTTGAAATACCTATACAAACTTGTTCCTACCTAGTAACTTGCATCTTTGAATGAGAATGTGCTTGCTTGCAGCAACGTGCTATATGTTCTGAATGCCCGAATAGGGAATCTGTGTCAAAACTTTGTTAGGAATTATGTGATCCTTACTAGCTGGAAATAAGGGAGATGGGGCATGAAGTTATTTCTAGGAGTTGGACACATACCAAGTTTAGCTCAGTTCTGGGCATCTTTGAAATACCTATACAAACTTGTTCCTACCTAGTAACTTGCATCTTTGAATGAGAATGTGCTTGCTTGCAGCAACGTGCTATATGTTCTGAATGCCCGAATTGGGAATCTGTGTCAAAACTTTGTTAGGAATTATGTGATCCTTACTAGCTGGAAGTAAGGGAGATGGGGCATGAAGTTATTTCTAGGAGTTGGACACATACCAAGTTTAGCTCAGTTCTGGGCATCTTTGAAATACCTATACAAACTTGTTCCTACCTAGTAACTTGCATCTTTGAATGAGAATGTGCTTGCTTGCAGCAACGTGCTATATGTTCTGAATGCCCGAATTGGGAATCTGTGTCAAAACTTTGTTAGGAATTATGTGATCCTTACTAGCTGGAAGTAAGGGAGATGGGGCATGAAGTTATTTCTAGGAGTTGGACACATACCAAGTTTAGCTCAGTTCTGGGCATCTTTGAAATACCTATACAAACTTGTTCCTACCTAGTAACTTGCATCTTTGAATGAGAATGTGCTTGCTTGCAGCAACGTGCTATATGTTCTGAATGCCCGAATAGGGAATCTGTGTCAAAACTTTGTTAGGAATTATGTGATCCTTACTAGCTGGAAGTAAGGGAGATGGGGCATGAAGTTATTTCTAGGAGTTGGACACATACCAAGTTTAGCTCAGTTCTGGGCATCTTTGAAATACCTATAGAAATTTGTTCCTACCTAGTAACTTGCATCTTTGAATGAGAATGTGCTTGCTTGCAGCAACGTGCTATATGTTCTGAATGCCCGAATTGGGAATCTGTGTCAAAACTTTGTTAGGAATTATGTGATCCTTACTAGCTGGAAGTAAGGGAGATGGGGCATGAAGTTATTTCTAGGAGTTGGACACATACCAAGTTTAGCTCAGTTCTGGGCATCTTTGAAATACCTATACAAACTTGTTCCTACCTAGTAACTTGCATCTTTGAATGAGAATGTGCTTGCTTGCAGCAACGTGCTATATGTTCTGAATGCCCGAATTGGGAATCTGTGTCAAAACTTTGTTAGGAATTATGTGATCCTTACTAGCTGGAAGTAAGGGAGATGGGGCATGAAGTTATTTCTAGGAGTTGGAGACATACCAAGTTTAGCTCAGTTCTGGGCATCTTTGAAATACCTATAGAAACTTGTTCCTACATAGTAACTTGCATCTTTGAATGAGAATGTGCTTGCTTGCAGCAACGTGCTATATGTTCTGAATGCCCGAATTGGGAATCTGTGTCAAAACTTTGTTAGGAATTATGTGATCCTTACTAGCTGGAAGTAAGGGAGATGGGGCATGAAGTTATTTCTAGGAGTTGGACACATACCTAGTTTAGCTCAGTTCTGGGCATCTTTGAAATACCTATACAAACTTGTTCCTACATAGTAACTTGCAACTTTGAATGAGAATGAGCTTGCTTGCAGCAACGTGCTATATGTTCTGAATGCCCGAATTGGGAATCTGTGTCAAAACTTTGTTAGGAATTATGTGATCCTTACTAGCTTGAAGTAAGGGAGATGGGGCATGAAGTTATTTCTAGGAGTTGGACACATACCAAGTTTAGCTCAGTTCTGGGCATCTTTGAAATACCTATACAAACTTGTTCCTACCTAGTAACTTGCATCTTTGAATGAGAATGTGCTTGCTTACAGCAACGTGCTATATGTTCTGAATGCCCGAATTGGGAATCTGTGTCAAAACTTTGTTAGGAATTATGTGATCCTTACTAGCTGGAAGTAAGGGAGATGGGGCATGAAGTTATTTCTAGGAGTTGGACACATACCAAGTTTAGCTCAGTTCTGGGCATCTTTGAAATACCTATACAAACTTGTTCCTACCTAGTAACTTGCATCTTTGAATGAGAATGTGCTTGCTTACAGCAACGTGCTATATGTTCTGAATGCCCGAATTGGGAATCTGTGTCAAAACTTTGTTAGGAATTATGTGATCCTTACTAGCTGGAAGTAAGGGAGATGGGGCATGAAGTTATTTCTAGGAGTTGGACACATACCAAGTTTAGCTCAGTTCTGGGCATCTTTGAAATACCTATACAAACTTGTTCCTACATAGTAACTTGCAACTTTGAATGAGAATGTGCTTGCTTACAGCAACGTGCTATATGTTCTGAATGCCCGAATATTAATCTGTGTCAAAACTTTGTTAGGAATTATGTGATCCTTACTAGCTGGAAGTAAGGGAGATGGGGCATGAAGTTATTTCTAGGAGTTGGACACATACCAAGTTTAGCTCAGTTCTGGGCATCTTTGAAATACCTATACTAACTTGTTCCTACCTAGTAACTTGCATCTTTGAATGAAAATGTGCTTGCTTACAGCAACGTGCTATATGTTCTGAATGCCCGAATTGGGAATCTGTGTCAAAACTTTGTTAGGAATTATGTGATCCTTACTAGCTGGAAGTAAGGGAGATGGGGCATGAAGTTATTTCTAGGAGTTGGACACATACCAAGTTTAGCTCAGTTCTGGGCATCTTTGAAATACCTATACAAACTTGTTCCTACCTAGTAACTTGCATCTTTGAATGAGAATCTGCTTGCTTACAGCAACGTGCTATATGTTCTGAATGCCCGAATAGGGAATCTGTGTCAAAACTTTGTTAGGAATTATGTGATCCTTACTAGCTGGAAGTAAGGGAGATGGGGCATGAAGTTATTTCTAGGAGTTGGACACATACCAAGTTTAGCTCAGTTCTGGGCATCTTTGAAATACCTATACAAACTTGTTCCTACCTAGTAACTTGCATCTTTGAATGAGAATCTGCTTGCTTACAGCAACGTGCTATATGTTCTGAATGCCCGAATTGGGATTCTGTGTCAAAACTTTGTTAGGATTTATGTCATCCTTACTAGCTGGAAGTAAGGGAGATGGGGCATGTAGTTATTTCTAGGAGTTGGACACATACCAAGTTTAGCTCAGTTCTGGGCATCTTTGAAATACCTATACAAACTTGTTCCTACATAGTAACTTGCAACTTTGAATGAAAATGTGCTTGCTTACAGCAACGTGCTATATGTTCTGAATGCCCGAATTGGGAATCTGTGTCAAAACTTTGTTAGGAATTATGTCATCCTTACTAGCTGGAAGTAAGGGAGATGGGGCATGAAGTTATTTCTAGGAGTTGGACACATACCAAGTTTAGCTCAGTTCTGGGCATCTTTGAAATACCTATACAAACTTGTTCCTACATAGTATCTTGCAACTTTGAATGAGAATCTGCTTGCTTACAGCAACGTGCTATATGTTCTGAATGCCCGAATTGGGAATCTGTGTCAAAACTTTGTTAGGAATTATGTGATCCTTACTAGCTGGAAGTAAGGGAGATGGGGCATGAAGTTATTTCTAGGAGTTGGACACATACCAAGTTTAGCTCAGTTCTGGGCCTCTTTGAAATACCTATACAAACTTGTTCCTACATAGTAACTTGCATCTTTGAATGAGAATGTGCTTGCTTACAGCAACGTGCTATATGTTCTGAATGCCCGAATAGGGAATCTGTGTCAAAACTTTGTTAGGAATTATGTGATGCTTACTAGCTGGAAGTAATGGAGATGGGGCATGAAGTTATTTCTAGGAGTTGGACACATACCAAGTTTAGCTCAGTTCTGGGCATCTTTGAAATACCTATACAAACTTGTTCCTACATAGTAGCTTGCATCTTTGAATGAGAATGTGCTTGCTTGCAGCAACGTGCTATATGTTCTGAATGCCCGAATTGGGAATCTGTGTCAAAACTTTGTTAGGAATTGTGTGATCCTTACTAGCTGGAAGTAAGGGAGATGGGGCATGAAGTTATTTCTAGGAGTTGGACACATACCAAGTTTAGCTCAGTTCTGGGCATCTTTGAAATACCTATACAAACTTGTTCCTACATAGTAACTTGCAACTTTGAATGAAAATGTGCTTGCTTACAGCAACGTGCTATATGTTCTGAATGCCCGAATTGGGAATCTGTGTCAAAACTTTGTTAGGAATTATGTCATCCTTACTAGCTGGAAGTAAGGGAGATGGGGCATGAAGTTATTTCTAGGAGTTGGACACATACCAAGTTTAGCTCAGTTCTGGGCATCTTTGAAATACCTATACAAACTTGTTCCTACATAGTATCTTGCAACTTTGAATGAGAATCTGCTTGCTTACAGCAACGTGCTATATGTTCTGAATGCCCGAATTGGGAATCTGTGTCAAAACTTTGTTAGGAATTATGTGATCCTTACTAGCTGGAAGTAAGGGAGATGGGGCATGAAGTTATTTCTAGGAGTTGGACACATACCAAGTTTAGCTCAGTTCTGGGCCTCTTTGAAATACCTATACAAACTTGTTCCTACATAGTAACTTGCATCTTTGAATGAGAATGTGCTTGCTTACAGCAACGTGCTATATGTTCTGAATGCCCGAATAGGGAATCTGTGTCAAAACTTTGTTAGGAATTATGTGATCCTTACTAGCTGGAAGTAATGGAGATGGGGCATGAAGTTATTTCTAGGAGTTGGACACATACCAAGTTTAGCTCAGTTCTGGGCATCTTTGAAATACCTATACAAACTTGTTCCTACATAGTAACTTGCATCTTTGAATGAGAATGTGCTTGCTTGCAGCAACGTGCTATATGTTCTGAATGCCCGAATTGGGAATCTGTGTCAAAACTTTGTTAGGAATTATGTGATCCTTACTAGCTGGAAGTAAGGGAGATGGGGCATGAAGTTATTTCTAGGAGTTGGACACATACCAAGTTTAGCTCAGTTCTGGGCATCTTTGAAATACCTATACAAACTTGTTCCTACCTAGTAACTTGCATCTTTGAATGAGAATGTGCTTGCTTGCAGCAACGTGCTATATGTTCTGAATGCCCGAATTGGGAATCTGTGTCAAAACTTTGTTAGGAATTACGTGATCCTTACTAGCTGGAAGTAAGGGAGATGGGGCATGAAGTTATTTCTAGGAGTTGGACACATACCAAGTTTAGCTCAGTTCTGGGCATCTTTGAAATACCTATACAAACTTGTTCCTACCTAGTAACTTGCATCTTTGAATGAGAATGTGCTTGCTTACAGCAACGTGCTATATGTTCTGAATGCCCGAATTGGGAATCTGTGTCAAAACTTTGTTAGGAATTATGTGATCCTTACTAGCTGGAAGTAAGGGAGATGGGGCATGAAGTTATTTCTAGGAGTTGGACACATACCAAGTTTAGCTCAGTTCTGGGCATCTTTGAAATACCTATACAAACTTGTTCCTACATAGTAACTTGCAACTTTGAATGAGAATGTGCTTGCTTACAGCAACGTGCTATATGTTCTGAATGCCCGAATATTAATCTGTGTCAAAACTTTGTTAGGAATTATGTGATCCTTACTAGCTGGAAGTAAGGGAGATGGGGCATGAAGTTATTTCTAGGAGTTGGACACATACCAAGTTTAGCTCAGTTCTGGGCATCTTTGAAATACCTATACTAACTTGTTCCTACCTAGTAACTTGCATCTTTGAATGAAAATGTGCTTGCTTACAGCAACGTGCTATATGTTCTGAATGCCCGAATTGGGAATCTGTGTCAAAACTTTGTTAGGAATTATGTGATCCTTACTAGCTGGAAGTAAGGGAGATGGGGCATGAAGTTATTTCTAGGAGTTGGACACATACCAAGTTTAGCTCAGTTCTGGGCATCTTTGAAATACCTATACAAACTTGTTCCTACCTAGTAACTTGCATCTTTGAATGAGAATCTGCTTGCTTACAGCAACGTGCTATATGTTCTGAATGCCCGAATAGGGAATCTGTGTCAAAACTTTGTTAGGAATTATGTGATCCTTACTAGCTGGAAGTAAGGGAGATGGGGCATGAAGTTATTTCTAGGAGTTGGACACATACCAAGTTTAGCTCAGTTCTGGGCATCTTTGAAATACCTATACAAACTTGTTCCTACCTAGTAACTTGCATCTTTGAATGAGAATCTGCTTGCTTACAGCAACGTGCTATATGTTCTGAATGCCCGAATTGGTATTCTGTGTCAAAACTTTGTTAGGAATTATGTCATCCTTACTAGCTGGAAGTAAGGGAGATGGGGCATGAAGTTATTTCTAGGAGTTGGACACATACCAAGTTTAGCTCAGTTCTGGGCATCTTTGAAATACCTATACAAACTTGTTCCTACATAGTAACTTGCAACTTTGAATGAAAATGTGCTTGCTTACAGCAACGTGCTATATGTTCTGAATGCCCGAATTGGGAATCTGTGTCAAAACTTTGTTAGGAATTATGTCATCCTTACTAGCTGGAAGTAAGGGAGATGGGGCATGAAGTTATTTCTAGGAGTTGGACACATACCAAGTTTAGCTCAGTTCTGGGCATCTTTGAAATACCTATACAAACTTGTTCCTACATAGTATCTTGCAACTTTGAATGAGAATCTGCTTGCTTACAGCAACGTGCTATATGTTCTGAATGCCCGAATTGGGAATCTGTGTCAAAACTTTGTTAGGAATTATGTGATCCTTACTAGCTGGAAGTAATGGAGATGGGGCATGAAGTTATTTCTAGGAGTTGGACACATACCAAGTTTAGCTCAGTTCTGGGCATCTTTGAAATACCTATACAAACTTGTTCCTACATAGTAACTTGCATCTTTGAATGAGAATGTGCTTGCTTGCAGCAACGTGCTATATGTTCTGAATGCCCGAATTGGGAATCTGTGTCAAAACTTTGTTAGGAATTATGTGATCCTTACTAGCTGGAAGTAAGGGAGATGGGGCATGAAGTTATTTCTAGGAGTTGGACACATACCAAGTTTAGCTCAGTTCTGGGCATCTTTGAAATACCTATACAAACTTGTTCCTACATAGTAACTTGCAACTTTGAATGAAAATGTGCTTGCTTACAGCAACGTGCTATATGTTCTGAATGCCCGAATTGGGAATCTGTGTCAAAACTTTGTTAGGAATTATGTCATCCTTACTAGCTGGAAGTAAGGGAGATGGGGCATGAAGTTATTTCTAGGAGTTGGACACATACCAAGTTTAGCTCAGTTCTGGGCATCTTTGAAATACCTATACAAACTTGTTCCTACATAGTATCTTGCAACTTTGAATGAGAATCTGCTTGCTTACAGCAACGTGCTATATGTTCTGAATGCCCAAATTGGGAATCTGTGTCAAAACTTTGTTAGGAATTATGTGATCCTTACTAGCTGGAAGTAAGGGAGATGGGGCATGAAGTTATTTCTAGGAGTTGGACACATACCAAGTTTAGCTCAGTTCTGGGCCTCTTTGAAATACCTATACAAACTTGTTCCTACATAGTAACTTGCATCTTTGAATGAGAATGTGCTTGCTTACAGCAACGTGCTATATGTTCTGAATGCCCGAATAGGGAATCTGTGTCAAAACTTTGTTAGGAATTATGTGATCCTTACTAGCTGGAAGTAATGGAGATGGGGCATGAAGTTATTTCTAGGAGTTGGACACATACCAAGTTTAGCTCAGTTCTGGGCATCTTTGAAATACCTATACAAACTTGTTCCTACATAGTAACTTGCATCTTTGAATGAGAATGTGCTTGCTTGCAGCAACGTGCTATATGTTCTGAATGCCCGAATTGGGAATCTGTGTCAAAACTTTGTTAGGAATTATGTGATCCTTACTAGCTGGAAGTAAGGGAGATGGGGCATGAAGTTATTTCTAGGAGTTGGACACATACCAAGTTTAGCTCAGTTCTGGGCATCTTTGAAATACCTATACAAACTTGTTCCTACCTAGTAACTTGCATCTTTGAATGAGAATGTGCTTGCTTGCAGCAACGTGCTATATGTTCTGAATGCCCGAATTGGGAATCTGTGTCAAAACTTTGTTAGGAATTATGTGATCCTTACTAGCTGGAAGTAAGGGAGATGGGGCATGAAGTTATTTCTAGGAGTTGGAGACATACCAAGTTTAGCTCAGTTCTGGGCATCTTTGAAATACCTATACAAACTTGTTCCTACATAGTAACTTGCATCTTTGAATGAGAATGTGCTTGCTTGCAGCAACGTGCTATATGTTCTGAATGCCCGAATTGGGAATCTGTGACAAATCTTTGTTAGGAATTATGTGATCCTTACTAGCTGGAAGTAAGGGAGATGGGGCATGAAGTTATTTCTAGGAGTTGGACACATACCTAGTTTAGCTCAGTTCTGGGCATCTTTGAAATACCTATACAAACTTGTTCCTACATAGTAACTTGCAACTTTGAATGAGAATGTGCTTGCTTGCAGCAACGTGCTATATGTTCTGAATGCCCGAATTGGGAATCTGTGTCAAAACTTTGTTAGGAATTATGTGATCCTTACTAGCTTGAAGTAAGGGAGATGGGGCATGAAGTTATTTCTAGGAGTTGGACACATACCAAGTTTAGCTCAGTTCTGGGCATCTTTGAAATACCTATACAAACTTGTTCCTACCTAGTAACTTGCATCTTTGAATGAGAATGTGCTTGCTTGCAGCAACGTGCTATATGTTCTGAATGCCCGAATTGGGAATCTGTGTCAAAACTTTGTTAGGAATTATGTGATCCTTACTAGCTGGAAGTAAGGGAGATGGGGCATGAAGTTATTTCTAGGAGTTGGACACATACCAAGTTTAGCTCAGTTCTGGGCATCTTTGAAATACCTATACAAACTTGTTCCTACCTAGTAACTTGCATCTTTGAATGAGAATGTGCTTGCTTACAGCAACGTGCTATATGTTCTGAATGCCCGAATTGGGAATCTGTGTCAAAAGTTTGTTAGGAATTATGTGATCCTTACTAGCTGGAAGTAAGGGAGATGGGGCATGAAGTTATTTCTTGGAGTTGGACACATACCAAGTTTAGCTCAGTTCTGGGCATCTTTGAAATACCTATACAAACTTGTTCCTACATAGTAACTTGCAACTTTGAATGAGAATCTGCTTGCTTACAGCAACGTGCTATATGTTCCGAATGCCCGAATTGGGAATCTGTGTCAAAACTTTGTTAGGAATTATGTGATCCTTACTAGCTGGAAGTAAGGGAGATGGGGCATGAAGTTATTTCTAGGAGTTGGACACATACCAAGTTTAGCTCAGTTCTGGGCATCTTTGAAATACCTATACAAACTTGTTCCTACATAGTAACTTGCATCTTTGAATGAGAATGTGCTTGCTTACAGCAACGTGCTATATGTTCCGAATGCCCGAATTGGGATTCTGTGTCAAAACTTTGTTAGGAATTATGTGATCCTTACTAGCTGGAAGTAAGGGAGATGGGGCATGAAGTTATTTCTAGGAGTTGGACACATACCAAGTTTAGCTCAGTTCTGGGCATCTTTGAAATACCTATACAAACTTGTTCCTACATAGTAACTTGCATCTTTGAATGAGAATGTGCTTGCTTACAGCAACGTGCTATATGTTCTGAATGCCCGAATTGGCAATCTGTGTCAAAACTTTGTTAGGAATTATGTGATCCTTACTAGCTGGAAGTAAGGGAGATGGGGCATGAAGTTATTTCTAGGAGTTGGACACATACCAAGTTTAGCTCAGTTCTGGGCATCTTTGAAATACCTATACAAACTTCTTCCTACATACTAACTTGCAACTTTGAATGAGAATGTGCTTGCTTGCAGCAACGTGCTATATGTTCTGAATGCCCGAATTGGGAATCTGTGTCAAAACTTTGTTAGGAATTATGTGATCCTTACTAGCTGGAAGTAAGGGAGATGGGGCATGAAGTTATTTCTAGGAGTTGGACACATACCAAGTTTAGCTCAGTTCTGGGCATCTTTGAAAGACCTATACAAACTTGTTCCTACCTAGTAACTTGCATCTTTGAATGAGAATGTGCTTGCTTGCAGCAACGTGCTATATGTTCTGAATGCCCGAATAGGGAATCTGTGTCAAAACTTTGTTAGGAATTATGTGATCCTTACTAGCTGGAAGTAAGGGAGATGGGGCATGAAGTTATTTCTAGGAGTTGGACACATACCAAGTTTAGCTCAGTTCTGGGCATCTTTGAAATACCTATACAAACTTGTTCCTACCTAGTAACTTGCATCTTTGAATGAGAATGTGCTTGCTTGCAGCAACGTGCTATATGTTCTGAATGCCCGAATTGGGAATCTGTGTCAAAACTTTGTTAGGAATTATGTGATCCTTACTAGCTGGAAGTAAGGGAGATGGAGCATGAAGTTATTTCTAGGAGTTGGACACATACCAAGTTTAGCTCAGTTCTGGGCATCTTTGAAATACGTATACAAACTTGTTCCTACATAGTAACTTGCATCTTTGAATGAGAATGTGCTTGCTTGCAGCAACGTGCTATATGTTCTGAATGCCCGAATTGGGAATCTGTGTCAAAACTTTGTTAGGAATTATGTGATCCTTACTAGCTGGAAGTAAGGGAGATGGGGCATGAAGTTATTTCTAGGAGTTGGACACATACCAAGTTTAGCTCAGTTCTGGGCATCTTTGAAATACCTATACAAACTTGTTCCTACCTAGTAACTTGCATCTTTGAATGAGAATGTGCTTGCTTGCAGCAACGTGCTATATGTTCTGAATGCCCGAATTGGGAATCTGTGTCAAAACTTTGTTAGGAATTATGTGATCCTTACTAGCTGGAAGTAAGGGAGATGGGGCATGAAGTTATTTCTAGGAGTTGGAGACATACCAAGTTTAGCTCAGTTCTGGGCATCTTTGAAATACCTATACAAACTTGTTCCTACATAGTAACTTGCATCTTTGAATGAGAATGTGCTTGCTTGCAGCAACGTGCTATATGTTCTGAATGCCCGAATTGGGAATCTGTGTCAAAACTTTGTTAGGAATTATGTGATCCTTACTAGCTGGAAGTAAGGGAGATGGGGCATGAAGTTATTTCTAGGAGTTGGACACATACCTAGTTTAGCTCAGTTCTGGGCATCTTTGAAATACCTATACAAACTTGTTCCTACATAGTAACTTGCAACTTTGAATGAGAATGTGCTTGCTTGCAGCAACGTGCTATATGTTCTGAATGCCCGAATAGGGAATCTGTGTCAAAACTTTGTTAGGAATTATGTGATCCTTACTAGCTGGAAGTAAGGGAGATGGGGCATGAAGTTATTTCTAGGAGTTGGACACATACCAAGTTTAGCTCAGTTCTGGGCATCTTTGAAATACCTATACAAACTTGTTCCTACATAGTAACTTGCATCTTTGAATGAGAATGTGCTTGCTTGCAGCAACGTGCTATATGTTCTGAATGCCCGAATTGGGAATCTGTGTCAAAACTTTGTTAGGAATTATGTGATCCTTACTAGCTGGAAGTAAGGGAGATGGGGCATGAAGTTATTTCTAGGAGTTGGACACATACCAAGTTTAGCTCAGTTCTGGGCATCTTTGAAATACCTATACAAACTTGTTCCTACCTAGTAACTTGCATCTTTGAATGAGAATGTGCTTGCTTACAGCAACGTGCTATATGTTCTGAATGCCCGAATTGGGAATCTGTGTCAAAAGTTTGTTAGGAATTATGTGATCCTTACTAGCTGGAAGTAAGGGAGATGGGGCATGAAGTTATTTCTAGGAGTTGGACACATACCAAGTTTAGCTCAGTTCTGGGCATCTTTGAAATACCTATACAAACTTGTTCCTACATAGTAACTTGCAACTTTGAATGAGAATCTGCTTGCTTACAGCAACGTGCTATATGTTCTGAATGCCCGAATTGGGAATCTGTGTCAAAACTTTGTTAGGAATTATGTGATCCTTACTAGCTGGAAGTAAGGGAGATGGGGCATGAAGTTATTTCTAGGAGTTGGACACATACCAAGTTTAGCTCAGTTCTGGGCATCTTTGAAATACCTATACAAACTTGTTCCTACATAGTAACTTGCAAATTGAATGACAATGTGCTTGCTTACAGCAACGTGCTATATGTTCTGAATGCCCGAATTGGGAATCTGTGTCAAAACTTTGTTAGGAATTATGTGATCCTTACTAGCTGGAAGTAAGGGAGATGGGGCATGAAGTTATTTCTAGGAGTTGGACACATACCAAGTTTAGCTCAGTTCTGGGCATCTTTGAAATACCTATACAAACTTGTTCCTACATAGTAACTTGCATCTTTGAATGAGAATGTGCTTGCTTGCAGCAACGTGCTATATGTTCTGAATGCCCGAATTGGGAATCTGTGTCAAAACTTTGTTAGGAATTATGTGATCCTTACTAGCTGGAAGTAAGGGAGATGGGGCATGAAGTTATTTCTAGGAGTTGGACACATACCTAGTTTAGCTCAGTTCTGGGCATCTTTGAAATACCTATACAAACTTGTTCCTACATAGTAACTTGCAACTTTGAATGAGAATGTGCTTGCTTGCAGCAACGTGCTATATGTTCTGAATGCCCGAATAGGGAATCTGTGTCAAAACTTTGTTAGGAATTATGTGATCCTTACTAGCTGGAAGTAAGGGAGATGGGGCATGAAGTTATTTCTAGGAGTTGGACACATACCAAGTTTAGCTCAGTTCTGGGCATCTTTGAAATACCTATACAAACTTGTTCCTACATAGTAACTTGCATCTTTGAATGAGAATGTGCTTGCTTGCAGCAACGTGCTATATGTTCTGAATGCCCGAATTGGGAATCTGTGTCAAAACTTTGTTAGGAATTATGTGATCCTTACTAGCTGGAAGTAAGGGAGATGGGGCATGAAGTTATTTCTAGGAGTTGGACACATACCAAGTTTAGCTCAGTTCTGGGCATCTTTGAAATACCTATACAAACTTGTTCCTACCTAGTAACTTGCATCTTTGAATGAGAATGTGCTTGCTTACAGCAACGTGCTATATGTTCTGAATGCCCGAATTGGGAATCTGTGTCAAAAGTTTGTTAGGAATTATGTGATCCTTACTAGCTGGAAGTAAGGGAGATGGGGCATGAAGTTATTTCTAGGAGTTGGACACATACCAAGTTTAGCTCAGTTCTGGGCATCTTTGAAATACCTATACAAACTTGTTCCTACATAGTAACTTGCAACTTTGAATGAGAATCTGCTTGCTTACAGCAACGTGCTATATGTTCTGAATGCCCGAATTGGGAATCTGTGTCAAAACTTTGTTAGGAATTATGTGATCCTTACTAGCTGGAAGTAAGGGAGATGGGGCATGAAGTTATTTCTAGGAGTTGGACACATACCAAGTTTAGCTCAGTTCTGGGCATCTTTGAAATACCTATACAAACTTGTTCCTACATAGTAACTTGCAAATTGAATGACAATGTGCTTGCTTACAGCAACGTGCTATATGTTCTGAATGCCCGAATTGGGAATCTGTGTCAAAACTTTGTTAGGAATTATGTGATCCTTACTAGCTGGAAGTAAGGGAGATGGGGCATGAAGTTATTTCTAGGAGTTGGACACATACCAAGTTTAGCTCAGTTCTGGGCATCTTTGAAATACCTATACAAACTTGTTCCTACCTAGTAACTTGCATCTTTGAATGAGAATGTGCTTGCTTACAGCAACGTGCTATATGTTCTGAATGCCCGAATTGGGAATCTGTGTCAAAAGTTTGTTAGGAATTATGTGATCCTTACTAGCTGGAAGTAAGGGAGATGGGGCATGAAGTTATTTCTAGGAGTTGGACACATACCAAGTTTAGCTCAGTTCTGGGCATCTTTGAAATACCTATACAAACTTGTTCCTACATAGTAACTTGCAACTTTGAATGAGAATCTGCTTGCTTACAGCAACGTGCTATATGTTCTGAATGCCCGAATTGGGAATCTGTGTCAAAACTTTGTTAGGAATTATGTGATCCTTACTAGCTGGAAGTAAGGGAGATGGGGCATGAAGTTATTTCTAGGAGTTGGACACATACCAAGTTTAGCTCAGTTCTGGGCATCTTTGAAATACCTATACAAACTTGTTCCTACATAGTAACTTGCAAATTGAATGACAATGTGCTTGCTTACAGCAACGTGCTATATGTTCTGAATGCCCGAATTGGGAATCTGTGTCAAAACTTTGTTAGGAATTATGTGATCCTTACTAGCTGGAAGTAAGGGAGATGGGGCATGAAGTTATTTCTAGGAGTTGGACACATACCAAGTTTAGCTCAGTTCTGGGCATCTTTGAAATACCTATACAAACTTGTTCCTACATAGTAACTTGCATCTTTGAATGAGAATGTGCTTGCTTGCAGCAACGTGCTATATGTTCTGAATGCCCGAATTGGGAATCTGTGTCAAAACTTTGTTAGGAATTATGTGATCCTTACTAGCTGGAAGTAAGGGAGATGGGGCATGAAGTTATTTCTAGGAGTTGGACACATACCTAGTTTAGCTCAGTTCTGGGCATCTTTGAAATACCTATACAAACTTGTTCCTACATAGTAACTTGCAACTTTGAATGAGAATGTGCTTGCTTGCAGCAACGTGCTATATGTTCTGAATGCCCGAATAGGGAATCTGTGTCAAAACTTTGTTAGGAATTATGTGATCCTTACTAGCTGGAAGTAAGGGAGATGGGGCATGAAGTTATTTCTAGGAGTTGGACACATACCAAGTTTAGCTCAGTTCTGGGCATCTTTGAAATACCTATACAAACTTGTTCCTACATAGTAACTTGCATCTTTGAATGAGAATGTGCTTGCTTGCAGCAACGTGCTATATGTTCTGAATGCCCGAATTGGGAATCTGTGTCAAAACTTTGTTAGGAATTATGTGATCCTTACTAGCTGGAAGTAAGGGAGATGGGGCATGAAGTTATTTCTAGGAGTTGGACACATACCAAGTTTAGCTCAGTTCTGGGCATCTTTGAAATACCTATACAAACTTGTTCCTACCTAGTAACTTGCATCTTTGAATGAGAATGTGCTTGCTTACAGCAACGTGCTATATGTTCTGAATGCCCGAATTGGGAATCTGTGTCAAAACTTTGTTAGGAATTATGTGATCCTTACTAGCTGGAAGTAAGGGAGATGGGGCATGAAGTTATTTCTAGGAGTTGGACACATACCAAGTTTAGCTCAGTTCTGGGCATCTTTGAAATACCTATACAAACTTGTTCCTACATAGTAACTTGCAACTTTGAATGAGAATCTGCTTGCTTACAGCAACGTGCTATATGTTCTGAATGCCCGAATTGGGAATCTGTGTCAAAACTTTGTTAGGAATTATGTGATCCTTACTAGCTGGAAGTAAGGGAGATGGGGCATGAAGTTATTTCTAGGAGTTGGACACATACCAAGTTTAGCTCAGTTCTGGGCATCTTTGAAATACCTATACAAACTTGTTCCTACATAGTAACTTGCAAATTGAATGACAATGTGCTTGCTTACAGCAACGTGCTATATGTTCTGAATGCCCGAATTGGGAATCTGTGTCAAAACTTTGTTAGGAATTATGTGATCCTTACTAGCTGGAAGTAAGGGAGATGGGGCATGAAGTTATTTCTAGGAGTTGGACACATACCAAGTTTAGCTCAGTTCTGGGCATCTTTGAAATACCTATACAAACTTGTTCCTACATAGTAACTTGCAACTTTGAATGAGAATGTGCTTGCTTACAGCAACGTGCTATATGTTCTGAATGCCCGAATTGGGAATCTGTGTCAAATCTTTCTTAGGAATTATGTGATCCTTACTAGCTGGAAGTAAGGGAGATGGGGCATGAAGTTATTTCTAGGAGTTGGACACATACCAAGTTTAGCTCAGTTCTGGGCATCTTTGAAATACCTATACAAACTTGTTCCTACATAGTAACTTGCAACTTTGAATGAGAATCTGCTTGCTTACAGCAACGTGCTATATGTTCTGAATGCCCGAATTGGGAATCTGTGTCAAAACTTTGTTAGGAATTATGTGATCCTTACTAGCTGGAAGTAAGGGAGATGGGGCATGAAGTTATTTCTAGGAGTTGGACACATACCAAGTTTAGCTCAGTTCTGGGCATCTTTGAAATACCTATACAAACTTGTTCCTACATAGTAACTTGCAAATTGAATGACAATGTGCTTGCTTACAGCAACGTGCTATATGTTCTGAATGCCCGAATTGGGAATCTGTGTCAAAACTTTGTTAGGAATTATGTGATCCTTACTAGCTGGAAGTAAGGGAGATGGGGCATGAAGTTATTTCTAGGAGTTGGACACATACCAAGTTTAGCTCAGTTCTGTGCATCTTTGAAATACCTATACAAACTTGTTCCTACATAGTAACTTGCAACTTTGAATGAGAATGTGCTTGCTTACAGCAACGTGCTATATGTTCTGAATGCCCGAATTGGGAATCTGTGTCAAAACTTTGTTAGGAATTATGTGATCCTTACTAGCTGGAAGTAAGGGAGATGGGGCATGAAGTTATTTCTAGGAGTTGGACACATACCAAGTTTAGCTCAGTTCTGGGCATCTTTGAAATACCTATACAAACTTGTTAATACATAGTAACTTGCATCTTTGAATGAGAATGTGCTTGCTTACAGCAACGTGCTATATGTTCTGAATGCCCGAATTGGGAATCTGTGTCAAAACTTTGTTAGGAATTATGTGATCCTTACTAGCTGGAAGTAAGGGAGATGGGGCATGAAGTTATATCTAGGAGTTGGACACATACCAAGTTTAGCTCAGTTCTGGGCATCTTTGAAATACCTATACAAACTTGTTCCTACATAGTAACTTGCATCTTTGAATGAGAATGTGCTTGCTTACAGCAACGTGCTATATGTTCTGAATGCCCGAATTGGCAATCTGTGTCAAAACTTTGTTAGGAAATATGTGATCCTTACTAGCTGGAAGTAAGGGAGATGGGGCATGAAGTTATTTCTAGGAGTTGGACACATACCAAGTTTAGCTCAGTTCTGGGCATCTTTGAAATACCTATACAAACTTCTTCCTACATACTAACTTGCAACTTTGAATGAGAATGTGCTTGCTTGCAGCAACGTGCTATATGTTCTGAATGCCCGAATTGGGAATCTGTGTCAAAACTTTGTTAGGAATTATGTGATCCTTACTAGCTGGAAGTAAGGGAGATGGGGCATGAAGTTATTTCTAGGAGTTGGACACATACCAAGTTTAGCTCAGTTCTGGGCATCTTTGAAATACCTATACAAACTTGTTCCTACATAGTAACTTGCATCTTTGAATGAGAATGTGCTTGCTTGCAGCAACGTGCTATATGTTCTGAATGCCCGAATAGGGAATCTGTGTTAAACTTTGTTAGGAATTATGTGATCCTTAGAAGCTGGAAGTAAGGGAGATGGGGCATGAAGTTATTTCTAGGAGTTGGACACATACCAAGTTTAGCTCAGTTCTGGGCATCTTTGAAATACCTATACAAACTTTTTCCTACATAGTAACTTGCAACTTTGAATGAGAATGTGCTTGCTTACAGCAACGTGCTATATGTTCTGAATGCCCGAATTAGGAATCTGTGTCAAAACTTTGTTAGGAATTATGTGATCCTTACTAGCTGGAAGTAAGGGAGATGGGGCATGAAGTTATTTCTAGGAGTTGGACACATACCAAGTTTAGCTCAGTTCTGGGCATCTTTGAAATACCTATACTAACTTGTTCCTACCTAGTAACTTGCATCTTTGAATGAGAATGTGCTTGCTTACAGCAACGTGCTATATGTTCTGAATGCCCGAATTGGGAATCTGTGTCAAAACTTTGTTAGGAATTATGTGATCCTTACTAGCTGGAAGTAAGGGAGATGGGGCATGAAGTTATTTCTAGGAGTTGGACACATACCAAGTTTAGCTCAGTTCTGGGCATCTTTGAAATACCTATACAAACTTGTTCCTACCTAGTAACTTGCATCTTTGAATGAGAATCTGCTTGCTTACAGCAACGTGCTATATGTTCTGAATGCCCGAATTGGGAATCTGTGTCAAAACTTTGTTAGGAATTATGTCATCCTTACTAGCTGGAAGTAAGGGAGATGGGGCATGAAGTTATTTCTAGGAGTTGGACACATACCAAGTTTAGCTCAGTTCTGGGCATCTTTGAAATACCTATACAAACTTGTTCCTACATAGTAACTTGCAACTTTGAATGAAAATGTGCTTGCTTACAGCAACGTGCTATATGTTCTGAATGCCCGAATTGGGAATCTGTGTCAAAACTTTGTTAGGAATTATGTCATCCTTACTAGCTGGAAGTAAGGGAGATGGGGCATGAAGTTATTTCTAGGAGTTGGACACATACCTAGTTTAGCTCAGTTCTGGGCATCTTTGAAATACCTATACAAACTTGTTCCCACATAGTATCTTGCAACTTTGAATGAGAATCTGCTTGCTTACAGCAACGTGCTATATGTTCTGAATGCCCGAATAGGGAATCTGTGTCAAAACTTTGTTAGGAATTATGTGATCCTTACTAGCTGGAAGTAAGGGAGATGGGGCATGAAGTTATTTCTAGGAGTTGGACACATACCAAGTTTAGCTCAGTTCTGGGCCTCTTTGAAATACCTATACAAACTTGTTCCTACATAGAAACTAGCATCTTTGAATGAGAATGTGCTTGCTTACAGCAACGTGCTATATGTTCTGAATGCCCGAATTGGGAGTCTGTGTCAAAACTTTGTTAGGAATTATGTGATCCTTACTAGCTGGAAGTAAGGGAGATGGGGCATGAAGTTATTTCTAGGAGTTGGACACATACCAAGTTTAGCTCAGTTCTGGGCATCTTTGAAATACCTATACAAACTTGTTCCTACATAGTAACTTGCATCTTTGAATGAGAATGTGCTTGCTTACAGCAACGTGCTATATGTTCTGAATGCCCGAATTGGGAATCTGTGTCAAAACTTTGTTAGGAATTATGTGATCCTTACTAGCTGGAAGTAAGGGAGATGGGGCATGAAGTTATTTCTTGGAGTTGGACACATACCAAGTTTAGCTCAGTTCTGGGCATCTTTGAAATACCTATACAAACTTGTTCCTACATAGTAACTTGCAACTTTGAATGAGAATGTGCTTGCTTGCAGCAACGTGCTATATGTTCTGAATGCCCGAATAGGGAATCTGTGTCAAACCTTTGTTAGGAATTATGTGATCCTTACTAACTGGAAGTAAGGGAGATGGAGCATGAAGTTATTTCTAGGAGTTGGACACATACCAAGTTTAGCTCACTTCTGGGCATCTTTGAAATACCTATACAAACTTGTTCCTACCTAGTAACTTGCATCTTTGAATGAGAATGTGCTTGCTTACAGCAACGTGCTATATGTTCTGAATGCCCGAATTGGGAATCTGTGTCAAAACTTTGTTAGGAATTATGTGATCCTTACTAGCTGGAAGTAAGGGAGATGGGGCATGAAGTTATTTCTAGGAGTTGGACACATACCAAGTTTAGCTCAGTTCTGGGCATCTTTGAAATACCTATACAAACTTGTTCCTACATAGTAACTTGCAAGTTTGAATGAGAATGTGCTTGCTTACAGCAACGTGCTATATGTTCTGAATGCCCGAATTGGGAATCTGTGTCAAAACTTTGTTAGGAATTATGTGATCCTTACTAGCTGGAAGTAAGGGAGATGGGGCATGAAGTTATTTCTAGGAGTTGGACACATACCAAGTTTAGCTCAGTTCTGGGCATCTTTGAAATACCTATACAAACTTGTTCCTACATAGTAACTTGCAACTTTGAATGAGAATCTGCTTGCTTACAGCAACGTGCTATATGTTCTGAATGCCCGAATTGGGAATCTGTGTCAAAACTTTGTTAGGAATTATGTGATCCTTACTAGCTGGAAGTAAGGGAGATGGGGCATGAAGTTATTTCTAGGAGTTGGACACATACCAAGTTTAGCTCAGTTCTGGGCATCTTTGAAATACCTATACAAACTTCTTCCTACATACTAACTTGCAACTTTGAATGAGAATGTGCTTGCTTGCAGCAACGTGCTATATGTTCTGAATGCCCGAATAGGGAATCTGTGTCAAAACTTTGTTAGGAATTATGTGATCCTTACTAGCTGGAAGTAAGGGAGATGGGGCATGAAGTTATTTCTAGGAGTTGGACACATACCAAGTTTAGCTCAGTTCTGGGCATCTTTGAAATACCTATACAAACTTGTTCCTACATAGTACTTGAATCTTTGAATGAGAATGTGCTTGCTTGCAGCAACGTGCTATATGTTCTGAATGCCCGAATTGGGAATCTGTGTCAAAACTTTGTTAGGAATTATGTGATCCTTACTAGCTGGAAGTAAGGGAGATGGGGCATGAAGTTATTTCTAGGAGTTGGACACATACCTAGTTTAGCTCAGTTCTGGGCATCTTTGAAATACCTATACAAACTTGTTCCTACGTAGTAACTTGCAACTTTGAATGAGAATGTGCTTGCTTGCAGCAACGTGCTATATGTTCTGAATGCCCGAATTGGGAATCTGTGTCAAAACTTTGTTAGGAATTATGTGATCCTTACTAGCTGGAAGTAAGGGAGATGGGGGCATGAAGTTATTTCTAGGAGTTGGACACATACCAAGTTTAGCTCAGTTCTGGGCATCTTTGAAATACCTATACAAACTTGTTCCTACATAGTAACTTGCATCTTTCAATGAGAATGTGCTTGCTTGCAGCAACGTGCTATATGTTCTGAATGCCCGAATTGGGAATCTGTGTCAAAACTTTGTTAGGAATTATGTGATCCTTACTAGCTGTAAGTAAGTGAGATGGGGCATGAAGTTATTTCTAGGAGTTGGACACATACCTAGTTTAGCTCAGTTCTGGGCATCTTTGAAATACCTATACAAACTTGTTCCTACATAGTAACTTGCAACTTTGAATGAGAATGTGCTTGCTTGCAGCAACGTGCTATATGTTCTGAATGCCCGAATTGGGAATCTGTGTCAAAACTTTGTTAGGAATTATGTGATCCTTACTAGCTGGAAGTAAGGGAGATGGGGCATGAAGTTATTTCTAGGAGTTGGACACATACCAAGTTTAGCTCAGTTCTGGGCATCTTTGAAATACCTATACAAACTTGTTCCTACCTAGTAACTTGCATCTTTGAATGAGAATCTGCTTGCTTACAGCAACGTGCTATATGTTCTGAATGCCCGAATTGGGAATCTGTGTCAAAACTTTGTTAGGAATTATGTCATCCTTACTAGCTGGAAGTAAGGGAGATGGGGCATGAAGTTATTTCTAGGAGTTGGACACATACCAAGTTTAGCTCAGTTCTGGGCATCTTTGAAATACCTATACAAACTTGTTCCTACATAGTAACTTGCAACTTTGAATGAAAATGTGCTTGCTTACAGCAACGTGCTATATGTTCTGAATGCCCGAATTGGGAATCTGTGTCAAAACTTTGTTAGGAATTATGTCATCCTTACTAGCTGGAAGTAAGGGAGATGGGGCATGAAGTTATTTCTAGGAGTTGGACACATACCTAGTTTAGCTCAGTTCTGGGCATCTTTGAAATACCTATACAAACTTGTTCCCACATAGTATCTTGCAACTTTGAATGAGAATCTGCTTGCTTACAGCAACGTGCTATATGTTCTGAATGCCCGAATAGGGAATCTGTGTCAAAACTTTGTTAGGAATTATGTGATCCTTACTAGCTGGAAGTAAGGGAGATGGGGCATGAAGTTATTTCTAGGAGTTGGACACATACCAAGTTTAGCTCAGTTCTGGGCCTCTTTGAAATACCTATACAAACTTGTTCCTACATAGAAACTAGCATCTTTGAATGAGAATGTGCTTGCTTACAGCAACGTGCTATATGTTCTGAATGCCCGAATTGGGAGTCTGTGTCAAAACTTTGTTAGGAATTATGTGATCCTTACTAGCTGGAAGTAAGGGAGATGGGGCATGAAGTTATTTCTAGGAGTTGGACACATACCAAGTTTAGCTCAGTTCTGGGCATCTTTGAAATACCTATACAAACTTGTTCCTACATAGTAACTTGCATCTTTGAATGAGAATGTGCTTGCTTACAGCAACGTGCTATATGTTCTGAATGCCCGAATTGGGAATCTGTGTCAAAACTTTGTTAGGAATTATGTGATCCTTACTAGCTGGAAGTAAGGGAGATGGGGCATGAAGTTATTTCTTGGAGTTGGACACATACCAAGTTTAGCTCAGTTCTGGGCATCTTTGAAATACCTATACAAACTTGTTCCTACATAGTAACTTGCAACTTTGAATGAGAATGTGCTTGCTTGCAGCAACGTGCTATATGTTCTGAATGCCCGAATAGGGAATCTGTGTCAAACCTTTGTTAGGAATTATGTGATCCTTACTAACTGGAAGTAAGGGAGATGGAGCATGAAGTTATTTCTAGGAGTTGGACACATACCAAGTTTAGCTCACTTCTGGGCATCTTTGAAATACCTATACAAACTTGTTCCTACCTAGTAACTTGCATCTTTGAATGAGAATGTGCTTGCTTACAGCAACGTGCTATATGTTCTGAATGCCCGAATTGGGAATCTGTGTCAAAACTTTGTTAGGAATTATGTGATCCTTACTAGCTGGAAGTAAGGGAGATGGGGCATGAAGTTATTTCTAGGAGTTGGACACATACCAAGTTTAGCTCAGTTCTGGGCATCTTTGAAATACCTATACAAACTTGTTCCTACATAGTAACTTGCAAGTTTGAATGAGAATGTGCTTGCTTACAGCAACGTGCTATATGTTCTGAATGCCCGAATTGGGAATCTGTGTCAAAACTTTGTTAGGAATTATGTGATCCTTACTAGCTGGAAGTAAGGGAGATGGGGCATGAAGTTATTTCTAGGAGTTGGACACATACCAAGTTTAGCTCAGTTCTGGGCATCTTTGAAATACCTATACAAACTTGTTCCTACATAGTAACTTGCAACTTTGAATGAGAATCTGCTTGCTTACAGCAACGTGCTATATGTTCTGAATGCCCGAATTGGGAATCTGTGTCAAAACTTTGTTAGGAATTATGTGATCCTTACTAGCTGGAAGTAAGGGAGATGGGGCATGAAGTTATTTCTAGGAGTTGGACACATACCAAGTTTAGCTCAGTTCTGGGCATCTTTGAAATACCTATACAAACTTCTTCCTACATACTAACTTGCAACTTTGAATGAGAATGTGCTTGCTTGCAGCAACGTGCTATATGTTCTGAATGCCCGAATAGGGAATCTGTGTCAAAACTTTGTTAGGAATTATGTGATCCTTACTAGCTGGAAGTAAGGGAGATGGGGCATGAAGTTATTTCTAGGAGTTGGACACATACCAAGTTTAGCTCAGTTCTGGGCATCTTTGAAATACCTATACAAACTTGTTCCTACATAGTACTTGAATCTTTGAATGAGAATGTGCTTGCTTGCAGCAACGTGCTATATGTTCTGAATGCCCGAATTGGGAATCTGTGTCAAAACTTTGTTAGGAATTATGTGATCCTTACTAGCTGGAAGTAAGGGAGATGGGGCATGAAGTTATTTCTAGGAGTTGGACACATACCTAGTTTAGCTCAGTTCTGGGCATCTTTGAAATACCTATACAAACTTGTTCCTACGTAGTAACTTGCAACTTTGAATGAGAATGTGCTTGCTTGCAGCAACGTGCTATATGTTCTGAATGCCCGAATTGGGAATCTGTGTCAAAACTTTGTTAGGAATTATGTGATCCTTACTAGCTGGAAGTAAGGGAGATGGGGGCATGAAGTTATTTCTAGGAGTTGGACACATACCAAGTTTAGCTCAGTTCTGGGCATCTTTGAAATACCTATACAAACTTGTTCCTACATAGTAACTTGCATCTTTCAATGAGAATGTGCTTGCTTGCAGCAACGTGCTATATGTTCTGAATGCCCGAATTGGGAATCTGTGTCAAAACTTTGTTAGGAATTATGTGATCCTTACTAGCTGTAAGTAAGTGAGATGGGGCATGAAGTTATTTCTAGGAGTTGGACACATACCTAGTTTAGCTCAGTTCTGGGCATCTTTGAAATACCTATACAAACTTGTTCCTACATAGTAACTTGCAACTTTGAATGAGAATGTGCTTGCTTGCAGCAACGTGCTATATGTTCTGAATGCCCGAATTGGGAATCTGTGTCAAAACATTGTTAGGAATTATGTGATCCTTACTAGCTTGAAGTAAGGGAGATGGGGCATGAAGTTATTTCTAGGAGTTGGACACATACCAAGTTTAGCTCAGTTCTGGGCATCTTTGAAATACCTATACAAACTTGTTCCTACATAGTAACTTGCATCTTTGAATGAGAATGTGCTTGCTTGCAGCAACGTGCTATATGTTCTGAATGCCCGAATTGGGAATCTGTGTCAAAACTTTGTTAGGAATTATGTGATCCTTACTAGCTGGAAGTAAGGGAGATGGGGCATGAAGTTATTTCTAGGAGTTGGACACATACCAAGTTTAGCTCAGTTCTGGGCATCTTTGAAATACCTATACAAACTTGTTCCTACCTAGTAACTTGCATCTTTGAATGAGAATGTGCTTGCTTACAGCAACGTGCTATATGTTCTGAATGCCCGAATTGGGAATCTGTGTCAAAACTTTGTTAGGATTTATGTGATCCTTACTAGCTGGAAGTAAGGGAGATGGGGCATGAAGTTATTTCTAGGAGTTGGACACATACCAAGTTTAGCTCAGTTCTGGGCATCTTTGAAATACCTATACAAACTTGTTAATACATAGTAACTTGCATCTTTGAATGAGAATGTGCTTGCTTACAGCAACGTGCTATATGTTCTGAATGCCCGAATTGGGAATCTGTGTCAAAACTTTGTTAGGAAATATGTGATCCTTACTAGCTGGAAGTAAGGGAGATGGGGCATGAAGTTATTTCTAGGAGTTGGACACATACCAAGTTTAGCTCAGTTCTGGGCATCTTTGAAATACCTATACAAACTTCTTCCTACATACTAACTTGCAACTTTGAATGAGAATGTGCTTGCTTGCAGCAACGTGCTATATGTTCTGAATGCCCGAATTGGGAATCTGTGTCAAAACTTTGTTAGGAATTATGTGATCCTTACTAGCTGGAAGTAAGGGAGATGGGGCATGAAGTTATTTCTAGGAGTTGGACACATACCAAGTTTAGCTCAGTTCTGGGCATCTTTGAAATACCTATACAAACTTGTTCCTACATAGTAACTTGCATCTTTGAATGAGAATGTGCTTGCTTGCAGCAACGTGCTATATGTTCTGAATGCCCGAATAGGGAATCTGTGTCAAAACTTTGTTAGGAATTATGTGATCCTTACAAGCTGGAAGTAAGGGAGATGGGGCATGAAGTTATTTCTAGGAGTTGGACACATACCAAGTTTAGCTCAGTTCTGGGCATCTTTGAAATACCTATACAAACTTTTTCCTACATAGTAACTTGCAACTTTGAATGAGAATGTGCTTGCTTACAGCAACGTGCTATATGTTCTGAATGCCCGAAATAGGAATCTGTGTCAAAACTTTGTTAGGAATTATGTGATCCTTACTAGCTGGAAGTAAGGGAGATGGGGCATGAAGTTATTTCTAGGAGTTGGACACATACCAAGTTTAGCTCAGTTCTGGGCATCTTTGAAATACCTATACAAACTTTTTCCTACATAGTAACTTGCAACTTTGAATGAGAATGTGCTTGCTTACAGCAACGTGCTATATGTTCTGAATGCCCGAATTAGGAATCTGTGTCAAAACTTTGTTAGGAATTATGTGATCCTTACTAGCTGGAAGTAAGGGAGATGGGGCATGAAGTTATTTCTAGGAGTTGGACACATACCAAGTTTAGCTCAGTTCTGGGCATCTTTGAAATACCTATACTAACTTGTTCCTACCTAGTAACTTGCATCTTTGAATGAGAATGTGCTTGCTTACAGCAACGTGCTATATGTTCTGAATGCCCGAATTGGGAATCTGTGTCAAAACTTTGTTAGGAATTATGTGATCCTTACTAGCTGGAAGTAAGGGAGATGGGGCATGAAGTTATTTCTAGGAGTTGGACACATACCAAGTTTAGCTCAGTTCTGGGCATCTTTGAAATACCTATACAAACTTGTTCCTACCTAGTAACTTGCATCTTTGAATGAGAATCTGCTTGCTTACAGCAACGTGCTATATGTTCTGAATGACCGAATTGGGAATCTGTGTCAAAACTTTGTTAGGAATTATGTGATCCTTACTAGCTGGAAGTAAGGGAGATGGGGCATGAAGTTATTTCTAGGAGTTGGACACATACCAAGTTTAGCTCAGTTCTGGGCATCTTTGAAATACCTATACAAACTTGTTCCTACCTAGTAACTTGCATCTTTGAATGAGAATCTGCTTGCTTACAGCAACGTGCTATATGTTCTGAATGCCCGAATTGGGAATCTGTGTCAAAACTTTGTTAGGAATTATGTCATCCTTACTAGCTGGAAGTAAGGGAGATGGGGCATGAAGTTATTTCTAGGAGTTGGACACATACCAAGTTTAGCTCAGTTCTGGGCATCTTTGAAATACCTATACAAACTTGTTCCTACATAGTAACTTGCAACTTTGAATGAAAATGTGCTTGCTTACAGCAACGTGCTATATGTTCTGAATGCCCGAATTGGGAATCTGTGTCAAAACTTTGTTAGGAATTATGTCATCCTTACTAGCTGGAAGTAAGGGAGATGGGGCATGAAGTTATTTCTAGGAGTTGGACACATACCTAGTTTAGCTCAGTTCTGGGCATCTTTGAAATACCTATACAAACTTGTTCCCACATAGTATCTTGCAACTTTGAATGAGAATCTGCTTGCTTACAGCAACGTGCTATATGTTCTGAATGCCCGAATAGGGAATCTGTGTCAAAACTTTGTTAGGAATTATGTGATCCTTACTAGCTGGAAGTAAGGGAGATGGGGCATGAAGTTATTTCTAGGAGTTGGACACATACCAAGTTTAGCTCAGTTCTGGGCCTCTTTGAAATACCTATACAAACTTGTTCCTACATAGAAACTAGCATCTTTGAATGAGAATGTGCTTGCTTACAGCAACGTGCTATATGTTCTGAATGCCCGAATTGGGAGTCTGTGTCAAAACTTTGTTAGGAATTATGTGATCCTTACTAGCTGGAAGTAAGGGAGATGGGGCATGAAGTTATTTCTAGGAGTTGGACACATACCAAGTTTAGCTCAGTTCTGGGCATCTTTGAAATACCTATACAAACTTGTTCCTACATAGTAACTTGCATCTTTGAATGAGAATGTGCTTGCTTACAGCAACGTGCTATATGTTCTGAATGCCCGAATTGGGAATCTGTGTCAAAACTTTGTTAGGAATTATGTGATCCTTACTAGCTGGAAGTAAGGGAGATGGGGCATGAAGTTATTTCTTGGAGTTGGACACATACCAAGTTTAGCTCAGTTCTGGGCATCTTTGAAATACCTATACAAACTTGTTCCTACATAGTAACTTGCAACTTTGAATGAGAATGTGCTTGCTTGCAGCAACGTGCTATATGTTCTGAATGCCCGAATAGGGAATCTGTGTCAAACCTTTGTTAGGAATTATGTGATCCTTACTAACTGGAAGTAAGGGAGATGGAGCATGAAGTTATTTCTAGGAGTTGGACACATACCAAGTTTAGCTCACTTCTGGGCATCTTTGAAATACCTATACAAACTTGTTCCTACCTAGTAACTTGCATCTTTGAATGAGAATGTGCTTGCTTACAGCAACGTGCTATATATTCTGAATGCCCGAATTGGGAATCTGTGTCAAAACTTTGTTAGGAATTATGTGATCCTTACTAGCTGGAAGTAAGGGAGATGGGGCATGAAGTTATTTCTAGGAGTTGGACACATACCAAGTTTAGCTCAGTTCTGGGCATCTTTGAAATACCTATACAAACTTGTTCCTACATAGTAACTTGCAAGTTTGAATGAGAATGTGCTTGCTTACAGCAACGTGCTATATGTTCTGAATGCCCGAATTGGGAATCTGTGTCAAAACTTTGTTAGGAATTATGTGATCCTTACTAGCTGGAAGTAAGGGAGATGGGGCATGAAGTTATTTCTAGGAGTTGGACACATACCAAGTTTAGCTCAGTTCTGGGCATCTTTGAAATACCTATACAAACTTGTTCCTACATAGTAACTTGCAACTTTGAATGAGAATCTGCTTGCTTACAGCAACGTGCTATATGTTCTGAATGCCCGAATTGGGAATCTGTGTCAAAACTTTGTTAGGAATTATGTGATCCTTACTAGCTGGAAGTAAGGGAGATGGGGCATGAAGTTATTTCTAGGAGTTGGACACATACCAAGTTTAGCTCAGTTCTGGGCATCTTTGAAATACCTATACAAACTTCTTCCTACATACTAACTTGCAACTTTGAATGAGAATGTGCTTGCTTGCAGCAACGTGCTATATGTTCTGAATGCCCGAATAGGGAATCTGTGTCAAAACTTTGTTAGGAATTATGTGATCCTTACTAGCTGGAAGTAAGGGAGATGGGGCATGAAGTTATTTCTAGGAGTTGGACACATACCAAGTTTAGCTCAGTTCTGGGCATCTTTGAAATACCTATACAAACTTGTTCCTACATAGTACTTGAATCTTTGAATGAGAATGTGCTTGCTTGCAGCAACGTGCTATATGTTCTGAATGCCCGAATTGGGAATCTGTGTCAAAACTTTGTTAGGAATTATGTGATCCTTACTAGCTGGAAGTAAGGGAGATGGGGCATGAAGTTATTTCTAGGAGTTGGACACATACCTAGTTTAGCTCAGTTCTGGGCATCTTTGAAATACCTATACAAACTTGTTCCTACGTAGTAACTTGCAACTTTGAATGAGAATGTGCTTGCTTGCAGCAACGTGCTATATGTTCTGAATGCCCGAATTGGGAATCTGTGTCAAAACTTTGTTAGGAATTATGTGATCCTTACTAGCTGGAAGTAAGGGAGATGGGGGCATGAAGTTATTTCTAGGAGTTGGACACATACCAAGTTTAGCTCAGTTCTGGGCATCTTTGAAATACCTATACAAACTTGTTCCTACATAGTAACTTGCAACTTTGAATGAAAATGTGCTTGCTTACAGCAACGTGCTATATGTTCTGAATGCCCGAATTGGGAATCTGTGTCAAAACTTTGTTAGGAATTATGTCATCCTTACTAGCTGGAAGTAAGGGAGATGGGGCATGAAGTTATTTCTAGGAGTTGGACACATACCTAGTTTAGCTCAGTTCTGGGCATCTTTGAAATACCTATACAAACTTGTTCCCACATAGTATCTTGCAACTTTGAATGAGAATCTGCTTGCTTACAGCAACGTGCTATATGTTCTGAATGCCCGAATAGGGAATCTGTGTCAAAACTTTGTTAGGAATTATGTGATCCTTACTAGCTGGAAGTAAGGGAGATGGGGCATGAAGTTATTTCTAGGAGTTGGACACATACCAAGTTTAGCTCAGTTCTGGGCCTCTTTGAAATACCTATACAAACTTGTTCCTACATAGAAACTAGCATCTTTGAATGAGAATGTGCTTGCTTACAGCAACGTGCTATATGTTCTGAATGCCCGAATTGGGAGTCTGTGTCAAAACTTTGTTAGGAATTATGTGATCCTTACTAGCTGGAAGTAAGGGAGATGGGGCATGAAGTTATTTCTAGGAGTTGGACACATACCAAGTTTAGCTCAGTTCTGGGCATCTTTGAAATACCTATACAAACTTGTTCCTACATAGTAACTTGCATCTTTGAATGAGAATGTGCTTGCTTACAGCAACGTGCTATATGTTCTGAATGCCCGAATTGGGAATCTGTGTCAAAACTTTGTTAGGAATTATGTGATCCTTACTAGCTGGAAGTAAGGGAGATGGGGCATGAAGTTATTTCTTGGAGTTGGACACATACCAAGTTTAGCTCAGTTCTGGGCATCTTTGAAATACCTATACAAACTTGTTCCTACATAGTAACTTGCAACTTTGAATGAGAATGTGCTTGCTTGCAGCAACGTGCTATATGTTCTGAATGCCCGAATAGGGAATCTGTGTCAAACCTTTGTTAGGAATTATGTGATCCTTACTAACTGGAAGTAAGGGAGATGGAGCATGAAGTTATTTCTAGGAGTTGGACACATACCAAGTTTAGCTCACTTCTGGGCATCTTTGAAATACCTATACAAACTTGTTCCTACCTAGTAACTTGCATCTTTGAATGAGAATGTGCTTGCTTACAGCAACGTGCTATATATTCTGAATGCCCGAATTGGGAATCTGTGTCAAAACTTTGTTAGGAATTATGTGATCCTTACTAGCTGGAAGTAAGGGAGATGGGGCATGAAGTTATTTCTAGGAGTTGGACACATACCAAGTTTAGCTCAGTTCTGGGCATCTTTGAAATACCTATACAAACTTGTTCCTACATAGTAACTTGCAAGTTTGAATGAGAATGTGCTTGCTTACAGCAACGTGCTATATGTTCTGAATGCCCGAATTGGGAATCTGTGTCAAAACTTTGTTAGGAATTATGTGATCCTTACTAGCTGGAAGTAAGGGAGATGGGGCATGAAGTTATTTCTAGGAGTTGGACACATACCAAGTTTAGCTCAGTTCTGGGCATCTTTGAAATACCTATACAAACTTGTTCCTACATAGTAACTTGCAACTTTGAATGAGAATCTGCTTGCTTACAGCAACGTGCTATATGTTCTGAATGCCCGAATTGGGAATCTGTGTCAAAACTTTGTTAGGAATTATGTGATCCTTACTAGCTGGAAGTAAGGGAGATGGGGCATGAAGTTATTTCTAGGAGTTGGACACATACCAAGTTTAGCTCAGTTCTGGGCATCTTTGAAATACCTATACAAACTTGTTCCTACATAGTAACTTGCAACTTTGAATGAGAATGTGCTTGCTTGCAGCAACGTGCTATATGTTCTGAATGCCCGAATAGGGAATCTGTGTCAAAACTTTGTTAGGAATTATGTGATCCTTACTAGCTGGAAGTAAGGGAGATGGGGCATGAAGTTATTTCTAGGAGTTGGACACATACCAAGTTTAGCTCAGTTCTGGGCATCTTTGAAATACCTATACAAACTTGTTCCTACATAGTACTTGAATCTTTGAATGAGAATGTGCTTGCTTGCAGCAACGTGCTATATGTTCTGAATGCCCGAATTGGGAATCTGTGTCAAAACTTTGTTAGGAATTATGTGATCCTTACTAGCTGGAAGTAAGGGAGATGGGGCATGAAGTTATTTCTAGGAGTTGGACACATACCTAGTTTAGCTCAGTTCTGGGCATCTTTGAAATACCTATACAAACTTGTTCCTACGTAGTAACTTGCAACTTTGAATGAGAATGTGCTTGCTTGCAGCAACGTGCTATATGTTCTGAATGCCCGAATTGGGAATCTGTGTCAAAACTTTGTTAGGAATTATGTGATCCTTACTAGCTGGAAGTAAGGGAGATGGGGGCATGAAGTTATTTCTAGGAGTTGGACACATACCAAGTTTAGCTCAGTTCTGGGCATCTTTGAAATACCTATACAAACTTGTTCCTACATAGTAACTTGCATCTTTCAATGAGAATGTGCTTGCTTGCAGCAACGTGCTATATGTTCTGAATGCCCGAATTGGGAATCTGTGTCAAAACTTTGTTAGGAATTATGTGATCCTTACTAGCTGTAAGTAAGTGAGATGGGGCATGAAGTTATTTCTAGGAGTTGGACACATACCTAGTTTAGCTCAGTTCTGGGCATCTTTGAAATACCTATACAAACTTGTTCCTACATAGTAACTTGCAACTTTGAATGAGAATGTGCTTGCTTGCAGCAACGTGCTATATGTTCTGAATGCCCGAATTGGGAATCTGTGTCAAAACATTGTTAGGAATTATGTGATCCTTACTAGCTTGAAGTAAGGGAGATGGGGCATGAAGTTATTTCTAGGAGTTGGACACATACCAAGTTTAGCTCAGTTCTGGGCATCTTTGAAATACCTATACAAACTTGTTCCTACATAGTAACTTGCATCTTTGAATGAGAATGTGCTTGCTTGCAGCAACGTGCTATATGTTCTGAATGCCCGAATTGGGAATCTGTGTCAAAACTTTGTTAGGAATTATGTGATCCTTACTAGCTGGAAGTAAGGGAGATGGGGCATGAAGTTATTTCTAGGAGTTGGACACATACCAAGTTTAGCTCAGTTCTGGGCATCTTTGAAATACCTATACAAACTTGTTCCTACCTAGTAACTTGCATCTTTGAATGAGAATGTGCTTGCTTACAGCAACGTGCTATATGTTCTGAATGCCCGAATTGGGAATCTGTGTCAAAACTTTGTTAGGATTTATGTGATCCTTACTAGCTGGAAGTAAGGGAGATGGGGCATGAAGTTATTTCTAGGAGTTGGACACATACCAAGTTTAGCTCAGTTCTGGGCATCTTTGAAATACCTATACAAACTTGTTAATACATAGTAACTTGCATCTTTGAATGAGAATGTGCTTGCTTACAGCAACGTGCTATATGTTCTGAATGCCCGAATTGGGAATCTGTGTCAAAACTTTGTTAGGAAATATGTGATCCTTACTAGCTGGAAGTAAGGGAGATGGGGCATGAAGTTATTTCTAGGAGTTGGACACATACCAAGTTTAGCTCAGTTCTGGGCATCTTTGAAATACCTATACAAACTTCTTCCTACATACTAACTTGCAACTTTGAATGAGAATGTGCTTGCTTGCAGCAACGTGCTATATGTTCTGAATGCCCGAATTGGGAATCTGTGTCAAAACTTTGTTAGGAATTATGTGATCCTTACTAGCTGGAAGTAAGGGAGATGGGGCATGAAGTTATTTCTAGGAGTTGGACACATACCAAGTTTAGCTCAGTTCTGGGCATCTTTGAAATACCTATACAAACTTGTTCCTACATAGTAACTTGCATCTTTGAATGAGAATGTGCTTGCTTGCAGCAACGTGCTATATGTTCTGAATGCCCGAATAGGGAATCTGTGTCAAAACTTTGTTAGGAATTATGTGATCCTTACAAGCTGGAAGTAAGGGAGATGGGGCATGAAGTTATTTCTAGGAGTTGGACACATACCAAGTTTAGCTCAGTTCTGGGCATCTTTGAAATACCTATACAAACTTTTTCCTACATAGTAACTTGCAACTTTGAATGAGAATGTGCTTGCTTACAGCAACGTGCTATATGTTCTGAATGCCCGAAATAGGAATCTGTGTCAAAACTTTGTTAGGAATTATGTGATCCTTACTAGCTGGAAGTAAGGGAGATGGGGCATGAAGTTATTTCTAGGAGTTGGACACATACCAAGTTTAGCTCAGTTCTGGGCATCTTTGAAATACCTATACAAACTTGTTCCTACCTAGTAACTTGCATCTTTGAATGAGAATCTGCTTGCTTACAGCAACGTGCTATATGTTCTGAATGCCCGAATTGGGAATCTGTGTCAAAACTTTGTTAGGAATTATGTGATCCTTACTAGCTGGAAGTAAGGGAGATGGGGCATGATGTTATTTCTAGGAGTTGGACACATACCAAGTTTAGCTCAGTTCTGGGCATCTTTGAAATACCTATACAAACTTGTTCCTACCTAGTAACTTGCATCTTTGAATGAGAATCTGCTTGCTTACAGCAACGTGCTATATGTTCTGAATGCCCGAATTGGTAATCTGTGTCAAAACTTTGTTAGGAATTATGTCATCCTTACTAGCTGGAAGTAAGGGAGATGGGGCATGAAGTTATTTCTAGGAGTTGGACACATACCAAGTTTAGCTCAGTTCTGGGCATCTTTGAAATACCTATACAAACTTGTTCCTACATAGTAACTTGCAACTTTGAATGAAAATGTGCTTGCTTACAGCAACGTGCTATATGTTCTGAATGCCCGAATTGGGAATCTGTGTCAAAACTTTGTTAGGAATTATGTCATCCTTACTAGCTGGAAGTAAGGGAGATGGGGCATGAAGTTATTTCTAGGAGTTGGACACATACCAAGTTTAGCTCAGTTCTGGGCATCTTTGAAATACCTATACAAACTTGTTCCCACATAGTATCTTGCAACTTTGAATGAGAATCTGCTTGCTTACAGCAACGTGCTATATGTTCTGAATGCCCGAATAGGGAATCTGTGTCAAAACTTTGTTAGGAAGTATGTGATCCTTACTAGCTGGAAGTAAGGGAGATGGGGCATGAAGTTATTTCTAGGAGTTGGACACATACCAAGTTTAGCTCAGTTCTGGGCCTCTTTGAAATACCTATACAAACTTGTTCCTACATAGTAACTAGCATCTTTGAATGAGAATGTGCTTGCTTACAGCAACGTGCTATATGTTCTGAATGCCCGAATTGGGAATCTGTGTCAAAACTTTGTTAGGAATTATGTGATCCTTACTAGCTGGAAGTAAGGGAGATGGGGCATGAAGTTATTTCTAGGAGTTGGACACATACCAAGTTTAGCTCAGTTCTGGGCATCTTTGAAATACCTATACAAACTTGTTCCTACATAGTAACTTGCATCTTTGAATGAGAATGTGCTTGCTTAAAGCAACGTGCTATATGTTCTGAATGCCCGAATTGGGAATCTGTGTCAAAACTTTGTTAGGAATTATGTGATCCTTACTAGCTGGAAGTAAGGGAGATGGGGCATGAAGTTATTTCTTGGAGTTGGACACATACCAAGTTTAGCTCAGTTCTGGGCATCTTTGAAATACCTATACAAACTTGTTCCTACATAGTAACTTGCAACTTTGAATGAGAATGTGCTTGCTTGCAGCAACGTGCTATATGTTCTGAATGCCCGAATAGGGAATCTGTGTCAAACCTTTGTTAGGAATTATGTGATCCTTACTAACTGGAAGTAAGGGAGAGGGAGCATGAAGTTATTTCTAGGAGTTGGACACATACCAAGTTTAGCTCACTTCTGGGCATCTTTGAAATACCTATACAAACTTGTTCCTACCTAGTAACTTGCATCTTTGAATGAGAATGTGCTTGCTTACAGCAACGTGCTATATGTTCTGAATGCCCGAATTGGGAATCTGTGTCAAAACTTTGTTAGGAATTATGTGATCCTTACTAGCTGGAAGTAAGGGAGATGGGGCATGAAGTTATTTCTAGGAGTTGGACACATACCAAGTTTAGCTCAGTTCTGGGCATCTTTGAAATACCTATACAAACTTGTTCCTACATAGTAACTTGCAACTTTGAATGAGAATGTGCTTGCTTACAGCAACGTGCTATATGTTCTGAATGCCCGAATTGGGAATCTGTGTCAAAACTTTGTTAGGGATTATGTGATCCTTACTAGCTGGAAGTAAGGGAGATGGGGCATGAAGCTATTTCTAGGAGTTGGACACATACCAAGTTTAGCTCAGTTCTGGGCATCTTTGAAATACCTATACAAACTTGTTCCTACATAGTAACTTACAACTTTGAATGAGAATCTGCTTGCTTACAGCAACGTGCTATATGTTCTGAATGCCCGAATTGGGAATCTGTGTCAAAACTTTGTTAGGAATTATGTGATCCTTACTAGCTGGAAGTAAGGGAGATGGGGCATGAAGTTATTTCTAGGAGTTGGACACATACCAAGTTTAGCTCAGTTCTGGGCATCTTTGAAATATCTATACAAACTTGTTCCTACCTAGTAACTTGCATCTTTGAATGAGAATGTGCTTGCTTACAACAACGTGCTATATGTTCTGAATGCCCGAATTGGGAATCTGTGTCAAAACTTTGTTAGGAATTATGTGATCCTTACTAGCTGGAAGTAAGGGAGATGGGGCATGAAGTTATTTCTAGGAGTTGGACACATACCAAGTTTAGCTCAGGTCTGGGCATCTTTGAAATACCTATACAAACTTGTTCCTACATAGTAACTTGCATCTTTGAATGAGAATGTGCTTGCTTGCAGCAACGTGCTATATGTTCTGAATGCCCGAATTGGGAATCTGTGTCAAAACTTTGTTAGGAATTATGTGATCCTTACTAGCTGGAAGTAAGGGAGATGGGGCATGAAGTTATTTCTTGGAGTTGGACACATACCAAGTTTAGCTCAGTTCTGGGCATCTTTGAAATACCTATACAAACTTGTTCCTACATAGTAACTTGCAACTTTGAATGAGAATGTGCTTGCTTGCAGCAACGTGCTATATGTTCTGAATGCCCGAATAGGGAATCTGTGTCAAACCTTTGTTAGGAATTATGTGATCCTTACTAACTGGAAGTAAGGGAGATGGAGCATGAAGTTATTTCTAGGAGTTGGACACATACCAAGTTTAGCTCACTTCTGGGCATCTTTGAAATACCTATACAAACTTGTTCCTACCTAGTAACTTGCATCTTTGAATGAGAATGTGCTTGCTTACAGCAACGTGCTATATGTTCTGAATGCCCGAATTGGGAATCTGTGTCAAAACTTTGTTAGGAATTATGTGATCCTTACTAGCTGGAAGTAAGGGAGATGGGGCATGAAGTTATTTCTAGGAGTTGGACACATACCAAGTTTAGCTCAGTTCTGGGCATCTTTGAAATACCTATACAAACTTGTTCCTACATAGTAACTTGCAACTTTGAATGAGAATGTGCTTGCTTACAGCAACGTGCTATATGTTCTGAATGCCCGAATTGGGAATCTGTGTCAAAACTTTGTTAGGAATTATGTGATCCTTACTAGCTGGAAGTAAGGGAGATGGGGCATGAAGTTATTTCTAGGAGTTGGACACATACCAAGTTTAGCTCAGTTCTGGGCATCTTTGAAATACCTATACAAACTTGTTCCTACATAGTAACTTGCAACTTTGAATGAGAATCTGCTTGCTTACAGCAACGTGCTATATGTTCTGAATGCCCGAATTGGGAATCTGTGTCAAAACTTTGTTAGGAATTATGTGATCCTTACTAGCTGGAAGTAAGGGAGATGGGGCATGAAGTTATTTCTAGGAGTTGGACACATACCAAGTTTAGCTCAGTTCTGGGCATCTTTGAAATACCTATACAAACTTGTTCCTACATAGTAACTTGCATCTTTGAATGAGAATGTGCTTGCTTGCAGCAACGTGCTATATGTTCTGAATGCCCGAATTGGGAATCTGTGTCAAAACTTTGTTAGGAATTATGTGATCCTTACTAGCTGGAAGTAAGGGAGATGGGGCATGAAGTTATTTCTAGGAGTTGGACACATACCTAGTTTAGCTCAGTTCTGGGCATCTTTGAAATACCTATACAAACTTGTTCCTACGTAGTAACTTGCAACTTTGAATGAGAATGTGCTTGCTTGCAGCAACGTGCTATATGTTCTGAATGCCCGAATTGGGAATCTGTGTCAAAACTTTGTTAGGAATTATGTGATCCTTACTAGCTGGAAGTAAGGGAGATGGGGCATGAAGTTATTTCTAGGAGTTGGACACATACCAAGTTTAGCTCAGTTCTGGGCATCTTTGAAATACCTATACAAACTTGTTCCTACATAGTAACTTGCATCTTTCAATGAGAATGTGCTTGCTTGCAGCAACGTGCTATATGTTCTGAATGCCCGAATTGGGAATCTGTGTCAAAACTTTGTTAGGAATTATGTGATCCTTACTAGCTGTAAGTAAGTGAGATGGGGCATGAAGTTATTTCTAGGAGTTGGACACATACCTAGTTTAGCTCAGTTCTGGGCATCTTTGAAATACCTATACAAACTTGTTCCTACATAGTAACTTGCAACTTTGAATGAGAATGTGCTTGCTTGCAGCAACGTGCTATATGTTCTGAATGCCCGAATTGGGAATCTGTGTCAAAACTTTGTTAGGAATTATATGATCCTTACTAGCTTGAAGTAAGGGAGATGGGGCATGAAGTTATTTCTAGGAGTTGGACACATACCAAGTTTAGCTCAGTTCTGGGCATCTTTGAAATACCTATACAAACTTGTTCCTACATAGTAACTTGCATCTTTGAATGAGAATGTGCTTGCTTGCAGCAACGTGCTATATGTTCTGAATGCCCGAATTGGGAATCTGTGTCAAAACTTTGTTAGGAATTATGTGATCCTTACTAGCTGGAAGTAAGGGAGATGGGGCATGAAGTTATTTCTAGGAGTTGGACACATACCAAGTTTAGCTCAGTTCTGGGCATCTTTGAAATACCTATACAAACTTGTTCCTACCTAGTAACTTGCATCTTTGAATGAGAATGTGCTTGCTTACAGCAACGTGCTATATGTTCTGAATGCCCGAATTGGGAATCTGTGTCAAAACTTTGTTAGGATTTATGTGATCCTTACTAGCTGGAAGTAAGGGAGATGGGGCATGAAGTTATTTCTAGGAGTTGGACACATACCAAGTTTAGCTCAGTTCTGGGCATCTTTGAAATACCTATACAAACTTGTTAATACATAGTAACTTGCATCTTTGAATGAGAATGTGCTTGCTTACAGCAACGTGCTATATGTTCTGAATGCCCGAATTGGGAATCTGTGTCAAAACTTTGTTAGGAAATATGTGATCCTTACTAGCTGGAAGTAAGGGAGATGGGGCATGAAGTTATTTCTAGGAGTTGGACACATACCAAGTTTAGCTCAGTTCTGGGCATCTTTGAAATACCTATACAAACTTGTTCCTACATAGTAACTTGCAACTTTGAATGAGAATGTGCTTGCTTGCAGCAACGTGCTATATGTTCTGAATGCCCGAATTGGGAATCTGTGTCAAAACTTTGTTAGGAATTATGTGATCCTTACTAGCTGGAAGTAAGGGAGATGGGGCATGAAGTTATTTCTAGGAGTTGGACACATACCAAGTTTAGTTCAGTTCTGGGCATCTTTGAAATACCTATACAAACTTGTTCCTACATAGTAACTTGCATCTTTGAATGAGAATGTGCTTGCTTGCAGCAACGTGCTATATGTTCTGAATGCCCGAATTGGGAATCTGTGTCAAAACTTTGTTAGGAATTATGTGATCCTTACTAGCTGGAAGTAAGGGAGATGGGGCATGAAGTTATTTCTAGGAGTTGGACACATACCAAGTTTAGCTCAGTTCTGGGCATCTTTGAAATACCTATACAAACTTGTTCTTACCTAGTAACTTGCATCTTTGAATGAGAATGTGCTTGCTTACAGCAACGTGCTATATGTTCTGAATGCCCGAATTGGGAATCTGTGTCAAAACTTTGTTAGGATTTATGTGATCCTTACTAGCTGGAAGTAAGGGAGATGGGGCATGAAGTTATTTCTAGGAGTTGGACACATACCAAGTTTAGCTCAGTTCTGGGCATCTTTGAAATACCTATACAAACTTGTTAATACATAGTAACTTGCATCTTTGAATGAGAATGTGCTTGCTTACAGCAACGTGCTATATGTTCTGAATGCCCGAATTGGGAATCTGTGTCAAAACTTTGTTAGGAAATATGTGATCCTTACTAGCTGGAAGTAAGGGAGATGGGGCATGAAGTTATTTCTAGGAGTTGGACACATACCAAGTTTAGCTCAGTTCTGGGCATCTTTGAAATACCTATACAAACTTCTTCCTACATACTAACTTGCAACTTTGAATGAGAATGTGCTTGCTTGCAGCAACGTGCTATATGTTCTGAATGCCCGAATTGGGAATCTGTGTCAAAACTTTGTTAGGAATTATGTGATCCTTACTAGCTGGAAGTAAGGGAGATGGGGCATGAAGTTATTTCTAGGAGTTGGACACATACCAAGTTTAGCTCAGTTCTGGGCATCTTTGAAATACCTATACAAACTTGTTCCTACATAGTAACTTGCATCTTTGAATGAGAATGTGCTTGCTTGCAGCAACGTGCTATATGTTCTGAATGCCCGAATAGGGAATCTGTGTCAAAACTTTGTTAGGAATTATGTGATCCTTACAAGCTGGAAGTAAGGGAGATGGGGCATGAAGTTATTTCTAGGAGTTGGACACATACCAAGTTTAGCTCAGTTCTGGGCATCTTTGAAATACCTATACAAACTTTTTCCTACATAGTAACTTGCAACTTTGAATGAGAATGTGCTTGCTTACAGCAACGTGCTATATGTTCTGAATGCCCGAAATAGGAATCTGTGTCAAAACTTTGTTAGGAATTATGTGATCCTTACTAGCTGGAAGTAAGGAAGATGGGGCATGAAGTTATTTCTAGGAGTTGGACACATACCAAGTTTAGCTCAGTTCTGGGCATCTTTGAAATACCTATACTAACTTGTTCCTACCTAGTAACTTGCATCTTTGAATGAGAATGTGCTTGCTTACAGCAACGTGCTATATGTTCTGAATGCCCGAATTGGGAATCTGTGTCAAAACTTTGTTAGGAATTATGTGATCCTTACTAGCTGGAAGTAAGGGAGATGGGGCATGAAGTTATTTCTAGGAGTTGGACACATACCAAGTTTAGCTCAGTTCTGGGCATCTTTGAAATACCTATACAAACTTGTTCCTACCTAGTAACTTGCATCTTTGAATGAGAATCTGCTTGCTTACAGCAACGTGCTATATGTTCTGAATGCCCGAATTGGGAATCTGTGTCAAAACTTTGTTAGGAATTATGTGATCCTTACTAGCTGGAAGTAAGGGAGATGGGGCATGATGTTATTTCTAGGAGTTGGACACATACCAAGTTTAGCTCAGTTCTGGGCATCTTTGAAATACCTATACAAACTTGTTCCTACCTAGTAACTTGCATCTTTGAATGAGAATCTGCTTGCTTACAGCAACGTGCTATATGTTCTGAATGCCCGAATTGGGAATCTGTGTCAAAACTTTGTTAGGAATTATGTCATCCTTACTAGCTGGAAGTAAGGGAGATGGGGCATGAAGTTATTTCTAGGAGTTGGACACATACCAAGTTTAGCTCAGTTCTGGGCATCTTTGAAATACCTATACAAACTTGTTCCTACATAGTAACTTGCAACTTTGAATGAAAATGTGCTTGCTTACAGCAACGTGCTATATGTTCTGAATGCCCGAATTGGGAATCTGTGTCAAAACTTTGTTAGGAATTATGTCATCCTTACTAGCTGGAAGTAAGGGAGATGGGGCATGAAGTTATTTCTAGGAGTTGGACACATACCAAGTTTAGCTCAGTTCTGGGCATCTTTGAAATACCTATACAAACTTGTTCCCACATAGTATCTTGCAACTTTGAATGAGAATCTGCTTGCTTACAGCAACGTGCTATATGTTCTGAATGCCCGAATAGGGAATCTGTGTCAAAACTTTGTTAGGAAGTATGTGATCCTTACTAGCTGGAAGTAAGGGAGATGGGGCATGAAGTTATTTCTAGGAGTTGGACACATACCAAGTTTAGCTCAGTTCTGGGCCTCTTTGAAATACCTATACAAACTTGTTCCTACATAGTAACTAGCATCTTTGAATGAGAATGTGCTTGCTTACAGCAACGTGCTATATGTTCTGAATGCCCGAATTGGGAATCTGTGTCAAAACTTTGTTAGGAATTATGTGATCCTTACTAGCTGGAAGTAAGGGAGATGGGGCATGAAGTTATTTCTAGGAGTTGGACACATACCAAGTTTAGCTCAGTTCTGGGCATCTTTGAAATACCTATACAAACTTGTTCCTACATAGTAACTTGCATCTTTGAATGAGAATGTGCTTGCTTAAAGCAACGTGCTATATGTTCTGAATGCCCGAATTGGGAATCTGTGTCAAAACTTTGTTAGGAATTATGTGATCCTTACTAGCTGGAAGTAAGGGAGATGGGGCATGAAGTTATTTCTTGGAGTTGGACACATACCAAGTTTAGCTCAGTTCTGGGCATCTTTGAAATACCTATACAAACTTGTTCCTACATAGTAACTTGCAACTTTGAATGAGAATGTGCTTGCTTGCAGCAACGTGCTATATGTTCTGAATGCCCGAATAGGGAATCTGTGTCAAACCTTTGTTAGGAATTATGTGATCCTTACTAACTGGAAGTAAGGGAGAGGGAGCATGAAGTTATTTCTAGGAGTTGGACACATACCAAGTTTAGCTCACTTCTGGGCATCTTTGAAATACCTATACAAACTTGTTCCTACCTAGTAACTTGCATCTTTGAATGAGAATGTGCTTGCTTACAGCAACGTGCTATATGTTCTGAATGCCCGAATTGGGAATCTGTGTCAAAACTTTGTTAGGAATTATGTGATCCTTACTAGCTGGAAGTAAGGGAGATGGGGCATGAAGTTATTTCTAGGAGTTGGACACATACCAAGTTTAGCTCAGTTCTGGGCATCTTTGAAATACCTATACAAACTTGTTCCTACATAGTAACTTGCAACTTTGAATGAGAATGTGCTTGCTTACAGCAACGTGCTATATGTTCTGAATGCCCGAATTGGGAATCTGTGTCAAAACTTTGTTAGGGATTATGTGATCCTTACTAGCTGGAAGTAAGGGAGATGGGGCATGAAGTTATTTCTAGGAGTTGGACACATACCAAGTTTAGCTCAGTTCTGGGCATCTTTGAAATACCTATACAAACTTGTTCCTACATAGTAACTTACAACTTTGAATGAGAATCTGCTTGCTTACAGCAACGTGCTATATGTTCTGAATGCCCGAATTGGGAATCTGTGTCAAAACTTTGTTAGGAATTATGTGATCCTTACTAGCTGTAAGTAAGGGAGATGGGGCATGAAGTTATTTCTAGGAGTTGGACACATACCAAGTTTAGCTCAGTTCTGGGCATCTTTGAAATATCTATACAAACTTGTTCCTACCTAGTAACTTGCATCTTTGAATGAGAATGTGCTTGCTTACAACAACGTGCTATATGTTCTGAATGCCCGAATTGGGAATCTGTGTCAAAACTTTGTTAGGAATTATGTGATCCTTACTAGCTGGAAGTAAGGGAGATGGGGCATGAAGTTATTTCTAGGAGTTGGACACATACCAAGTTTAGCTCAGTTCTGGGCATCTTTGAAATACCTATACAAACTTGTTCCTACATAGTAACTTGCATCTTTGAATGAGAATGTGCTTGCTTGCAGCAACGTGCTATATGTTCTGAATGCCCGAATTGGGAATCTGTGTCAAAACTTTGTTAGGAATTATGTGATCCTTACTAGCTGGAAGTAAGGGAGATGGGGCATGAAGTTATTTCTAGGAGTTGGACACATACCAAGTTTAGCTCAGTTCTGGGCATCTTTGCAATACCTATACAAACTTGTTCCTACATAGTAACTTGCAACTTTGAATGAGAATCTGCTTGCTTACAGCAACGTGCTATATGTTCTGAATGCCCGAATAGGGAATCTGTGTAAAAACTTTGTTAGGAATTATGTGATCCCTACTAGCTGGAAGTAAGGGAGATGGGGCATGAAGTTATTTCTAGGAGTTGGACACATACCAAGTTTAGCTCAGTTCTGGGCCTCTTTGAAATACCTATACAAACTTGTTCCTACATAGTAACTTGCATCTTTGAATGAGAATGTGCTTGCTTACAGCAACGTGCTATATGTTCTGAATGCCCGAATTGGGAATCTGTGTCAAAACTTTGTTAGGAATTATGTGATCCTTACTAGCTGGAAGTAAGGGAGATGGGGTATGAAGTTATTTCTAGGAGTTGGACACATACCAAGTTTAGCTCAGTTCTGTGCATCTTTGAAATACCTATACAAACTTGTTCCTACATAGTAACTTGCAACTTTGAATGAGAATGTGCTTGCTTGCAGCAACGTGCTATATGTTCTGAATGCCCGAATTGGGAATCTGTGTCAAAACTTTGTTAGGAATTATGTGATCCTTACTAGCTGGAAGTAAGGGAGATGGGGCATGAAGTTATTTCTAGGAGTTGGACACATACCAAGTTTAGCTCAGTTCTGGGCATCTTTGAAATACCTATACAAACTTGTTCCTACATAGTAACTTGCATCTTTGAATGAGAATGTGCTTGCTTGCAGCAACGTGCTATATGTTCTGAATGCCCGAATAGGGAATCTGTGTCAAAACTTTGTTAGGAATTATGTGATCCTTACAAGCTGGAAGTAAGGGAGATGGGGCATGAAGTTATTTCTAGGAGTTGGACACATACCAAGTTTAGCTCAGTTCTGGGCATCTTTGAAATACCTATACAAACTTGTTCCTACATAGTAACTTGCAACTTGAATGACAATGTGCTTGCTTACAGCAACGTGCTATATGTTCTGAATGCCCGAATAGGGAATCTGTGTCAAAACTTTGTTAGGAATTATGTGATCCTTACTAGCTGGAAGTAAGGGAGATGGAGCATGAAGTTATTTCTAGGAGTTGGACACATACCAAGTTTAGCTCAGTTCTGTGCATCTTTGAAATACCTATACAAACTTGTTCCTACATAGTAACTTGCAACTTTGAATGAGAATGTGCTTGCTTACAGCAACGTGCTATATGTTCTGAATGCCCGAATTGGGAATCTGTGTCAAAACTTTGTTAGGAATTATGTGATCCTTACTAGCTGGAAGTAAGGGAGATGGGGCATGAAGTTATTTCTAGGAGTTGGACACATACCAAGTTTAGCTCAGTTCTGGGCATCTTTGAAATACCTATACAAACTTGTTCCTACATAGTAACTTGCATCTTTGAATGAGAATGTGCTTGCTTACAGCAACGTGCTATATGTTCTGAATGCGCGAATTGGGAATCTGTGTCAAAACTTTGTTAGGAATTATGTGATCCTTACTAGCTGGAAGTAAGGGAGATGGGGCATGAAGTTATTTCTAGGAGTTGGACACATACCAAGTTTAGCTCAGTTCTGGGCATCTTTGAAATACCTATACACACTTGTTCCTACCTAGTAACTTGCAACTTTGAATGAGAATGTGCTTGCTTGCAGCAACGTGCTATATGTTCTGAATGCCCGAATTGGGAATCTGTGTCAAAACTTTGTTAGGAATTATGTGATCCTTACTAGCTGGAAGTAAGGGAGATGGGGCATGAAGTTATTTCTTGGAGTTGGACACATACCAAGTTTAGCTCAGTTCTGGGCATCTTTGAAATACCTATACAAACTTGTTCCTACATAGTAACTTGCAACTTTGAATGAGAATGTGCTTGCTTGCAGCAACGTGCTATATGTTCTGAATGCCCGAATAGGGAATCTGTGTCAAACCTTTGTTAGGAATTATGTGATCCTTACTAACTGGAAGTAAGGGAGAGGGAGCATGAAGTTATTTCTAGGAGTTGGACACATACCAAGTTTAGCTCACTTCTGGGCATCTTTGAAATACCTATACAAACTTGTTCCTACCTAGTAACTTGCATCTTTGAATGAGAATGTGCTTGCTTACAGCAACGTGCTATATGTTCTGAATGCCCGAATTGGGAATCTGTGTCAAAACTTTGTTAGGAATTATGTGATCCTTACTAGCTGGAAGTAAGGGAGATGGGGCATGAAGTTATTTCTAGGAGTTGGACACATACCAAGTTTAGCTCAGTTCTGGGCATCTTTGAAATACCTATACAAACTTGTTCCTACATAGTAACTTGCATCTTTGAATGAGAATGTGCTTGCTTGCAGCAACGTGCTATATGTTCTGAATGCCCGAATTGGGAATCTGTGTCAAAACTTTGTTAGGAATTATGTGATCCTTACTAGCTGGAAGTAAGGGAGATGGGGCATGAAGTTATTTCTAGGAGTTGGACACATACCAAGTTTAGCTCAGTTCTGGGCATCTTTGAAATACCTATACAAACTTGTTCTTACCTAGTAACTTGCATCTTTGAATGAGAATGTGCTTGCTTACAGCAACGTGCTATATGTTCTGAATGCCCGAATTGGGAATCTGTGTCAAAACTTTGTTAGGATTTATGTGATCCTTACTAGCTGGAAGTAAGGGAGATGGGGCATGAAGTTATTTCTAGGAGTTGGACACATACCAAGTTTAGCTCAGTTCTGGGCATCTTTGAAATACCTATACAAACTTGTTAATACATAGTAACTTGCATCTTTGAATGAGAATGTGCTTGCTTACAGCAACGTGCTATATGTTCTGAATGCCCGAATTGGGAATCTGTGTCAAAACTTTGTTAGGAAATATGTGATCCTTACTAGCTGGAAGTAAGGGAGATGGGGCATGAAGTTATTTCTAGGAGTTGGACACATACCAAGTTTAGCTCAGTTCTGGGCATCTTTGAAATACCTATACAAACTTCTTCCTACATACTAACTTGCAACTTTGAATGAGAATGTGCTTGCTTGCAGCAACGTGCTATATGTTCTGAATGCCCGAATTGGGAATCTGTGTCAAAACTTTGTTAGGAATTATGTGATCCTTACTAGCTGGAAGTAAGGGAGATGGGGCATGAAGTTATTTCTAGGAGTTGGACACATACCAAGTTTAGCTCAGTTCTGGGCATCTTTGAAATACCTATACAAACTTGTTCCTACATAGTAACTTGCATCTTTGAATGAGAATGTGCTTGCTTGCAGCAACGTGCTATATGTTCTGAATGCCCGAATAGGGAATCTGTGTCAAAACTTTGTTAGGAATTATGTGATCCTTACAAGCTGGAAGTAAGGGAGATGGGGCATGAAGTTATTTCTAGGAGTTGGACACATACCAAGTTTAGCTCAGTTCTGGGCATCTTTGAAATACCTATACAAACTTTTTCCTACATAGTAACTTGCAACTTTGAATGAGAATGTGCTTGCTTACAGCAACGTGCTATATGTTCTGAATGCCCGAAATAGGAATCTGTGTCAAAACTTTGTTAGGAATTATGTGATCCTTACTAGCTGGAAGTAAGGGAGATGGGGCATGAAGTTATTTCTAGGAGTTGGACACATACCAAGTTTAGCTCAGTTCTGGGCATCTTTGAAATACCTATACTAACTTGTTCCTACCTAGTAACTTGCATCTTTGAATGAGAATGTGCTTGCTTACAGCAACGTGCTATATGTTCTGAATGCCCGAATTGGGAATCTGTGTCAAAACTTTGTTAGGAATTATGTGATCCTTACTAGCTGGAAGTAAGGGAGATGGGGCATGAAGTTATTTCTAGGAGTTGGACACATACCAAGTTTAGCTCAGTTCTGGGCATCTTTGAAATACCTATACAAACTTGTTCCTACCTAGTAACTTGCATCTTTGAATGAGAATCTGCTTGCTTACAGCAACGTGCTATATGTTCTGAATGCCCGAATTGGGAATCTGTGTCAAAACTTTGTTAGGAATTATGTGATCCTTACTAGCTGGAAGTAAGGGAGATGGGGCATGATGTTATTTCTAGGAGTTGGACACATACCAAGTTTAGCTCAGTTCTGGGCATCTTTGAAATACCTATACAAACTTGTTCCTACCTAGTAACTTGCATCTTTGAATGAGAATCTGCTTGCTTACAGCAACGTGCTATATGTTCTGAATGCCCGAATTGGGAATCTGTGTCAAAACTTTGTTAGGAATTATGTCATCCTTACTAGCTGGAAGTAAGGGAGATGGGGCATGAAGTTATTTCTAGGAGTTGGACACATACCAAGTTTAGCTCAGTTCTGGGCATCTTTGAAATACCTATACAAACTTGTTCCTACATAGTAACTTGCAACTTTGAATGAAAATGTGCTTGCTTACAGCAACGTGCTATATGTTCTGAATGCCCGAATTGGGAATCTGTGTCAAAACTTTGTTAGGAATTATGTCATCCTTACTAGCTGGAAGTAAGGGAGATGGGGCATGAAGTTATTTCTAGGAGTTGGACACATACCAAGTTTAGCTCAGTTCTGGGCATCTTTGAAATACCTATACAAACTTGTTCCCACATAGTATCTTGCAACTTTGAATGAGAATCTGCTTGCTTACAGCAACGTGCTATATGTTCTGAATGCCCGAATAGGGAATCTGTGTCAAAACTTTGTTAGGAAGTATGTGATCCTTACTAGCAGGAAGTAAGGGAGATGGGGCATGAAGTTATTTCTAGGAGTTGGACACATACCAAGTTTAGCTCAGTTCTGGGCCTCTTTGAAATACCTATACAAACTTGTTCCTACATAGTAACTAGCATCTTTGAATGAGAATGTGCTTGCTTACAGCAACGTGCTATATGTTCTGAATGCCCGAATTGGGAATCTGTGTCAAAACTTTGTTAGGAATTATGTGATCCTTACTAGCTGGAAGTAAGGGAGATGGGGCATGAAGTTATTTCTAGGAGTTGGACACATACCAAGTTTAGCTCAGTTCTGGGCATCTTTGAAATACCTATACAAACTTGTTCCTACATAGTAACTTGCATCTTTGAATGAGAATGTGCTTGCTTAAAGCAACGTGCTATATGTTCTGAATGCCCGAATTGGGAATCTGTGTCAAAACTTTGTTAGGAATTATGTGATCCTTACTAGCTGTAAGTAAGGGAGATGGGGCATGAAGTTATTTCTAGGAGTTGGACACATACCAAGTTTAGCTCAGTTCTGGGCATCTTTGAAATATCTATACAAACTTGTTCCTACCTAGTAACTTGCATCTTTGAATGAGAATGTGCTTGCTTACAACAACGTGCTATATGTTCTGAATGCCCGAATTGGGAATCTGTGTCAAAACTTTGTTAGGAATTATGTGATCCTTACTAGCTGGAAGTAAGGGAGATGGGGCATGAAGTTATTTCTAGGAGTTGGACACATACCAAGTTTAGCTCAGTTCTGGGCATCTTTGAAATACCTATACAAACTTGTTCCTACATAGTAACTTGCATCTTTGAATGAGAATGTGCTTGCTTGCAGCAACGTGCTATATGTTCTGAATGCCCGAATTGGGAATCTGTGTCAAAACTTTGTTAGGAATTATGTGATCCTTACTAGCTGGAAGTAAGGGAGATGGGGCATGAAGTTATTTCTAGGAGTTGGACACATACCAAGTTTAGCTCAGTTCTGGGCATCTTTGCAATACCTATACAAACTTGTTCCTACATAGTAACTTGCAACTTTGAATGAGAATCTGCTTGCTTACAGCAACGTGCTATATGTTCTGAATGCCCGAATAGGGAATCTGTGTAAAAACTTTGTTAGGAATTATGTGATCCCTACTAGCTGGAAGTAAGGGAGATGGGGCATGAAGTTATTTCTAGGAGTTGGACACATACCAAGTTTAGCTCAGTTCTGGGCCTCTTTGAAATACCTATACAAACTTGTTCCTACATAGTAACTTGCATCTTTGAATGAGAATGTGCTTGCTTACAGCAACGTGCTATATGTTCTGAATGCCCGAATTGGGAATCTGTGTCAAAACTTTGTTAGGAATTATGTGATCCTTACTAGCTGGAAGTAAGGGAGATGGGGCATGAAGTTATTTCTAGGAGTTGGACACATACCAAGTTTAGCTCAGTTCTGTGCATCTTTGAAATACCTATACAAACTTGTTCCTACATAGTAACTTGCAACTTTGAATGAGAATGTGCTTGCTTGCAGCAACGTGCTATATGTTCTGAATGCCCGAATTGGGAATCTGTGTCAAAACTTTGTTAGGAATTATGTGATCCTTACTAGCTGGAAGTAAGGGAGATGGGGCATGAAGTTATTTCTAGGAGTTGGACACATACCAAGTTTAGCTCAGTTCTGGGCATCTTTGAAATACCTATACAAACTTGTTCCTACATAGTAACTTGCATCTTTGAATGAGAATGTGCTTGCTTGCAGCAACGTGCTATATGTTCTGAATGCCCGAATAGGGAATCTGTGTCAAAACTTTGTTAGGAATTATGTGATCCTTACAAGCTGGAAGTAAGGGAGATGGGGCATGAAGTTATTTCTAGGAGTTGGACACATACCAAGTTTAGCTCAGTTCTGGGCATCTTTGAAATACCTATACAAACTTGTTCCTACATAGTAACTTGCAACTTGAATGACAATGTGCTTGCTTACAGCAACGTGCTATATGTTCTGAATGCCCGAATAGGGAATCTGTGTCAAAACTTTGTTAGGAATTATGTGATCCTTACTAGCTGGAAGTAAGGGAGATGGAGCATGAAGTTATTTCTAGGAGTTGGACACATACCAAGTTTAGCTCAGTTCTGTGCATCTTTGAAATACCTATACAAACTTGTTCCTACATAGTAACTTGCAACTTTGAATGAGAATGTGCTTGCTTACAGCAACGTGCTATATGTTCTGAATGCCCGAATTGGGAATCTGTGTCAAAACTTTGTTAGGAATTATGTGATCCTTACTAGCTGGAAGTAAGGGAGATGGGGCATGAAGTTATTTCTAGGAGTTGGACACATACCAAGTTTAGCTCAGTTCTGGGCATCTTTGAAATACCTATACAAACTTGTTCCTACATAGTAACTTGCATCTTTGAATGAGAATGTGCTTGCTTACAGCAACGTGCTATATGTTCTGAATGCGCGAATTGGGAATCTGTGTCAAAACTTTGTTAGGAATTATGTGATCCTTACTAGCTGGAAGTAAGGGAGATGGGGCATGAAGTTATTTCTAGGAGTTGGACACATACCAAGTTTAGCTCAGTTCTGGGCATCTTTGAAATACCTATACACACTTGTTCCTACCTAGTAACTTGCAACTTTGAATGAGAATGTGCTTGCTTGCAGCAACGTGCTATATGTTCTGAATGCCCGAATTGGGAATCTGTGTCAAAACTTTGTTAGGAATTATGTGATCCTTACTAGCTGGAAGTAAGGGAGATGGGGCATGAAGTTATTTCTTGGAGTTGGACACATACCAAGTTTAGCTCAGTTCTGGGCATCTTTGAAATACCTATACAAACTTGTTCCTACATAGTAACTTGCAACTTTGAATGAGAATGTGCTTGCTTGCAGCAACGTGCTATATGTTCTGAATGCCCGAATAGGGAATCTGTGTCAAACCTTTGTTAGGAATTATGTGATCCTTACTAACTGGAAGTAAGGGAGAGGGAGCATGAAGTTATTTCTAGGAGTTGGACACATACCAAGTTTAGCTCACTTCTGGGCATCTTTGAAATACCTATACAAACTTGTTCCTACCTAGTAACTTGCATCTTTGAATGAGAATGTGCTTGCTTACAGCAACGTGCTATATGTTCTGAATGCCCGAATTGGGAATCTGTGTCAAAACTTTGTTAGGAATTATGTGATCCTTACTAGCTGGAAGTAAGGGAGATGGGGCATGAAGTTATTTCTAGGAGTTGGACACATACCAAGTTTAGCTCAGTTCTGGGCATCTTTGAAATACCTATACAAACTTGTTCCTACATAGTAACTTGCAACTTTGAATGAGAATGTGCTTGCTTACAGCAACGTGCTATATGTTCTGAATGCCCGAATTGGGAATCTGTGTCAAAACTTTGTTAGGGATTATGTGATCCTTACTAGCTGGAAGTAAGGGAGATGGGGCATGAAGTTATTTCTAGGAGTTGGACACATACCAAGTTTAGCTCAGTTCTGGGCATCTTTGAAATACCTATACAAACTTGTTCCTACATAGTAACTTACAACTTTGAATGAGAATCTGCTTGCTTACAGCAACGTGCTATATGTTCTGAATGCCCGAATTGGGAATCTGTGTCAAAACTTTGTTAGGAATTATGTGATCCTTACTAGCTGGAAGTAAGGGAGATGGGGCATGAAGTTATTTCTAGGAGTTGGACACATACCAAGTTTAGCTCAGTTCTGGGCATCTTTGAAATATCTATACAAACTTGTTCCTACCTAGTAACTTGCATCTTTGAATGAGAATGTGCTTGCTTACAACAACGTGCTATATGTTCTGAATGCCCGAATTGGGAATCTGTGTCAAAACTTTGTTAGGAATTATGTGATCCTTACTAGCTGGAAGTAAGGGAGATGGGGCATGAAGTTATTTCTATTAGTTGGACACATACCAAGTTTAGCTCAGTTCTGGGCATCTTTGAAATACCTATACAAACTTGTTCCTACATAGTAACTTGCATCTTTGAATGAGAATGTGCTTGCTTGCAGCAACGTGCTATATGTTCTGAATGCCCGAATTGGGAATCTGTGTCAAAACTTTGTTAGGAATTATGTGATCCTTACTAGCTGGAAGTAAGGGAGATGGGGCATGAAGTTATTTCTAGGAGTTGGACACATACCAAGTTTAGCTCAGTTCTGGGCATCTTTGCAATACCTATACAAACTTGTTCCTACATAGTAACTTGCAACTTTGAATGAGAATCTGCTTGCTTACAGCAACGTGCTATATGTTCTGAATGCCCGAATAGGGAATCTGTGTAAAAACTTTGTTAGGAATTATGTGATCCCTACTAGCTGGAAGTAAGGGAGATGGGGCATGAAGTTATTTCTAGGAGTTGGACACATACCAAGTTTAGCTCAGTTCTGGGCCTCTTTGAAATACCTATACAAACTTGTTCCTACATAGTAACTTGCATCTTTGAATGAGAATGTGCTTGCTTACAGCAACGTGCTATATGTTCTGAATGCCCGAATTGGGAATCTGTGTCAAAACTTTGTTAGGAATTATGTGATCCTTACTAGCTGGAAGTAAGGGAGATGGGGCATGAAGTTATTTCTAGGAGTTGGACACATACCAAGTTTAGCTCAGTTCTGTGCATCTTTGAAATACCTATACAAACTTGTTCCTACATAGTAACTTGCAACTTTGAATGAGAATGTGCTTGCTTGCAGCAACGTGCTATATGTTCTGAATGCCCGAATTGGGAATCTGTGTCAAAACTTTGTTAGGAATTATGTGATCCTTACTAGCTGGAAGTAAGGGAGATGGGGCATGAAGTTATTTCTAGGAGTTGGACACATACCAAGTTTAGCTCAGTTCTGGGCATCTTTGAAATACCTATACAAACTTGTTCCTACATAGTAACTTGCATCTTTGAATGAGAATGTGCTTGCTTGCAGCAACGTGCTATATGTTCTGAATGCCCGAATAGGGAATCTGTGTCAAAACTTTGTTAGGAATTATGTGATCCTTACAAGCTGGAAGTAAGGGAGATGGGGCATGAAGTTATTTCTAGGAGTTGGACACATACCAAGTTTAGCTCAGTTCTGGGCATCTTTGAAATACCTATACAAACTTGTTCCTACATAGTAACTTGCAACTTGAATGACAATGTGCTTGCTTACAGCAACGTGCTATATGTTCTGAATGCCCGAATAGGGAATCTGTGTCAAAACTTTGTTAGGAATTATGTGATCCTTACTAGCTGGAAGTAAGGGAGATGGAGCATGAAGTTATTTCTAGGAGTTGGACACATACCAAGTTTAGCTCAGTTCTGTGCATCTTTGAAATACCTATACAAACTTGTTCCTACATAGTAACTTGCAACTTTGAATGAGAATGTGCTTGCTTACAGCAACGTGCTATATGTTCTGAATGCCCGAATTGGGAATCTGTGTCAAAACTTTGTTAGGAATTATGTGATCCTTACTAGCTGGAAGTAAGGGAGATGGGGCATGAAGTTATTTCTAGGAGTTGGACACATACCAAGTTTAGCTCAGTTCTGGGCATCTTTGAAATACCTATACAAACTTGTTCCTACATAGTAACTTGCATCTTTGAATGAGAATGTGCTTGCTTACAGCAACGTGCTATATGTTCTGAATGCGCGAATTGGGAATCTGTGTCAAAACTTTGTTAGGAATTATGTGATCCTTACTAGCTGGAAGTAAGGGAGATGGGGCATGAAGTTATTTCTAGGAGTTGGACACATACCAAGTTTAGCTCAGTTCTGGGCATCTTTGAAATACCTATACACACTTGTTCCTACCTAGTAACTTGCAACTTTGAATGAGAATGTGCTTGCTTGCAGCAACGTGCTATATGTTCTGAATGCCCGAATTGGGAATCTGTGTCAAAACTTTGTTAGGAATTATGTGATCCTTACTAGCTGGAAGTAAGGGAGATGGGGCATGAAGTTATTTCTAGGAGTTGGACACATACCAAGTTTGGCTCAGTTCTGGGCATCTTTGAAATACCTATACAAACTTCTTCCTACATAGTAACTTGCAACTTTGAATGAGAATGTGCTTGCTTGCAGCAACGTGCTATATGTTCTGAATGCCCGAATTGGGAATCTGTGTCAAAACTTTGTTAGGAATTATGTGATCCTTACTAGCTGGAAGTAAGGGAGATGGGGCATGAAGTTATTTCTAGGAGTTGGACACATACCAAGTTTAGCTCAGTTCTGGGCATCTATGAAATACCTATACAAACTTGTTCCTACCTAGTAACTTGCATCTTTGAATGAGAATGTGCTTGCTTGCAGCAACGTGCTATATGTTCTGAATGCCCGAATAGGGAATCTGTGTCAAAACTTTGTTAGGAATTATTTGATCCTTACAAGCTGGAAGTAAGGGAGATGGGGCATGAAGTTATTTCTAGGAGTTGGACACATACCAAGTTTAGCTCAGTTCTGGGCATCTTTGAAATACCTATACAAACTTGTTCCTACCTAGTAACTTGCATCTTTGAATGAGAATGTGCTTGCTTACAGCAACGTGCTATATGTTCTGAATGCCCGAATTGGGAATCTGTGTCAAAACTTTGTTAGGAATTATGTGATCCTTACTAGCTGGAAGTAAGGGAGATGGGGCATGAAGTTATTTCTAGGTGTTGGACACATACCAAGTATAGCTCAGTTCTGGGCATCTTTGAAATACCTATACAAACTTGTTCCTACCTAGTAACTTGCATCTTTGAATGAGAATCTGCTTGCTTACAGCAACGTGCTATATGTTCTGAATGCCCGAATTGGGAATCTGTGTCAAAACTTTGTTAGGAATTATGTGATCCTTACTAGCTGGAAGTAAGGGAGATGGGGCATGAAGTTATTTCTAGGAGTTGGACACATACCAAGTTTAGCTCAGTTCTGGGCATCTTTGAAATACCTATACAAACTTGTTCCTACCTAGTAACTTGCAACTTTGAATGAGAATCTGCTTGCTTACAGCAACGTGCTATATGTTCTGAATGCCCGAATTGGGAATCTGTGTCAAAACTTTGTTAGGAATTATGTGATCCTTACTAGCTGGAAGTAAGGGAGATGGGGCATGAAGTTATTTCTAGGAGTTGGACACATACCAAGTTTAGCTCAGTTCTGGGCATCTTTGATATACCTATACAAACTTGTTCCTACATAGTAACTTGCAACTTTGAATGAAAATGTGCTTGCTTACAGCAACGTGCTATATGTTCTGAATGCCCGAATTGGGAATCTGTGTCAAAACTTTGTAAGGAATTATGTGATCCTTACTAGCTGGAAGTAAGGGAGATGGGGCATGAAGTTATTTCTAGGAGTTGGACACATACCAAGTTTAGCTCAGTTCTGGGCATCTTTGAAATACCTATACAAACTTGTTCCTACATAGTATCTTGCAACTTTGAATGAGAATCTGCTTGCTTACAGCAACGTGCTATATGTTCTGAATGCCCGAATTGGGAATCTGTGTCAAAACTTTGTTAGGAATTATGTGATCCTTACTAGCTGGAAGTAAGGGAGATGGGGCATGAAGTTATTTCTAGGAGTTGGACACATACCAAGTTTAGCTCAGTTCTGTGCATCTTTGAAATACCTATACAAACTTGTTCCTACATAGTAACTTGCAACTTTGAATGAGAATCTTCTTGCTTACAGCAACGTGCTATATGTTCTGAATGCCCGAATTGGGAATCTGTGTCAAAACTTTGTTAGGAATTATGTGATCCTTACTAGCTGGAAGTAAGGGAGCTGGGGCATGAAGTTATTTCTAGGAGTTGGACACATACCAAGTTTAGCTCAGTTCTGGGCATCTTTGAAATACCTATACAAACTTGTTCCTACATAGTAACTTGCATCTTTGAATGAGAATGTGCTTGCTTACAGCAACGTGCTATATGTTCTGAATGCCCGAATTGGGAATCTGTGTCAAAACTTTGTTAGGAATTATGTGATCCTTACTAGCTGGAAGTAAGGGAGATGGGGCATGAAGTTATTTCTAGGAGTTGGACACATACCAAGTTTAGCTCAGTTCTGGGCATCTTTGAAATACCTATACAAACTTGTTCCTACATAGTAACTTGCATCTTTGAATGAGAATGTGCTTGCTTACAGCAACGTGCTATATGTTCTGAATGCCCGAATTGGCAATCTGTGTCAAAACTTTGTTAGGAATTATGTGATCCTTACTAGCTGGAAGTAAGGGAGATGGGGCATGAAGTTATTTCTAGGAGTTGGACACATACCAAGTTTAGCTCAGTTCTGGGCATCTTTGAAATACCTATACACACTTGTTCCTACCTAGTAACTTGCATCTTTGAATGAGAATGTGCTTGCTTGCAGCAACGTGCTATATGTTCTGAATGCCCGAATAGGGAATCTGTGTCAAAACTTTGTTAGGAATTATGTCATCCTTACTAGCTGGAAGTAAGGGAGATGGGGCATGAAGTTATTTCTGGGAGTTGGACACATACCAAGTTTAGCTCAGTTCTGGGCATCTTTGAAATACCTATACAAACTTGTTCCTACCTAGTAACTTGCATCTTTGAATGAGAATGTGCTTGCTTGCAGCAACGTGCTATATGTTCTGAATGCCCGAATTGGGAATCTGTGTCAAAACTTTGTTAGGAATTATGTGATCCTTACTAGCTGGAAGTAAGGGAGATGGGGCATGAAGTTATTTCTAGGAGTTGGACACATACCAAGTTTAGCTCAGTTCTGGGCATCTTTAAAATACCTATACAAACTTGTTCCTACTTAGTAACTTGCAACTTTGAATGAGAATGTGCTTGCTTACAGCAACGTGCTATATGTTCTGAATGCCCGAATTGGGAATCTGTGTCAAAACTTTGTTAGGAATTATGTGATCCTTACTAGCTGGAAGTAAGGGAGATGGGGCATGAAGTTATTTCTAGGAGTTGGACACATACCAAGTTTAGCTCAGTTCTGGGCATCTTTGAAATACCTATACAAACTTGTTCCTACATAGTAACTTGCAACTTTGAATGAGAATGTGCTTGCTTGCAGCAACGTGCTATATGTTCTGAATGCGCGAATTGGGAATCTGTGTCAAAACTTTGTTAGGAATTATGTGATCCTTACTAGCTGGAAGTAAGGGAGATGGGGCATGAAGTTATTTCTAGGAGTTGGACACATACCAAGTTTAGCTCAGTTCTGGGCATCTTTGAAATACCTATACAAACTTGTTCCTACATAGTAACTTGCATCTTTGAATGAGAATGTGCTTGCTTACAGCAACGTGCTATATGTTCTGAATGCCCGAATTGGGAATCTGTGTCAAAACTTTGTTAGGAATTATGTGATCCTTACTATCTGGAAGTAAGGGAGATGGGGCATGAAGTTATTTCTAGGAGTTGGACACATACCAAGTTTAGCTCAGTTCTGGGCATCTTTGAAATACCTATACAAACTTGTTCCTACATAGTAACTTGCATCTTTGAATGAGAATGTGCTTGCTTACAGCAACCTGCTATATGTTCTGAATGCCCGAATTGGCAATCTGTGCCAAAACTTTGTTAGGAATTATGTGATCCTTACTAGCTGGAAGTAAGGGAGATGGGGCATGAAGTTATTTCTAGGAGTTGGACACATACCAAGTTTAGCTCAGTTCTGGGCATCTTTGAAATACCTATACACACTTGTTCCTACCTAGTAACTTGCATCTTTGAATGAGAATGTGCTTGCTTGCAGCAACGTGCTATATGTTCTGAATGCCCGAATAGGGAATCTGTGTCAAAACTTTGTTAGGAATTATGTCATCCTTACTAGCTGGAAGTAAGGGAGATGGGGCATGAAGTTATTTCTGGGAGTTGGACACATACCAAGTTTAGCTCAGTTCTGGGCATCTTTGAAATACCTATACAAACTTGTTCCTACCTAGTAACTTGCATCTTTGAATGAGAATGTGCTTGCTTGCAGCAACGTGCTATATGTTCTGAATGCCCGAATTGGGAATCTGTGTCAAAACTTTGTTAGGAATTATGTGATCCTTACTAGCTGGAAGTAAGGGAGATGGGGCATGAAGTTATTTCTAGGAGTTGGACACATACCAAGTTTAGCTCAGTTCTGGGCATCTTTAAAATACCTATACAAACTTGTTCCTACTTAGTAACTTGCAACTTTGAATGAGAATGTGCTTGCTTACAGCAACGTGCTATATGTTCTGAATGCCCGAATTGGGAATCTGTGTCAAAACTTTGTTAGGAATTATGTGATCCTTACTAGCTGGAAGTAAGGGAGATGGGGCATGAAGTTATTTCTAGGAGTTTGACACATACCAAGTTTAGCTCAGTTCTGGGCATCTTTGAAATACCTATACAAACTTGTTCCTACATAGTAACTTGCAACTTTGAATGAGAATGTGCTTGCTTGCAGCAACGTGCTATATGTTCTGAATGCCCGAATTGGGAATCTGTGTCAAAACTTTGTTAGGAATTATGTGATCCTTACTAGCTGGAAGTAAGGGAGATGGGGCATGAAGTTATTTCTAGGAGTTGGACACATACCAAGTTTAGCTCAGTTCTGGGCATCTTTGAAATACCTATACACACTTGTTCCTACCTAGTAACTTGCAACTTTGAATGAGAATGTGCTTGCTTGCAGCAACGTGCTATATGTTCTGAATGCCCGAATTGGGAATCTGTGTCAAAACTTTGTTAGGAATTATGTGATCCTTACTAGCTGGAAGTAAGGGAGATGGGGCATGAAGTTATTTCTAGGAGTTGGACACATACCAAGTTTGGCTCAGTTCTGGGCATCTTTGAAATACCTATACAAACTTCTTCCTACATAGTAACTTGCAACTTTGAATGAGAATGTGCTTGCTTGCAGCAACGTGCTATATGTTCTGAATGCCCGAATTGGGAATCTGTGTCAAAACTTTGTTAGGAATTATGTGATCCTTACTAGCTGGAAGTAAGGGAGATGGGGCATGAAGTTATTTCTAGGAGTTGGACACATACCAAGTTTAGCTCAGTTCTGGGCATCTATGAAATACCTATACAAACTTGTTCCTACCTAGTAACTTGCATCTTTGAATGAGAATGTGCTTGCTTGCAGCAACGTGCTATATGTTCTGAATGCCCGAATAGGGAATCTGTGTCAAAACTTTGTTAGGAATTATGTGATCCTTACAAGCTGGAAGTAAGGGAGATGGGGCATGAAGTTATTTCTAGGAGTTGGACACATACCAAGTTTAGCTCAGTTCTGGGCATCTTTGAAATACCTATACAAACTTGTTCCTACCTAGTAACTTGCATCTTTGAATGAGAATGTGCTTGCTTACAGCAACGTGCTATATGTTCTGAATGCCCGAATTGGGAATCTGTGTCAAAACTTTGTTAGGAATTATGTGATCCTTACTAGCTGGAAGTAAGGGAGATGGGGCATGAAGTTATTTCTAGGAGTTGGACACATACCAAGTATAGCTCAGTTCTGGGCATCTTTGAAATACCTATACAAACTTGTTCCTACCTAGTAACTTGCATCTTTGAATGAGAATCTGCTTGCTTACAGCAACGTGCTATATGTTCTGAATGCCCGAATTGGGAATCTGTGTCAAAACTTTGTTAGGAATTATGTGATCCTTACTAGCTGGAAGTAAGGGAGCTGGGGCATGAAGTTATTTCTAGGAGTTGGACACATACCAAGTTTAGCTCAGTTCTGGGCATCTTTGAAATACCTATACAAACTTGTTCCTACCTAGTAACTTGCATCTTTTAATGAGAATCTGCTTGCTTACAGCAACGTGCTATATGTTCTGAATGCCCGAATTGGGAATCTGTGTCAAAACTTTGTTAGGAATTATGTGATCCTTACTAGCTGGAAGTAAGGGAGATGGGGCATGAAGTTATTTCTAGGAGTTGGACACATACCAAGTTTAGCTCAGTTCTGGGCATCTTTGATATACCTATACAAACTTGTTCCTACATAGTAACTTGCAACTTTGAATGAAAATGTGCTTGCTTACAGCAACGTGCTATATGTTCTGAATGCCCGAATTGGGAATCTGTGTCAAAACTTTGTAAGGAATTATGTGATCCTTACTAGCTGGAAGTAAGGGAGATGGGGCATGAAGTTATTTCTAGGAGTTGGACACATACCAAGTTTAGCTCAGTTCTGGGCATCTTTGAAATACCTATACAAACTTGTTCCTACATAGTATCTTGCAACTTTGAATGAGAATCTGCTTGCTTACAGCAACGTGCTATATGTTCTGAATGCCCGAATTGGGAATCTGTGTCAAAACTTTGTTAGGAATTATGTGATCCTTACTAGCTGGAAGTAAGGGAGATGGGGCATGAAGTTATTTCTAGGAGTTGGACACATACCAAGTTTAGCTCAGTTCTGTGCATCTTTGAAATACCTATACAAACTTGTTCCTACATAGTAACTTGCAACTTTGAATGAGAATCTTCTTGCTTACAGCAACGTGCTATATGTTCTGAATGCCCGAATTGGGAATCTGTGTCAAAACTTTGTTAGGAATTATGTGATCCTTACTAGCTGGAAGTAAGGGAGCTGGGGCATGAAGTTATTTCTAGGAGTTGGACACATACCAAGTTTAGCTCAGTTCTGGGCATCTTTGAAATACCTATACAAACTTGTTCCTACATAGTAACTTGCATCTTTGAATGAGAATGTGCTTGCTTACAGCAACGTGCTATATGTTCTGAATGCCCGAATTGGCAATCTGTGTCAAAACTTTGTTAGGAATTATGTGATCCTTACTAGCTGGAAGTAAGGGAGATGGGGCATGAAGTTATTTCTAGGAGTTGGACACATACCAAGTTTAGCTCAGTTCTGGGCATCTTTGAAATACCTATACACACTTGTTCCTACCTAGTAACTTGCATCTTTGAATGAGAATGTGCTTGCTTGCAGCAACGTGCTATATGTTCTGAATGCCCGAATAGGGAATCTGTGTCAAAACTTTGTTAGGAATTATGTCATCCTTACTAGCTGGAAGTAAGGGAGATGGGGCATGAAGTTATTTCTGGGAGTTGGACACATACCAAGTTTAGCTCAGTTCTGGGCATCTTTGAAATACCTATACAAACTTGTTCCTACCTAGTAACTTGCATGTTTGAATGAGAATGTGCTTGCTTGCAGCAACGTGCTATATGTTCTGAATGCCCGAATTGGGAATCTGTGTCAAAACTTTGTTAGGAATTATGTGATCCTTACTAGCTGGAAGTAAGGGAGATGGGGCATGAAGTTATTTCTAGGAGTTGGACACATACCAAGTTTAGCTCAGTTCTGGGCATCTTTAAAATACCTATACAAACTTGTTCCTACTTAGTAACTTGCAACTTTGAATGAGAATGTGCTTGCTTACAGCAACGTGCTATATGTTCTGAATGCCCGAATTGGGAATCTGTGTCAAAACTTTGTTAGGAATTATGTGATCCTTACTAGCTGGAAGTAAGGGAGATGGGGCATGAAGTTATTTCTAGGAGTTGGACACATACCAAGTTTAGCTCAGTTCTGGGCATCTTTGAAATACCTATACAAACTTGTTCCTACATAGTAACTTGCAACTTTGAATGAGAATCTGCTTGCTTACAGCAACGTGCTATATGTTCTGAATGCCCGAATTGGGAATCTGTGTCAAAACTTTGTTAGGAATTATGTGATCCTTACTAGCTGGAAGTAAGGGAGATGGGGCATGAAGTTATTTCTAGGAGTTGGACACATACCAAGTTTAGCTCAGTTCTGGGCATCTTTGAAATACCTATACACACTTGTTCCTACCTAGTAACTTGCAACTTTGAATGAGAATGTGCTTGCTTGCAGCAACGTGCTATATGTTCTGAATGCCCGAATTGGGAATCTGTGTCAAAACTTTGTTAGGAATTATGTGATCCTTACTAGCTGGAAGTAAGGGAGATGGGGCATGAAGTTATTTCTAGGAGTTGGACACATACCAAGTTTAGCTCAGTTCTGGGCATCTTTGAAATACCTATACAAACTTGTTCCTACCTAGTAACTTGCATCTTTGAATGAGAATCTGCTTGCTTACAGCAACGTGCTATATGTTCTGAATGCCCGAATTGGGAATCTGTGTCAAAACTTTGTTAGGAATTATGTCATCCTTACTAGCTGGAAGTAAGGGAGATGGGGCATGAAGTTATTTCTAGGAGTTGGACACATACCAAGTTTAGCTCAGTTCTGGGCATCTTTGAAATACCTATACAAACTTGTTCCCACCTAGTAACTTGCATCTTTGAATGAGAATGTGCTTGCTTACAGCAACGTGCTATATGTTCTGAATGCCCGAATTGGGAATCTGTGTCAAAAGTTTGTTAGGAATTATGTGATCCTTACTAGCTGGAAGTAAGGGAGATGGGGCATGAAGTTATTTCTAGGAGTTGGACACATACCAAGTTTAGCTCAGTTCTGGGCATCTTTGAAATACCTATACAAACTTGTTCCTACATAGTATCTTGCAACTTTGAATGAGAATGTGCTTGCTTACAGCAACTTGCTATATGTTCTGAATGCCCGAATTGGTAATCTGTGTCAAAACTTTGTTAGGAATTATGTGATCCTTACTAGCTGGAAGTAAGGGAGATGGGGCATGAAGTTATTTCTAGGAGTTGGACACATACCAAGTTTAGCTCAGTTCTGGGCCTCTTTGAAATACCTATACAAACTTGTTCCTACATAGTAACTTGCATCTTTGAATGAGAATGTGCTTGCTTACAGCAACGTGCTGTATGTTCTGAATGCCCGAATTGGGAATCTGTGTCAAAACTTTGTTAGGAATTATGTCATCCTTACTAGCTGGAAGTAAGCGAGATGGGGCATGAAGTTATTTCTAGGAGTTGGACACATACCAAGTTTAGCTCAGTTCTGGGCCTCTTTGAAATACCTATACAAACTTGTTCCTACATAGTAACTTGCATCTTTGAATGAGAATGTGCTTGCTTGCAGCAACGTGCTATATGTTCTGAATGCCCGAATTGGGAATCTGTGTCAAAACTTTGTTAGGAATTATGTGATCCTTACTAGCTGGAAGTAAGGGAGATGGGGCATGAAGTTATTTCTAGGAGTTGGACACATACCAAGTTTAGCTCAGTTCTGGGCATCTTTGAAATACCTATACAAACTTGTTCCTACATAGTATCTTGCAACTTTGAATGAGAATGTGCTTGCTTACAGCAACGTGCTATATGTTCTGAATGCCCGAATTGGTAATCTGTGTCAAAACTTTGTTAGGAATTATGTGATCCTTACTAGCTGGAAGTAAGGGAGATGGGGCATGAAGTTATTTCTAGGAGTTGGACACATACCAAGTTTAGCTCAGTTCTGGGCCTCTTTGAAATACCTATACAAACTTGTTCCTACATAGTAACTTGCATCTTTGAATGAGAATGTGCTTGGTTACAGCAACGTGCTATATGTTCTGAATGCCCGAATTGGGAATCTGTGTCAAAACTTTGTTAGGAATTATGTGATCCTTACTAGCTGGAAGTAAGCGAGATGGGGCATGAAGTTATTTCTAGGAGTTGGACACATACCAAGTTTAGCTCAGTTCTGGGCCTCTTTGAAATACCTATACAAACTTGTTCCTACATAGTAACTTGCATCTTTGAATGAGAATGTGCTTGCTTGCAGCAACGTGCTATATGTTCTGAATGCCCGAATTGGGAATCTGTGTCAAAACTTTGTTAGGAATTATGTGATCCTTACTAGCTGGAAGTAAGGGAGATGGGGCATGAAGTTATTTCTAGGAGTTGGACACATACCAAGTTTAGCTCAGTTCTGGGCATCTTTGAAATACCTATACAAACTTGTTCCTACCTAGTAACTTGCAACTTTGAATGAGAATGTGCTTGCTTGCAGCAACGTGCTATATGTTCTGAATGCCCGAATTGGGAATCTGTGTCAAAACTTTGTTAGGAATTATGTGTTCCTTACCAGCTTGTAGTAAGGGAGATGGGGCATGAAGTTATTTCTAGGAGTTGGACACATACCAAGTTTAGCTCAGTTCTGGGCATCTTTGAAATACCTATACAAACTTGTTCCTACCTAGTAACTTGCAACTTTGAATGAGAATGTGCTTGCTTGCAGCAACGTGCTATATGTTCTGAATGCCCGAATTGGCAATCTGTGTCAAAACTTTGTTAGGAATTATGTGATCCTTACTAGCTGGAAGTAAGGGAGTTGGGGCATGAAGTTATTTCTAGGAGTTGGACACATACCAAGTTTAGCTCAGTTCTGGGCATCTTTGAAATACCTATACAAACTTGTTCCTACATAGTAACTTGCAACTTTGAATGAGAATCTGCTTGCTTACAGCAACGTGCTATATGTTCTGAATGCCCGAATTGGCAATCTGTGTCAAAACTTTGTTAGGAATTATGTGATCCTTACTAGCTGGAAGTAAGGGAGATGGGGCATGAAGTTATTTCTAGGAGTTGGACACATACCAAGTTTAGCTCAGTTCTGGGTATCTTTGAAATACCTATACAAACTTGTTCCTACATAGTAACTTGCATCTTTGAATGAGAATGTGCTTGCTTACAGCAACGTGCTATATGTTCTGAATGCCCGAATTGGGAATCTGTGTCAAAACTTTGTTAGGAATTATGTGATCCTTACTAGCTGGAAGTAAGGGAGATGGGGCATGAAGTTATTTCTTGGAGTTGGACACATACCAAGTTTAGCTCAGTTCTGGGCATCTTTGAAATTCCTATACAAACTTGTTCCTACATAGTAACTTGCAACTTTGAATGAGAATGTGCTTGCTTGCAGCAACGTGCTATATGTTCTGAATGCCCGAATAGGGAATCTGTGTCAAAACTTTGTTAGGAATTATGTGATCCTTACTAGCTGGAAGTAAGGGAGATGGGGCATGAAGTTATTTCTAGGAGTTGGACACATACCAAGTTTAGCTCAGTTCTGGGCATCTTTGAAATACCTATACAAACTTGTTCCTACCTAGTAACTTGCATCTTTGAATGAGAATCTGCTTGCTTACAGCAACGTGCTATATGTTCTGAATGCCCGAATAGGGAATCTGTGTCAAAACTTTGTTAGGAATTATGTGATCCTTACTAGCTGGAAGTAAGCGAGATGGGGCATGAAGTTATTTCTAGGAGTTGGACACATACCAAGTTTAGCTCAGTTCTGGGCATCTTTGAAATACCTATACAAACTTGTTCCTACCTAGTAACTTGCATCTTTGAATGAGAATGTGCTTGCTTACAGCAACGTGCTATATGTTCTGAATGCCCGAATTGGGAATCTGTGTCAAAACTTTGTTAGGAAATATGTGATCCTTACTAGCTGGAAGTAAGGGAGATGGGGCATGAAGTTATTTCTAGGAGTTGGACACATACCAAGTTTAGCTCAGTTCTGGGCATCTTTGAAATACCTATACAAACTTGTTCCCACATAGTAACTTGCAACTTTGAACGAGAATGTGCTTGCTTACAGCAACGTGCTATATGTTCTGAATGCCCGAATTGGGAATCTGTGTCAAAACTTTATTAGGAATTATGTGATCCTTACTAGCTGGAAGTAAGGGAGATGGGGCATGAAGTTATTTCTAGGAGTTGGACACATACCAAGTTTAGCTCAGTTCTGGGCATCTTTGAAATACCTATACAAACTTGTTCCTACATAGTAACTTGCAACTTTGAACGAGAATGTGCTTGCTTACAGCAACGTGCTATATGTTCTGAATGCCCGAATTGGGAATCTGTGTCAAAACTTTGTTAGGAATTATGTGATCCTTACTAGCTGGAAGTAAGGGAGATGGGGCATGAAGTTATTTCTAGGAGTTGGACACATACCAAGTTTAGCTCAGTTCTGGGCATCTTTGAAATACCTATACACACTTGTTCCTACATAGTAACTTGCATCTTTGAATGAGAATGTGCTTGCTTACAGCAACGTGCTATATGTTCTGAATGCCCGAATTGGGAATCTGTGTCAAAACTTTGTTAGGAATTATGTGATCCTTACTAGCTGGAAGTAAGGGAGATGGGGCATGAAGTTATTTCTAGGAGTTGGACACATACCAAGTTTAGCTCAGTTCTGGGCATCTTTGAAATACCTATACAAACTTGTTCCTACATAGTAACTTGCAACTTTGAATGAGAATCTGCTTGCTTACAGCAACGTGCTATATGTTCTGAATGCCCGAATTGGGAATCTGTGTCAAAACTTTGTTAGGAATTATGTGATCCTTACTAGCTGGAAGTAAGGGAGATGGGGCATGAAGTTATTTCTAGGAGTTGGACACATACCAAGTTTAGCTCAGTTCTGGGCATCTTTGAAATACCTATACAAACTTGTTCCTACATAGTAACTTGCATCTTTGAATGAGAATGTGCTTGCTTACAGCAACGTGCTATATGTTCTGAATGCCCGAATTGGGAATCTGTGTCAAAACTTTGTTAGGATTTATGTGATCCTTACTAGCTGGAAGTAAGGGAGATGGGGCATGAAGTTATTTCTAGGAGTTGGACACATACCAAGTTTAGCTCAGTTCTGGGCATCTTTGAAATACCTATACAAACTTGTTCCTACATAGTAACTTGCATCTTTGAATGAGAATCTGCTTGCTTGCAGCAACGTGCTATATGTTCTGAATGCCCGAATAGGGAATCTGTGTCAAATTTTGTTAGGAATTATGTGATCCTTACTAGCTGGAAGTAAGGGAGATGGGGCATGAAGTTATTTGTAGGAGTTGGACACATACCAAGTTTAGCTCAGTTCTGGGCATCTTTGAAATACCTATACAAACTTGTTCCTACATAGTAACTTGCATCTTTGAATGAGAATGTGCTTGCTTACAGCAACGTGCTATATGTTCTGAATGCCCGAATAGGGAATCTGTGTCAAAACTTTGTTAGGACTATGTGATCCTTACTAGCTGGAAGTAAGGGAGATGGGGCATGAAGTTATTTCTAGGAGTTGGACACATACCAAGTTTAGCTCAGTTCTGGGCATCTTTGAAATACCTATACAAACTTGTTCCTACATAGTAACTTGCAACTTTGAATGAGAATGTGCTTGCTTACAGCAACGTGCTATATGTTCTGAATGCCCGAATAGGGAATCTGTGTCAAAACTTTGTTAGGAATTATGTGATCCTTACAAGCTGGAAGTAAGGGAGATGGGGCATGAAGTTATTTCTAGGAGTTGGACACATACCAAGTTTAGCTCAGTTCTGGGCATCTTTGAAATACCTATACAAACTTGTTCCTACATAGTAACTTGCAACTTTGAATGAGAATCTGCTTGCTTACAGCAACGTGCTATATGTTCTGAATGCCCGAATTGGGAATCTGTGTCAAAACTTTGTTAGGAATTATGTGATCCTTACTAGCTGGAAGTAAGGGAGATGGGGCATGAAGTTATTTCTAGGAGTTGGACACATACCAAGTTTAGCTCAGTTCTGGGCATCTTTGAAATACCTATACAAACTTGTTCCTACATAGTAACTTGCATCTTTGAATGAGAATCTGCTTGCTTACAGCAACGTGCTATATGTTCTGAATGCCCGAATTGGGAATCTGTGTCAAAACTTTGTTAGGAATTATGTCATCCTTACTAGCTGGAAGTAAGGGAGATGGAGCAGAAGTTATTTCTAGGAGTTGGACACATACCAAGTTTAGCTCAGTTCTGGGCATCTTTGAAATACCTATACAAACTTGTTCCTACATAGTAACTTGCCACTTTGAATGAAAATGTGCTTGCTTACAGCAACGTGCTATATGTTCTGAATGCCCGAATTGGGAATCTGTGTCAAAACTTTGTTAGGAATTATGTGATCCTTACTAGCTGGAAGTAAGGGAGATGGGGCATGAAGTTATTTCTAGGAGTTGGACACATACCAAGTTTAGCTCAGTTCTGGGCATCTTTGAAATACCTATACAAACTTGTTCCTACATAGTAACTTGCAACTTTGAATGAGAATCTGCTTGCTTACAGCAACGTGCTATATGTTCTGAATGCCCGAATTGGGAATCTGTGTCAAAACTTTGTTAGGAATTATGTGATCCTTACTAGCTGGAAGTAAGGGAGCTGGGGCATGAAGTTATTTCTAGGAGTTGGACACATACCAAGTTTAGCTCAGTTCTGGGCATCTTTGAAATACCTATACAAACTTGTTCCTACATAGTAACTTGCATCTTTGAATGAGAATGTGCTTGCTTACAGCAACGTGCTATATGTTCTGAATGCCAGAATTGGCAATCTGTGTCAAAACTTTGTTAGGATTTATGTGATCCTTACTAGCTGGAAGTAAGGGAGATGGGGCATGAAGTTATTTCTAGGAGTTGGACACATACCAAGTTTAGCTCAGTTCTGGGCATCTTTGAAATACCTATACAAACTTGTTCCTACATAGTAACTTGCATCTTTGAATGAGAATCTGCTTGCTTGCAGCAACGTGCTATATGTTCTGAATGCCCGAATTGGGAATCTGTGTCAAAACTTTGTTAGGAATTATGTCATCCTTACTAGCTGGAAGTAAGGGAGATGGGGCATGAAGTTATTTCTAGGAGTTGGACACATACCAAGCTTAGCTCAGTTCTGGGCATCTTTGAAATACCTATACAAACTTGTTCCTACATAGTAACTTGCAACTTTGAATGAGAATCTGCTTGCTTACAGCAACGTGCTATATGTTCTGAATGCCCGAATTGGGAATCTGTGTCAAAACTTTGTTAGGAATTATGTGATCCTTACTAGCTGGAAGTAAGGGAGATGGGGCATGAAGTTATTTCTAGGAGTTGGACACATACCAAGTTTAGCTCAGTTCTGGGCATCTTTGAAATACCTATACAAACTTGTTCCTACCTAGTAACTTGCATCTTTGAATGAGAATGTGCTTGCTTACAGCAACGTGCTATATGTTCTGAATGCCCGAATAGGGAATCTGTGTCAAAACTTTGTTAGGAATTATGTGATCCTTACTAGCTGGAAGTAAGGGAGATGGGGCATGAAGTTATTTCTAGGAGTTGGACACATACCAAGTTTAGCTCAGTTCTGGGCATCTTTGAAATACCTATACAAACTTGTTCCTACATAGTAACTTGCAACTTTGAATGAGAATCTGCTTGCTTACAGCAACGTGCTATATGTTCTGAATGCCCGAATTGGGAATCTGTGTCAAAACTTTGTTAGGAATTATGTGATCCTTACTAGCTGGAAGTAAGGGAAATGGGGCATGAAGTTATTTCTAGGAGTTGGACACATACCAAGTTTAGCTCAGTTCTGGGCATCTTTGAAATACCTATACAAACTTGTTCCTACATAGTAACTTGCATCTTTGAATGAGAATGTGCTTGCTTACAGCAACGTGCTATATGTTCTGAATGCCCGAATAGGGAATCTGTGTCAAAACTTTGTTAGGAATTATGTGATCCTTACTAGGTGGAAGTAAGGGAGATGGGGCATGAAGTTATTTCTAGGAGTTGGACACATACCAAGTTTAGCTCAGTTCTGGGCATCTTTGAAATACCTATACAAACTTGTTCCTACATAGTAACTTGCAACTTTGAATGAGAATGTGCTTGCTTACATCAACGTGCTATATGTTCTGAATGCCCGAATTGGGATTCTGTGTCAAAACTTTGTTAGGAATTATGTGATCCTTACTAGCTGGAAGTAAGGGAGATGGGGCATGAAGTTATTTCTAGGAGTTGGACACATACCAAGTTTAGCTCAGTTCTGGGCATCTTTGAAATACCTATACAAACTTGTTCCTACATAGTAACTTGCAGCTTTGAACGAGAATGTGCTTGCTTACAGCAACGTGCTATATGTTCTGAATGCCCGAATTGGGAATCTGTGTCAAAACTTTGTTAGGAATTATGTGATCCTTACTAGCTGGAAGTAAGGGAGATGGGACATGAAGTTATTTCTAGGAGTTGGACACATACCAAGTTTAGCTCAGTTCTGGGCATCTTTGAAATACCTATACAAACTTGTTCCTACCTAGTAACTTGCATCTTTGAATGAGAATGTGCTTGCTTACAGCAACGTGCTATATGTTCTGAATGCCCGAATAGGGAATCTGTGTCAAAACTTTGTTAGGAATTATGTGATCCTTACTAGCTGGAAGTAAGGGAGATGGGGCATGAAGTTATTTCTAGGAGTTGGACACATACCAAGTTTAGCTCAGTTCTGGGCATCTTTGAAATACCTATACAAACTTGTTCCTACATAGTAACTTGCAACTTTGAATGAAAATGTGCTTGCTTACAGCAACGTGCTATATGTTCTGAATGCCCGAATTGGGAATCTGTGTCAAAACTTTGTTAGGAATTATGTGATCCTTACTAGCTGGAAGTAAGGGAGATGGGCATGAAGTTATTTCTAGGAGTTGGACACATACCAAGTTTAGCTCAGTTCTGGGCATCTTTGAAATACCTATACAAACTTGTTCCTACATAGTAACTTGCATCTTTGAATGAGAATCTGCTTGCTTACAGCAACGTGCTATATGTTCTGAATGCCCGAATTGGGAATCTGTGTCAAAACTTTGTTAGGAATTATGTCATCCTTACTAGCTGGAAGTAAGGGAGATGGAGCAGAAGTTATTTCTAGGAGATGGACACATACCAAGTTTAGCTCAGTTCTGGGCATCTTTGAAATACCTATACAAACTTGTTACTACATAGTAACTTGCAACTTTGAATGAAAATGTGCTTGCTTACAGCAACGTGCTATATGTTCTGAATGCCCGAATTGGGAATCTGTGTCAAAACTTTGTTAGGAATTATGTGATCCTTACTAGCTGGAAGTAAGGGAGATGGGGCATGAAGTTATTTCTAGGAGTTGGACACATACCAAGTTTAGCTCAGTTCTGGGCATCTTTGAAATACCTATACAAACTTGTTCCTACATAGTAACTTGCAACTTTGAATGAGAATCTGCTTGCTTACAGCAACGTGCTATATGTTCTGAATGCCCGAATTGGGAATCTGTGTCAAAACTTTGTTAGGAATTATGTGATCCTTACTAGCTGGAAGTAAGGGAGATGGGGCATGAAGTTATTTCTAGGAGTTGGACACATACCAAGTTTAGCTCAGTTCTGGGCATCTTTGAAATACCTATACAAACTTGTTCCTACATAGTAACTTGCATCTTTGAATGAGAATGTGCTTGCTTACAGCAACGTGCTATATGTTCTGAATGCCAGAATTGGCAATCTGTGTCAAAACTTTGTTAGGTTTTATGTGATCCTTACTAGCTGGAAGTAAGGGAGATGGGGCATGAAGTTATTTCTAGGAGTTGGACACATACCAAGTTTAGCTCAGTTCTGGGCATCTTTGAAATACCTATACAAACTTGTTCCTACATAGTAACTTGCATCTTTGAATGAGAATCTGCTTGCTTGCAGCAACGTGCTATATGTTCTGAATGCCCGAATTGGGAATCTGTGTCAAAACTTTGTTAGGAATTATGTCATCCTTACTAGCTGGAAGTAAGGGAGATGGGGCATGAAGTTATTTCTAGGAGTTGGACACATACCAAGTTTAGCTCAGTTCTGGGCATCTTTGAAATACCTATACAAACTTGTTCCTACATAGTAACTTGCAACTTTGAATGAGAATCTGCTTGCTTACAGCAACGTGCTATATGTTGTAAATGCCCGAATTGGGAATCTGTGTCAAAACTTTGTTAGGAATTATGTGATCCTTACTAGCTGGAAGTAAGGGAGATGGGGCATGAAGTTATTTCTAGGAGTTGGACACATACCAAGTTTAGCTCAGTTCTGGGCATCTTTGAAATACCTATACAAACTTGTTCCTACATAGTAACTTGCAACTTTGAATGAGAATGTGCTTGCTTGCAGCAACGTGCTATATGTTCTGAATGCCCGAATAGGGAATCTGTGTCAAAACTTTGTTAGGAATTATGTGATCCTTACTAGCTTGAAGTAAGGGAGATGGGGCATGAAGTTATTTCTAGGAGTTGGACACATACCAAGTTTAGCTCAGTTCTGGGCATCTTTGAAATACCTATACAAACTTGTTCCTACCTAGTAACTTGCATCTTTGAATGAGAATCTGCTTGCTTACAGCAACGTGCTATATGTTCTGAATGCCCGAATAGGGAATCTGTGTCAAAACTTTGTTAGGAATTATGTGATCCTTACTAGCTGGAAGTAAGTGAGATGGGGCATGAAGTTATTTCTAGGAGTTGGACACATACCAAGTTTAGCTCAGTTCTGGGCATCTTTGAAATACCTATACAAACTTGTTCCTACATAGTAACTTGCATCTTTGAATGAGAATCTGCTTGCTTACAGCAACGTGCTATATGTTCTGAATGCCCGAATAGGGAATCTGTGTCAAAATTTTGTTAGGAATTATGTGATCCTTACTAGCTGGAAGTAAGGGAGATGGGGCATGAAGTTATTTCTAGGAGTTGGACACATACCAAGTTTAGCTCAGTTCTGGGCATCTTTGAAATACCTATACAAACTTGTTCCTACATAGTAACTTGCAACTTTGAATGAGAATGTGCTTGCTTACAGCAACGTGCTATATGTTCTGAATGCCCGAATTGGGATTCTGTGTCAAAACTTTGTTAGGAATTATGTGATCCTTACTAGCTGGAAGTAAGGGAGATGGGGCATGAAGTTATTTCTAGGAGTTGGACACATACCAAGTTTAGCTCAGTTCTGGGCATCTTTGAAATACCTATACAAAACTTGTTCCTACATAGTAACTTGCAACTTTGAATGAGAATGTGCTTGCTTACAGCAACGTGCTATATGTTCTGAATGCCCGAATTGGGAATCTGTGTCAAAACTTTGTTAGGAATTATGTGATCCTTACTAGCTGGAAGTAAGGGAGATGGGGCATGAAGTTATTTCTAGGAGTTGGACACATACCAAGTTTAGCTCAGTTCTGGGCATCTTTGAAATACCTATACAAACTTGTTCCTACATAGTAACTTGCAACTTTGAATGAGAATGTGCTTGCTTACAGCAACGTGCTATATGTTCTGAATGCCCGAATTGGGAATCTGTGTCAAAACTTTGTTAGGAATTATGTGATCCTTACTAGCTGGAAGTAAGGGAGATGGGGCATGAAGTTATTTCTAGGAGTTGGACACATACCAAGTTTAGCTCAGTTCTGGGCATCTTTGAAATACCTATACAAACTTGTTCCTACCTAGTAACTTGCATCTTTGAATGAGAATGTGCTTGCTTGCAGCAACGTGCTATATGTTCTGAATGCCCGAATTGGGAATCTGTGTCAAAACTTTGTTAGGAATTATGTAATCCTTACTAGCTGGAAGTAAGGGACATGGGGCATGAAGTTATTTCTAGGAGATGGACACATACCAAGTTTAGCTCAGTTCTGGGCATCTTTGAAATACCTATACAAACTTGTTCTTACATAGTAACTTGCATCTTTGAATGAAAATGTGCTTGCTTGCAGCAACATGCTATATGTTCTGAATGCCCGAATTGGGAATCTGTGTCAAAACTTTGTTAGGAATTATGTGATCCTTACTAGCTGGAAGTAAGGGAGATGGGGCATGAAGTTATTTCTAGGAGTTGGACACATACCAAGTTTAGCTCAGTTCTGGGCATCTTTGAAATACCTATACAAACTTGTTCCTACCTAGTAACTTGCATCTTTGAATGAGAATGTGCTTGCTTGCAGCAACGTGCTATATGTTCTGAATGCCCGAATTGGGAATCTGTGTCAAAACTTTGTTAGGAATTATGTAATCCTTACTAGCTGGAAGTAAGGGAGATGGGGCATGAAGTTATTTCTAGGAGATGGACACATACCAAGTTTAGCTCAGTTCTGGGCATCTTTGAAATACCTATACAAACTTGTTCTTACATAGTAACTTGCATCTTTGAATGAAAATGTGCTTGCTTGCAGCAACATGCTATATGTTCTGAATGCCCGAATTGGGAATCTGTGTCAAAACTTTGTTAGGAATTATGTGATCCTTACTAGCTGGAAGTAAGGGAGATGGGGCATGAAGTTATTTCTAGGAGTTGGACACATACCAAGTTTAGCTCAGTTCTGGGCATCTTTGAAATACCTATACAAACTTGTTCCTACATAGTAACTTGCAACTTTGAATGAGAATGTGCTTGCTTGCAGCAACGTGCTATATGTTCTGAATGCCCGAATTGGGAATCTGTGTCAAAAATTTGTTAGGAATTATGTGATCCTTACTAGCTGGAAGTAAGGGAGATGGGGCATGAAGTTATTTCTAGGAGTTGGACACATACCAGGTTTAGCTCAGTTCTGGGCTTCTTTGAAATACCTATACAAACTTGTTCCTACATAGTAACTTGCATCTTTGAATGAGAATGTGCTTGCTTGCAGCAACGTGCTATATGTTCTGAATGCCCGAATTGGGAATCTGTGTCAAAACTTTGTTAGGAATTATGTGATCCTTACTAGCTGGAAGTAAGGGAGATGGGGCATGAAGTTATTTCTAGGAGTTGGACACATACCAAGTTTAGCTCAGTTCTGGGCATCTTTGAAATACCTATACAAACTTGTTCCTACCTAGTAACTTGCAACTTTGAATGAGAATCTGCTTGCTTACAGCAACGTGCTGTATGTTCTGAATGCCCGAATTGGGAATCTGTGTCAAAACTTTGTTAGGAATTATGTGATCCTTACTAGCTGGAAGTAAGGGAGATGGGGCATGAAGTTATTTCTAGGAGTTGGACACATACCAAGTTTAGCTCAGTTCTGGGCATCTTTGAAATACCTATACAAACTTGTTCCTACCTAGTAACTTGCATCTTTGAATGAGAATGTGCTTGCTTACAGCAACGTGCTATATGTTCTGAATGCCCGAATTGGCAATCTGTGTCAAAACTTTGTTAGGAATTATGTGATCCTTACTAGCTGGAAGTAAGGGAGATGGGGCATGAAGTTATTTCTAGGAGTTGGACACATACCAAGTTTAGCTCAATTCTGGGCATCTTTGAAATACCTATACAAACTTGTTCCTACATAGTAACTTGCATCTTTGAATGAGAATGTGCTTGCTTGCAGCAACGTGCTATATGTTCTGAATGCCCGAATTGGGAATCTGTGTCAAAACTTTGTTAGGAATTATGTGATCCTTACTAGCTGGAAGTAAGGGAGATGGGGCATGAAGTTATTTCTTGGAGTTGGACACATACCAAGTTTAGCTTAGTTCTGGGCATCTTTGAAATACCTATACAAACTTGTTCCTACCTAGTAACTTGCAACTTTGAATGAGAATGTGCTTGCTTGCAGCAACGTGCTATATGTTCTGAATGCCCGAATAGGGAATCTGTGTCAAAACTTTGTTAGGAATTATGATCCTTACTAGCTGGAAGTAAGGGAGATGGGGCATGAAGTTATTTCTAGGAGTTGGACACATACCAAGTTTAGCTCAGTTCTGGGCATCTTTGAAATACCTATACAAACTTGTTCCTACCTAGTAACTTGCATCTTTGAATGAGAATGTGCTTGCTTACAGCAACGTGCTATATGTTCTGAATGCCCGAATAGGGAATCTGTGTCAAAACTTTGTTAGGAATTATGTGATCCTTACTAGCTGGAAGTAAGGGAGATGGGGCATGAAGTTATTTCTAGGAGTTGGACACATACCAAGTTTAGCTCAGTTCTGGGCATCTTTGAAATACCTATACAAACTTGTTCCTACCTAGTAACTTGCATCTTTGAATGAGAATGTGCTTACTTACAGCAACGTGCTATATGTTCTGAATGCCCGAATAGGGAATCTGTGTCAAAACTTTGTTAGGAATTATGTGATCCTTACTAGCTGGAAGTAAGGGAGATGGGGCATGAAGTTATTTCTAGGAGTTGGACACATACCAAGTTTAGCTCAGTTCTGGGCATCTTTGAAATACCTATACAAACTTGTTCCTACCTAGTAACTTGCATCTTTGAATGAGAATGTGCTTGCTTACAGCAACGTGCTATATGTTCTGAATGCCCGAATTGGGAATCTGTGTCAAAACTTTGTTAGGAATTATGTGATCCTTACTAGCTGGAAGTAAGGGAGATGGGGCATGAAGTTATTTCTAGGAGTTGGACACATACCAAGTTTAGCTCAGTTCTGGGCATCTTTGAAATACCTATACATACTTGTTCCTACCTAGTAACTTGCATCTTTGAATGAGAATCTGCTTGCTTACAGCAACGTGCTATATGTTCTGAATGACCGAATTGGGAATCTGTGTCAAAACTTTGTTAGGAATTATGTGATCCTTACTAGCTGGAAGTAAGGGAGATGGGGCATGAAGTTATTTCTAGGAGTTGGACACATACCAAGTTTAGCTCAGTTCTGGGCATCTTTGAAATACCTATACAAACTTGTTCCTACCTAGTAACTTGCATCTTTGAATGAGAATGTGCTTGCTTACAGCAACGTGCTATATGTTCTGAATGCCCGAATAGGGAATCTGTGTCAAAACTTTGTTAGGAATTATGTGATCCTTACTAGCTGGAAGTAAGGGAGATGGGGCATGAAGTTATTTCTAGGAGTTGGACACATACCAAGTTTAGCTCAGTTCTGGGCATCTTTGAAATACCTATACAAACTTGTTCCTACCTAGTAACTTGCATCTTTGAATGAGAATGTGCTTACTTACAGCAACGTGCTATATGTTCTGAATGCCCGAATAGGGAATCTGTGTCAAAACTTTGTTAGGAATTATGTGATCCTTACTAGCTGGAAGTAAGGGAGATGGGGCATGAAGTTATTTCTAGGAGTTGGACACATACCAAGTTTAGCTCAGTTCTGGGCATCTTTGAAATACCTATACAAACTTGTTCCTACCTAGTAACTTGCATCTTTGAATGAGAATGTGCTTGCTTACAGCAACGTGCTATATGTTCTGAATGCCCGAATTGGGAATCTGTGTCAAAACTTTGTTAGGAATTATGTGATCCTTACTAGCTGGAAGTAAGGGAGATGGGGCATGAAGTTATTTCTAGGAGTTGGACACATACCAAGTTTAGCTCAGTTCTGGGCATCTTTGAAATACCTATACATACTTGTTCCTACCTAGTAACTTGCATCTTTGAATGAGAATCTGCTTGCTTACAGCAACGTGCTATATGTTCTGAATGACCGAATTGGGAATCTGTGTCAAAACTTTGTTAGGAATTATGTGATCCTTACTAGCTGGAAGTAAGGGAGATGGGGCATGAAGTTATTTCTAGGAGTTGGACACATACCAAGTTTAGCTCAGTTTTGGACATCTTTGAAATACCTATACAAACTTGTTCCTACATAGTAACTTGCAACTTTGAATGAAAATGTGCTTGCTTACAGCAACGTGCTATATGTTCTGAATGCCCGAATAGGGAATCTGTGTCAAAACTTTGTTAGGAATTATGTCATCCTTACTAGCTGGAAGTAAGGGAGATGGGGCATGAAGTTATTTCTAGGAGTTGGACACATACCAAGTTTAGCTCAGTTCTGGGCATCTTTGAAATACCTATACAAACTTGTTCCTACATAGTATCTTGCAACTTTGAAAGAGAATCTGCTTGCTTACAGCAACGTGCTATATGTTCCGAATGCCCGAATTGGGAATCTGTGTCAAAACTTTGTTAGGAATTATGTGATCCTTACTAGCTGGAAGTAAGGGAGATGGGGCATGAAGTTATTTCTAGGAGTTGGACACATACCAAGTTTAGCTCAGTTCTGGGCCTCTTTGAAATACCTATACAAACTTGTTCCTACATAGTAACTTGCATCTTTGAATGAGAATGTGCTTGCTTACAGCAACGTGCTATATGTTCCGAATGCCCGAATTGGGAATCTGTGTCAAAACTTTGTTAGGAATTATGTGATCCTTACTAGCTGGAAGTAAGGGAGATGGGGCTTGAAGTTATTTCTAGGAGTTGGACACATACCAAGTTTAGCTCAGTTCTGGGCCTCTTTGAAATACCTATACAAACTTGTTCCTACATAGTAACTTGCATCTTTGAATGAGAATGTGCTTGCTTACAGCAACGTGCTATATGTTCTGAATGCCCGAATTGGGAATCTGTGTCAAAACTTTGTTAGGAATTATGTGATCCTTACTAGCTGGAAGTAAGGGAGATGGGGCATGAAGTTATTTCTAGGAGTTGGACACATACCAAGTTTAGCTCAGTTCTGGGCATCTTTGAAATACCTATACAAACTTGTTCCTACCTAGTAACTTGCAACTTTGAATGAGAATCTGCTTGCTTACAGCAACGTGCTATATGTTCTGAATGCCCGAATTGGGAATCTGTGTCAAAACTTTGTTAGGAATTATGTGATCCTTACTAGCTGGAAGTAAGGGAGATGGGGCATGAAGTTATTTCTAGGAGTTGGACACATACCAAGTTTAGCTCAGTTCTGGGCATCTTTGAAATACCTATACAAACTTGTTCCTACCTAGTAACTTGCATCTTTGAATGAGAATGTGCTTGCTTGCAGCAACGTGCTATATGTTCTGAATGCCCGAATTGGGAATCTGTGTCAAAACTTTGTTAGGAATTATGTGATCCTTACTAGCTGGAAGTAAGGGAGATGGGGCATGAAGTTATTTCTAGGAGTTGGACACATACCAAGTTTAGCTCAGTTCTGGGCATCTTTGAAATACCTATACAAACTTGTTCCTACCTAGTAACTTGCATCTTTGAATGAGAATGTGCTTGCTTACAGCAACGTGCTATATGTTCTGAATGCCCGAATAGGGAATCTGTGTCAAAACTTTGTTAGGAATTATGTGATCCTTACTAGCTGGAAGTAAGGGAGATGGGGCATGAAGCTATTTCTAGGAGTTGGACACATACCAAGTTTAGCTCAGTTCTGGGCATCTTTGAAATACCTATACAAACTTCTTCCTACCTAGTAACTTGCATCTTTGAATGAGAATGTGCTTGCTTACAGCAACGTGCTATATGTTCTGAATGCCCGAATAGGGAATCTGTGTCAAAACTTTGTTAGGAATTATGTGATCCTTACTAGCTGGAAGTAAGGGAGATGGGGCATGAAGTTATTTCTAGGAGTTGGACACATTCCAAGTTTAGCTCAGTTCTGGGCCTCTTTGAAATACCTATACAAACTTGTTCCTACATAGTAACTTGCATCTTTGAATGAGAATGTGCTTGCTTACAGCAACGTGCTATATGTTCTGAATGCCCGAATTGGGAATCTGTGTCAAAACTTTGTTAGGAATTATGTGATCCTTACTAGCTGGAAGTAAGGGAGATGGGGCATGAAGTTATTTCTAGGAGTTGGACACATACCAAGTTTAGCTCAGTTCTGGGCATCTTTGAAATACCTATACAAACTTGTTCCTACATAGTAACTTGCATCTCTGAATGAGAATGTGCTTGCTTACAGCAACGTGCTATATGTTCTGAATGCCCGAATTGGGAATCTGTGTCAGAACTTTGTTAGGAATTATGTGATCCTTACTAGCTGGAAGTAAGGGAGATGGGGCATGAAGTTATTTCTAGGAGTTGGACACATACCAAGTTTAGCTCAGTTCTGGGCATCTTTGAAATACCTATACAAACTTGTTCCTACCTAGTAACTTGCATCTTTGAATGAGAATGTGCTTGCTTGCAGCAACGTGCTATATGTTCTGAATGCCCGAATTGGGAATCTGTGTCAAAACTTTGTTAGGAATTATGTGATCCTTACTAGCTGGAAGTAAGGGAGATGGGGCATGAAGTTATTTCTAGGAGTTGGACACATACCAAGTTTAGCTCAGTTCTGGGCATCTTTGAAATACCTATACAAACTTGTTCTTACATAGTAACTTGCATCTTTGAATGAGAATGTGCTTGCTTGAAGCAACGTGCTATATGTTCTGAATGCCCGAATTGGGAATCTGTGTCAAAACTTTGTTAGGAATTATGTGATCCTTACTAGCTGGAAGTAAGGGAGATGGGGCATGAAGTTATTTCTAGGAGTTGGACACATACCAAGTTTAGCTCAGTTCTGGGCATCTTTGAAATACCTATACAAACTTGTTCCTACATAGTAACTTGCAACTTTGAATGAGAATGTGCTTGCTTGCAGCAACGTGCTATATGTTCTGAATGCCCGAATTGGGAATCTGTGTCAAAAATTTGTTAGGAATTATGTGATCCTTACTAGCTTGAAGTAAGGGAGATGGGGCATGAAGTTATTTCTACGAGTTGGACACATACCAAGTTTAGCTCAGTTCTGGGCATCTTTGAAATACCTATACAGACTTGTTCCTACATAGTAACTTGCATCTTTGAATGAGAATGTGCTTGCTTGCAGCAACGTGCTATATGTTCTGAATGCCCGAATTGGGAATCTGTGTCAAAACTTTGTTAGGAATTATGTGATCCTTACTAGCTGGAAGTAAGGGAGATGGGGCATGAAGTTATTTCTAGGAGTTGGACACATACCAAGTTTAGCTCAGTTCTGGGCATCTTTGAAATACCTATACAAACTTGTTCTTACATAGTAACTTGCATCTTTGAATGAGAATGTGCTTGCTTGCAGCAACGTGCTATATGTTCTGAATGCGCGAATTGGGAATCTGTGTCAAAACTTTGTTAGGAATTATGTGATCCTTACTAGCTGGAAGTAAGGGAGATGGGGCATGAAGTTATTTCTAGGAGTTGGACACATACCAAGTTTAGCTCAGTTCTGGGCATCTTTGAAATACCTATACAAACTTGTTCCTACATAGTAACTTGCAACTTTGAATGAGAATGTGCTTGCTTGCAGCAACGTGCTATATGTTCTGAATGCCCGAATTGGGAATCTGTGTCAAAAATTTGTTAGGAATTATGTGATCCTTACTAGCTTGAAGTAAGGGAGATGGGGCATGAAGTTATTTCTATGAGTTGGACACATACCAAGTTTAGCTCAGTTCTGGGCCTCTTTGAAATACCTATACAAACTTGTTCCTACATAGTAACTTGCATCTTTGAATGAGAATGTGCTTGCTTACAGCAAAGTGCTATATGTTCTGAATGCCCGAATTGGGGATCTGTGTCAAAACTTTGTTAGGAATTATGTGATCCTTACTAGCTGGAAGTAAGGGAGATGGGGCATGAAGTTATTTCTAGGAGTTGGACACATAGCAAGTTTAGCTCAGTTCTGGGCATCTTTGAAATACCTATACAAACTTGTTCCTACATAGTAACTTGCATCTTTGAATGAGAATGTGCTTGCTTACAGCAACGTGCTATATGTTCTTAATGCCCAAATTGGCAATCTGTGTCAAAACTTTGTTAGGAATTATGTGATCCTTACTAGCTGGAAGTAAGGGAGATGGGGCATGAAGTTATTTCTAGGAGTTGGACACATACCAAGTTTAGCTCAGTTCTGGGCATCTTTGAAATACCTATACAAACTTGTTCCTACATAGTAACTTGCATCTTTGAATGAGAATGTGCTTGCTTGCAGCAACGTGCTATATGTTCTGAATGCCCGAATTGGGAATCTGTGTCAAAACTTTGTTAGGAATTATGTGATCCTTACTAGCTGGAAGTAAGGGAGATGGGGCATGAAGTTATTTCTTGGAGTTGGACACATACCAAGTTTAGCTCAGTTCTGGGCATCTTTGAAATACCTATACAAACTTGTTCCTACCTAGTAACTTGCAACTTTGAATGAGAATGTGCTTGCTTGCAGCAACGTGCTATACGTTCTGAATGCCCGAATAGGGAATCTGTGTCAAAACTTTGTTAGGAATTATGTGATCCTTACTAGTTGGAAGTAAGGGAGATGGGGCATGAAGTTATTTCTTGGAGTTGGACACATACCAAGTTTAGCTCAGTTCTGGGCATCTTTGAAATACCTATACAAGCTTGTTCCTACCTAGTAACTTGCATCTTTGAATGAGAATGTGCTTGCTTACAGCAACGTGCTATATGTTCTGAATGCCCGAATAGGGAATCTGTGTCAAAACTTTGTTAGGAATTATGTGATCCTTACTAGCTGGAAGTAAGGGAGATGGGGCATGAAGTTATTTCTAGGAGTTGGACACATACCAAGTTTAGCTCAGTTCTGGGCATCTTTGAAATACCTATACAAACTTCTTCCTACATAGTAACTTGCATCTTTGAATGAGAATGTGCTTGCTTACAGCAACGTGCTATATGTTCTGAATGCCCGAATAGGGAATCTGTGTCAAAACTTTGTTAGGAATTATGTGATCCTTACTAGCTGGAAGTAAGGGAGATGGGGCATGAAGTTATTTCTAGGAGTTGGACACATACCAAGTTTAGCTCAGTTCTGGGCATCTTTGAAATACCTATACAAACTTGTTCCTACATAGTAACTTGCAACTTTGAATGAGAATGTGCTTGCTTACAGCAACGTGCTATATGTTCTGAATGCCCGAATTGGGATTCTGTGTCAAAACTTTGTTAGGAATTATGTGATCCTTACTAGCTGGAAGTAAGGGAGATGGGGCATGAAGTTATTTCTAGGAGTTGGACACATACCAAGTTTAGCTCAGTTCTGGGCATCTTTGAAATACCTATACAAACTTGTTCCTACATAGTAACTTGCAACTTTGAATGAGAATGTGCTTGCTTACAGCAACGTGCTATATGTTCTGAATGCCCGAATTGGGAATCTGTGTCAAAACTTTGTTAGGAATTATGTGATCCTTACTAGCTGGAAGTAAGGGAGATGGGGCATGAAGTTATTTCTAGGAGTTGGACACATACCAAGTTTAGCTCAGTTCTGGGCATCTTTGAAATACCTATACAAACTTGTTCCTACATAGTAACTTGCATCTTTGAATGAGAATGTGCTTGCTTACAGCAACGTGCTATATGTTCTGAATGCCCGAATTGGGAATCTGTGTCAAAACTTTGTTAGGAATTATGTGATCCTTACTAGCTGAAAGTAAGGGAGATGGGGCATGAAGTTATTTCTAGGAGTTGGACACATACCAAGTTTAGCTCAGTTCTGGGCATCTTTGAAATACCTATACAAACTTGTTCCTACATAGTAACTTGCAACTTTGAATGAAAATGTGCTTGCTTACAGCAACGTGCTATATGTTCTGAATGCCCGAATTGGGAATCTGTGTCAAAAATTTGTTAGGAATTATGTGATCCTTACTAGCTGGAAGTAAGGGAGATGGGGCATGAAGTTATTTCTAGGAGTTGGACACATACCAAGTTTAGCTCAGTTCTGGGCATCTTTGAAATACCTATACAAACTTGTTACTACATAGTAACTTGCATCTTTGAATGAGAATGTGCTTGCTTACAGCAACGTGCTATATGTTCTGAATGCCCGAATTGGGAATCTGTGTCAAAACTTTGTTAGGAATTATGTCATCCTTACTAGCTGGAAGTAAGGGAGATGGAGCATGAAGTTATTTCTAGGAGTTGGACACATACCAAGTTTAGCTCAGTTCTGGGCATCTTTGAAATACCTATACAAACTTGTTCCTACATAGTAACTTGCAACTTTGAATGAGAATGTGCTTGCTTACAGCAACGTGCTATATGTTCTGAATGCCCGAATTGGGAATCTGTGTCAAAACTTTGTTAGGAATTATGTGATCCTTACTAGCTGGAAGTAAGGGAGATGGGGCATGAAGTTATTTCTAGGAGTTGGACACATACCAAGTTTAGCTCAGTTCTGGGCATCTTTGAAATACCTATACAAACTTGTTCCTACATAGTAACTTGCAACTTTGAATGAGAATCTGCTTGCTTACAGCAACGTGCTATATGTTCTGAATGCCCGAATTGGGAATCTGTGTCAAAACTTTGTTAGGAATTATGTGATCCTTACTAGCTGGAAGTAAGGGAGATGGGGCATGAAGTTATTTCTAGGAGTTGGACACATACCAAGTTTAGCTCAGTTCTGGGCATCTTTGAAATACCTATACAAACTTGTTCCTACATAGTAACTTGCAACTTTGAATGAGAATGTGCTTGCTTGCAGCAACGTGCTATATGTTCTGAATGCCCGAATAGGGAATCTGTGTCAAAACTTTGTTAGGAATTATGTGATCCTTACTAGCTGGAAGTAAGGGAGATGGGGCATGAAGTTATTTCTAGGAGTTGGACACATACCAAGTTTAGCTCAGTTCTGGGCATCTTTGAAATACCTATACAAACTTGTTCCTACATAGTAACTTGCAACTTTGAATGAGAATCTACTTGCTTACAGCAACGTGCTATATGTTCTGAATGCCCGAATTGGGAATCTGTGTCAAAACTTTGTTAGGAATTATGTGATCCTTACTAGCTGGAAGTAAGGGAGATGGGGCATGAAGTTATTTCTAGGAGTTGGACACATACCAAGTTTAGCTCAGTTCTGGGCATCTTTGAAATACCTATACAAACTTGTTCCTACATAGTAACTTGCATCTTTGAATGAGAATGTGCTTGCTTACAGCAACGTGCTATATGTTCTGAATGCCCGAATTGGGAATATGTGTCAAAACTTTGTTAGGAATTATGTGATCCTTACTAGCTGGAAGTAAGGGAGATGGGGCATGAAGTTATTTCTAGGAGTTGGACACATACCAAGTTTAGCTCAGTTCTGGGCATCTTTGAAATACCTATACAAACTTGTTCCTACATAGTAACTTGCATCTTTGAATGAGAATGTGCTTGCTTACAGCAACGTGCTATATGTTCTGAATGCCCGAATAGGGAATCTGTGTCAAAACTTTGTTAGGAATTATGTGATCCTTACTAGCTGGAAGTAAGGGAGATGGGGCATGAAGTTATTTCTAGGAGTTGGACACATACCAAGTTTAGCTCAGTTCTGGGCATCTTTGAAATACCTATACAAACTTGTTCCTACATAGTAACTTGCAACTTTGAATGAGAATGTGCTTGCTTACAGCAACGTGCTATATGTTCTGAATGCCCGAATTGGGATTCTGTGTCAAAACTTTGTTAGGAATTATGTGATCCTTACTAGCTGGAAGTAAGGGAGATGGGGCATGAAGTTATTTCTAGGAGTTGGACACATACCAAGTTTAGCTCAGTTCTGGGCATCTTTGAAATACCTATACAAACTTGTTCCTACATAGTAACTTGCAACTTTGAATGAGAATGTGCTTGCTTACAGCAACGTGCTATATGTTCTGAATGCCCGAATTGGGAATCTGTGTCAAAACTTTGTTAGGAATTATGTGATCCTTACTAGCTGGAAGTAAGGGAGATGGGGCATGAAGTTATTTCTAGGAGTTGGACACATACCAAGTTTAGCTCAGTTCTGGGCATCTTTGAAATACCTATACAAACTTGTTCCTACATAGTAACTTGCAACTTTGAATGAGAATCTGCTTGCTTACAGCAACGTGCTATATGTTCTGAATGCCCGAATTGGGAATCTGTGTCAAAACTTTGTTAGGAATTATGTGATCCTTACTAGCTCGAAGTAAGGGAGATGGGGCATGAAGTTATTTCTAGGAGTTGGACACATACCAAGTTTAGCTCAGTTCTGGGCATCTTTGAAATACCTATACAAACTTGTTCCTACATAGTAACTTGCATCTTTGAATGAGAATGTGCTTGCTTACAGCAACGTGCTATATGTTCTGAATGCCCGAATTGGGAATCTGTGTCAAAACTTTGTTAGGAATTATGTGATCCTTACTAGCTGGAAGTAAGGGAGATGGGGCATGAAGTTATTTCTAGGAGTTGGACACATACCAAGTTTAGCTCAGTTCTGGGCATCTTTGAAATACCTATACAAACTTGTTCCTACATAGTAACTTGCATCTTTGAATGAGAATCTGCTTGCTTGCAGCAACGTGCTATATGTTCTGAATGCCCGAATTGGGAATCTGTGTCAAAACTTTGTTAGGAATTATGTCATCCTTACTAGCTGGAATTAAGGGAGATGGGGCATGAAGTTATTTCTAGGAGTTGGACACATACCAAGTTTAGCTCAGTTCTGGGCATCTTTGAAATACCTATACAAATTTGTTCCTACATAGTAACTTGCAACTTTGAATGAAAATGTGCTTACTTACAGCAACGTGCTATATGTTCTGAATGCCCGAATTGGGAATCTGTGTCAAAACTTTGTTAGGAATTATGTGATCCTTACTAGCTGGAAGTAAGGGAGATGGGGCATGAAGTTATTTCTAGGAGTTGGACACGTACCAAGTTTAGCTCAGTTCTGGGCATCTTTGAAATACCTATACAAACTTGTTCCTACATAGTAACTTGCAACTTTGAATGAGAATCTGCTTGCTTACAGCAACGTGCTATATGTTCTGAATGCCCGAATTGGGAATCTGTGTCAAAACTTTGTTAGGAATTATGTGATCCTTACTAGCTGGAAGTAAGGGAGATGGGGCATGAAGTTATTTCTAGGAGTTGGACACATACCAAGTTTAGCTCAGTTCTGGGCATCTTTGAAATACCTATACAAACTTGTTCCTACATAGTAACTTGCATCTTTGAATGAGAATGTGCTTGCTTACAGCAACGTGCTATATGTTCTGATTGCCCGAATCGGGAATCTGTGTCAAAACTTTGTTAGGAATTATGTGATCCTTACTAGCTGGAAGTAAGGGAGATGGGGCATGAAGTTATTTCTAGGAGTTGGACACATACCAAGTTTAGCTCAGTTCTGGGCATCTTTGAAATACCTATACAAACTTGTTCCTACATAGTAACTTGCATCTTTGAATGAGAATGTGTTTGCTTGCAGCAACGTGCTATATGTTCTGAATGCCCGAATTGGGAATCTGTGTCAAAACTTTGTTAGGAATTATGTGATCCTTACTAGCTGGAAGTAAGGGAGATGGGGCATGAAGTTATTTCTAGGAGTTGGACACATACCAAGTTTAGCTCAGTTCTGGGCATCTTTGAAATACCTATACAAACTTGTTCCTACCTAGTAAGTTGCATCTTTGAATGAGAATCTGCTTGCTTACAGCAACGTGCTATATGTTCTGAATGCCCGAATAGGGAATCTGTGTCAAAACTTTGTTAGGAATTATGTGATCCTTACTAGCTGGAAGTAAGGGAGATGGGGCATGAAGTTATTTCTAGGAGTTGGACACATACCAAGTTTAGCTCAGTTCTGGGCATCTTTGAAATACCTATACAAACTTGTTCCTACATAGTAACTTGCATCTTTGAATGAGAATGTGCTTGCTTACAGCAACGTGCTATATGTTCTGAATGCCCGAATAGGGAATCTGTGTCAAAACTTTGTTAGGAATTATGTGATCCTTACTAGCTGGAAGTAAGGGAGATGGGGCATGAAGTTATTTCTAGGAGTTGGACACATACCAAGTTTAGCTCAGTTCTGGGCATCTTTGAAATACCTATACAAACTTGTTCCTACATAGTAACTTGCAAATTTGAATGAGAATGTGCCTGCTTACAGCAACGTGCTATATGTTCTGAATGCCCGAATTGGGATTCTGTGTCAAAACTTTGTTAGGAATTATGTGATCCTTACTAGCTGGAAGTAAGGGAGATGGGGCATGAAGTTATTTCTAGGAGTTGGACACATACCAAGTTTAGCTCAGTTCTGGGCATCTTTGAAATACCTATACAAACTTGTTCCTACATAGTAACTTGCATCTTTGAATGAGAATGTGCTTGCTTACAGCAACGTGCTATATGTTCTGAATGCCCGAATTGGGAATCTGTGTCAAAACTTTGTTAGGAATTATGTGATCCTTACTAGCTGGAAGTAAGGGAGATGGGGCATGAAGTTATTTCTAGGAGTTGGACACATACCAAGTTTAGCTCAGTTCTGGGCATCTTTGAAATACCTATACAAACTTGTTCCTACATAGTAACTTGCAACTTTGAATGAGAATGTGCTTGCTTACAGCAACGTGCTATATGTTCTGAATGCCCGAATTGGGAATCTGTGTCAAAAATTTGTTAGGAATTATGTGATCCTTACTAGCTGGAAGTAAGGGAGATGGGGCATGAAGTTATTTCTAGGAGTTGGACACATTCCAAGTTTAGCTCAGTTCTGGGCATCTTTGAAATACCTATACAAACTTGTTCCTACATAGTAACTTGCAACTTTGAATGAGAATCTGCTTGCTTACAGCAACGTGCTATATGTTCTGAATGCCCGAATTGGGAATCTGTGTCAAAACTTTGTTAGGAATTATGTGATCCTTACTAGCTGGAAGTAAGGGAGATGGGGCATGAAGTTATTTCTAGGAGTTGGACACATACCAAGTTTAGCTCAGTTCTGGGCATCTTTGAAATACCTATACAAACTTGTTCCTACATAGTAACTTGCATCTTTGAATGAGAATGTGCTTGCTTACAGCAACGTGCTATATGTTCTGAATGCCAGAATTGGCAATCTGTGTCAAAACTTTGTTAGGAATTATGTGATCCTTACTAGCTGGAAGTAATGGAGATGGGGCATGAAGTTATTTCTAGGAGTTGGACACATACCAAGTTTAGCTCAGTTCTGGGCATCTTTGAAATACCTATACAAACTTGTTCCTACATAGTAACTTGCATCTTTGAATGAGAATCTGCTTGCTTGCAGCAACGTGCTATATGTTCTGAATGCCCGAATTGGGAATCTGTGTCAAAACTTTGTTAGGAATTATGTCATCCTTACTAGCTGGAAGTAAGGGAGATGGGGCATGAAGTTATTTCTAGGAGTTGGACACATACCAAGTTTAGCTCAGTTCTGGGCATCTTTGAAATACCTATACAAACTTGTTCCTACATAGTAACTTGCAACTTTGAATGAAAATGTGCTTGCTTACAGCAACGTGCTATATGTTCTGAATGCCCGAATTGGGAATCTGTGTCAAAACTTTGTTAGGAATTATGTGATCCTTACTAGCTGGAAGTAAGGGAGATGGGGCATGAAGTTATTTCTAGGAGTTGGACACATACCAAGTTTAGCTCAGTTCTGGGCATCTTTGAAATACCTATACAAACTTGTTCCTACATAGTAACTTGCAACTTTGAATGAGAATCTGCTTGCTTACAGCAACGTGCTATATGTTCTGAATCCCCGAATTGGGAATCTGTGTCAAAACTTTGTTAGGAATTATGTGATCCTTACTAGCTGGAAGTAAGGGAGATGGGGCATGAAGTTATTTCTAGGAGTTGGACACATACCAAGTTTAGCTCAGTTCTGGGCATCTTTGAAATACCTATACAAACTTGTTCCTACATAGTAACTTGCATCTTTGAATGAGAATGTGCTTGCTTACAGCAACGTGCTATATGTTCTGAATGCCCGAATTGGGAATCTGTGTCAAAACTTTGTTAGGAATTATGTGATCCTTACTAGCTGGAAGTAAGGGAGATGGGGCATGAAGTTATTTCTAGGAGTTGGACACATACCAAGTTTAGCTCAGTTCTGGGCATCTTTGAAATACCTATACAAACTTGTTCCTACATAGTAACTTGCATCTTTGAATGAGAATGTGCTTGCTTGCAGCAACGTGCTATATGTTCTGAATGCCCGAATTGGGAATCTGTGTCAAAACTTTGTTAGGAATTATGTGATCCTTACTAGCTGGAAGTAAGGGAGATGGGGCATGAAGTTATTTCTAGGAGTTGGACACATACCAAGTTTAGCTCAGTTCTGGGCATCTTTGAAATACCTATACAAACTTGTTCCTACATAGTAACTTGCAACTTTGAATGAGAATGTGCTTGCTTACAGCAACGTGCTATATGTTCTGAATGCCCGAATTGGGATTCTGTGTCAAAACTTTGTTAGGAATTATGTGATCCTTACTAGCTGGAAGTAAGGGAGATGGGGCATGAAGTTATTTCTAGGAGTTGGACACATACCAAGTTTAGCTCAGTTCTGGGCATCTTTGAAATACCTATACAAACTTGTTCCTACATAGTATCTTGCAACTTTGAATGAGAATCTGCTTGCTTACAGCAACGTGCTATATGTTCTGAATGCCCGAATTGGGAATCTGTGTCAAAACTTTGTTAGGAATTATGTGATCCTTACTAGCTGGAAGTAAGGGAGATGGGGCATGAAGTTATTTCTAGGAGTTGGACACATACCAAGTTTAGCTCAGTTCTGGGCATCTTTGAAATACCTATACAAACTTGTTCCTACATAGTAACTTGCATCTTTGAATGAGAATGTGCTTGCTTACAGCAACGTGCTATATGTTCTGAATGCCCGAATTGGGAATCTGTGTCAAAACTTTGTTAGGAATTATGTGATCCTTACTAGCTGGAAGTAAGGGAGATGGGGCATGAAGTTATTTCTAGGAGTTGGACACATACCAAGTTTAGCTCAGTTCTGGGCATCTTTGAAATACCTATACAAACTTGTTCCTACATAGTAACTTGCATCTTTGAATGAGAATCTGCTTGCTTGCAGCAACGTGCTATATGTTCTGAATGCCCGAATTGGGAATCTGTGTCAAAACTTTGTTAGGAATTATGTCATCCTTACTAGCTGGAAGTAAGGGAGATGGGGCATGAAGTTATTTCTAGAAGTTGGACACATACCAAGTTTAGCTCAGTTCTGGGCATCTTTGAAATACCTATACAAATTTGTTCCTACATAGTAACTTGCAACTTTGAATGAAAATGTGCTTGCTTACAGCAACGTGCTATATGTTCTGAATGCCCGAATTGGGAATCTGTGTCAAAACTTTGTTAGGAATTATGTGATCCTTACTAGCTGGAAGTAAGGGAGATGGGGCATGAAGTTATTTCTAGGAGTTGGACACATACCAAGTTTAGCTCAGTTCTGGGCATCTTTGAAATACCTATACAAACTTGTTCCTACATAGTAACTTGCAACTTTGAATGAGAATCTGCTTGCTTACAGCAACATGCTATATGTTCTGAATGCCCGAATTGGGAATCTGTGTCAAAACTTTGTTAGGAATTATGTGATCCTTACTAGCTGGAAGTAAGGGAGATGGGGCATGAAGTTATTTCTAGGAGTTGGACACATACCAAGTTTAGCTCAGTTCTGGGCATCTTTGAAATACCTATACAAACTTGTTCCTACCTAGTAACTTGCATCTTTGAATGAGAATGTGCTTGCTTACAGCAACGTGCTATATGTTCTGAATGCCCGAATTGGGAATCTGTGTCAAAACTTTGTTAGGAATTATGTGATCCTTACTAGCTGGAAGTAAGGGAGATGGGGCATGAAGATATTTCTAGGAGTTGGACACATAGCAAGTTTAGCTCAGTTCTGGGCATCTTTGAAATACCTATACAAACTTGTTCCTACCTAGTAACTTGCATCTTTGAATGAGGATGTGCTTGCTTGCAGCAACGTGCTATATGTTCTGAATGCCCGAATAGGGAATCTGTGTCAAAACTTTGTTAGGAATTATGTGATCCTTACTAGCTGGAAGTAAGGGAGATGGGGCATGAAGTTATTTCTAGGAGTTGGACACATACCAAGTTTAGCTCAGTTCTGGGCATCTTTGAAATACCTATACAAACTTGTTCCTACCTAGTAACTTGCATCTTTGAATGAGAATGTGCTTGCTTACAGCAACGTGCTATATGTTCTGAATGCCCGAATAGGGAATCTGTGTCAAAACTTTGTTAGGAATTATGTGATCCTTACTAGCTGGAAGTAAGGGAGATGGGGCATGAAGTTATTTCTAGGAGTTGGACACATACCAAGTTTAGCTCAGTTCTGGGCATCTTTGAAATACCTATACAAACTTGTTCCTACATAGTAACTTGCAAATTTGAATGAGAATGTGCCTGCTTACAGCAACGTGCTATATGTTCTGAATGCCCGAATTGGGATTCTGTGTCAAAACTTTGTTAGGAATTATGTGATCCTTACTAGCTGGAAGTAAGGGAGATGGGGCATGAAGTTATTTCTAGGAGTTGGACACATACCAAGTTTAGCTCAGTTCTGGGCATCTTTGAAATACCTATACAAACTTGTTCCTACATAGTAACTTGCATCTTTGAATGAGAATGTGCTTGCTTACAGCAACGTGCTATATGTTCTGAATGCCCGAATTGGGAATCTGTGTCAAAACTTTGTTAGGAATTATGTGATCCTTACTAGCTGGAAGTAAGGGAGATGGGGCATGAAGTTATTTCTAGGAGTTGGACACATACCAAGTTTAGCTCAGTTCTGGGCATCTTTGAAATACCTATACAAACTTGTTCCTACATAGTAACTTGCAACTTTGAATGAGAATGTGCTTGCTTACAGCAACGTGCTATATGTTCTGAATGCCCGAATTGGGAATCTGTGTCAAAAATTTGTTAGGAATTATGTGATCCTTACTAGCTGGAAGTAAGGGAGATGGGGCATGAAGTTATTTCTAGGAGTTGGACACATTCCAAGTTTAGCTCAGTTCTGGGCATCTTTGAAATACCTATACAAACTTGTTCCTACATAGTAACTTGCAACTTTGAATGAGAATCTGCTTGCTTACAGCAACGTGCTATATGTTCTGAATGCCCGAATTGGGAATCTGTGTCAAAACTTTGTTAGGAATTATGTGATCCTTACTAGCTGGAAGTAAGGGAGATGGGGCATGAAGTTATTTCTAGGAGTTGGACACATACCAAGTTTAGCTCAGTTCTGGGCATCTTTGAAATACCTATACAAACTTGTTCCTACATAGTAACTTGCATCTTTGAATGAGAATGTGCTTGCTTACAGCAACGTGCTATATGTTCTGAATGCCAGAATTGGCAATCTGTGTCAAAACTTTGTTAGGAATTATGTGATCCTTACTAGCTGGAAGTAAGGGAGATGGGGCATGAAGTTATTTCTAGGAGTTGGACACATACCAAGTTTAGCTCAGTTCTGGGCATCTTTGAAATACCTATACAAACTTGTTCCTACATAGTAACTTGCATCTTTGAATGAGAATCTGCTTGCTTGCAGCAACGTGCTATATGTTCTGAATGCCCGAATTGGGAATCTGTGTCAAAACATTGTTAGGAATTATGTCATCCTTACTAGCTGGAAGTAAGGGAGATGGGGCATGAAGTTATTTCTAGGAGTTGGACACATACCAAGTTTAGCTCAGTTCTGGGCATCTTTGAAATACCTATACAAACTTGTTCCTACATAGTAACTTGCAACTTTGAATGAAAATGTGCTTGCTTACAGCAACGTGCTATATGTTCTGAATGCCCGAATTGGGAATCTGTGTCAAAACTTTGTTAGGAATTATGTGATCCTTACTAGCTGGAAGTAAGGGAGATGGGGCATGAAGTTATTTCTAGGAGTTGGACACATACCAAGTTTAGCTCAGTTCTGGGCATCTTTGAAATACCTATACAAACTTGTTCCTACATAGTAACTTGCAACTTTGAATGAGAATCTGCTTGCTTACAGCAACGTGCTATATGTTCTGAATCCCCGAATTGGGAATCTGTGTCAAAATTTGTTAGGAATTATGTGATCCTTACTAGCTGGAAGTAAGGGAGATGGGGCATGAAGTTATTTCTAGGAGTTGGACACATACCAAGTTTAGCTCAGTTCTGGGCATCTTTGAAATACCTATACAAACTTGTTCCTACATAGTAACTTGCATCTTTGAATGAGAATGTGCTTGCTTACAGCAACGTGCTATATGTTCTGAATGCCCGAATTGGGAATCTGTGTCAAAACTTTGTTAGGAATTATGTGATCCTTACTAGCTGGAAGTAAGGGAGATGGGGCATGAAGTTATTTCTAGGAGTTGGACACATACCAAGTTTAGCTCAGTTCTGGGCATCTTTGAAATACCTATACAAACTTGTTCCTACATAGTAACTTGCATCTTTGAATGAGAATGTGCTTGCTTGCAGCAACGTGCTATATGTTCTGAATGCCCGAATTGGGAATCTGTGTCAAAACTTTGTTAGGAATTATGTGATCCTTACTAGCTGGAAGTAAGGGAGATGGGGCATGAAGTTATTTCTAGGAGTTGGACACATACCAAGTTTAGCTCAGTTCTGGGCATCTTTGAAATACCTATACAAACTTGTTCCTACATAGTAACTTGCAACTTTGAATGAGAATGTGCTTGCTTACAGCAACGTGCTATATGTTCTGAATGCCCGAATTGGGATTCTGTGTCAAAACTTTGTTAGGAATTATGTGATCCTTACTAGCTGGAAGTAAGGGAGATGGGGCATGAAGTTATTTCTAGGAGTTGGACACATACCAAGTTTAGCTCAGTTCTGGGCATCTTTGAAATACCTATACAAACTTGTTCCTACATAGTATCTTGCAACTTTGAATGAGAATCTGCTTGCTTACAGCAACGTGCTATATGTTCTGAATGCCCGAATTGGGAATCTGTGTCAAAACTTTGTTAGGAATTATGTGATCCTTACTAGCTGGAAGTAAGGGAGATGGGGCATGAAGTTATTTCTAGGAGTTGGACACATACCAAGTTTAGCTCAGTTCTGGGCATCTTTGAAATACCTATACAAACTTGTTCCTACATAGTAACTTGCATCTTTGAATGAGAATGTGCTTGCTTACAGCAACGTGCTATATGTTCTGAATGCCCGAATTGGGAATCTGTGTCAAAACTTTGTTAGGAATTATGTGATCCTTACTAGCTGGAAGTAAGGGAGATGGGGCATGAAGTTATTTCTAGGAGTTGGACACATACCAAGTTTAGCTCAGTTCTGGGCATCTTTGAAATACCTATACAAACTTGTTCCTACATAGTAACTTGCATCTTTGAATGAGAATCTGCTTGCTTGCAGCAACGTGCTATATGTTCTGAATGCCCGAATTGGGAATCTGTGTCAAAACTTTGTTAGGAATTATGTCATCCTTACTAGCTGGAAGTAAGGGAGATGGGGCATGAAGTTATTTCTAGAAGTTGGACACATACCAAGTTTAGCTCAGTTCTGGGCATCTTTGAAATACCTATACAAATTTGTTCCTACATAGTAACTTGCAACTTTGAATGAAAATGTGCTTGCTTACAGCAACGTGCTATATGTTCTGAATGCCCGAATTGGGAATCTGTGTCAAAACTTTGTTAGGAATTATGTGATCCTTACTAGCTGGAAGTAAGGGAGATGGGGCATGAAGTTATTTCTAGGAGTTGGACACATACCAAGTTTAGCTCAGTTCTGGGCATCTTTGAAATACCTATACAAACTTGTTCCTACATAGTAACTTGCAACTTTGAATGAGAATCTGCTTGCTTACAGCAACATGCTATATGTTCTGAATGCCCGAATTGGGAATCTGTGTCAAAACTTTGTTAGGAATTATGTGATCCTTACTAGCTGGAAGTAAGGGAGATGGGGCATGAAGTTATTTCTAGGAGTTGGACACATACCAAGTTTAGCTCAGTTCTGGGCATCTTTGAAATACCTATACAAACTTGTTCCTACCTAGTAACTTGCATCTTTGAATGAGAATGTGCTTGCTTACAGCAACGTGCTATATGTTCTGAATGCCCGAATTGGGAATCTGTGTCAAAACTTTGTTAGGAATTATGTGATCCTTACTAGCTGGAAGTAAGGGAGATGGGGCATGAAAATATTTCTAGGAGTTGGACACATAGCAAGTTTAGCTCAGTTCTGGGCATCTTTGAAATACCTATACAAACTTGTTCCTACCTAGTAACTTGCATCTTTGAATGAGGATGTGCTTGCTTGCAGCAACGTGCTATATGTTCTGAATGCCCGAATAGGGAATCTGTGTCAAAACTTTGTTAGGAATTATGTGATCCTTACTAGCTGGAAGTAAGGGAGATGGGGCATGAAGTTATTTCTAGGAGTTGGACACATACCAAGTTTAGCTCAGTTCTGGGCATCTTTGAAATACCTATACAAACTTGTTCCTACCTAGTAACTTGCATCTTTGAATGAGAATCTGCTTGCTTACAGCAACGTGCTATATGTTCTGAATGCCCGAATAGGGAATCTGTGTCAAAACTTTGTTAGGAATTATGTGATCCTTACTAGCTGGAAGTAAGGGAGATGGGGCATGAAGTTATTTCTAGGAGTTGGACACATACCAAGTTTAGCTCAGTTCTGGGCATCTTTGAAATACCTATACAAACTTGTTACTACATAGTAACTTGCATCTTTGAATGAGAATGTGCTTGCTTACAGCAACGTGCTATATGTTCTGAATGCCCGAATAGGGAATCTGTGTCAAAACTTTGTTAGGAATTATGTGATCCTTACTAGCTGGAAGTAATGGAGATGGGGCATGAAGTTATTTCTAGGAGTTGGACACATACCAAGTTTAGCTCAGTTCTGGGCATCTTTGAAATACCTATACAAACTTGTTCCTACATAGTAACTTGCAACTTTGAATGAGAATGTGCTTGCTTACAGCAACGTGCTATATGTTCTGAATGCCCGAATTGGGATTCTGTGTCAAAACTTTGTTAGGAATTATGTGATCCTTACTAGCTGGAAGTAAGGGAGATGGGGCATGAAGTTATTTCTAGGAGTTGGACACATACCAAGATTAGCTCAGTTCTGGGCATCTTTGAAATACCTATACAAACTTGTTCCTACATAGTAACTTGCAACTTTGAATGAGAATGTGCTTGCTTACAGCAACGTGCTATATGTTCTGAATGCCCGAATAGGGAATCTGTGTCAAAACTTTGTTAGGAATTATGTGATCCTTACTAGCTGGAAGTAAGGGAGATGGGGCATGAAGTTATTTCTAGGAGTTGGACACATACCAAGTTTAGCTCAGTTCTGGGCATCTTTGAAATACCTATACAAACTTGTTCCTACCTAGTAACTTGCATCTTTGAATGAGAATCTGCTTGCTTACAGCAACGTGCTATATGTTCTGAATGCCCGAATTGGGAATCTGTGTCAAAACTTTGTTAGGAATTATGTGATCCTTACTAGCTGGAAGTAAGGGAGATGGGGCATGAAGTTATTTCTAGGAGTTGGACACATACCAAGTTTAGCTCAGTTCTGGGCATCTTTGAAATACCTATACAAACTTGTTCCTACATAGTAACTTGCAACTTTGAATGAGAATGTGCTTGCTTACAGCAACGTGCTATATGTTCTGAATGCCCGAATTGGGATTCTGTGTCAAAACTTTGTTAGGAATTATGTGATCCTTACTAGCTGGAAGTAAGGGAGATGGGGCATGAAGTTATTTCTAGGAGTTGGACACATACCAAGTTTAGCTCAGTTCTGGGCATCTTTGAAATACCTATACAAACTTGTTCCTACATAGTAACTTGCAACTTTGAATGAGAATGTTCTTGCTTACAGCAACGTGCTATATGTTATGAATGCCCGAATTGGGAATCTGTGTCAAAACTTTGTTAGGAATTATGTGATCCTTACTAGCTGGAAGTAAGGGAGATGGGGCATGAAGTTATTTCTAGGAGTTGGACACATACCAAGATTAGCTCAGTTCTGGGCATCTTTGAAATACCTATACAAAGTTGTTCCTAGATAGTAACTTGCAACTTTGAATGAGAATCTGCTTGATTACAGCAACGTGCTATATGTTCTGAATGCCCGAATTGGGAATCTGTGTCAAAACTTTGTTAGGAATTATGTGATCCTTACTAGCTCGAAGTAAGGGAGATGGGGCATGAAGTTATTTCTAGGAGTTGGACACATACCAAGTTTAGCTCAGTTCTGGGCATCTTTGAAATACCTATACAAACTTGTTCCTACATAGTAACTTGCATCTTTGAATGAGAATGTGCTTGCTTACAGCAACGTGCTATATGTTCTGAATGCCCGAATTGGGAATCTGTGTCAAAACTTTGTTAGGAATTATGTGATCCTTACTAGCTGGAAGTAAGGGAGATGGGGCATGAAGTTATTTCTAGGAGTTGGACACATACCAAGTTTAGCTCAGTTCTGGGCATCTTTGAAATACCTATACAAACTTGTTCCTACATAGTAACTTGCATCCTTGAATGAGAATCTGCTTGCTTGCAGCAACGTGCTATATGTTCTGAATGCCCGAATTGGGAATCTGTGTCAAAACTTTGTTAGGAATTATGTCATCCTTACTAGCTGGAAGTAAGGGAGATGGGGCATGAAGTTATTTCTAGGAGTTGGACACATACCAAGTTTAGCTCAGTTCTGGGCATCTTTGAAATACCTATACAAATTTGTTCCTACATAGTAACTTGCAACTTTGAATGAAAATGTGCTTGCTTACAGCAACGTGCTATATGTTCTGAATGCCCGAATTGGGAATCTGTGTCAAAACTTTGTTAGGAATTATGTGATCCTTACTAGCTGGAAGTAAGGGAGATGGGGCATGAAGTTATTTCTAGGAGTTGGACAAATACTAAGTTTAGCTCAGTTCTGGGCATCTTTGAAATACCTATACAAACTTGTTCCTACATAGTAACTTGCAACTTTGAATGAGAATCTGCTTGCTTACAGCAACGTGCTATATGTTCTGAATGCCCGAATTGGGAATCTGTGTCAAAACTTTGTTAGGAATTATGTGATCCTTACTAGCTGGAAGTAAGGGAGATGGGGCATGAAGTTATTTCTAGGAGTTGGACACATACCAAGTTTAGCTCAGTTCTGGGCATCTTTGAAATACCTATACAAACTTGGTTCTACATAGTAACTTGCATCTTTGAATGAGAATGTGCTTGCTTACAGCAACGTGCTATATGTTCTGAATGCCCGAATTGGGAATCTGTGTCAAAACTTTGTTAGGAATTATGTGATCCTTACTAGCTGGAAGTAAGGGAGATGGGGCATGAAGTTATTTCTAGGAGTTGGACACATACCAAGTTTAGCTCAGTTCTGGGCATCTTTGAAATACCTATACAAACTTGTTCCTACCTAGTAACTTGCATCTTTGAATGAGAATGTGCTTGCTTACAGCAACGTGCTATATGTTCTGAATGCCCGAATAGGGAATCTGTGTCAAAACTTTGTTAGGAATTATGTGATCCTTACTAGCTGGAAGTAAGGGAGATGGGGCATGAAGTTATTTCTAGGAGTTGGACACATACCAAGTTTAGCTCAGTTCTGGGCATCTTTGAAATACCTATACAAACTTGTTCCTACATAGTAACTTGCAACTTTGAATGAGAATGTGCTTGCTTACAGCAACGTGCTATATGTTCTGAATGCCCGAATTGGGATTCTGTGTCAAAACTTTGTTAGGAATTATGTGATCCTTACTAGCTGGAAGTAAGGGAGATGGGGCATGAAGTTATTTCTAGGAGTTGGACACATACCAAGTTTAGCTCAGTTCTGGGCATCTTTGAAATACCTATACAAACTTGTTCCTACATAGTAACTTGCATCTTTGAATGAGAATCTGCTTGCTTACAGCAACGTGCTATATGTTCTGAATGCCCGAATTGGGAATCTGTGTCAAAACTTTGTTAGGAATTATGTGGTCCTTACTAGCTGGAAGTAAGGGAGATGGGGCATGAAGTTATTTCTAGGAGTTGGACACATACCAAGTTTAGCTCAGTTCTGGGCATCTTTGAAATACCTATACAAACTTGTTCCTACATAGTAACTTGCAACTTTGAATGAAAATGTGCTTGCTTACAGCAACGTGCTATATGTTCTGAATGCCCGAATTGGGAATCTGTGTCAAAACTTTGTTAGGAATTATGTGATCCTTACTAGCTGGAAGTAAGGGAGATGGGGCATGACGTTATTTCTAGGAGTTGGACACATACCAAGTTTAGCTCAGTTCTGGGCATCTTTGAAATACCTATACAAACTTGTTCCTACATAGTAACTTGCATCTTTGAATGAGAATCTGCTTGCTTACAGCAACGTGCTATATGTTCTGAATGAGTACTGGGCATCTTTGAAATACCTATACAAACTTGTTCCTACATAGTAACTTGCAACTTTGAATGAGAATCTGCTTGCTTACAGCAACGTGCTATATGTTCTGAATGCCCGAATTGGGAATCTGTGTCAAAACTTTGTTAGGAATTATGTGATCCTTACTAGCTGGAAGTAAGGGAGATGGGGCATGAAGTTATTTCTAGGCGTTGGACACATACCAAGTTTAGCTCAGTTCTGGGCATCTTTGAAATACCTATACAAACTTGTTCCTACATAGTAACTTGCATCTTTGAATGAGAATGTGCTTGCTTACAGCAACGTGCTATATGTTCTGAATGCCAGAATTGGCAATCTGTGTCAAAACTTTGTTAGGAATTATGTGATCCTTACTAGCTGGAAGTAATGGAGATGGGGCATGAAGTTATTTCTAGGAGTTGGACACATACCAAGTTTAGCTCAGTTCTGGGCATCTTTGAAATACCTATAAAAACTTGTTCCTACATAGTAACTTGCATCTTTGAATGAGAATCTGCTTGCTTGCAGCAACGTGCTATATGTTCTGAATGCCCGAATTGGGAATCTGTGTCAAAACTTTGTTAGGAATTATGTCATCCTTACTAGCTGGAAGTAAGGGAGATGGGGCATGAAGTTATTTCTAGGAGTTGGACACATACGAAGTTTAGCTCAGTTCTGGGCATCTTTGAAATACCTATACAAACTTGTTCCTACATAGTAACTTGCAACTTTGAATGAAAATGTGCTTGCTTACAGCAACGTGCTATATGTTCTGAATGCCCGAATTGGGAATCTGTGTCAAAACTTTGTTAGGAATTATGTGATCCTTACTAGCTGGAAGTAAGGGAGATGGGGCATGAAGTTATTTCTAGGAGTTGGACACATAGCAAGTTTAGCTCAGTTCTGGGCATCTTTGAAATACCTATACAAACTTGTTCCTACATAGTAACTTGCAACTTTGAATGAGAATCTGCTTGCTTACAGCAACGTGCTATATGTTCTGAATGCCCGAATTGGGAATCTGTGTCAAAACTTTGTTAGGAATTATGTGATCCTTACTAGCTGGAAGTAAGGGAGATGGGGCATGAAGTTATTTCTAGGAGTTGGACACATACCAAGTTTAGCTCAGTTCTGGGCATCTTTGAAATACCTATACAAACTTGTTCCTACATAGTAACTTGCATCTTTGAATGAGAATGTGCTTGCTTGCAGCAACGTGCTATATGTTCTGAATGCCCGAATTGGGAATCTGTGTCAAAACTTTGTTAGGAATTATGTGATCCTTACTAGCTGGAGTAAGGGAGATGGGGCATGAAGTTATTTCTAGGAGTTGGACACATACCAAGTTTAGCTCAGTTCTGGGCATCTTTGAAATACCTATACAAACTTGTTCCTACATAGTAACTTGCAACATTGAATGAGAATGTGCTTGCTTGCAGCAACGTGCTATATGTTCTGAATGCCCGAATAGGGAATCTGTGTCAAAACTTTGTTAGGAATTATGTGATCCTTACTAGCTGGAAGTAAGGGAGATGGGGCATGAAGTTATTTCTAGGAGTTGGACACATACCAAGTTTAGCTCAGTTCTGGGCATCTTTGAAATACCTATACAAACTTGTTCCTACCTAGTAACTTGCATCTTTGAATGAGAATCTGCTTGCTTACAGCAACGTGCTATATGTTCTGAATGCCCGAATAGGGAATCTGTGTCAAAACTTTGTTAGGAATTATGTGATCCTTACTAGCTGGAAGTAAGGGAGATGAGGCATGAAGTTATTTCTAGGAGTTGGACACATACCAAGTTTAGCTCAGTTCTGGGCATCTTTGAAATACCTATACAAACTTGTTCCTACATAGTAACTTGCATCTTTGAATGAGAATGTGCTTGCTTACAGCAACGTGCTATATGTTCTGAATGCCCGAATAGGGAATCTGTGTCAAAACTTTGTTAGGAATTATGTGATCCTTACTAGCTGGAAGTAAGGGAGATGGGGCATGAAGTTATTTCTAGGAGTTGGACACATACCAAGTTTAGCTCAGTTCTGGGCATCTTTGAAATACCTATACAAACTTGTTCCTACATAGTAACTTGCTACTTTGAATGAGAATGTGCTTGCTTACAGCAACGTGCTATATGTTCTGAATGCCCGAATTGGGATTCTGTGTCAAAACTTTGTTAGGAATTATGTGATCCTTACTAGCTGGAAGTAAGGGAGATGGGGCATGAAGTTATTTCTAGGAGTTGGACACATACCAAGTTTAGCTCAGTTCTGGGCATCTTTGAAATACCTATACAAACTTGTTCCTACATAGTAACTTGCAACTTTGAATGAGAATGTGCTTGCTTACAGCAACGTGCTATATGTTCTGAATGCCCGAATTGGGAATCTGTGTCAAAACTTTGTTAGGAATTATGTGATCCTTACTAGCTGGAAGTAAGGGAGATGGGGCATGAAGTTATTTCTAGGAGTTGGACACATACCAAGTTTAGCTCAGTTCTGGGCATCTTTGAAATACCTATACAAACTTGTTCCTACATAGTAACTTGCAACTTTGATTGAAAATGTGCTTGCTTACACCACGTGCTATATGTTCTGAATGCCCGAATTGGGAATCTGTGTGAAAATATTGTTAGGAATTATGTGATCCTTACTAGCTGGAAGTAAGGGAGATGGGGCATGAAGTTATTTCTAGGAGTTGGACACATACCAAGTTTAGCTCAGTTCTGGGCATCTTTGAAATACCTATACAAACTTGTTCCTACCTAGTAACTTGCATCTTTGAATGAGAATGTGCTTGCTTACAGCAACGTGCTATATGTTCTGAATGAACGAATTGGGAATCTGTGTCAAAACTTTGTTAGGAATTATGTGATCCTTACTAGCTGGAAGTAAGGGAGATGGGGCATGAAGTTATTTCTAGGAGTTGGACACATACCAAGTTTAGCTCAGTTCTGGGCATCTTTGAAATACCTATACAAACTTGTTCCTACATAGTAACTTGCATCTTTGAATGAGAATCTGCTTGCTTACAGCAACGTGCTATATGTTCTGAATTCCCGAATTGGCAATCTGTGTCAAAACTTTGTTAGGAATTATGTGATCCTTACTAGCTGGAAGTAAGGGAGATGGGGCATGAAGTTATTTCTAGGAGTTGGACACATACCAAGTTTAGCTCAGTTCTGGGCATCTTTGAAATACCTATACAAACTTGTTCCTACATAGTAACTTGCAACTTTGAATGAGAATGTGCTTGCTTACAGCAACGTGCTATATGTTCTGAATGCCCGAATTGGGAATCTGTGTCAAAACTTTGTTAGGAATTATGTGATCCTTACTAGCTGGAAGTAAGGGAGATGGGGCATGAAGTTATTTCTAGGAGTTGGACACATACCAAGTTTAGCTCAGTTCTGGGCATCTTTGAAATACCTATACAAACTTGTTCCTACATAGTAACTTGCAACTTTGAATGAGAATGTGCTTGCTTACAGCAACGTGCTATATGTTCTGAATGCCCGAATTGGGATTCTGTGTCAAAACTTTGTTAGGAATTATGTGATCCTTACTAGCTGGAAGTAAGGGAGATGGGGCATGAAGTTATTTCTAGGAGTTGGACACATACCAAGTTTAGCTCAGTTCTGGGCATCTTTGAAATACCTATACAAACTTGTTCCTACATAGTAACTTGCAACTTTGAATGAGAATGTGCTTGCTTACAGCAACGTGCTATATGTTCTGAATGCCCGAATTGGGAATCTGTGTCAAAACTTTGTTAGGAATTATGTGATCCTTACTAGCTGGAAGTAAGGGAGATGGGGCATGACGTTATTTCTAGGAGTTGGACACATACCAAGTTTAGCTCAGTTCTGGGCATCTTTGAAATACCTATACAAACTTGTTCCTACATAGTAACTTGCAACTTTGAATGAAAATGTGCTTGCTTACACCAACGTGCTATATGTTCTGAATGCCCGAATTGGGAATCTGTGTGAAAACATTGTTAGGAATTATGTGATCCTTACTAGCTGGAAGTAAGGGAGATGGGGCATGAAGTTATTTCTAGGAGTTGGACACATACCAAGTTTAGCTCAGTTCTGGGCATCTTTGAAATACCTATACAAACTTGTTCCTACATAGTAACTTGCATCTTTGAATGAGAATGTGCTTGCTTACAGCAACGTGCTATATGTTCTGAATGCCCGAATTGGGAATCTGTGTCAAAACTTTGTTAAGAATTATGTGATCCTTACTAGCTGGAAGTAAGGGAGATGGGGCATGAAGTTATTTCTAGGAGTTGGACACATACCAAGTTTAGCTCAGTTCTGGGCATCTTTGAAATACCTATACAAACTTGTTCCTACATAGTAACTTGCATCTTTGAATGAGAATCTGCTTGCTTACAGCAACGTGCTATATGTTCTGAATGCCCGAATTGGCAATCTGTGTCAAAACTTTGTTAGGAATTATGTGATCCTTACTAGCTGGAAGTAAGGGAGATGGGGCATGAAGTTATTTCTAGGAGTTGGACACATACCAAGTTTAGCTCAGTTCTGGGCATCTTTGAAATACCTATACAAACTTGTTCCTACATAGTATCTTGCAACTTTGAATGAGAATGTGCTGGCTTACAGCAACGTGCTACATGTTCTGAATGCCCGAATTGGGAATCTGTGTCAAAACTTTGTTAGGAATTATGTGATCCTTACTAGCTGGAAGTAAGGGAGATGGGGCATGAAGTTATTTCTAGGAGTTGGACACATACCAAGTTTAGCTCAGTTCTGGGCATCTTTGAAATACCTATACAAACTTGTTCCTACATAGTAACTTGCAACTTTGAATGAGAATGTGCTTGCTTACAGCAACGTGCTATATGTTCTGAATGCCCAAATTGGGAATCTGTGTCAAAACTTTGTTAGGAATTATGTGATCCTTACTAGCTGGAAGTAAGGGAGATGGGACATGAAGTTATTTCTTGGAGTTGGAGACATACAAAGTTTAGCTCAGTTCTGGGCATCTTTGAAATACCTATACAAACTTGTTCCTACATAGTAACTTGCAACTTTGAATGAGAATGTGCTTGCTTGCAGCAACGTGCTATATGTTCTGAATGCCCGAATAGGGAATCTGTGTCAAAACTTTGTTAGGAATTATGTGATCCTTACTAGCTGGAAGTAAGGGAGATGGGGCATGAAGTTATTTCTAGGAGTTGGACACATACCAAGTTTAGCTCAGTTCTGGGCATCTTTGAAATACCTATACAAACTTGTTCCTACATAGTAACTTGCATCTTTGAATGAGAATGTGCTTGCTTGCAGCAACGTGCTATATGTTCTGAATGCCCGAATTGGGAATCTGTGTCAAAACTTTGTTAGGAATTATGTGATCCATACTAGCTTGAAGTAAGGGAGATTGGGCATGAATTTATTTCTAGGAGTTGGACACATACCAAGTTTAGCTCAGTTCTGGGCATCTTTGAAATACCTATACAAACTTGTTCCTACATAGTAACTTGCATCTTTGAATGAGAATGTTCTTGCTTACAGCAACGTGCTATATGTTCTGAATGCCCGAATTGGGAATCTGTGTCAAAACTTTGTTAGGAATTATGTGATCCTTACTAGCTGGAAGTAAGGGAGATGGGGCATGAAGTTATTTCTAGGAGTTGGACACATACCAAGTTTAGCTCAGTTCTGGGCATCTTTGAAATACCTATACAAACTTGTTCCTACATAGTAACTTGCATCTTTGAATGAAAATGTGCTTGCTTACAGCAACGTGCTATATGTTCTGAATGCCCGAATTGGGAATCTGTGTCAAAACTTTGTTAGGAATTATGTGATCCTTACTAGCTGGAAGTAAGGGAGATGGGGCATGAAGTTATTTCTAGGAGTTGGACACATAGCAAGTTTAGCTCAGTTCTGGGCATCTTTGAAATACCTATACAAACTTGTTCCTACATAGTAACTTGCAACTTTGAATGAGAATCTGCTTGCTTACAGCAACGTGCTATATGTTCTGAATGCCCGAATTGGGAATCTGTGTCAAAACTTTGTTAGGAATTATGTGATCCTTACTAGCTGGAAGTAAGGGAGATGGGGCATGAAGTTATTTCTAGGAGTTGGACACATACCAAGTTTAGCTCAGTTCTGGGCATCTTTGAAATACCTATACAAACTTGTTCCTACATAGTAACTTGCATCTTTGAATGAGAATGTGCTTGCTTGCAGCAACGTGCTATATGTTCTGAATGCCCGAATTGGGAATCTGTGTCAAAACTTTGTTAGGAATTATGTGATCCTTACTAGCTGGAAGTAAGGGAGATGGGGCATGAAGTTATTTCTAGGAGTTGGACACATACCAAGTTTAGCTCAGTTCTGGGCATCTTTGAAATACCTATACAAACTTGTTCCTACATAGTAACTTGCAACATTGAATGAGAATGTGCTTGCTTGCAGCAACGTGCTATATGTTCTGAATGCCCGAATAGGGAATCTGTGTCAAAACTTTGTTAGGAATTATGTGATCCTTACTAGCTGGAAGTAAGGGAGATGGGGCATGAAGTTATTTCTAGGAGTTGGACACATACCAAGTTTAGCTCAGTTCTGGGCATCTTTGAAATACCTATACAAACTTGTTCCTACCTAGTAACTTGCATCTTTGAATGAGAATCTGCTTGCTTACAGCAACGTGCTATATGTTCTGAATGCCCGAATAGGGAATCTGTGTCAAAACTTTGTTAGGAATTATGTGATCCTTACTAGCTGGAAGTAAGGGAGATGAGGCATGAAGTTATTTCTAGGAGTTGGACACATACCAAGTTTAGCTCAGTTCTGGGCATCTTTGAAATACCTATACAAACTTGTTCCTACATAGTAACTTGCATCTTTGAATGAGAATGTGCTTGCTTACAGCAACGTGCTATATGTTCTGAATGCCCGAATAGGGAATCTGTGTCAAAACTTTGTTAGGAATTATGTGATCCTTACTAGCTGGAAGTAAGGGAGATGGGGCATGAAGTTATTTCTAGGAGTTGGACACATACCAAGTTTAGCTCAGTTCTGGGCATCTTTGAAATACCTATACAAACTTGTTCCTACATAGTAACTTGCTACTTTGAATGAGAATGTGCTTGCTTACAGCAACGTGCTATATGTTCTGAATGCCCGAATTGGGATTCTGTGTCAAAACTTTGTTAGGAATTATGTGATCCTTACTAGCTGGAAGTAAGGGAGATGGGGCATGAAGTTATTTCTAGGAGTTGGACACATACCAAGTTTAGCTCAGTTCTGGGCATCTTTGAAATACCTATACAAACTTGTTCCTACATAGTAACTTGCAACTTTGAATGAGAATGTGCTTGCTTACAGCAACGTGCTATATGTTCTGAATGCCCGAATTGGGAATCTGTGTCAAAACTTTGTTAGGAATTATGTGATCCTTACTAGCTGGAAGTAAGGGAGATGGGGCATGAAGTTATTTCTAGGAGTTGGACACATACCAAGTTTAGCTCAGTTCTGGGCATCTTTGAAATACCTATACAAACTTGTTCCTACATAGTAACTTGCATCTTTGAATGAGAATGTGCTTGCTTACAGCAACGTGCTATATGTTCTGAATGCCCGAATTGGGAATCTGTGTCAAAACTTTGTTAGGAATTATGTGATCCTTACTAGCTGGAAGTAAGGGAGATGGGGCATGAAGTTATTTCTAGGAGTTGGACACATACCAAGTTTAGCTCAGTTCTGGGCATCTTTGAAATACCTATACAAACTTGTTCCTACATAGTAACTTGCATCTTTGAATGAGAATCTGCTTGCTTACAGCAACGTGCTATATGTTCTGAATGCCCGAATTGGCAATCTGTGTCAAAACTTTGTTAGGAATTATGTGATCCTTACTAGCTGGAAGTAAGGGAGATGGGGCATGAAGTTATTTCTAGGAGTTGGACACATACCAAGTTTAGCTCAGTTCTGGGCATCTTTGAAATACCTATACAAACTTGTTCCTACATAGTATCTTGCAACTTTGAATGAGAATGTGCTGGCTTACAGCAACGTGCTACATGTTCTGAATGCCCGAATTGGGAATCTGTGTCAAAACTTTGTTAGGAATTATGTGATCCTTACTAGCTGGAAGTAAGGGAGATGGGGCATGAAGTTATTTCTAGGAGTTGGACACATACCAAGTTTAGCTCAGTTCTGGGCATCTTTGAAATACATATACAAACTTGTTCCTACATAGTAACTTGCAACTTTGAATGAGAATGTGCTTGCTTACAGCAACGTGCTATATGTTCTGAATGCCCGAATTGGGAATCTGTGTCAAAACTTTGTTAGGAATTATGTGATCCTTACTAGCTGGAAGTAAGGGAGATGGGACATGAAGTTATTTCTTGGAGTTGGAGACATACCAAGTTTAGCTCAGTTCTGGGCATCTTTGAAATACCTATACAAACTTGTTCCTACATAGTAACTTGCAACTTTGAATGAGAATGTGCTTGCTTGCAGCAACGTGCTATATGTTCTGAATGCCCGAATAGGGAATCTGTGTCAAAACTTTGTTAGGAATTATGTGATCCTTACTAGCTGGAAGTAAGGGAGATGGGGCATGAAGTTATTTCTAGGAGTTGGACACATACCAAGTTTAGCTCAGTTCTGGGCATCTTTGAAATACCTATACAAACTTGTTCCTACATAGTAACTTGCATCTTTGAATGAGAATGTGCTTGCTTGCAGCAACGTGCTATATGTTCTGAATGCCCGAATTGGGAATCTGTGTCAAAACTTTGTTAGGAATTATGTGATCCATACTAGCTTGAAGTAAGGGAGATTGGGCATGAATTTATTTCTAGGAGTTGGACACATACCAAGTTTAGCTCAGTTCTGGGCATCTTTGAAATACCTATACAAACTTGTTCCTACATAGTAACTTGCATCTTTGAATGAGAATGTGCTTGCTTACAGCAACGTGCTATATGTTCTGAATGCCCGAATTGGGAATCTGTGTCAAAACTTTGTTAGGAATTATGTGATCCTTACTAGCTGGAAGTAAGGGAGATGGGGCATGAAGTTATTTCTAGTAGTTGGACACATACCAAGTTTAGCTCAGTTCTGGGCATCTTTGAAATACCTATACAAACTTGTTCCTACATAGTAACTTGCAACTTTGAATGAGAATGTGCTTGCTTACAGCAACGTGCTATATGTTCTGAATGCCCGAATTGGGAATCTGTGTCAAAACTTTGTTAGGAATTATGTGATCCTTACTAGCTGGAAGTAAGGGAGATGGGGCATGAAGTTATTTCTAGGAGTTGGACACATACCAAGTTTAGCTCAGTTCTGGGCATCTTTGAAATACCTATACAAACTTGTTCCTACCTAGTAACTTGCATCTTTGAATGAGAATGTGCTTGCTTACAGCAACGTGCTATATGTTCTGAATGCCCGAATTGGGAATCTGTGTCAAAACTTTGTTAGGAATTATGTGATCCTTACTAGCTGGAAGTAAGGGAGATGGGGCATGAAGTTATTTCTAGGAGTTGGACACATACCAAGTTTAGCTCAGTTCTGGGCATCTTTGAAATACCTATACAAACTTGTTCCTACCTAGTAACTTGCATCTTTGAATGAGAATGTGCTTGCTTACAGCAACGTGCTATATATTCTGAATGCCCGAATTGGGAATCTGTGTCAAAACTTTGTTAGGAATTATGTGATCCTTACTAGCTGGAAGTAAGGGAGATGAGGCATGAAGTTATTTCTAGGAGTTGGACACATACCAAGATTAGCTCAGTTCTGGGCATCTTTGAAATACCTATACAAACTTGTTCCTACATAGTAACTTGCAACTTTGAATGAGAATGTGCTTGCTTACAGCAACGTGCTATATGTTCTGAATGCCCGAATTGGGAATCTGTGTCAAAACTTTGTTAGGAATTATGTGATCCTTACTAGCTAGAAGTAAGGGAGATGGGACATGAAGTTATTTCTTGGAGTTGGAGACATACCAAGTTTAGCTCAGTTCTGGGCATCTTTGAAATACCTATACAAACTTGTTCCTACATAGTAACTTGCAACTTTGAATGAGAATGTGCTTGCTTGCAGCAACGTGCTATATGTTCTGAATGCCCGAATAGGGAATCTGTGTCAAAACTTTGTTAGGAATTATGTGATCCTTACTAGCTGGAAGTAAGGGAGATGGGGCATGAAGTTATTTCTAGGAGTTGGACACATACCAAGTTTAGCTCAGTTCTGGGCATCTTTGAAATACCTATACAAACTTGTTCCTACATAGTAACTTGCATCTTTTAATGAGAATGTGCTTGCTTGCAGCAACGTGCTATATGTTCTGAATTCCCGAATAGGGAATCTGTGTCAAAACTTTGTTAGGAATTATGTGATCCTTACTAGCTTGCAGTAAGGGAGATGGGGCATGAAGTTATTTCTAGGAGTTGGACACATACCAAGTTTAGCTCAGTTCTGGGCATCTTTGAAATACCTATACAAACTTGTTACTACATAGTAACTTGCATCTTTGAATGAGAATGTGCTTGCTTACAGCAACGTGCTATATGTTCTGAATGCCCGAATTGGGAATCTGTGTCAAAACTTTGTTAGGAATTATGTGATCCTTACTAGCTGGAAGTAAGGGAGATGGGGCATGAAGTTATTTCTAGGAGTTGGACACATACCAAGTTTAGCTCAGTTCTGGGCATCTTTGAAATACCTATACAAACTTGTTCCTACCTAGTAACTTGCATCTTTGAATGAGAATGTGCTTGCTTGCAGCAACGTGCTATATGTTCTGAATGCCCGAATTGGGAATCTGTGTCAAAACTTTGTTAGGAATTATGTGATCCTTACTAGCTGGAAGTAAGGGAGATGGGGCATGAAGTTATTTCTAGGAGTTGGACACATACCAAGTTTAGCTCAGTTCTGGGCATCTTTGAAATACCTATACAAACTTGTTCTTACATAGTAACTTGCATCTTTGAATGAGAATGTGCTTGCTTACAGCAACGTGCTATATGTTCTGAATGCCCGAATTGGGAATCTGTGTCAAAACTTTGTTAGGAATTATGTGATCCTTACTAGCTGGAAGTAAGGGAGATGGGGCATGAAGTTATTTCTAGGAGTTGGACACATACCAAGTTTAGCTCAGTTCTGGGCATCTTTGAAATACCTATACAAACTTGTTCCTACATAGTAACTTGCAACTTTGAATGAGAATGTGCTTGCTTGCAGCAACGGGCTATATGTTCTGAATGCCCGAATTGGGAATCTGTGTCAAAACTTTGTTAGGAATTATGTGATCCTTACTAGCTTGAAGTAAGGGAGATGGGGCATGAAGTTATTTCTACGAGTTGGACACATAGCAAGATTAGCTCAGTTCTGGGCCTCTTTGAAATACCTATACAGACTTGTTCCTACATAGTAACTTGCATCTTTGAATGAGAATGTGCTTGCTTGCAGCAACGTGCTATATGTTCTGAATGCCCGAATAGGGAATCTGTGTCAAAACTTTGTTAGGAATTATGTGATCCTTACTAGCTGGAAGTAAGGGAGATGGGGCATGAAGTTATTTCTAGGAGTTGGACACATACCAAGTTTAGCTCAGTTCTGGGCCTCTTTGAAATACCTATACAAACGTGTTCTTACATAGTAACTTGCATCTTTGAATGAGAATGTGCTTGCTTGCAGCAACGTGCTATATGTTCTGAATGCCCGAATTGGGAATCTGTGTCAAAACTTTGTTAGGAATTATGTCATCCTTACTAGCTGGAAGTAAGGGAGATGGGGCATGAAGTTATTTCTAGGAGTTGGACACATACCAAGTTTAGCTCAGTTCTGGGCATCTTTGAAATACCTATACAAACTTGTTCCTACATAGTAACTTGCAACTTTGAATGAGAATGTGCTTGCTTGCAGCAACGTGCTATATGTTCTGAATGCCCGAATTGGGAATCTGTGTCAAATATTTGTTAGGAATTATGTGATCCTTACTAGCTTGAAGTAAGGGAGATGGGGCATGAAGTTATTTCTACGAGTTGGACACATACCAAGTTTAGCTCAGTTCTGGGCATCTTTGAAATACCTATACAGACTTGTTCCTACCTAGTAACTTGCATCTTTGAATGAGAATGTGCTTGCTTGCAGCAACGTGCTATATGTTCTGAATGCCCGAATTGGGAATCTGTGTCAAAACTTTGTTAGGAATTATGTGATCCTTACTAGCTGGAAGTAAGGGAGATGGGGCATGAAGTTATTTCTAGGAGTTGGACACATACCAAGTTTAGCTCAGTTCTGGGCATCTTTGAAATACCTATACAAACTTGTTCCTACCTAGTAACTTGCATCTTTGAATGAGAATGTGCTTGCTTGCAGCAACGTGCTATATGTTCTGAATGCCCGAATTGGGAATCTGTGTCAAAACTTTGTTAGGAATTATGTGATCCTTACTAGCTGGAAGTAAGGGAGATGGGGCATGAAGTTATTTCTAGGAGTTGGACACATACCAAGTTTAGCTCAGTTCTGGGCATCTTTGATATACCTATACAAACTTGTTCTTACATAGTAACTTGCATCTTTGAATGAGAATGTGCTTGCTTGCAGCAACGTGCTATATGTTCTGAATGCCCGAATTGGGAATCTGTGTCAAAACTTTGTTAGGAATTATGTGATCCTTACTAGCTGGAAGTAAGGGAGATGGGGCATGAAGTTATTTCTAGGAGTTGGACACATACCAAGTTTAGCTCAGTTCTGGGCATCTTTGAAATACCTATACAAACTTGTTCCTACATAGTAACTTGCAACTTTGAATGAGAATGTGCTTGCTTGCAGCAACGTGCTATATGTTCTGAATGCCCGAATTGGGAATCTGTGTCAAATATTTGTTAGGAATTATGTGATCCTTACTAGCTGGAAGTAAGGGAGATGGGGCATGAAGTTATTTCTACGAGTTGGACACATACCAAGTTTAGCTCAGTTCTGGGCATCTTTGAAATACCTATACAGACTTGTTCCTACATAGTAACTTGCATCTTTGAATGAGAATGTGCTTGCTTGCAGCAACGTGCTATATGTTCTGAATGCCCGAATTGGGAATCTGTGTCAAAACTTTGTTAGGAATTATGTGATCCTTACTAGCTGGAAGTAAGGGAGATGGGGCATGAAGTTATTTCTAGGAGTTGGACACATACCAAGTTTAGCTCAGTTCTGGGCATCTTTGAAATACCTATACAAACTTGTTCTTACATAGTAACTTGCATCTTTGAATGAGAATGTGCTTGCTTGCAGCAACGTGCTATATGTTCTGAATGCCCGAATTGGGAATCTGTGTGAAAACTTTGTTAGGAATTATGTGATCCTTACTAGCTGGAAGTAAGGGAGATGGGGCATGAAGTTATTTCTAGGAGTTGGACACATACCAAGTTTAGCTCAGTTCTGGGCATCTTTGAAATACCTATACAAACTTGTTCCTACATAGTAACTTGCAACTTTGAATGAGAATGTGCTTGCTTGCAGCAACGTGCTATATGTTCTGAATGCCCGAATAGGGAATCTGTGTCAAAAATTTGTTAGGAATTATGTGATCCTTACTAGCTTGAAGTAAGGGAGATGGGGCATGAAGTTATTTCTACGAGTTGGACACATACCAAGTTTAGCTCAGTTCTGGGCATCTTTGAAATACCTATACAGACTTGTTCCTACATAGTAACTTGCATCTTTGAATGAGAATGTGCTTGCTTGCAGCAACGTGCTATATGTTCTGAATGCCCGAATAGGGAATCTGTGTCAAAACTTTGTTAGGAATTATGTGATCCTTACTAGCTGGAAGTAAGGGAGATGGGGCATGAAGTTATTTCTAGGAGTTGGACACATACCAAGTTTAGCTCAGTTCTGGGCCTCTTTGAAATACCTATACAAACTTGTTCCTACATAGTAACTTGCATCTTTGAATGAGAATGTGCTTGCTTACAGCAACGTGCTATATGTTCTGAATGCCCGAATTGGGAATCTGTGTCAAAACTTTGTTAGGAATTATGTGATCCTTACTAGCTGGAAGTAAGGGAGATGGGGCATGAAGTTATTTCTAGGAGTTGGACACATACCAAGTTTAGCTCAGTTCTGGGCATCTTTGAAATACCTATACAAACTTCTTCCTACATAGTAACTTGCATCTTTGAATGAGAATGTGCTTGCTTACAGCAACGTGCTATATGTTCTGAATGCCCGAATTGGGAATCTGTGTCAAAACTTTGTTAGGAATTATGTGATCCTTACTAGCTGGAAGTAAGGGGGATGGGGCATGAAGTTATTTCTAGGAGTTGGACACATACCAAGTTTAGCTCAGTTCTGGGCATCTTTGAAATACCTATACAAACTTGTTCCTACCTAGTAACTTGCATCTTTGAATGAGAATGTGCTTGCTAGCAGCAACGTGCTATATGTTCTGAATGCCCGAATTGGGAATCTGTGTCAAAACTTTGTTAGGAATTATGTGATCCTTACTAGCTGGAAGTAAGGGAGATGGGGCATGAAGTTATTTCTAGGAGTTGGACACATACCAAGTTTAGCTCAGTTCTGGGCATCTTTGAAATACCTATACAAACTTGTTCTTACATAGTAACTTGCATCTTTGAATGAGAATGTGCTTGCTTGCAGCAACGTGCTATATGTTCTGAATGCCCGAATTGGGAATCTGTGTCAAAACTTTGTTAGGAATTATGTGATCCTTACTAGCTGGAAGTAAGGGAGATGGGGCATGAAGTTATTTCTAGGAGTTGGACACATACCAAGTTTAGCTCAGTTCTGGGCATCTTTGAAATACCTATACAAACTTGTTCCTACATAGTAACTTGCAACTTTGAATGAGAATGTGCTTGCTTGCAGCAACGTGCTATATGTTCTGAATGCCCGAATTGGGAATCTGTGTCAAAAATTTGTTAGGAATTATGTGATCCTTACTAGCTTGAAGTAAGGGAGATGGGGCATGAAGTTATTTCTACGAGTTGGACACATACCAAGTTTAGCTCAGTTCTGGGCATCTTTGAAATACCTATACAGACTTGTTCCTACATAGTAACTTGCATCTTTGAATGAGAATGTGCTTGCTTGCAGCAACGTGCTATATGTTCTGAATGACCGAATTGGGAATCTGTGTCAAAACTTTGTTAGGAATTATGTGATCCTTACTAGCTGGAAGTAAGGGAGATGGGGCATGAAGTTATTTCTAGGAGTTGGACACATACCAAGTTTAGCTCAGTTCTGGGCATCTTTGAAATACCTATACAAACTTGTTCCTACCTAGTAACTTGCAACTTTGAATGAGAATCTGCTTGCTTGCAGCAACGTGCTATATGTTCTGAATGCCCGAATTGGGAATCTGTGTCAAAACTTTGTTAGGAATTATGTGATCCTTACTAGCTGGAAGTAAGGGAGATGGGGCATGAAGTTATTTCTAGGAGTTGGACACATACCAAGTTTAGCTCAGTTCTGGGCATCTTTGAAATACCTATACAAACTTGTTCCTACATAGTAACTTGCATCTTTGAATGAGAATGTGCTTGCTTACAGCAACGTGCTATATGTTCTGAATGCCCGAATTGGCAATCTGTGTCAAAACTTTGTTAGGAATTATGTGATCCTTACTAGCTGGAAGTAAGGGAGATGGGGCATGAAGTTATTTCTAGGAGTTGGACACATACCAAGTTTAGCTCAGTTCTGGGCATCTTTGAAATACCTATACAAACTTGTTCCTAGATAGTAACTTGCATCTTTGAATGAGAATGTGCTTGCTTGCAGCAACGTGCTATATGTTCTGAATGCCCGAATTGGGAATCTGTGTCAAAACTTTGTTAGGAATTATGTGATCCTTACTAGCTGGAAGTAAGGGAGATGGGGCATGAAGTTATTTCTTGGAGTTGGACACATACCAAGTTTAGCTCAGTTCTGGGCATCTTTGAAATACCTATACAAACTTGTTCCTACCTAGTAACTTGCAACTTTGAATGAGAATGTGCTTGCTTGCAGCAACGTGCTATATGTTCTGAATGCCCGAATAGGGAATCTGTGTCAAAACTTTGTTAGGAATTATGTGATCCTTACTAGCTGGAAGTAAGGGAGATGGGGCATGAAGTTATTTCTAGGAGTTGGACACATACCAAGTTTAGCTCAGTTCTGGGCATCTTTGAAATACCTATACAAACTTGTTCCTACCTAGTAACTTGCATCTTTGAATGAGAATGTGCTTGCTTGCAGCAACGTGCTATATGTTCTGAATGCCCGAATTGGGAATCTGTGTCAAAACTTTGTTAGGAATTATGTGATCCTTACTAGCTGGAAGTAAGGGAGATGGGGCATGAAGTTATTTCTAGGAGTTGGACACATACCAAGTTTAGCTCAGTTCTGGGCATCTTTGAAATACCTATACAAACTTGTTCTTACATAGTAACTTGCATCTTTGAATGAGAATGTGCTTGCTTGCAGCAACGTGCTATATGTTCTGAATGCGCGAATTGGGAATCTGTGTCAAAACTTTGTTAGGAATTATGTGATCCTTACTAGCTGGAAGTAAGGGAGATGGGGCATGAAGTTATTTCTAGGAGTTGGACACATACCAAGTTTAGCTCAGTTCTGGGCATCTTTGAAATACCTATACAAACTTGTTCCTACATAGTAACTTGCATCTTTGAATGAGAATGTGCTTGCTTGCAGCAACGTGCTATATGTTCTGAATGCCCGAATTGGGAATCTGTGTCAAAACTTTGTTAGGAATTATGTGATCCTTACTAGCTGGAAGTAAGGGAGATGGGGCATGAAGTTATTTCTTGGAGTTGGACACATACCAAGTTTAGCTCAGTTCTGGGCATCTTTGAAATACCTATACAAACTTGTTCCTACCTAGTAACTTGCAACTTTGAATGAGAATGTGCTTGCTTGCAGCAACGTGCTATACGTTCTGAATGCCCGAATAGGGAATCTGTGTCAAACTTTGTTAGGAATTATGTGATCCTTACTAGTTGGAAGTAAGGGAGATGGGGCATGAAGTTATTTCTTGGAGTTGGACACATACCAAGTTTAGCTCAGTTCTGGGCATCTTTGAAATACCTATACAAACTTGTTCCTACCTAGTAACTTGCAACTTTGAATGAGAATGTGCTTGCTTGCAGCAACGTGCTATATGTTCTGAATGCCCGAATAGGGAATCTGTGTCAAAACTTTGTTAGGAATTATGTGATCCTTACTAGCTGGAAGTAAGGGAGATGGGGCATGAAGTTATTTCTAGGAGTTGGACACATACCAAGTTTAGCTCAGTTCTGGGCATCTTTGAAATACCTATACAAACTTCTTCCTACATAGTAACTTGCATCTTTGAATGAGAATGTGCTTGCTTACAGCAACGTGCTATATGTTCTGAATGCCCGAATAGGGAATCTGTGTCAAAACTTTGTTAGGAATTATGTGATCCTTACTAGCTGGAAGTAAGGGAGATGGGGCATGAAGTTATTTCTAGGAGTTGGACACATACCAAGTTTAGCTCAGTTCTGGGCATCTTTGAAATACCTATACAAACTTCTTCCTACATAGTAACTTGCATCTTTGAATGAGAATGTGCTTGCTTACAGCAACGTGCTATATGTTCTGAATGCCCGAATAGGGAATCTGTGTCAAAACTTTGTTAGGAATTATGTGATCCTTACTAGCTGGAAGTAAGGGAGATGGGGCATGAAGTTATTTCTAGGAGTTGGACACATACCAAGTTTAGCTCAGTTCTGGGCATCTTTGAAATACCTATACAAACTTGTTCCTACATAGTAACTTGCAACTTTGAATGAGAATGTGCTTGCTTACAGCAACGTGCTATATGTTCTGAATGCCCGAATTGGGATTCTGTGTCAAAACTTTGTTAGGAATTATGTGATCCTTACTAGCTGGAAGTAAGGGAGATGGGGCATGAAGTTATTTCTAGGAGTTGGACACATACCAAGTTTAGCTCAGTTCTGGGCATCTTTGAAATACCTATACAAACTTGTTACTACATAGTAACTTGCAACTTTGAATGAGAATGTGCTTGCTTACAGCAACGTGCTATATGTTCTGAATGCCCGAATTGGGAATCTGTGTCAAAACTTTGTTAGGAATTATGTGATCCTTACTAGCTGGAAGTAAGGGAGATGGGGCATGAAGTTATTTCTAGGAGTTGGACACATAAAAAGTTTAGCTCACTTCTGGGCATCTTTGAAATACCTATACAAACTTGTTCCTACATAGTAACTTGCATCTTTGAATGAGAATGTGCTTGCTTACAGCAACGTGCTATATGTTCTGAAGGCCCGAATTGGGAATCTGTGTCAAAACTTTGTTAGGAATTATGTGATCCTTACTAGCTGAAAGTAAGGGAGATGGGGCATGAAGTTATTTCTAGGAGTTGGACACATACCAAGTTTAGCTCAGTTCTGGGCATCTTTGAAATACCTATACAAACTTGTTCCTACATAGTAACTTGCAACTTTGAATGAAAATGTGCTTGCTTACAGCAACGTGCTATATGTTCTGAATGCCCGAATTGGGAATCTGTGTCAAAAATTTGTTAGGAATTATGTGATCCTTACTAGCTGGAAGTAAGGGAGATGGGGCACGATGTTATTTCTAGGAGTTGGACACATACCAAGTTTAGCTCAGTTCTGGGCATCTTTGAAATACCTATACAAACTTGTTCCTACATAGTAACTTGCATCTTTGAATGAGAATGTGCTTGCTTACAGCAACGTGCTATATGTTCTGAATGCCCGAATTGGGAATCTGTGTCAAAACTTTGTTAGGAATTATGTGATCCTTACTAGCTGGAAGTAAGGGAGATGGAGCATGAAGTTATTTCTAGGAGTTGGACACATACCAAGTTTAGCTCAGTTCTGGGCATCTTTGAAATACCTATACAAACTTGTTCCTACATAGTAACTTGCAACTTTGAATGAGAATGTGCTTGCTTACAGCAACGTGCTATATGTTCTGAATGCCCGAATTGGGAATCTGTGTCAAAACTTTGTTAGGAATTATGTGATCCTTACTAGCTGGAAGTAAGGGAGATGGGGCATGAAGTTATTTCTAGGAGTTGGACACATACCAAGTTTAGCTCAGTTCTGGGCATCTTTGAAATACCTATACAAACTTGTTCCTACATAGTAACTTGCAACTTTGAATGAGAATCTGCTTGCTTACAGCAACGTGCTATATGTTCTGAATGCCCGAATTGGGAATCTGAGTCAAAACTTTGTTAGGAATTATGTGATCCTTACTAGCTGGAAGTAAGGGAGATGGGGCATGAAGTTATTTCTAGGAGTTGGACACATACCAAGTTTAGCTCAGTTCTGGGCATCTTTGAAATACCTATACAAACTTGTTCCTACATAGTAACTTGCAACTTTGAATGAGAATGTGCTTGCTTGCAGCAACGTGCTATATGTTCTGAATGCCCGAATAGGGAATCTGTGTCAAAACTTTGTTAGGAATTATGTGATCCTTACTAGCTGGAAGTAAGGGAGATGGGGCATGAAGTTATTTCTAGGAGTTGGACACATACCAAGTTTAGCTCAGTTCTGGGCATCTTTGAAATACCTATACAAACTTGTTCTTACCTAGTAACTTGCATCTTTGAATGAGAATTTGCTTGCTTACAGCAACGTGCTATATGTTCTGAATGCCCGAATAGGGAATCTGTGTCAAAACTTTGTTAGGAATTATGTGATCCTTACTAGCTGGAAGTAAGGGAGATGGGGCATGAAGTTATTTCTAGGAGTTGGACACATACCAAGTTTAGCTCAGTTCTGGGCATCTTTGAAATACCTATACAAACTTGTTCCTACATAGTAACTTGCATCTTTGAATGAGAATGTGCTTGCTTACAGCAACGTGCTATATGTTCTGAATGCCCGAATAGTGAATCTGTGTCAAAACTTTGTTAGGAATTATGTGATCCTTACTAGCTGGAAGTAAGGGAGATGGGGCATGAAGTTATTTCTAGGAGTTGGACACATACCAAGTTTAGCTCAGTTCTGGGCATCTTTGAAATACCTATACAAACTTGTTCCTACATAGTAACTTGCAACTTTGAATGAGAATGTGCTTGCTTACAGCAACGTGCTATATGTTCTGAATGCCCGAATTGGGATTCTGTGTCAAAACTTTGTTAGGAATTATGTGATCCTTACTAGCTGGAAGTAAGGGAGATGGGGCATGAAGTTATTTCTAGGAGTTGGACACATACCAAGTTTAGCTCAGTTCTGGGCATCTTTGAAATACCTATACAAACTTGTTCCTACATAGTAACTTGCAACTTTGAATGAGAATCTGCTTGCTTACAGCAACGTGCTATATGTTCTGAATGCCCGAATTGGGAATCTGTGTCAAAACTTTGTTAGGAATTATGTGATCCTTACTAGCTGGAAGTAAGGGAGATGGGGCATGAAGTTATTTCTAGGAGTTGGACACATACCAAGTTTGGCTCAGTTCTGGGCATCTTTGAAATACCTATACAAACTTGTTCCTACATAGTAACTTGCATCTTTGAATGAGAATGTGCTTGCTTACAGCAACGTGCTATATGTTCTGAATGCCCGAATTGGGAATCTGTGTCAAAACTTTGTTAGGAATTATGTGATCCTTACTAGCTGGAAGTAAGGGAGATGGGGCATGAAGTTATTTCTAGGAGTTGGACACATACCAAGTTTAGCTCAGTTCTGGGCATCTTTGAAATACCTATACAAACTTGTTCCTACATAGTAACTTGCATCTTTGAATGAGAATCTGCTTGCTTGCAGCAACGTGCTATATGTTCTGAATGCCCGAATTGGGAATCTGTGTCAAAACTTTGTTAGGAATTATGTCATCCTTACTAGCTGGAAGTAAGGGAGATGGGACATGAAGTTATTTCTAGAAGTTGGACACATACCAAGTTTAGCTCAGTTGTGGGCATCTTTGAAATACCTATACAAATTTGTTCCTACATAGTAACTTGCAACTTTGAATGAAAATGTGCTTGCTTACAGCAACGTGCTATATGTTCTGAATGCCCGAATTGGGAATCTGTGTCAAAACTTTGTTAGGAATTATGTGATCCTTACTAGCTGGAAGTAAGGGAGATGGGGCATGAAGTTATTTCTAGGAGTTGGACACATACCAAGTTTAGCTCAGTTCTGGGCATCTTTGAAATACCTATACAAACTTGTTCCTACATAGTAACTTGCAACTTTGAATGAGAATGTGCTTGCTTACAGCAACGTGCTATATGTTCTGAATGCCCGAATTGGGAATCTGTGTCAAAACTTTGTTAGGAATTATGTGATCCTTACTAGCTGGAAGTAAGGGAGATGGGGCATGAAGTTATTTCTAGGAGTTGGACACATACCAAGTTTAGCTCAGTTCTGGGCATCTTTGAAATACCTATACAAACTTGTTCCTACATAGTAACTTGCATCTTTGAATGAGAATGTGCTTGCTTACAGCAACGTGCTATATGTTCTGAATGCCCGAATTGGGAATCTGTGTCAAAACTTTGTTAGGAATTATGTGATCCTTACTAGCTGGAAGTAAGGGAGATGGGGCATGAAGTTATTTCTAGGAGTTGGACACATACCAAGTTTAGCTCAGTTCTGGGCATCTTTGAAATACCTATACAAACTTGTTCGTACATAGTAACTTGCATCTTTGAATGAGAATGTGCTTGCTTACAGCAACGTGCTATATGTTCTGAATGCCCGAATAGGGAATCTGTGTCAAAACTTTGTTAGGAATTATGTGATCCTTACTAGCTGGAAGTAAGGGAGATGGGGCATGAAGTTATTTCTAGGAGTTGGACACATACCAAGTTTAGCTCAGTTCTGGGCATCTTTGAAATACCTATACAAACTTGTTCCTACATAGTAACTTGCAACTTTGAATGAGAATGTGCTTGCTTACAGCAACGTGCTATATGTTCTGAATGCCCGAATTGGGATTCTGTGTCAAAACTTTGTTAGGAATTATGTGATCCTTACTAGCTGGAAGTAAGGGAGATGGGGCATGAAGTTATTTCTAGGAGTTGGACACATACCAAGTTTAGCTCAGTTCTGGGCATCTTTGAAATACCTATACAAACTTGTTCCTACATAGTAACTTGCAACTTTGAATGAGAATGTGCTTGCTTACAGCAACGTGCTATATGTTCTGAATGCCCGAATTGGGAATCTGTGTCAAAACTTTGTTAGGAATTATGTGATCCTTACTAGCTGGAAGTAAGGGAGATGGGGCATGAAGTTATTTCTAGGAGTTGGACACATACCAAGTTTAGCTCAGTTCTGGGCATCTTTGAAATACCTATACAAACTTGTTCCTACATAGTAACTTGCAACTTTGAATGAGAATCTGCTTGCTTACAGCAACGTGCTATATGTTCTGAATGCCCGAATTGGGAATCTGTGTCAAAACTTTGTTAGGAATTATGTGATCCTTACTAGCTCGAAGTAAGGGAGATGGGGCATGAAGTTATTTCTAGGAGTTGGACACATACCAAGTTTAGCTCAGTTCTGGGCATCTTTGAAATACCTATACAAACTTGTTCCTACATAGTAACTTGCATCTTTGAATGAGAATGTGCTTGCTTACAGCAACGTGCTATATGTTCTGAATGCCCGAATTGGGAATCTGTGTCAAAACTTTGTTAGGAATTATGTGATCCTTACTAGCTGGAAGTAAGGGAGATGGGGCATGAAGTTATTTCTAGGAGTTGGACACATACCAAGTTTAGCTCAGTTCTGGGCATCTTTGAAATACCTATACAAACTTGTTCCTACATAGTAACTTGCATCTTTGAATGAGAATCTGCTTGCTTGCAGCAACGTGCTATATGTTCTGAATGCCCGAATTGGGAATCTGTGTCAAAACTTTGTTAGGAATTATGTCATCCTTACTAGCTGGAAGTAAGGGAGATGGGGCATGAAGTTATTTCTAGGAGTTGGACACATACCAAGTTTAGCTCAGTTCTGGGCATCTTTGAAATACCTATACAAATTTGTTCCTACATAGTAACTTGCAACTTTGAATGAAAATGTGCTTACTTACAGCAACGTGCTATATGTTCTGAATGCCCGAATTGGGAATCTGTGTCAAAACTTTGTTAGGAATTATGTGATCCTTACTAGCTGGAAGTAAGGGAGATGGGGCATGAAGTTATTTCTAGGAGTTGGACACATACCAAGTTTAGCTCATTTCTGGGCATCTTTGAAATACCTATACAAACTTGTTCCTACATAGTAACTTGCAACTTTGAATGAGAATGTGCTTGCTTACAGCAACGTGCTATATGTTCTGAATGCCCGAATTGGGAATCTGTGTCAAAACTTTGTTAGGAATTATGTGATCCTTACTAGCTGGAAGTAAGGGAGATGGGGCATGAAGTTATTTCTAGGAGTTGGACACATACCAAGTTTAGCTCAGTTCTGGGCATCTTTGAAATACCTATACAAACTTGTTCCTACATAGTAACTTGCATCTTTGAATGAGAATGTGCTTGCTTACAGCAACGTGCTATATGTTCTGATTGCCCGAATCGGGAATCTGTGTCAAAACTTTGTTAGGAATTATGTGATCCTTACTAGCTGGAAGTAAGGGAGATGGGGCATGAAGTTATTTCTAGGAGTTGGACACATACCAAGTTTAGCTCAGTTCTGGGCATCTTTGAAATACCTATACAAACTTGTTCCTACATAGTAACTTGCATCTTTGAATGAGAATGTGTTTGCTTGCAGCAACGTGCTATATGTTCTGAATGCCCGAATTGGGAATCTGTGTCAAAACTTTGTTAGGAATTATGTGATCCTTACTAGCTGGAAGTAAGGGAGATGGGGCATGAAGTTATTTCTAGGAGTTGGACACATACCAAGTTTAGCTCAGTTCTGGGCATCTTTGAAATACCTATACAAACTTGTTCCTACCTATTAACTTGCATCTTTGAATGAGAATCTGCTTGCTTACAGCAACGTGCTATATGTTCTGAATGCCCGAATAGGGAATCTGTGTCAAAACTTTGTTAGGAATTATGTGATCCTTACTAGCTGGAAGTAAGGGAGATGGGGCATGAAGTTATTTCTAGGAGTTGGACACATACCAAGTTTAGCTCAGTTCTGGGCATCTTTGAAATACCTATACAAACTTGTTCCTACATAGTAACTTGCATCTTTGAATGAGAATGTGCTTGCTTACAGCAACGTGCTATATGTTCTGAATGCCCGAATAGGGAATCTGTGTCAAAACTTTGTTAGGAATTATGTGATCCTTACTAGCTGGAAGTAAGGGAGATGGGGCATGAAGTTATTTCTAGGAGTTGGACACATACCAAGTTTAGCTCAGTTCTGGGCATCTTTGAAATACCTATACAAACTTGTTCCTACATAGTAACTTGCAAATTTGAATGAGAATGTGCCTGCTTACAGCAACGTGCTATATGTTCTGAATGCCCGAATTGGGATTCTGTGTCAAAACTTTGTTAGGAATTATGTGATCCTTACTAGCTGGAAGTAAGGGAGATGGGGCATGAAGTTATTTCTAGGAGCTGGACACATACCAAGTTTAGCTCAGTTCTGGGCATCTTTGAAATACCTATACAAACTTGTTCCTACATAGTAACTTGCATCTTTGAATGAGAATCTGCTTGCTTACAGCAACGTGCTATATGTTCTGAATGCCAGAATTGGGAATCTGTGTCAAAACTTTGTTAGGAATTATGTGATCCTTACTAGCTGGAAGTAAGGGAGATGGGGCATGAAGTTATTTCTAGGAGTTGGACACATACCAAGTTTAGCTCAGTTCTGGGCATCTTTGAAATACCTATACAAACTTGTTCCTACATAGTAACTTGCAACTTTGAATGAGAATGTGCTTGCTTACAGCAACGTGCTATATGTTCTGAATGCCCGAATGGGGAATCTGTGTCAAAAATTTGTTAGGAATTATGTGATCCTTACTAGCTGGAAGTAAGGGAGATGGGGCATGAAGTTATTTCTTGGAGTTGGACACATACCAAGTTTAGCTCAGTTCTGGGCATCTTTGAAATACCTATACAAACTTGTTCCTACATAGTAACTTGCAACTTTGAATGAGAATGTGCTTGCTTGCAGCAACGTGCTATATGTTCTGAATGCCCGAATAGGGAATCTGTGTCAAAACTTTGTTAGGAATTATGTGATCCTTACTAACTGGAAGTAAGGGAGATGGGGCATGAAGTTATTTCTAGGAGTTGGACACATACCAAGTTTAGCTCAGTTCTGGGCATCTTTGAAATACCTATACAAACTTGTTCCTACCTAGTAACTTGCATCTTTGAATGAGAATCTGCTTGCTTACAGCAACGTGCTATATGTTCTGAATGCCCGAATAGGGAATCTGTGTCAAAACTTTGTTAGGAATTATGTGATCCTTACTAGCTGGAAGTAAGGGAGATGGGGCATGAAGTTATTTCTAGGAGTTGGACACATACCAAGTTTAGCTCAGTTCTGGGCATCTTTGAAATACCTATACAAACTTGTTACTACATAGTAACTTGCATCTTTGAATGAGAATGTGCTTGCTTACAGCAACGTGCTATATGTTCTGAATGCCCGAATAGGGAATCTGTGTCAAAACTTTGTTAGGAATTATGTGATCCTTACTAGCTGGAAGTAAGGGAGATGGGGCATGAAGTTATTTCTAGGAGTTGGACACATACCAAGTTTAGCTCAGTTCTGGGCATCTTTGAAATACCTATACAAACTTGTTCCTACATAGTAACTTGCAACTTTGAATGAGAATGTGCTTGCTTACAGCAACGTGCTATATGTTCTGAATGCCCGAATTGGGATTCTGTGTCAAAACTTTGTTAGGAATTATGTGATCCTTACTAGCTGGAAGTAAGGGAGATGGGGCATGAAGTTATTTCTAGGAGTTGGACACATACCAAGTTTAGCTCAGTTCTGGGCATCTTTGAAATACCTATACAAACTTGTTCCTACATAGTAACTTGCATCTTTGAATGAGAATGTGCTTGCTTACAGCAACGTGCTATATGTTCTGATTGCCCGAATCGGGAATCTGTGTCAAAACTTTGTTAGGAATTATGTGATCCTTACTAGCTGGAAGTAAGGGAGATGGGGCATGAAGTTATTTCTAGGAGTTGGACACATACCAAGTTTAGCTCAGTTCTGGGCATCTTTGAAATACCTATACAAACTTGTTCCTACATAGTAACTTGCATCTTTGAATGAGAATGTGTTTGCTTGCAGCAACGTGCTATATGTTCTGAATGCCCGAATTGGGAATCTGTGTCAAAACTTTGTTAGGAATTATGTGATCCTTACTAGCTGGAAGTAAGGGAGATGGGGCATGAAGTTATTTCTAGGAGTTGGACACATACCAAGTTTAGCTCAGTTCTGGGCATCTTTGAAATACCTATACAAACTTGTTCCTACCTTTTAACTTGCATCTTTGAATGAGAATCTGCTTGCTTACAGCAACGTGCTATATGTTCTGAATGCCCGAATAGGGAATCTGTGTCAAAACTTTGTTAGGAATTATGTGATCCTTACTAGCTGGAAGTAAGGGAGATGGGGCATGAAGTTATTTCTAGGAGTTGGACACATACCAAGTTTAGCTCAGTTCTGGGCATCTTTGAAATACCTATACAAACTTGTTCCTACATAGTAACTTGCATCTTTGAATGAGAATGTGCTTGCTTACAGCAACGTGCTATATGTTCTGAATGCCCGAATAGGGAATCTGAGTCAAAACTTTGTTAGGAATTATGTGATCCTTACTAGCTGGAAGTAAGGGAGATGGGGCATGAAGTTATTTCTAGGAGTTGGACACATACCAAGTTTAGCTCAGTTCTGGGCATCTTTGAAATACCTATACAAACTTGTTCCTACATAGTAACTTGCAAATTTGAATGAGAATGTGCCTGCTTACAGCAACGTGCTATATGTTCTGAATGCCCGAATTGGGATTCTGTGTCAAAACTTTGTTAGGAATTATGTGATCCTTACTAGCTGGAAGTAAGGGAGATGGGGCATGAAGTTATTTCTAGGAGTTGGACACATACCAAGTTTAGCTCAGTTCTGGGCATCTTTGAAATACCTATACAAACTTGTTCCTACATAGTAACTTGCATCTTTGAATGAGAATCTGCTTGCTTACAGCAACGTGCTATATGTTCTGAATGCCCAAATTGGGAATCTGTGTCAAAACTTTGTTAGGAATTATGTGATCCTTACTAGCTGGAAGTAAGGGAGATGGGGCATGAAGTTATTTCTAGGAGTTGGACACATACCAAGTTTAGCTCAGTTCTGGGCATCTTTGAAATACCTATACAAACTTGTTCCTACATAGTAACTTGCAACTTTGAATGAGAATGTGCTTGCTTACAGCAACGTGCTATATGTTCTGAATGCCCGAATTGGGAATCTGTGTCAAAAATTTGTTAGGAATTATGTGATCCTTACTAGCTGGAAGTAAGGGAGATGGGGCATGAAGTTATTTCTTGGAGTTGGACACATACCAAGTTTAGCTCAGTTCTGGGCATCTTTGAAATACCTATACAAACTTGTTCCTACATAGTAACTTGCAACTTTGAATGAGAATGTGCTTGCTTGCAGCAACGTGCTATATGTTCTGAATGCCCGAATAGGGAATCTGTGTCAAAACTTTGTTAGGAATTATGTGATCCTTACTAGCTGGAAGTAAGGGAGATGGGGCATGAAGTTATTTCTAGGAGTTGGACACATACCAAGTTTAGCTCAGTTCTGGGCATCTTTGAAATACCTATACAAACTTGTTCCTACCTAGTAACTTGCATCTTTGAATGAGAATCTGCTTGCTTACAGCAACGTGCTGTATGTTCTGAATGCCCGAATAGGGAATCTGTGTCAAAACTTTGTTAGGAATTATGTGATCCTTACTAGCTGGAAGTAAGGGAGATGGGGCATGAAGTTATTTCTAGGAGTTGGACACATACCAAGTTTAGCTCAGTTCTGGGCATCTTTGAAATACCTATACAAACTTGTTACTACATAGTAACTTGCATCTTTGAATGAGAATGTGCTTGCTTACAGCAACGTGCTATATGTTCTGAATGCCCGAATAGGGAATCTGTGTCAAAACTTTGTTAGGAATTATGTGATCCTTACTAGCTGGAAGTAAGGGAGATGGGGCATGAAGTTATTTCTAGGAGTTGGACACATACCAAGTTTAGCTCAGTTCTGGGCATCTTTGAAATACCTATACAAACTTGTTCCTACATAGTAACTTGCAACTTTGAATGAGAATGTGCTTGCTTACAGCAACGTGCTATATGTTCTGAATGCCCGAATTGGGATTCTGTGTCAAAACTTTGTTAGGAATTATGTGATCCTTACTAGCTGGAAGTAAGGGAGATGGGGCATGAAGTTATTTCTAGGAGTTGGACACATACCAAGTTTAGCTCAGTTCTGGGCATCTTTGAAATACCTATACAAACTTGTTCCTACATAGTAACTTGCAACTTTGAATGAGAATGTGCTTGCTTACAGCAACGTGCTATATGTTCTGAATGCCCGAATAGGGAATCTGTGTCAAAACTTTGTTAGGAATTATGTGATCCTTACTAGCTGGAAGTAAGGGAGATGGGGCATGAAGTTATTTCTAGGAGTTGGACACATACCAAGTTTAGCTCAGTTCTGGGCATCTTTGAAATACCTATACAAACTTGTTACTACATAGTAACTTGCATCTTTGAATGAGAATGTGCTTGCTTACAGCAACGTGCTATATGTTCTGAATGCCCGAATAGGGAATCTGTGTCAAAACTTTGTTAGGAATTATGTGATCCTTACTAGCTGGAAGTAAGGGAGATGGGGCATGAAGTTATTTCTAGGAGTTGGACACATACCAAGTTTAGCTCAGTTCTGGGCATCTTTGAAATACCTATACAAACTTGTTCCTACATAGTAACTTGCAACTTTGAATGAGAATGTGCTTGCTTACAGCAACGTGCTATATGTTCTGAATGCCCGAATTGGGATTCTGTGTCAAAACTTTGTTAGGAATTATGTGATCCTTACTAGCTGGAAGTAAGGGAGATGGGGCATGAAGTTATTTCTAGGAGTTGGACACATACCAAGTTTAGCTCAGTTCTGGGCATCTTTGAAATACCTATACAAACTTGTTCCTACATAGTAACTTGCATCTTTGAATGAGAATGTGCTTGCTTACAGCAACGTGCTATATGTTCTGATTGCCCGAATCGGGAATCTGTGTCAAAACTTTGTTAGGAATTATGTGATCCTTACTAGCTGGAAGTAAGGGAGATGGGGCATGAAGTTATTTCTAGGAGTTGGACACATACCAAGTTTAGCTCAGTTCTGGGCATCTTTGAAATACCTATACAAACTTGTTCCTACATAGTAACTTGCATCTTTGAATGAGAATGTGTTTGCTTGCAGCAACGTGCTATATGTTCTGAATGCCCGAATTGGGAATCTGTGTCAAAACTTTGTTAGGAATTATGTGATCCTTACTAGCTGGAAGTAAGGGAGATGGGGCATGAAGTTATTTCTAGGAGTTGGACACATACCAAGTTTAGCTCAGTTCTGGGCATCTTTGAAATACCTATACAAACTTGTTCCTACCTATTAACTTGCATCTTTGAATGAGAATCTGCTTGCTTACAGCAACGTGCTATATGTTCTGAATGCCCGAATAGGGAATCTGTGTCAAAACTTTGTTAGGAATTATGTGATCCTTACTAGCTGGAAGTAAGGGAGATGGGGCATGAAGTTATTTCTAGGAGTTGGACACATACCAAGTTTAGCTCAGTTCTGGGCATCTTTGAAATACCTATACAAACTTGTTCCTACATAGTAACTTGCATCTTTGAATGAGAATGTGCTTGCTTACAGCAACGTGCTATATGTTCTGAATGCCCGAATAGGGAATCTGAGTCAAAACTTTGTTAGGAATTATGTGATCCTTACTAGCTGGAAGTAAGGGAGATGGGGCATGAAGTTATTTCTAGGAGTTGGACACATACCAAGTTTAGCTCAGTTCTGGGCATCTTTGAAATACCTATACAAACTTGTTCCTACATAGTAACTTGCAAATTTGAATGAGAATGTGCCTGCTTACAGCAACGTGCTATATGTTCTGAATGCCCGAATTGGGATTCTGTGTCAAAACTTTGTTAGGAATTATGTGATCCTTACTAGCTGGAAGTAAGGGAGATGGGGCATGAAGTTATTTCTAGGAGTTGGACACATACCAAGTTTAGCTCAGTTCTGGGCATCTTTGAAATACCTATACAAACTTGTTCCTACATAGTAACTTGCATCTTTGAATGAGAATCTGCTTGCTTACAGCAACGTGCTATATGTTCTGAATGCCCAAATTGGGAATCTGTGTCAAAACTTTGTTAGGAATTATGTGATCCTTACTAGCTGGAAGTAAGGGAGATGGGGCATGAAGTTATTTCTAGGAGTTGGACACATACCAAGTTTAGCTCAGTTCTGGGCATCTTTGAAATACCTATACAAACTTGTTCCTACATAGTAACTTGCAACTTTGAATGAGAATGTGCTTGCTTACAGCAACGTGCTATATGTTCTGAATGCCCGAATTGGGAATCTGTGTCAAAAATTTGTTAGGAATTATGTGATCCTTACTAGCTGGAAGTAAGGGAGATGGGGCATGAAGTTATTTCTTGGAGTTGGACACATACCAAGTTTAGCTCAGTTCTGGGCATCTTTGAAATACCTATACAAACTTGTTCCTACATAGTAACTTGCAACTTTGAATGAGAATGTGCTTGCTTGCAGCAACGTGCTATATGTTCTGAATGCCCGAATAGGGAATCTGTGTCAAAACTTTGTTAGGAATTATGTGATCCTTACTAGCTGGAAGTAAGGGAGATGGGGCATGAAGTTATTTCTAGGAGTTGGACACATACCAAGTTTAGCTCAGTTCTGGGCATCTTTGAAATACCTATACAAACTTGTTCCTACCTAGTAACTTGCATCTTTGAATGAGAATCTGCTTGCTTACAGCAACGTGCTGTATGTTCTGAATGCCCGAATAGGGAATCTGTGTCAAAACTTTGTTAGGAATTATGTGATCCTTACTAGCTGGAAGTAAGGGAGATGGGGCATGAAGTTATTTCTAGGAGTTGGACACATACCAAGTTTAGCTCAGTTCTGGGCATCTTTGAAATACCTATACAAACTTGTTACTACATAGTAACTTGCATCTTTGAATGAGAATGTGCTTGCTTACAGCAACGTGCTATATGTTCTGAATGCCCGAATAGGGAATCTGTGTCAAAACTTTGTTAGGAATTATGTGATCCTTACTAGCTGGAAGTAAGGGAGATGGGGCATGAAGTTATTTCTAGGAGTTGGACACATACCAAGTTTAGCTCAGTTCTGGGCATCTTTGAAATACCTATACAAACTTGTTCCTACATAGTAACTTGCAACTTTGAATGAGAATGTGCTTGCTTACAGCAACGTGCTATATGTTCTGAATGCCCGAATTGGGATTCTGTGTCAAAACTTTGTTAGGAATTATGTGATCCTTACTAGCTGGAAGTAAGGGAGATGGGGCATGAAGTTATTTCTAGGAGTTGGACACATACCAAGTTTAGCTCAGTTCTGGGCATCTTTGAAATACCTATACAAACTTGTTCCTACATAGTAACTTGCAACTTTGAATGAGAATGTGCTTGCTTACAGCAACGTGCTATATGTTCTGAATGCCCGAATAGGGAATCTGTGTCAAAACTTTGTTAGGAATTATGTGATCCTTACTAGCTGGAAGTAAGGGAGATGGGGCATGAAGTTATTTCTAGGAGTTGGACACATACCAAGTTTAGCTCAGTTCTGGGCATCTTTGAAATACCTATACAAACTTGTTCCTACATAGTAACTTGCATCTTTGAATGAGAATCTGCTTGCTTACAGCAACGTGCTATATGTTCTGAATGCCCGAATAGGGAATCTATGTCAAAACTTTGTTAGGAATTATGTGATCCTTACTAGCTGGAAGTAAGGGAGATGGGGCATGAAGTTATTTCTAGGAGTTGGACACATACCAAGTTTAGCTCAGTTCTGGGCATCTTTGAAATACCTATACAAACTTGTTACTACATAGTAACTTGCATCTTTGTATGAGAATGTGCTTGCTTACAGCAACGTGCTATATGTTCTGAATGCCCGAATAGGGAATCTGTGTCAAAACTTTGTTAGGAATTATGTGATCCTTACTAGCTGGAAGTAAGGGAGATGGGGCATGAAGTTATTTCTAGGAGTTGGACACATACCAAGTTTAGCTCAGTTCTGGGCATCTTTGAAATACCTATACAAACTTGTTCCTACATAGTAACTTGCAACTTTGAATGAGAATGTGCTTGCTTACAGCAACGTGCTATATGTTCTGAATGCCCGAATTGGGATTCTGTGTCAAAACTTTGTTAGGAATTATGTGATCCTTACTAGCTGGAAGTAAGGGAGATGGGGCATGAAGTTATTTCTAGGAGTTGGACACATACCAAGTTTAGCTCAGTTCTGGGCATCTTTGAAATACCTATACAAACTTGTTCCTACATAGTAACTTGCAACTTTGAATGAGAATGTGCTTGCTTACAGCAACGTGCTATATGTTCTGAATGCCCGAATTGGGAATCTGTGTCAAAACTTTGTTAGGAATTATGTGATCCTTACTAGCTGGAAGTAAGGGAGATGGGGCATGAAGTTATTTCTAGGAGTTGGACACATACCAAGTTTAGCTCAGTTCTGGGCATCTTTGAAATACCTATACAAACTTGTTCCTACATAGTAACTTGCAACTTTGAATGAGAATCTGCTTGCTTACAGCAACGTGCTATATGTTCTGAATGCCCGAATTGGGAATCTGTGTCAAAACTTTGTTAGGAATTATGTGATCCTTACTAGCTCGAAGTAAGGGAGATGGGGCATGAAGTTATTTCTAGGAGTTGGACACATACCAAGTTTAGCTCAGTTCTGGGCATCTTTGAAATACCTATACAAACTTGTTCCTACATAGTAACTTGCATCTTTGAATGAGAATGTGCTTGCTTACAGCAACGTGCTATATGTTCTGAATGCCCGAATTGGGAATCTGTGTCAAAACTTTGTTAGGAATTATGTGATCCTTACTAGCTGGAAGTAAGGGAGATGGGGCATGAAGTTATTTCTAGGAGTTGGACACATACCAAGTTTAGCTCAGTTCTGGGCATCTTTGAAATACCTATACAAACTTGTTCCTACATAGTAACTTGCATCCTTGAATGAGAATCTGCTTGCTTGCAGCAACGTGCTATATGTTCTGAATGCCCGAATTGGGAATCTGTGTCAAAACTTTGTTAGGAATTATGTGATCCTTACTAGCTGGAAGTAAGGGAGATGGGGCATGAAGTTATTTCTAGGAGTTGGACACATACCAAGTTTAGCTCAGTTCTGGGCATCTTTGAAATACCTATACAAACTTGTTCCTACATAGTAACTTGCAACTTTGAATGAGAATCTGCTTGCTTACAGCAACGTGCTATATGTTCTGAATGCCCGAATTGGGAATCTGTGTCAAAACTTTGTTAGGAATTATGTGATCCTTACTAGCTGGAAGTAAGGGAGATGGGGCATGAAGTTATTTCTAGGAGTTGGACACATACCAAGTTTAGCTCAGTTCTGGGCATCTTTGAAATACCTATACAAACTTGTTCCTACATAGTAACTTGCATCTTTGAATGAGAATGTGCTTGCTTACAGCAACGTGCTATATGTTCTGAATGCCCGAATTGGGAATCTGTGTCAAAACTTTGTTAGGAATTATGTGATCCTTACTAGCTGGAAGTAAGGGAGATGGGGCATGAAGTTATTTCTAGGAGTTGGACACATACCAAGTTTAGCTCAGTTCTGGGCATCTTTGAAATACCTATACAAACTTGTTCCTACATAGTAACTTGCATCTTTGAATGAGAATGTGCTTGCTTACAGCAACGTGCTATATGTTCTGAATGCCCGAATAGGGAATCTGTGTCAAAACTTTGTTAGGAATTATGTGATCCTTACTAGCTGGAAGTAAGGGAGATGGGGCATGAAGTTATTTCTAGGAGTTGGACACATACCAAGTTTAGCTCAGTTCTGGGCATCTTTGAAATACCTATACAAACTTGTTCCTACAAGGTAACTTGCAACTTTGAATGAGAATGTGCTTGCTTACAGCAACGTGCTATATGTTCTGAATGCCCGAATTGGGATTCTGTGTCAAAACTTTGTTAGGAATTATGTGATCCTTACTAGCTGGAAGTAAGGGAGATGGGGCATGAAGTTATTTCTAGGAGTTGGACACATACCAAGTTTAGCTCAGTTCTGGGCATCTTTGAAATACCTATACAAACTTGTTCCTACATAGTAACTTGCATCTTTGAATGAGAATCTGCTTGCTTACAGCAACGTGCTATATGTTCTGAATGCCCGAATTGGGAATCTGTGTCAAAACTTTGTTAGGAATTATGTGGTCCTTACTAGCTGGAAGTAAGGGAGATGGGGCATGAAGTTATTTCTAGGAGTTGGACACATACCAAGTTTAGCTCAGTTCTGGGCATCTTTGAAATACCTATACAAACTTGTTCCTACATAGTAACTTGCAACTTTGAATGAAAATGTGCTTGCTTACAGCAACGTGCTATATGTTCTGAATGCCCGAATTGGGAATCTGTGTCAAAACTTTGTTAGGAATTATGTGATCCTTACTAGCTGGAAGTAAGGGAGATGGGGCATGACGTTATTTCTAGGAGTTGGACACATACCAAGTTTAGCTCAGTTCTGGGCATCTTTGAAATACCTATACAAACTTGTTCCTACATAGTAACTTGCATCTTTGAATGAGCATCTGCTTGCTTACAGCAACGTGCTATATGTTCTGAATGAGAACTGGGCATCTTTGAAATACCTATACAAACTTGTTCCTACATAGTAACTTGCAACTTTGAATGAGAATCTGCTTGCTTACAGCAACGTGCTATATGTTCTGAATGCCCGAATTGGGAATCTGTGTCAAAACTTTGTTAGGAATTATGTGATCCTTACTAGCTGGAAGTAAGGGAGATGGGGCATGAAGTTATTTCTAGGCGTTGGACACATACCAAGTTTAGCTCAGTTCTGGGCATCTTTGAAATACCTATACAAACTTGTTCCTACATAGTAACTTGCATCTTTGAATGAGAATGTGCTTGCTTACAGCAACGTGCTATATGTTCTGAATGCCAGAATTGGCAATCTGTGTCAAAACTTTGTTAGGAATTATGTGATCCTTACTAGCTGGAAGTAATGGAGATGGGGCATGAAGTTATTTCTAGGAGTTGGACACATACCAAGTTTAGATCAGTTCTGGGCATCTTTGAAATACCTATAAAAACTTGTTCCTACATAGTAACTTGCATCTTTGAATGAGAATCTGCTTGCTTGCAGCAACGTGCTATATGTTCTGAATGCCCGAATTGGGAATCTGTGTCAAAACTTTGTTAGGAATTATGTCATCCTTACTAGCTGGAAGTAAGGGAGATGGGGCATGAAGTTATTTCTAGGAGTTGGACACATACCAAGTTTAGCTCAGTTCTGGGCATCTTTGAAATACCTATACAAACTTGTTCCTACATAGTAACTTGCAACTTTGAATGAAAATGTGCTTGCTTACAGCAACGTGCTATATGTTCTGAATGCCCGAATTGGGAATCTGTGTCAAAACTTTGTTAGGAATTATGTGATCCTTACTAGCTGGAAGTAAGGGAGATGGGGCATGAAGTTATTTCTAGGAGTTGGACACATAGCAAGTTTAGCTCAGTTTTGGGCATCTTTGAAATACCTATACAAACTTGTTCCTACATAGTAACTTGCAAGTTTGAATGAGAATCTGCTTGCTTACAGCAACGTGCTATATGTTCTGAATGCCCGAATTGGGAATCTGTGTCAAAACTTTGTTAGGAATTATGTGATCCTTACTAGCTGGAAGTAAGGGAGATGGGGCATGAAGTTATTTCTAGGAGTTGGACACATACCAAGTTTAGCTCAGTTCTGGGCATCTTTGAAATACCTATACAAACTTGTTCCTACATAGTAACTTGCATCTTTGAATGAGAATGTGCTTGCTTGCAGCAACGTGCTATATGTTCTGAATGCCCGAATTGGGAATCTGTGTCAAAACTTTGTTAGGAATTATGTGATCCTTACTAGCTGGAAGTAAGGGAGATGGGGCATGAAGTTATTTCTAGGAGTTGGACACATGCCAAGTTTAGCTCAGTTCTGGGCATCTTTGAAATACCTATACAAACTTGTTCCTACATAGTAACTTGCAACATTGAATGAGAATGTGCTTGCTTGCAGCAACGTGCTATATGTTCTGAATGCCCGAATAGGGAATCTGTGTCAAAACTTTGTTAGGAATTATGTGATCCTTACTAGCTGGAAGTAAGGGAGATGGGGCATGAAGTTATTTCTAGGAGTTGGACACATACCAAGTTTAGCTCAGTTCTGGGCATCTTTGAAATACCTATACAAACTTGTTCCTACCTAGTAACTTGCATCTTTGAATAAGAATCTGCTTGCTTACAGCAACGTGCTATATGTTCTGAATGCCCGAATAGGGAATCTGTGTCAAAACTTTGTTAGGAATTATGTGATCCTTACTAGCTGGAAGTAAGGGAGATGGGGCATGAAGTTATTTCTAGTAGTTGGACACATACCAAGTTTAGCTCAGTTCTGGGCATCTTTGAAATACCTATACAAACTTGTTCCTACATAGTAACTTGCATCTTTGAATGAGAATGTGCTTGCTTACAGCAACGTGCTATATGTTCTGAATGCCCGAATAGGGAATCTGTGTCAAAACTTTGTTAGGAATTATGTGATCCTTACTAGCTGGAAGTAAGGGAGATGGGGCATGAAGTTATTTCTAGGAGTTGGACACATACCAAGTTTAGCTCAGTTCTGGGCATCTTTGAAATACCTATACAAACTTGTTCCTACATAGTAACTTGCTACTTTGAATGAGAATGTGCTTGCTTACAGCAACGTGCTATATGTTCTGAATGCCCGAATTGGGATTCTGTGTCAAAACTTTGTTAGGAATTATGTGATCCTTACTAGCTGGAAGTAAGGGAGATGGGGCATGAAGTTATTTCTAGGAGTTGGACACATACCAAGTTTAGCTCAGTTCTGGGCATCTTTGAAATACCTATACAAACTTGTTCCTACATAGTAACTTGCAACTTTGAATGAGAATGTGCTTGCTTACAGCAACGTGCTATATGTTCTGAATGCCCGAATTGGGAATCTGTGTCAAAACTTTGTTAGGAATTATGTGATCCTTACTAGCTGGAAGTAAGGGAGATGGGGCATGAAGTTATTTCTAGGAGTTGGACACATACCAAGTTTAGCTCAGTTCTGGGCATCTTTGAAATACCTATACAAACTTGTTCCTACATAGTATCTTGCAACTTTGAATGAGAATGTGCTGGCTTACAGCAACGTGCTACATGTTCTGAATGCCCGAATTGGGAATCTGTGTCAAAACTTTGTTAGGAATTATGTGATCCTTACTAGCTGGAAGTAAGGGAGATGGGGCATGAAGTTATTTCTAGGAGTTGGACACATACCAAGTTTAGCTCAGTTCTGGGCATCTTTGAAATACCTATACAAACTTGTTCCTACATAGTAACTTGCAACTTTGAATGAGAATGTGCTTGCTTACAGCAACGTGCTATATGTTCTGAATGCCCGAATTGGGAATCTGTGTCAAAACTTTGTTAGGAATTATGTGATCCTTACTAGCTGGAAGTAAGGGAGATGGGACATGAAGTTATTTCTTGGAGTTGGAGACATACCAAGTTTAGCTCAGTTCTGGGCATCTTTGAAATACCTATACAAACTTGTTCCTACATAGTAACTTGCAACTTTGAATGAGAATGTGCTTGCTTGCAGCAACGTGCTATATGTTCTGAATGCCCGAATAGGGAATCTGTGTCAAAACTTTGTTAGGAATTATGTGATCCTTACTAGCTGGAAGTAAGGGAGATGGGGCATGAAGTTATTTCTAGGAGTTGGACACATACCAAGTTTAGCTCAGTTCTGGGCATCTTTGAAATACCTATACAAACTTGTTCCTACATAGTAACTTGCATCTTTGAATGAGAATGTGCTTGCTTGCAGCAACGTGCTATATGTTCTGAATGCCCGAATAGGGAATCTGTGTCAAAACTTTGTTAGGAATTATGTGATCCATACTAGCTTGAAGTAAGGGAGATGGGGCATGAAGTTATTTCTAGGAGTTGGACACATACCAAGTTTAGCTCAGTTCTGGGCATCTTTGAAATACCTATACAAACTTGTTCCTACATAGTAACTTGCATCTTTGAATGAGAATGTGCTTGCTTACAGCAACGTGCTATATGTTCTGAATGCCCGAATTGGGAATCTGTGTCAAAACTTTGTTAGGAATTATGTGATCCTTACTAGCTGGAAGTAAGGGAGATGGGGCATGAAGTTATTTCTAGGAGTTGGACACATACCAAGTTTAGCTCAGTTCTGGGCATCTTTGAAATACCTATACAAACTTGTTCCTACATAGTAACTTGCAACTTTGAATGAGAATGTGCTTGCTTACAGCAACGTGCTATATGTTCTGAATGCCCGAATTGGGAATCTGTGTCAAAACTTTGTTAGGAATTATGTGATCCTTACTAGCTGGAAGTAAGGGAGATGGGGCATGAAGTTATTTCTAGGAGTTGGACACATACCAAGTTTAGCTCAGTTCTGGGCATCTTTGAAATACCTATACAAACTTGTTCCTACCTAGTAACTTGCATCTTTGAATGAGAATGTGCTTGCTTACAGCAACGTGCTATATGTTCTGAATGCCCGAATTGGGAATCTGTGTCAAAACTTTGTTAGGAATTATGTGATCCTTACTAGCTGGAAGTAAGGGAGATGGGGCATGAAGTTATTTCTAGGAGTTGGACACATACCAAGTTTAGCTCAGTTCTGGGCATCTTTGAAATACCTATACAAACTTGTTCCTACCTAGTAACTTGCATCTTTGAATGAGAATGTGCTTGCTTACAGCAACGTGCTATATATTCTGAATGCCCGAATTGGGAATCTGTGTCAAAACTTTGTTAGGAATTATGTGATCCTTACTAGCTGGAAGTAAGGGAGATGGGGCATGAAGTTATTTCTAGGAGTTGGACACATACCAAGTTTAGCTCAGTTCTGGGCATCTTTGAAATACCTATACAAACTTGTTCCTACATAGTAACTTGCAACTTTGAATGAGAATGTGCTTGCTTACAGCAACGTGCTATATGTTCTGAATGCCCGAATTGGGAATCTGTGTCAAAACTTTGTTAGGAATTATGTGATCCTTACTAGCTAGAAGTAAGGGAGATGGGACATGAAGTTATTTCTTGGAGTTGGAGACATACCAAGTTTAGCTCAGTTCTGGGCATCTTTGAAATACCTATACAAACTTGTTCCTAGATAGTAACTTGCAACTTTGAATGAGAATGTGCTTGCTTGCAGCAACGTGCTATATGTTCTGAATGCCCGAATAGGGAATCTGTGTCAAAACTTTGTTAGGAATTATGTGATCCTTACTAGCTGGAGGTAAGGGAGATGGGGCATGAAGTTATTTCTAGGAGTTGGACACATACCAAGTTTAGCTCAGTTCTGGGCATCTTTGAAATACCTATACAAACTTGTTCCTACATAGTAACTTGCATCTTTGAATGAGAATGTGCTTGCTTGCAGCAACGTGCTATATGTTCTGAATGCCCGAATAGGGAATCTGTGTCAAAACTTTGTTAGGAATTATGTGATCCTTACTAGCTTGAAGTAAGGGAGATGGGGCATGAAGTTATTTCTAGGAGTTGGACACATACCAAGTTTAGCTCAGTTCTGGGCATCTTTGAAATACCTATACAAACTTGTTACTACATAGTAACTTGCATCTTTGAATGAGAATGTGCTTGCTTACAGCAACGTGCTATATGTTCTGAATGCCCGAATTGGGAATCTGTGTCAAAACTTTGTTAGGAATTATGTGATCCTTACTAGCTGGAAGTAAGGGAGATGGGGCATGAAGTTATTTCTAGGAGTTGGACACATACCAAGTTTAGCTCAGTTCTGGGCATCTTTGAAATACCTATACAAACTTGTTCCTACATAGTAACTTGCAACTTTGAATGAGAATGTGCTTGCTTACAGCAACGTGCTATATGTTCTGAATGCCCGAATTGTGAATCTGTGTCAAAACTTTGTTAGGAATTATGTGATCCTTACTAGCTGGAAGTAAGGGAGATGGGGCATGAAGTTATTTCTAGGAGTTGGACACATACCAAGTTTAGCTCAGTTCTGGGCATCTTTGAAATACCTATACAAACTTGTTCCTACATAGTAACTTGCAACTTTGAATGAAAATGTGCTTGCTTACACCACGTGCTATATGTTCTGAATGCCCGAATTGGGAATCTGTGTGAAAATATTGTTAGGAATTATGTGATCCTTACTAGCTGGAAGTAAGGGAGATGGGGCATGAAGTTATTTCTAGGAGTTGGACACATACCAAGTTTAGCTCAGTTCTGGGCATCTTTGAAATACCTATACAAACTTGTTCCTACCTAGTAACTTGCATCTTTGAATGAGAATGTGCTTGCTTACAGCAACGTGCTATATGTTCTGAATGCCCGAATTGGGAATCTGTGTCAAAACTTTGTTAGGAATTATGTGATCCTTACTAGCTGGAAGTAAGGGAGATGGGGCATGAAGTTATTTCTAGGAGTTGGACACATACCAAGTTTAGCTCAGTTCTGGGCATCTTTGAAATACCTATACAAACTTGTTCCTACATAGTAACTTGCAACTTTGAATGAGAATCTGCTTGCTTACAGCAACGTGCTATATGTTCTGAATTCCCGAATTGGCAATCTGTGTCAAAACTTTGTTAGGAATTATGTGATCCTTACTAGCTGGAAGTAAGGGAGATGGGGCATGAAGTTATTTCTAGGAGTTGGACACATACCAAGTTTAGCTCAGTTCTGGGCATCTTTGAAATACCTATACAAACTTGTTCCTACATAGTAACTTGCAACTTTGAATGAGAATGTGCTTGCTTACAGCAACGTGCTATATGTTCTGAATGCCCGAATTGGGAATCTGTGTCAAAACTTTGTTAGGAATTATGTGATCCTTACTAGCTGGAAGTAAGGGAGATGGGGCATGAAGTTATTTCTAGGAGTTGGACACATACCAAGTTTAGCTCAGTTCTGGGCATCTTTGAAATACCTATACAAACTTGTTCCTACATAGTAACTTGCAACTTTGAATGAGAATGTGCTTGCTTACAGCAACGTGCTATATGTTCTGAATGCCCGAATTGGGATTCTGTGTCAAAACTTTGTTAGGAATTATGTGATCCTTACTAGCTGGAAGTAAGGGAGATGGGGCATGAAGTTATTTCTAGGAGTTGGACACATACCAAGTTTAGCTCAGTTCTGGGCATCTTTGAAATACCTATACAAACTTGTTCCTACATAGTAACTTGCAACTTTGAATGAGAATGTGCTTGCTTACAGCAACGTGCTATATGTTCTGAATGCCCGAATTGGGAATCTGTGTCAAAACTTTGTTAGGAATTATGTGATCCTTACTAGCTGGAAGTAAGGGAGATGGGGCATGAAGTTATTTCTAGGAGTTGGACACATACCAAGTTTAGCTCAGTTCTGGGCATCTTTGAAATACCTATACAAACTTGTTCCTACATAGTAACTTGCAACTTTGAATGAGAATGTGCTTGCTTACACCAACGTGCTATATGTTCTGAATGCCCGAATTGGGAATCTGTGTGAAAACATTGTTAGGAATTATGTGATCCTTACTAGCTGGAAGTAAGGGAGATGGGGCATGAAGTTATTTCTAGGAGTTGGACACATACCAAGTTTAGCTCAGTTCTGGGCATCTTTGAAATACCTATACAAACTTGTTCCTACCTAGTAACTTGCATCTTTGAATGAGAATGTGCTTGCTTACAGCAACGTGCTATATGTTCTGAATGCCCGAATTGGGAATCTGTGTCAAAACTTTGTTAAGAATTATGTGATCCTTACTAGCTGGAAGTAAGGGAGATGGGGCATGAAGTTATTTCTAGGAGTTGGACACATACCAAGTTTAGCTCAGTTCTGGGCATCTTTGAAATACCTATACAAACTTGTTCCTACATAGTAACTTGCATCTTTGAATGAGAATCTGCTTGCTTACAGCAACGTGCTATATGTTCTGAATGCCCGAATTGGCAATCTGTGTCAAAACTTTGTTAGGAATTATGTGATCCTTACTAGCTGGAAGTAAGGGAGATGGGGCATGAAGTTATTTCTAGGAGTTGGACACATACCAAGTTTAGCTCAGTTCTGGGCATCTTTGAAATACCTATACAAACTTGTTCCTACATAGTATCTTGCAACTTTGAATGAGAATGTGCTGGCTTACAGCAACGTGCTACATGTTCTGAATGCCCGAATTGGGAATCTGTGTCAAAACTTTGTTAGGAATTATGTGATCCTTACTAGCTGGAAGTAAGGGAGATGGGGCATGAAGTTATTTCTAGGAGTTGGACACATACCAAGTTTAGCTCAGTTCTGGGCATCTTTGAAATACCTATACAAACTTGTTCCTACATAGTAACTTGCAACTTTGAATGAGAATGTGCTTGCTTACAGCAACGTGCTATATGTTCTGAATGCCCGAATTGGGAATCTGTGTCAAAACTTTGTTAGGAATTATGTGATCCTTACTAGCTGGAAGTAAGGGAGATGGGACATGAAGTTATTTCTTGGAGTTGGAGACATACCAAGTTTAGCTCAGTTCTGGGCATCTTTGAAATACCTATACAAACTTGTTCCTACATAGTAACTTGCAACTTTGAATGAGAATGTGCTTGCTTGCAGCAACGTGCTATATGTTCTGAATGCCCGAATAGGGAATCTGTGTCAAAACTTTGTTAGGAATTATGTGATCCTTACTAGCTGGAAGTAAGGGAGATGGGGCATGAAGTTATTTCTAGGAGTTGGACACATACCAAGTTTAGCTCAGTTCTGGGCATCTTTGAAATACCTATACAAACTTGTTCCTACATAGTAACTTGCATCTTTGAATGAGAATGTGCTTGCTTGCAGCAACGTGCTATATGTTCTGAATGCCCGAATTGGGATTCTGTGTCAAAACTTTGTTAGGAATTATGTGATCCTTACTAGCTGGAAGTAAGGGAGATGGGGCATGAAGTTATTTCTAGGAGTTGGACACATACCAAGTTTAGCTCAGTTCTGGGCATCTTTGAAATACCTATACAAACTTGTTCCTACATAGTAACTTGCAACTTTGAATGAGAATGTGCTTGCTTACAGCAACGTGCTATATGTTCTGAATGCCCGAATTGGGAATCTGTGTCAAAACTTTGTTAGGAATTATGTGATCCTTACTAGCTGGAAGTAAGGGAGATGGGGCATGAAGTTATTTCTAGGAGTTGGACACATACCAAGTTTAGCTCAGTTCTGGGCATCTTTGAAATACCTATACAAACTTGTTCCTACATAGTAACTTGCAACTTTGAATGAAAATGTGCTTGCTTACACCAACGTGCTATATGTTCTGAATGCCCGAATTGGGAATCTGTGTGAAAACATTGTTAGGAATTATGTGATCCTTACTAGCTGGAAGTAAGGGAGATGGGGCATGAAGTTATTTCTAGGAGTTGGACACATACCAAGTTTAGCTCAGTTCTGGGCATCTTTGAAATACCTATACAAACTTGTTCCTACCTAGTAACTTGCATCTTTGAATGAGAATGTGCTTGCTTACAGCAACGTGCTATATGTTCTGAATGCCCGAATTGGGAATCTGTGTCAAAACTTTGTTAAGAATTATGTGATCCTTACTAGCTGGAAGTAAGGGAGATGGGGCATGAAGTTATTTCTAGGAGTTGGACACATACCAAGTTTAGCTCAGTTCTGGGCATCTTTGAAATACCTATACAAACTTGTTCCTACATAGTAACTTGCAACATTGAATGAGAATGTGCTTGCTTGCAGCAACGTGCTATATGTTCTGAATGCCCGAATAGGGAATCTGTGTCAAAACTTTGTTAGGAATTATGTGATCCTTACTAGCTGGAAGTAAGGGAGATGGGGCATGAAGTTATTTCTAGGAGTTGGACACATACCAAGTTTAGCTCAGTTCTGGGCATCTTTGAAATACCTATACAAACTTGTTCCTACCTAGTAACTTGCATCTTTGAATAAGAATCTGCTTGCTTACAGCAACGTGCTATATGTTCTGAATGCCCGAATAGGGAATCTGTGTCAAAACTTTGTTAGGAATTATGTGATCCTTACTAGCTGGAAGTAAGGGAGATGGGGCATGACGTTATTTCTAGGAGTTGGACACATACCAAGTTTAGCTCAGTTCTGGGCATCTTTGAAATACCTATACAAACTTGTTCCTACATAGTAACTTGCATCTTTGAATGAGAATGTGCTTGCTTACAGCAACGTGCTATATGTTCTGAATGCCCGAATAGGGAATCTGTGTCAAAACTTTGTTAGGAATTATGTGATCCTTACTAGCTGGAAGTAAGGGAGATGGGGCATGAAGTTATTTCTAGGAGTTGGACACATACCAAGTTTAGCTCAGTTCTGGGCATCTTTGAAATACCTATACAAACTTGTTCCTACATAGTAACTTGCTACTTTGAATGAGAATGTGCTTGCTTACAGCAACGTGCTATATGTTCTGAATGCCCGAATTGGGATTCTGTGTCAAAACTTTGTTAGGAATTATGTGATCCTTACTAGCTGGAAGTAAGGGAGATGGGGCATGAAGTTATTTCTAGGAGTTGGACACATACCAAGTTTAGCTCAGTTCTGGGCATCTTTGAAATACCTATACAAACTTGTTCCTACATAGTAACTTGCAACTTTGAATGAGAATGTGCTTGCTTACAGCAACGTGCTATATGTTCTGAATGCCCGAATTGGGAATCTGTGTCAAAACTTTGTTAGGAATTATGTGATCCTTACTAGCTGGAAGTAAGGGAGATGGGGCATGAAGTTATTTCTAGGAGTTGGACACATACCAAGTTTAGCTCAGTTCTGGGCATCTTTGAAATACCTATACAAACTTGTTCCTACATAGTAACTTGCAACTTTGAATGAAAATGTGCTTGCTTACACCACGTGCTATATGTTCTGAATGCCCGAATTGGGAATCTGTGTGAAAATATTGTTAGGAATTATGTGATCCTTACTAGCTGGAAGTAAGGGAGATGGGGCATGAAGTTATTTCTAGGAGTTGGACACATACCAAGTTTAGCTCAGTTCTGGGCATCTTTGAAATACCTATACAAACTTGTTCCTACCTAGTAACTTGCATCTTTGAATGAGAATGTGCTTGCTTACAGCAACGTGCTATATGTTCTGAATGCCCGAATTGGGAATCTGTGTCAAATCTTTGTTAGGAATTATGTGATCCTTACTAGCTGGAAGTAAGGGAGATGGGGCATGAAGTTATTTCTAGGAGTTGGACACATACCAAGTTTAGCTCAGTTCTGGGCATCTTTGAAATACCTATACAAACTTGTTCCTACATAGTAACTTGCATCTTTGAATGAGAATCTGCTTGCTTACAGCAACGTGCTATATGTTCTGAATTCCCGAATTGGCAATCTGTGTCAAAACTTTGTTAGGAATTATGTGATCCTTACTAGCTGGAAGTAAGGGAGATGGGGCATGAAGTTATTTCTAGGAGTTGGACACATACCAAGTTTAGCTCAGTTCTGGGCATCTTTGAAATACCTATACAAACTTGTTCCTACATAGTAACTTGCAACTTTGAATGAGAATGTGCTTGCTTACAGCAACGTGCTATATGTTCTGAATGCCCGAATTGGGAATCTGTGTCAAAACTTTGTTAGGAATTATGTGATCCTTACTAGCTGGAAGTAAGGGAGATGGGGCATGAAGTTATTTCTAGGAGTTGGACACATACCAAGTTTAGCTCAGTTCTGGGCATCTTTGAAATACCTATACAAACTTGTTCCTACATAGTAACTTGCAACTTTGAATGAGAATGTGCTTGCTTACAGCAACGTGCTATATGTTCTGAATGCCCGAATTGGGATTCTGTGTCAAAACTTTGTTAGGAATTATGTGATCCTTACTAGCTGGAAGTAAGGGAGATGGGGCATGAATTTATTTCTAGGAGTTGGACACATACCAAGTTTAGCTCAGTTCTGGGCATCTTTGAAATACCTATACAAACTTGTTCCTACATAGTAACTTGCAACTTTGAATGAGAATGTGCTTGCTTACAGCAACGTGCTATATGTTCTGAATGCCCGAATTGGGAATCTGTGTCAAAACTTTGTTAGGAATTATGTGATCCTTACTAGCTGGAAGTAAGGGAGATGGGGCATGAAGTTATTTCTAGGAGTTGGACACATACCAAGTTTAGCTCAGTTCTGGGCATCTTTGAAATACCTATACAAACTTGTTCCTACATAGTAACTTGCAACTTTGAATGAAAATGTGCTTGCTTACACCAACGTGCTATATGTTCTGAATGCCCGAATTGGGAATCTGTGTGAAAACATTGTTAGGAATTATGTGATCCTTACTAGCTGGAAGTAAGGGAGATGGGGCATGAAGTTATTTCTAGGAGTTGGACACATACCAAGTTTAGCTCAGTTCTGGGCATCTTTGAAATACCTATACAAACTTGTTCCTACCTAGTAACTTGCATCTTTGAATGAGAATGTGCTTGCTTACAGCAACGTGCTATATGTTCTGAATGCCCGAATTGGGAATCTGTGTCAAAACTTTGTTAGGAATTATGTGATCCTTACTAGCTGGAAGTAAGGGAGATGGGGCATGAAGTTATTTCTAGGAGTTGGACACATACCAAGTTTAGCTCAGTTCTGGGCATCTTTGAAATACCTATACAAACTTGTTCCTACATAGTAACTTGCAACTTTGAATGAGAATGTGCTTGCTTACAGCAACGTGCTATATGTTCTGAATGCCCGAATTGGGAATCTGTGTCAAAACTTTGTTAGGAATTATGTGATCCTTACTAGCTGGAAGTAAGGGAGATGGGACATGAAGTTATTTCTTGGAGTTGGAGACATACCAAGTTTAGCTCAGTTCTGGGCATCTTTGAAATACCTATACAAACTTGTTCCTACATAGTAACTTGCAACTTTGAATGAGAATGTGCTTGCTTGCAGCAACGTGCTATATGTTCTGAATGCCCGAATAGGGAATCTGTGTCAAAACTTTGTTAGGAATTATGTGATCCTTACTAGCTGGAAGTAAGGGAGATGGGGCATGAAGTTATTTCTAGGAGTTGGACACATACCAAGTTTAGCTCAGTTCTGGGCATCTTTGAAATACCTATACAAACTTGTTCCTACATAGTAACTTGCATCTTTGAATGAGAATGTGCTTGCTTGCAGCAACGTGCTATATGTTCTGAATGCCCGAATAGGGAATCTGTGTCAAAACTTTGTTAGGAATTATGTGATCCATACTAGCTTGAAGTAAGGGAGATGGGGCATGAAGTTATTTCTAGGAGTTGGACACATACCAAGTTTAGCTCAGTTCTGGGCATCTTTGAAATACCTATACAAACTTGTTCCTACATAGTAACTTGCATCTTTGAATGAGAATGTGCTTGCTTACAGCAACGTGCTATATGTTCTGAATGCCCGAATTGGGAATCTGTGTCAAAACTTTGTTAGGAATTATGTGATCCTTACTAGCTGGAAGTAAGGGAGATGGGGCATGAAGTTATTTCTAGGAGTTGGACACATACCAAGTTTAGCTCAGTTCTGGGCATCTTTGAAATACCTATACAAACTTGTTCCTACATAGTAACTTGCAACTTTGAATGAGAATGTGCTTGCTTACAGCAACGTGCTATATGTTCTGAATGCCCGAATTGGGAATCTGTGTCAAAACTTTGTTAGGAATTATGTGATCCTTACTAGCTGGAAGTAAGGGAGATGGGGCATGAAGTTATTTCTAGGAGTTGGACACATACCAAGTTTAGCTCAGTTCTGGGCATCTTTGAAATACCTATACAAACTTGTTCCTACCTAGTAACTTGCATCTTTGAATGAGAATGTGCTTGCTTACAGCAACGTGCTATATGTTCTGAATGCCCGAATTGGGAATCTGTGTCAAAACTTTGTTAGGAATTATGTGATCCTTACTAGCTGGAAGTAAGGGAGATGGGGCATGAAGTTATTTCTAGGAGTTGGACACATACCAAGTTTAGCTCAGTTCTGGGCATCTTTGAAATACCTATACAAACTTGTTCCTACCTAGTAACTTGCATCTTTGAATGAGAATGTGCTTGCTTACAGCAACGTGCTATATATTCTGAATGCCCGAATTGGGAATCTGTGTCAAAACTTTGTTAGGAATTATGTGATCCTTACTAGCTGGAAGTAAGGGAGATGGGGCATGAAGTTATTTCTAGGAGTTGGACACATACCAAGTTTAGCTCAGTTCTGGGCATCTTTGAAATACCTATACAAACTTGTTCCTACATAGTAACTTGCAACTTTGAATGAGAATGTGCTTGCTTACAGCAACGTGCTATATGTTCTGAATGCCCGAATTGGGAATCTGTGTCAAAACTTTGTTAGGAATTATGTGATCCTTACTAGCTAGAAGTAAGGGAGATGGGACATGAAGTTATTTCTTGGAGTTGGAGACATACCAAGTTTAGCTCAGTTCTGGGCATCTTTGAAATACCTATACAAACTTGTTCCTAGATAGTAACTTGCAACTTTGAATGAGAATGTGCTTGCTTGCAGCAACGTGCTATATGTTCTGAATGCCCGAATAGGGAATCTGTGTCAAAACTTTGTTAGGAATTATGTGATCCTTACTAGCTGGAGGTAAGGGAGATGGGGCATGAAGTTATTTCTAGGAGTTGGACACATACCAAGTTTAGCTCAGTTCTGGGCATCTTTGAAATACCTATACAAACTTGTTCCTACATAGTAACTTGCATCTTTGAATGAGAATGTGCTTGCTTGCAGCAACGTGCTATATGTTCTGAATGCCCGAATAGGGAATCTGTGTCAAAACTTTGTTAGGAATTATGTGATCCTTACTAGCTTGAAGTAAGGGAGATGGGGCATGAAGTTATTTCTAGGAGTTGGACACATACCAAGTTTAGCTCAGTTCTGGGCATCTTTGAAATACCTATACAAACTTGTTACTACATAGTAACTTGCATCTTTGAATGAGAATGTGCTTGCTTACAGCAACGTGCTATATGTTCTGAATGCCCGAATTGGGAATCTGTGTCAAAACTTTGTTAGGAATTATGTGATCCTTACTAGCTGGAAGTAAGGGAGATGGGGCATGAAGTTATTTCTAGGAGTTGGACACATACCAAGTTTAGCTCAGTTCTGGGCATCTTTGAAATACCTATACAAACTTGTTCCTACATAGTAACTTGCAACTTTGAATGAGAATGTGCTTGCTTACCAGCAACGTGCTATATGTTCTGAATGCCCGAATTGGGAATCTGTGTCAAAACTTTGTTAGGAATTATGTGATCCTTACTAGCTGGAAGTAAGGGAGATGGGGCATGAAGTTATTTCTAGGAGTTGGACACATACCAAGTTTAGCTCAGTTCTGGGCATCTTTGAAATACCTATACAAACTTGTTCCTACATAGTAACTTGCAACTTTGAATGAAAATGTGCTTGCTTACACCACGTGCTATATGTTCTGAATGCCCGAATTGGGAATCTGTGTGAAAATATTGTTAGGAATTATGTGATCCTTACTAGCTGGAAGTAAGGGAGATGGGGCATGAAGTTATTTCTAGGAGTTGGACACATACCAAGTTTAGCTCAGTTCTGGGCATCTTTGAAATACCTATACAAACTTGTTCCTACCTAGTAACTTGCATCTTTGAATGAGAATGTGCTTGCTTACAGCAACGTGCTATATGTTCTGAATGCCCGAATTGGGAATCTGTGTCAAAACTTTGTTAGGAATTATGTGATCCTTACTAGCTGGAAGTAAGGGAGATGGGGCATGAAGTTATTTCTAGGAGTTGGACACATACCAAGTTTAGCTCAGTTCTGGGCATCTTTGAAATACCTATACAAACTTGTTCCTACATAGTAACTTGCATCTTTGAATGAGAATCTGCTTGCTTACAGCAACGTGCTATATGTTCTGAATTCCCGAATTGGCAATCTGTGTCAAAACTTTGTTAGGAATTATGTGATCCTTACTAGCTGGAAGTAAGGGAGATGGGGCATGAAGTTATTTCTAGGAGTTGGACACATACCAAGTTTAGCTCAGTTCTGGGCATCTTTGAAATACCTATACAAACTTGTTCCTACATAGTAACTTGCAACTTTGAATGAGAATGTGCTTGCTTACAGCAACGTGCTATATGTTCTGAATGCCCGAATTGGGAATCTGTGTCAAAACTTTGTTAGGAATTATGTGATCCTTACTAGCTGGAAGTAAGGGAGATGGGGCATGAAGTTATTACTAGGAGTTGGACACATACCAAGTTTAGCTCAGTTCTGGGCATCTTTGAAATACCTATACAAACTTGTTCCTACATAGTAACTTGCAACTTTGAATGAGAATGTGCTTGCTTACAGCAACGTGCTATATGTTCTGAATGCCCGAATTGGGATTCTGTGTCAAAACTTTGTTAGGTATTATGTGATCCTTACTAGCTGGAAGTAAGGGAGATGGGGCATGAAGTTATTTCTAGGAGTTGGACACATACCAAGTTTAGCTCAGTTCTGGGCATCTTGAAATACCTATACAAACTTGTTCCTACATAGTAACTTGCAACTTTGAATGAGAATGTGCTTGCTTACAGCAACGTGCTATATGTTCTGAATGCCCGAATTGGGAATCTGTGTCAAAAAACTTTGTTAGGAATTATGTGATCCTTACTAGCTGGAAGTAAGGGAGATGGGGCATGAAGTTATTTCTAGGAGTTGGACACATACCAAGTTTAGCTCAGTTCTGGGCATCTTTGAAATACCTATACAAACTTGTTCCTACATAGTAACTTGCAACTTTGAATGAATATGTGCTTGCTTACACCAACGTGCTATATGTTCTGAATGCCCGAATTGGGAATCAGTGTGAAAACATTGTTAGGAATTATGTGATCCTTACTAGCTGGAAGTAAGGGAGATGGGGCATGAAGTTATTTCTAGGAGTTGGACACATACCAAGTTTAGCTCAGTTCTGGGCATCTTTGAAATACCTATACAAACTTGTTCCTACCTAGTAACTTGCATCTTTGAATGAGAATGTGCTTGCTTACAGCAACGTGCTATATGTTCTGAATGCCCGAATTGGGAATCTGTGTCAAAACTTTGTTAAGAATTATGTGATCCTTAATAGCTGGAAGTAAGGGAGATGGGGCATGAAGTTATTTCTAGGAGTTGGACACATACCAAGTTTAGCTCAGTTCTGGGCATCTTTGAAATACCTATACAAACTTGTTCCTACATAGTAACTTTGCATCTTTGAATGAGAATCTGCTTGCTTACAGCAACGTGCTATATGTTCTGAATGCCCGAATTGGCAATCTGTGTCAAAACTTTGTTAGGAATTATGTGATCCTTACTAGCTGGAAGTAAGGGAGATGGGGCATGAAGTTATTTCTAGGAGTTGGACACATACCAAGTTTAGCTCAGTTCTGGGCATCTTTGAAATACCTATACAAACTTGTTCCTACATAGTATCTTGCAACTTTGAATGAGAATGTGCTGGCTTACAGCAACGTGCTACATGTTCTGAATGCCCGAATTGGGAATCTGTGTCAAAACTTTGTTAGGAATTATGTGATCCTTACTAGCTGGAAGTAAGGGAGATGGGGCATGAAGTTATTTCTAGGAGTTGGACACATACCAAGTTTAGCTAAGTTCTGGGCATCTTTGAAATACCTATACAAACTTGTTCCTACATAGTAACTTGCAACTTTGAATGAGAATGTGCTTGCTTACAGCAACGTGCTATATGTTCTGAATGCCCGAATTGGGAATCTGTGTCAAAACTTTGTTAGGAATTATGTGATCCTTACTAGCTGGAAGTAAGGGAGATGGGACATGAAGTTATTTCTTGGAGTTGGAGACATACCAAGTTTAGCTCAGTTCTGGGCATCTTTGAAATACCTATACAAACTTGTTCCTACATAGTAACTTGCAACTTTGAATGAGAATGTGCTTGCTTGCAGCAACGTGCTATATGTTCTGAATGCCCGAATAGGGAATCTGTGTCAAAACTTTGTTAGGAATTATGTGATCCTTACTAGCTGGAAGTAAGGGAGATGGGGCATGAAGTTATTTCTAGGAGTTGGACACATACCAAGTTTAGCTCAGTTCTGGGCATCTTTGAAATACCTATACAAACTTGTTCCTACATAGTAACTTGCATCTTTGAATGAGAATGTGCTTGCTTGCAGCAACGTGCTATATGTTCTGAATGCCCGAATTGGGATTCTGTGTCAAAACTTTGTTAGGAATTATGTGATCCTTACTAGCTGGAAGTAAGGGAGATGGGGCATGAAGTTATTTCTAGGAGTTGGACACATACCAAGTTTAGCTCAGTTCTGGGCATCTTTGAAATACCTATACAAAACTTGTTCCTACATAGTAACTTGCAACTTTGAATGAGAATGTGCTTGCTTACAGCAACGTGCTATATGTTCTGAATGCCCGAATTGGGAATCTGTGTCAAAACTTTGTTAGGAATTATGTGATCCTTACTAGCTGGAAGTAAGGGAGATGGGGCATGAAGTTATTTCTAGGAGTTGGACACATACCAAGTTTAGCTCAGTTCTGGGCATCTTTGAAATACCTATACAAACTTGTTCCTACATAGTAACTTGCAACTTTGAATGAAAATGTGCTTGCTTACACCAACGTGCTATATGTTCTGAATGCCCGAATTGGGAATCTGTGTGAAAACCATTGTTAGGAATTATGTGATCCTTACTAGCTGGAAGTAAGGGAGATGGGGCATGAAGTTATTTCTAGGAGTTGGACACATACCAAGTTTAGCTCAGTTCTGGGCATCTTTGAAATACCTATACAAACTTGTTCCTACCTAGTAACTTGCATCTTTGAATGAGAATGTGCTTGCTTACAGCAACGTGCTATATGTTCTGAATGCCCGAATTGGGAATCGGTGTCAAAACTTTGTTAAGAATTATGTGATCCTTACTAGCTGGAAGTAAGGGAGATGGGGCATGAAGTTATTTCTAGGAGTTGGACACATACCAAGTTTAGCTCAGTTCTGGGCATCTTTGAAATACCTATACAAACTTGTTCCTACATAGTAACTTGCATCTTTGAATGAGAATCTGCCTTGCTTACAGCAACGTGCTATATGTTCTGAATGCCCGAATTGGCATATCTGTGTCAAAACTTTGTTAGGAATTATGTGATCCTTACTAGCTGGAAGTAAGGGAGATGGGGCATGAAGTTATTTCTAGGAGTTGGACACATACCAAGTTTAGCTCAGTTCTGGGCATCTTTGAAATAACAAACTTGTTCCTACATAGTATCTTGCAACTTTGAATGAGAATGTGCTGGCTTACAGCAACGTGCTACATGTTCTGAATGCCCGAATTGGGAATCTGTGTCAAAACTTTGTTAGGAATTATGTGATCCTTACTAGCTGGAAGTAAGGGAGATGGGGCATGAAGTTATTTCTAGGAGTTGGACACATACCAAGTTTAGCTCAGTTCTGGGCATCTTTGAAATACCTATACAAACTTGTTCCTACATAGTAACTTGCAACTTTGAATGAGAATGTGCTTGCTTACAGCAACGTGCTATATGTTCTGAATGCCCGAATTGGGAATCTGTGTCAAAACTTTGTTAGGAATTATGTGATCCTTACTAGCTGGAAGTAAGGGAGATGGGACATGAAGTTATTTCTTGGAGTTGGAGACATACCAATTTTAGCTCAGTTCTGGGCATCTTTGAAATACCTATACAAACTTGTTCCTACATAGTAACTTGCAACTTTGAATGAGAATGTGCTTGCTTGCAGCAACGTGCTATATGTTCTGAATGCCCGAATAGGGAATCTGTGTCAAAACTTTGTTAGGAATTATGTGATCCTTACTAGCTGGAAGTAAGGGAGATGGGGCATGAAGTTATTTCTAGGAGTTGGACACATACCAAGTTTAGCTCAGTTCTGGGCATCTTTGAAATACCTATACAAACTTGTTCCTACATAGTAACTTGCAACTTTGAATGAGAATGTGCTTGCTTACAGCAACGTGCTATATGTTCTGAATGCCCGAATTGGGAATCTGTGTCAAAACTTTGTTAGGAATTATGTGATCCTTACTAGCTAGAAGTAAGGGAGATGGGACATGAAGTTATTTCTTGGAGTTGGAGACATACCAAGTTTAGCTCAGTTCTGGGCATCTTTGAAATACCTATACAAACTTGTTCCTACATAGTAACTTGCAACTTTGAATGAGAATGTGCTTGCTTGCAGCAACGTGCTATATGTTCTGAATGCCCGAATAGGGAATCTGTGTCAAAACTTTGTTAGGAATTATGTGATCCTTACTAGCTGGAAGTAAGGGAGATGGGGCATGAAGTTATTTCTAGGAGTTGGACACATACCAAGTTTAGCTCAGTTCTGGGCATCTTTGAAATAGCTATACAACCTTGTTCCTACATAGTAACTTGCATCTTTGAATGAGAATGTGCTTGCTTGCAGCAACGTGCTATATGTGCTGAATGCCCGAATAGGGATTCTGTGTCAAAACTTTGTTAGGAATTATGTGATCCTTACTAGCTTGAAGTAAGGGAGATGGGGCATGAAGTTATTTCTAGGAGTTGGACACATACCAAGTTTAGCTCAGTTCTGGGCATCTTTGAAATACCTATACAAACTTGTTACTACATAGTAACTTGCATCTTTGAATGAGAATGTGCTTGCTTACAGCAACGTGCTATATGTTCTGAATGCCCGAATTGGGAATCTGTGTCAAAACTTTGTTAGGAATTATGTGATCCTTACTAGCTGGAAGTAAGGGAGATGGGGCATGAAGTTATTTCTAGGAGTTGGACACATACCAAGTTTAGCTCAGTTCTGGGCATCTTTGAAATACCTATACAAACTTGTTCCTACATAGTAACTTGCAACTTTGAATGAGAATGTGGTTGCTTACAGCAACGTGCTATATGTTCTGAATGCCCGAATTGGGAATCTGTGTCAAAACTTTGTTAGGAATTATGTGATCCTTACTAGCTGGAAGTAAGGGAGATGGGGCATGAAGTTATTTCTTGGAGTTGGACACATACCAAGTTTAGCTCAGTTCTGGGCATCTTTGAAATACCTATACAAACTTGTTCCTACATAGTAACTTGCATCTTTGAATGAGAATCTGCTTGCTTACAGCAACGTGCTATATGTTCTGAATGCCCGAATTGGGAATCTGTGTCAAAACTTTGTTAGGAATTATGTGATCCTTACTAGCTGGAAGTAAGGGAGATGGGGCATGAAGTTATTTCTAGGAGTTGGACACATACCAAGTTTAGCTCAGTTCTGGGCATCTTTGAAATACCTATACAAACTTGTTCCTACCTAGTAACTTGCATCTTTGAATGAGAATGTGCTTGCTTACAGCAACGTGCTATATGTTCTGAATGCCCGAATTGGGAATCTGTGTCAAAACTTTGTTAGGAATTATGTGATCCTTACTAGCTGGAAGTAAGGGAGATGGGGCATGAAGTTATTTCTAGGAGTTGGACACATACCAAGTTTAGCTCAGTTCTGGGCATCTTTGAAATACCTATACAAACTTGTTCCTACCTAGTAACTTGCATCTTTGAATGAGAATCTGCTTGCTTACAGCAACGTGCTATATGTTCTGAATGACCGAATTGGGAATCTGTGTCAAAACTTTGTTAGGAATTATGTGATCCTTACTAGCTGGAAGTAAGGGAGATGGGGCATGAAGTTATTTCTAGGAGTTGGACACATACCAAGTTTAGCTCAGTTCTGGGCATCTTTGAAATACCTATACAAACTTGTTCCTACATAGTAACTTGCAACTTTGAATGAGAATGTGCTTGCTTACAGCAACGTGCTATATGTTCTGAATGCCCGAATTGGGAATCTGTGTCAAAACTTTGTTAGGAATTATGTGATCCTTACTAGCTGGAAGTAAGGGAGATGGGGCATGAAGTTATTTCTAGGAGTTGGACACATACCAAGTTTAGCTCAGTTCTTGGCATCTTTGAAATACCTATACAAACTTGTTCCTACATAGTAACTTGCATCTTTGAATGAGAATCTGCTTGCTTACAGCAACGTGCTATATGTTCTGAATGCCCGAATTGGGAATCTGTGTCAAAACTTTGTTAGGAATTATGTGATCCTTACTAGCTGGAAGTAAGGGAGATGGGGCATGAAGTTATTTCTAGGAGTTGGACACATACCAAGTTTAGCTCAGTTCTGGGCATCTTTGAAATACCTATACAAACTTGTTCCTACCTAGTAACTTGCATCTTTGAATGAGAATGTGCTTGCTTACAGCAACGTGCTATATGTTCTGAATGCCTGAATTGGGAATCTGTGTCAAAACTTTGTTAGGAATTATGTGATCCTTACTAGCTGGAAGTAAGGGAGATGGGGCATGAAGTTATTTCTAGGAGTTGGACACATACCAAGTTTAGCTCAGTTCTGGGCATCTTTGAAATACCTATACAAACTTGTTCCTACATAGTAACTTGCAACTTTGAATGAGAATCTGCTTGCTTGCAGCAACCTGCTATATGTTCTGAATGCCCGAATAGGGAATCTGTGTCAAATCTTTGTTAGGAATTATGTGATCCTTACTAGCTGGAAGTAAGGGAGATGGGGCATGAAGTTATTTCTAGGAGTTGGACACATACCAAGTTTAGCTCAGTTCTGGGCATCTTTGAAATACCTATACAAACTTGTTCCTACCTAGTAACTTGCATCTTTGAATGAGAATGTGCTTGCTTACCGCAACGTGCTATATGTTCTGAATGCCCGAATTGGGAATCTGTGTCAAAACTTTGTTAGGAATTATGTGATCCTTACTAGCTGGAAGTAAGGGAGATGGGGCATGAAGTTATTTCTAGGAGTTGGACACATACCAAGTTTAGCTCAGTTCTGGGCATCTTTGAAATACCTATACAAACTTGTTCCTACCTAGTAACTTGCATCTTTGAATGAGAATCTGCTTGCTTACAGCAACGTGCTATATGTTCTGAATTCCCGAATTGGCAATCTGTGTCAAAACTTTGTTAGGAATTATGTGATCCTTACTAGCTGGAAGTAAGGGAGATGGGGCATGAAGTTATTTCTAGGAGTTGGACACATACCAAGTTTAGCTCAGTTCTGGGCATCTTTGAAATACCTATACAAACTTGTTCCTACATAGTAACTTGCAACTTTGAATGAGAATGTGCTTGCTTACAGCAACGTGCTATATGTTCTGAATGCCCGAATTGGGAATCTGTGTCAAAACTTTGTTAGGAATTATGTGATCCTTACTAGCTGGAAGTAAGGGAGATGGGGCATGAAGTTATTTCTAGGAGTTGGACACATACCAAGTTTAGCTCAGTTCTGGGCATCTTTGAAATGCCTATACAAACTTGTTCCTACATAGTAACTTGCAACTTTGAATGAGAATGTGCTTGCTTACAGCAACGTGCTATATGTTCTGAATGCCCGAATTGGGATTCTGTGTCAAAACTTTGTTAGGAATTATGTGATCCTTACTAGCTGGAAGTAAGGGAGATGGGGCATGAAGTTATTTCTAGGAGTTGGACACATACCAAGTTTAGCTCAGTTCTGGGCATCTTTGAAATACCTATACAAACTTGTTCCTACATAGTAACTTGCAACTTTGAATGAGAATGTGCTTGCTTACAGCAACGTGCTATATGTTCTGAATGCCCGAATTGGGAATCTGTGTCAAAACTTTGTTAGGAATTATGTGATCCTTACTAGCTGGAAGTAAGGGAGATGGGGCATGAAGTTATTTCTAGGAGTTGGACACATACCAAGTTTAGCTCAGTTCTGGGCATCTTTGAAATACCTATACAAACTTGTTCCTACATAGTAACTTGCAACTTTGAATGAAAATGTGCTTGCTTACACCAACGTGCTATATGTTCTGAATGCCCGAATTGGGAATCTGTGTGAAAACATTGTTAGGAATTATGTGATCCTTACTAGCTGGAAGTAAGGGAGATGGGGCATGAAGTTATTTCTAGGAGTTGGACACATACCAAGTTTAGCTCAGTTCTGGGCATCTTTGAAATACCTATACAAACTTGTTCCTACCTAGTAACTTGCATCTTTGAATGAGAATGTGCTTGCTTACAGCAACGTGCTATATGTTCTGAATGCCCGAATTGGGAATCTGTGTCAAAACTTTGTTAAGAATTATGTGATCCTTACTAGCTGGAAGTAAGGGAGATGGGGCATGAAGTTATTTCTAGGAGTTGGACACATACCAAGTTTAGCTCAGTTCTGGGCATCTTTGAAATACCTATACAAACTTGTTCCTACATAGTAACTTGCATCTTTGAATGAGAATCTGCTTGCTTACAGCAACGTGCTATATGTTCTGAATGCCCGAATTGGCAATCTGTGTCAAAACTTTGTTAGGAATTATGTGATCCTTACTAGCTGGAAGTAAGGGAGATGGGGCATGAAGTTATTTCTAGGAGTTGGACACATACCAAGTTTAGCTCAGTTCTGGGCATCTTTGAAATACCTATACAAACTTGTTCCTACATAGTATCTTGCAACTTTGAATGAGAATGTGCTGGCTTACAGCAACGTGCTACATGTTCTGAATGCCCGAATTGGGAATCTGTGTCAAAACTTTGTTAGGAATTATGTGATCCTTACTAGCTGGAAGTAAGGGAGATGGGGCATGAAGTTATTTCTAGGAGTTGGACACATACCAAGTTTAGCTCAGTTCTGGGCATCTTTGAAATACCTATACAAACTTGTTCCTACATAGTAACTTGCATCTTTGAATGAGAATGTGCTTGCTTACAGCAACGTGCTATATGTTCTGAATGCCCGAATTGGGAATCTGTGTCAAAACTTTGTTAGGAATTATGTGATCCTTACTAGCTGGAAGTAAGGGAGATGGGACATGAAGTTATTTCTTGGAGTTGGAGACATACCAAGTTTAGCTCAGTTCTGGGCATCTTTGAAATACCTATACAAACTTGTTCCTACATAGTAACTTGCAACTTTGAATGAGAATGTGCTTGATTGCAGCAACGTGCTATATGTTCTGAATGCCCGAATAGGGAATCTGTGTCAAAACTTTGTTAGGAATTATGTGATCCTTACTAGCTGGAAGTAAGGGAGATGGGGCATGAAGTTATTTCTAGGAGTTGGACACATACCAAGTTTAGCTCAGTTCTGGGCATCTTTGAAATACCTATACAAACTTGTTCCTACATAGTAACTTGCATCTTTGAATGAGAATGTGCTTGCTTGCAGCAACGTGCTATATGTTCTGAATGCCCGAATTGGGATTCTGTGTCAAAACTTTGTTAGGAATTATGTGATCCTTACTAGCTGGAAGTAAGGGAGATGGGGCATGAAGTTATTTCTAGGAGTTGGACACATACCAAGTTTAGCTCAGTTCTGGGCATCTTTGAAATACCTATACAAACTTGTTCCTACATAGTAACTTGCAACTTTGAATGAGAATGTGCTTGCTTACAGCAACGTGCTATATGTTCTGAATGCCCGAATTGGGAATCTGTGTCAAAACTTTGTTAGGAATTATGTGATCCTTACTAGCTGGAAGTAAGGGAGATGGGGCATGAAGTTATTTCTAGGAGTTGGACACATACCAAGTTTAGCTCAGTTCTGGGCATCTTTGAAATGCCTATACAAACTTGTTCCTACATAGTAACTTGCAACTTTGAATGAAAATGTGCTTGCTTACACCAACGTGCTATATGTTCTGAATGCCCGAATTGGGAATCTGTGTGAAAACATTGTTAGGAATTATGTGATCCTTACTAGCTGGAAGTAAGGGAGATGGGGCATGAAGTTATTTCTAGGAGTTGGACACATACCAAGTTTAGCTCAGTTCTGGGCATCTTTGAAATACCTATACAAACTTGTTCCTACCTAGTAACTTGCATCTTTGAATGAGAATGTGCTTGCTTACAGCAACGTGCTATATGTTCTGAATGCCCGAATTGGGAATCTGTGTCAAAACTTTGTTAAGAATTATGTGATCCTTACTAGCTGGAAGTAAGGGAGATGGGGCATGAAGTTATTTCTAGGAGTTGGACACATACCAAGTTTAGCTCAGTTCTGGGCATCTTTGAAATACCTATACAAACTTGTTCCTACATAGTAAATTGCATCTTTGAATGAGAATCTGCTTGCTTACAGCAACGTGCTATATGTTCTGAATGCCCGAATTGGCAATCTGTGTCAAAACTTTGTTAGGAATTATGTGATCCTTACTAGCTGGAAGTAAGGGAGATGGGGCATGAAGTTATTTCTAGGAGTTGGACACATACCAAGTTTAGCTCAGTTCTGGGCATCTTTGAAATACCTATACAAACTTGTTCCTACATAGTATCTTGCAACTTTGAATGAGAATGTGCTGGCTTACAGCAACGTGCTACATGTTCTGAATGCCCGAATTGGGAATCTGTGTCAAAACTTTGTTAGGAATTATGTGATCCTTACTAGCTGGAAGTAAGGGAGATGGGGCATGAAGTTATTTCTAGGAGTTGGACACATACCAAGTTTAGCTCAGTTCTGGGCATCTTTGAAATACCTATACAAACTTGTTCCTACATAGTAACTTGCAACTTTGAATGAGAATGTGCTTGCTTACAGCAACGTGCTATATGTTCTGAATGCCCGAATTGGGAATCTGTGTCAAAACTTTGTTAGGAATTATGTGATCCTTACTAGCTGGAAGTAAGGGAGATGGGACATGAAGTTATTTCTTGGAGTTGGAGACATACCAAGTTTAGCTCAGTTCTGGGCATCTTTGAAATACCTATACAAACTTGTTCCTACATAGTAACTTGCAACTTTGAATGAGAATGTGCTTGCTTGCAGCAACGTGCTATATGTTCTGAATGCCCGAATAGGGAATCTGTGTCAAAACTTTGTTAGGAATTATGTGATCCTTACTAGCTGGAAGTAAGGGAGATGGGGCATGAAGTTATTTCTAGGAGTTGGACACATACCAAGTTTAGCTCAGTTCTGGGCATCTTTGAAATACCTATACAAACTTGTTCCTACATAGTAACTTGCATCTTTGAATGAGAATGTGCTTGCTTGCAGCAACGTGCTATATGTTCTGAATGCCCGAATAGGGAATCTGTGTCAAAACTTTGTTAGGAATTATGTGATCCATACTAGCTTGAAGTAAGGGAGATGGGGCATGAAGTTATTTCTAGGAGTTGGACACATACCAAGTTTAGCTCAGTTCTGGGCATCTTTGAAATACCTATACAAACTTGTTCCTACATAGTAACTTGCATCTTTGAATGAGAATGTGCTTGCTTACAGCAACGTGCTATATGTTCTGAATGCCCGAATTGGGAATCTGTGTCAAAACTTTGTTAGGAATTATGTGATCCTTACTAGCTGGAAGTAAGGGAGATGGGGCATGAAGTTATTTCTAGGAGTTGGACACATCCAAGTTTAGCTCAGTTCTGGGCATCTTTGAAATAACTATACAAACTTGTTCCTACATAGTAACTTGCAACTTTGAATGAGAATGTGCTTGCTTACAGCAACGTGCTATATGTTCTGAATGCCCGAATTGGGAATCTGTGTCAAAACTTTGTTAGGAATTATGTGATCCTTACTAGCTGGAAGTAAGGGAGATGGGGCATGAAGTTATTTCTAGGAGTTGGACACATACCAAGTTTAGCTCAGTTCTGGGCATCTTTGAAATACCTATACAAACTTGTTCCTACCTAGTAACTTGCATCTTTGAATGAGAATGTGCTTGCTTACAGCAACGTGCTATATGTTCTGAATGCCCGAATTGGGAATCTGTGTCAAAACTTTGTTAGGAATTATGTGATCCTTACTAGCTGGAAGTAAGGGAGATGGGGCATGAAGTTATTTCTAGGAGTTGGACACATACCAAGTTTAGCTCAGTTCTGGGCATCTTTGAAATACCTATACAAACTTGTTCCTACCTAGTAACTTGCATCTTTGAATGAGAATGTGCTTGCTTACAGCAACGTGCTATATGTTCTGAATGCCCGAATTGGGAATCTGTGTCAAAACTTTGTTAGGAATTATGTGATCCTTACTAGCTGGAAGTAAGGGAGATGGGGCATGAAGTTATTTCTAGGAGTTGGACACATACCAAGTTTAGCTCAGTTCTGGGCATCTTTGAAATACCTATACAAACTTGTTCCTACATAGTAACTTGCAACTTTGAATGAGAATGTGCTTGCTTACAGCAACGTGCTATATGTTCTGAATGCCCGAATTGGGAATCTGTGTCAAAACTTTGTTAGGAATTATGTGATCCTTACTAGCTAGAAGTAAGGGAGATGGGACATGAAGTTATTTCTTGGAGTTGGAGACATACCAAGTTTAGCTCAGTTCTGGGCATCTTTGAAATACCTATACAAACTTGTTCCTACATAGTAACTTGCAACTTTGAATGAGAATGTGCTTGCTTGCAGCAACGTGCTATATGTTCTGAATGCCCGAATAGGGAATCTGTGTCAAAACTTTGTTAGGAATTATGTGATCCTTACTAGCTGGAAGTAAGGGAGATGGGGCATGAAGTTATTTCTAGGAGTTGGACACATACCAAGTTTAGCTCAGTTCTGGGCATCTTTGAAATAGCTATACAAACTTGTTCCTACATAGTAACTTGCATCTTTGAATGAGAATGTGCTTGCTTGCAGCAACGTGCTATATGTTCTGAATGCCCGAATAGGGATTCTGTGTCAAAACTTTGTTAGGAATTATGTGATCCTTACTAGCTTGAAGTAAGGGAGATGGGGCATGAAGTTATTTCTAGGAGTTGGACACATACCAAGTTTAGCTCAGTTCTGGGCATCTTTGAAATACCTATACAAACTTGTTACTACATAGTAACTTGCATCTTTGAATGAGAATGTGCTTGCTTACAGCAACGTGCTATATGTTCTGAATGCCCGAATTGGGAATCTGTGTCAAAACTTTGTTAGGAATTATGTGATCCTTACTAGCTGGAAGTAAGGGAGATGGGGCATGAAGTTATTTCTAGGAGTTGGACACATACCAAGTTTAGCTCAGTTCTGGGCATCTTTGAAATACCTATACAAACTTGTTCCTACATAGTAACTTGCAACTTTGAATGAGAATGTGGTTGCTTACAGCAACGTGCTATATGTTCTGAATGCCCGAATTGGGAATCTGTGTCAAAACTTTGTTAGGAATTATGTGATCCTTACTAGCTGGAAGTAAGGGAGATGGGACATGAAGTTATTTCTTGGAGTTGGAGACATACCAAGTTTAGCTCAGTTCTGGGCATCTTTGAAATACCTATACAAACTTGTTCCTACATAGTAACTTGCAACTTTGAATGAGAATGTGCTTGCTTGCAGCAACGTGCTATATGTTCTGAATGCCCGAATAGGGAATCTGTGTCAAAACTTTGTTAGGAATTATGTGATCCTTACTAGCTGGAAGTAAGGGAGATGGGGCATGAAGTTATTTCTAGGAGTTGGACACATACCAAGTTTAGCTCAGTTCTGGGCATCTTTGAAATACCTATACAAACTTGTTCCTACATAGTAACTTGCATCTTTGAATGAGAATGTGCTTGCTTGCAGCAACGTGCTATATGTTCTGAATGCCCGAATAGGGAATCTGTGTCAAAACTTTGTTAGGAATTATGTGATCCATACTAGCTTGAAGTAAGGGAGATGGGGCATGAAGTTATTTCTAGGAGTTGGACACATACCAAGTTTAGCTCAGTTCTGGGCATCTTTGAAATACCTATACAAACTTGTTCCTACATAGTAACTTGCATCTTTGAATGAGAATGTGCTTGCTTACAGCAACGTGCTATATGTTCTGAATGCCCGAATTGGGAATCTGTGTCAAAACTTTGTTAGGAATTATGTGATCCTTACTAGCTGGAAGTAAGGGAGATGGGGCATGAAGTTATTTCTAGGAGTTGGACACATACCAAGTTTAGCTCAGTTCTGGGCATCTTTGAAATAACTATACAAACTTGTTCCTACATAGTAACTTGCAACTTTGAATGAGAATGTGCTTGCTTACAGCAACGTGCTATATGTTCTGAATGCCCGAATTGGGAATCTGTGTCAAAACTTTGTTAGGAATTATGTGATCCTTACTAGCTGGAAGTAAGGGAGATGGGGCATGAAGTTATTTCTAGGAGTTGGACACATACCAAGTTTAGCTCAGTTCTGGGCATCTTTGAAATACCTATACAAACTTGTTCCTACATAGTAACTTGCATCTTTGAATGAGAATGTGCTTGCTTGCAGCAACGTGCTATATGTTCTGAATGCCCGAATAGGGAATCTGTGTCAAAACTTTGTTAGGAATTATGTGATCCATACTAGCTTGAAGTAAGGGAGATGGGGCATGAAGTTATTTCTAGGAGTTGGACACATACCAAGTTTAGCTCAGTTCTGGGCATCTTTGAAATACCTATACAAACTTGTTCCTACATAGTAACTTGCATCTTTGAATGAGAATGTGCTTGCTTACAGCAACGTGCTATATGTTCTGAATGCCCGAATTGGGAATCTGTGTCAAAACTTTGTTAGGAATTATGTGATCCTTACTAGCTGGAAGTAAGGGAGATGGGGCATGAAGTTATTTCTAGGAGTTGGACACATACCAAGTTTAGCTCAGTTCTGGGCATCTTTGAAATAACTATACAAACTTGTTCCTACATAGTAACTTGCAACTTTGAATGAGAATGTGCTTGCTTACAGCAACGTGCTATATGTTCTGAATGCCCGAATTGGGAATCTGTGTCAAAACTTTGTTAGGAATTATGTGATCCTTACTAGCTGGAAGTAAGGGAGATGGGGCATGAAGTTATTTCTAGGAGTTGGACACATACCAAGTTTAGCTCAGTTCTGGGCATCTTTGAAATACCTATACAAACTTGTTCCTACCTAGTAACTTGCATCTTTGAATGAGAATGTGCTTGCTTACAGCAACGTGCTATATGTTCTGAATGCCCGAATTGGGAATCTGTGTCAAAACTTTGTTAGGAATTATGTGATCCTTACTAGCTGGAAGTAAGGGAGATGGGGCATGAAGTTATTTCTAGGAGTTGGACACATACCAAGTTTAGCTCAGTTCTGGGCATCTTTGAAATACCTATACAAACTTGTTCCTACCTAGTAACTTGCATCTTTGAATGAGAATGTGCTTGCTTACAGCAACGTGCTATATGTTCTGAATGCCCGAATTGGGAATCTGTGTCAAAACTTTGTTAGGAATTATGTGATCCTTACTAGCTGGAAGTAAGGGAGATGGGGCATGAAGTTATTTCTAGGAGTTGGACACATACCAAGTTTAGCTCAGTTCTGGGCATCTTTGAAATACCTATACAAACTTGTTCCTACATAGTAACTTGCAACTTTGAATGAGAATGTGCTTGCTTACAGCAACGTGCTATATGTTCTGAATGCCCGAATTGGGAATCTGTGTCAAAACTTTGTTAGGAATTATGTGATCCTTACTAGCTAGAAGTAAGGGAGATGGGACATGAAGTTATTTCTTGGAGTTGGAGACATACCAAGTTTAGCTCAGTTCTGGGCATCTTTGAAATACCTATACAAACTTGTTCCTACATAGTAACTTGCAACTTTGAATGAGAATGTGCTTGCTTGCAGCAACGTGCTATATGTTCTGAATGCCCGAATAGGGAATCTGTGTCAAAACTTTGTTAGGAATTATGTGATCCTTACTAGCTGGAAGTAAGGGAGATGGGGCATGAAGTTATTTCTAGGAGTTGGACACATACCAAGTTTAGCTCAGTTCTGGGCATCTTTGAAATAGCTATACAAACTTGTTCCTACATAGTAACTTGCATCTTTGAATGAGAATGTGCTTGCTTGCAGCAACGTGCTATATGTTCTGAATGCCCGAATAGGGATTCTGTGTCAAAACTTTGTTAGGAATTATGTGATCCTTACTAGCTTGAAGTAAGGGAGATGGGGCATGAAGTTATTTCTAGGAGTTGGACACATACCAAGTTTAGCTCAGTTCTGGGCATCTTTGAAATACCTATACAAACTTGTTACTACATAGTAACTTGCATCTTTGAATGAGAATGTGCTTGCTTACAGCAACGTGCTATATGTTCTGAATGCCCGAATTGGGAATCTGTGTCAAAACTTTGTTAGGAATTATGTGATCCTTACTAGCTGGAAGTAAGGGAGATGGGGCATGAAGTTATTTCTAGGAGTTGGACACATACCAAGTTTAGCTCAGTTCTGGGCATCTTTGAAATACCTATACAAACTTGTTCCTACATAGTAACTTGCAACTTTGAATGAGAATGTGGTTGCTTACAGCAACGTGCTATATGTTCTGAATGCCCGAATTGGGAATCTGTGTCAAAACTTTGTTAGGAATTATGTGATCCTTACTAGCTGGAAGTAAGGGAGATGGGACATGAAGTTATTTCTTGGAGTTGGAGACATACCAAGTTTAGCTCAGTTCTGGGCATCTTTGAAATACCTATACAAACTTGTTCCTACATAGTAACTTGCAACTTTGAATGAGAATGTGCTTGCTTGCAGCAACGTGCTATATGTTCTGAATGCCCGAATAGGGAATCTGTGTCAAAACTTTGTTAGGAATTATGTGATCCTTACTAGCTGGAAGTAAGGGAGATGGGGCATGAAGTTATTTCTAGGAGTTGGACACATACCAAGTTTAGCTCAGTTCTGGGCATCTTTGAAATACCTATACAAACTTGTTCCTACATAGTAACTTGCATCTTTGAATGAGAATGTGCTTGCTTGCAGCAACGTGCTATATGTTCTGAATGCCCGAATAGGGAATCTGTGTCAAAACTTTGTTAGGAATTATGTGATCCATACTAGCTTGAAGTAAGGGAGATGGGGCATGAAGTTATTTCTAGGAGTTGGACACATACCAAGTTTAGCTCAGTTCTGGGCATCTTTGAAATACCTATACAAACTTGTTCCTACATAGTAACTTGCATCTTTGAATGAGAATGTGCTTGCTTACAGCAACGTGCTATATGTTCTGAATGCCCGAATTGGGAATCTGTGTCAAAACTTTGTTAGGAATTATGTGATCCTTACTAGCTGGAAGTAAGGGAGATGGGGCATGAAGTTATTTCTAGGAGTTGGACACATACCAAGTTTAGCTCAGTTCTGGGCATCTTTGAAATAACTATACAAACTTGTTCCTACATAGTAACTTGCAACTTTGAATGAGAATGTGCTTGCTTACAGCAACGTGCTATATGTTCTGAATGCCCGAATTGGGAATCTGTGTCAAAACTTTGTTAGGAATTATGTGATCCTTACTAGCTGGAAGTAAGGGAGATGGGGCATGAAGTTATTTCTAGGAGTTGGACACATACCAAGTTTAGCTCAGTTCTGGGCATCTTTGAAATACCTATACAAACTTGTTCCTACCTAGTAACTTGCATCTTTGAATGAGAATGTGCTTGCTTACAGCAACGTGCTATATGTTCTGAATGCCCGAATTGGGAATCTGTGTCAAAACTTTGTTAGGAATTATGTGATCCTTACTAGCTGGAAGTAAGGGAGATGGGGCATGAAGTTATTTCTAGGAGTTGGACACATACCAAGTTTAGCTCAGTTCTGGGCATCTTTGAAATACCTATACAAACTTGTTCCTACCTAGTAACTTGCATCTTTGAATGAGAATGTGCTTGCTTACAGCAACGTGCTATATGTTCTGAATGCCCGAATTGGGAATCTGTGTCAAAACTTTGTTAGGAATTATGTGATCCTTACTAGCTGGAAGTAAGGGAGATGGGGCATGAAGTTATTTCTAGGAGTTGGACACATACCAAGTTTAGCTCAGTTCTGGGCATCTTTGAAATACCTATACAAACTTGTTCCTACATAGTAACTTGCAACTTTGAATGAGAATGTGCTTGCTTACAGCAACGTGCTATATGTTCTGAATGCCCGAATTGGGAATCTGTGTCAAAACTTTGTTAGGAATTATGTGATCCTTACTAGCTAGAAGTAAGGGAGATGGGACATGAAGTTATTTCTTGGAGTTGGAGACATACCAAGTTTAGCTCAGTTCTGGGCATCTTTGAAATACCTATACAAACTTGTTCCTACATAGTAACTTGCAACTTTGAATGAGAATGTGCTTGCTTGCAGCAACGTGCTATATGTTCTGAATGCCCGAATAGGGAATCTGTGTCAAAACTTTGTTAGGAATTATGTGATCCTTACTAGCTGGAAGTAAGGGAGATGGGGCATGAAGTTATTTCTAGGAGTTGGACACATACCAAGTTTAGCTCAGTTCTGGGCATCTTTGAAATAGCTATACAAACTTGTTCCTACATAGTAACTTGCATCTTTGAATGAGAATGTGCTTGCTTGCAGCAACGTGCTATATGTTCTGAATGCCCGAATAGGGATTCTGTGTCAAAACTTTGTTAGGAATTATGTGATCCTTACTAGCTTGAAGTAAGGGAGATGGGGCATGAAGTTATTTCTAGGAGTTGGACACATACCAAGTTTAGCTCAGTTCTGGGCATCTTTGAAATACCTATACAAACTTGTTACTACATAGTAACTTGCATCTTTGAATGAGAATGTGCTTGCTTACAGCAACGTGCTATATGTTCTGAATGCCCGAATTGGGAATCTGTGTCAAAACTTTGTTAGGAATTATGTGATCCTTACTAGCTGGAAGTAAGGGAGATGGGGCATGAAGTTATTTCTAGGAGTTGGACACATACCAAGTTTAGCTCAGTTCTGGGCATCTTTGAAATACCTATACAAACTTGTTCCTACATAGTAACTTGCAACTTTGAATGAGAATGTGGTTGCTTACAGCAACGTGCTATATGTTCTGAATGCCCGAATTGGGAATCTGTGTCAAAACTTTGTTAGGAATTATGTGATCCTTACTAGCTGGAAGTAAGGGAGATGGGGCATGAAGTTATTTCTTGGAGTTGGACACATACCAAGTTTAGCTCAGTTCTGGGCATCTTTGAAATACCTATACAAACTTGTTCCTACATAGTAACTTGCATCTTTGAATGAGAATCTGCTTGCTTACAGCAACGTGCTATATGTTCTGAATGCCCGAATTGGGAATCTGTGTCAAAACTTTGTTAGGAATTATGTGATCCTTACTAGCTGGAAGTAAGGGAGATGGGGCATGAAGTTATTTCTAGGAGTTGGACACATACCAAGTTTAGCTCAGTTCTGGGCATCTTTGAAATACCTATACAAACTTGTTCCTACCTAGTAACTTGCATCTTTGAATGAGAATGTGCTTGCTTACAGCAACGTGCTATATGTTCTGAATGCCCGAATTGGGAATCTGTGTCAAAACTTTGTTAGGAATTATGTGATCCTTACTAGCTGGAAGTAAGGGAGATGGGGCATGAAGTTATTTCTAGGAGTTGGACACATACCAAGTTTAGCTCAGTTCTGGGCATCTTTGAAATACCTATACAAACTTGTTCCTACCTAGTAACTTGCATCTTTGAATGAGAATCTGCTTGCTTACAGCAACGTGCTATATGTTCTGAATGCCCGAATTGGGAATCTGTGTCAAAACTTTGTTAGGAATTATGTGATCCTTACTAGCTGGAAGTAAGGGAGATGGGGCATGAAGTTATTTCTAGGAGTTGGACACATACCAAGTTTAGCTCAGTTCTGGGCATCTTTGAAATACCTATACAAACTTGTTCCTACATAGTAACTTGCAACTTTGAATGAGAATGTGCTTGCTTACAGCAACGTGCTATATGTTCTGAATGCCCGAATTGGGAATCTGTGTCAAAACTTTGTTAGGAATTATGTGATCCTTACTAGCTGGAAGTAAGGGAGATGGGGCATGAAGTTATTTCTAGGAGTTGGACACATACCAAGTTTAGCTCAGTTCTGGGCATCTTTGAAATACCTATACAAACTTGTTCCTACATAGTAACTTGCATCTTTGAATGAGAATCTGCTTGCTTACAGCAACGTGCTATATGTTCTGAATGCCCGAATTGGGAATCTGTGTCAAAACTTTGTTAGGAATTATGTGATCCTTACTAGCTGGAAGTAAGGGAGATGGGGCATGAAGTTATTTCTAGGAGTTGGACACATACCAAGTTTAGCTCAGTTCTGGGCATCTTTGAAATACCTATACAAACTTGTTCCTACCTAGTAACTTGCATCTTTGAATGAGAATGTGCTTGCTTACAGCAACGTGCTATATGTTCTGAATGCCTGAATTGGGAATCTGTGTCAAAACTTTGTTAGGAATTATGTGATCCTTACTAGCTGGAAGTAAGGGAGATGGGGCATGAAGTTATTTCTAGGAGTTGGACACATACCAAGTTTAGCTCAGTTCTGGGCATCTTTGAAATACCTATACAAACTTGTTCCTACATAGTAACTTGCAACTTTGAATGAGAATCTGCTTGCTTGCAGCAACCTGCTATATGTTCTGAATGCCCGAATAGGGAATCTGTGTCAAAACTTTGTTAGGAATTATGTGATCCTTACTAGCTGGAAGTAAGGGAGTTGGGGCATGAAGTTATTTCTAGGAGTTGGACACATACCAAGTTTAGCTCAGTTCTGGGCATCTTTGAAATACCTATACAAACTTGTTCCTACCTAGTAACTTGCATCTTTGAATGAGAATGTGCTTGCTTACCGCAACGTGCTATATGTTCTGAATGCCCGAATTGGGAATCTGTGTCAAAACTTTGTTAGGAATTATGTGATCCTTACTAGCTGGAAGTAAGGGAGATGGGGCATGAAGTTATTTCTAGGAGTTGGACACATACCAAGTTTAGCTCAGTTCTGGGCATCTTTGAAATACCTATACAAACTTGTTCCTACCTAGTAACTTGCATCTTTGAATGAGAATCTGCTTGCTTACAGCAACGTGCTATATGTTCTGAATTCCCGAATTGGCAATCTGTGTCAAAACTTTGTTAGGAATTATGTGATCCTTACTAGCTGGAAGTAAGGGAGATGGGGCATGAAGTTATTTCTAGGAGTTGGACACATACCAAGTTTAGCTCAGTTCTGGGCATCTTTGAAATACCTATACAAACTTGTTCCTACATAGTAACTTGCAACTTTGAATGAGAATGTGCTTGCTTACAGCAACGTGCTATATGTTCTGAATGCCCGAATTGGGAATCTGTGTCAAAACTTTGTTAGGAATTATGTGATCCTTACTAGCTGGAAGTAAGGGAGATGGGGCATGAAGTTATTTCTAGGAGTTGGACACATACCAAGTTTAGCTCAGTTCTGGGCATCTTTGAAATGCCTATACAAACTTGTTCCTACATAGTAACTTGCAACTTTGAATGAGAATGTGCTTGCTTACAGCAACGTGCTATATGTTCTGAATGCCCGAATTGGGATTCTGTGTCAAAACTTTGTTAGGAATTATGTGATCCTTACTAGCTGGAAGTAAGGGAGATGGGGCATGAAGTTATTTCTAGGAGTTGGACACATACCAAGTTTAGCTCAGTTCTGGGCATCTTTGAAATACCTATACAAACTTGTTCCTACATAGTAACTTGCAACTTTGAATGAGAATGTGCTTGCTTACAGCAACGTGCTATATGTTCTGAATGCCCGAATTGGGAATCTGTGTCAAAACTTTGTTAGGAATTATGTGATCCTTACTAGCTGGAAGTAAGGGAGATGGGGCATGAAGTTATTTCTAGGAGTTGGACACATACCAAGTTTAGCTCAGTTCTGGGCATCTTTGAAATACCTATACAAACTTGTTCCTACATAGTAACTTGCAACTTTGAATGAAAATGTGCTTGCTTACACCAACGTGCTATATGTTCTGAATGCCCGAATTGGGAATCTGTGTGAAAACATTGTTAGGAATTATGTGATCCTTACTAGCTGGAAGTAAGGGAGATGGGGCATGAAGTTATTTCTAGGAGTTGGACACATACCAAGTTTAGCTCAGTTCTGGGCATCTTTGAAATACCTATACAAACTTGTTCCTACCTAGTAACTTGCATCTTTGAATGAGAATGTGCTTGCTTACAGCAACGTGCTATATGTTCTGAATGCCCGAATTGGGAATCTGTGTCAAAACTTTGTTAGGAATTATGTGATCCTTACTAGCTGGAAGTAAGGGAGATGGGGCATGAAGTTATTTCTAGGAGTTGGACACATACCAAGTTTAGCTCAGTTCTGGGCATCTTTGAAATACCTATACAAACTTGTTCCTACATAGTAACTTGCATCTTTGAATGAGAATCTGCTTGCTTACAGCAACGTGCTATATGTTCTGAATGCCCGAATTGGCAATCTGTGTCAAAACTTTGTTAGGAATTATGTGATCCTTACTAGCTGGAAGTAAGGGAGATGGGGCATGAAGTTATTTCTAGTAGTTGGACACATACCAAGTTTAGCTCAGTTCTGGGCATCTTTGAAATACCTATACAAACTTGTTCCTACATAGTATCTTGCAACTTTGAATGAGAATGTGCTTGCTTACAGCAACGTGCTACATGTTCTGAATGCCCGAATTGGGAATCTGTGTCAAAACTTTGTTAGGAATTATGTGATCCTTACTAGCTGGAAGTAAGGGAGATGGGGCATGAAGTTATTTCTAGGAGTTGGACACATACCAAGTTTAGCTCAGTTCTGGGCATCTTTGAAATACCTATACAAACTTGTTCCTACATAGTAACTTGCAACTTTGAATGAGAATGTGCTTGCTTACAGCAACGTGCTATATGTTCTGAATGCCCGAATTGGGAATCTGTGTCAAAACTTTGTTAGGAATTATGTGATCCTTACTAGCTGGAAGTAAGGGAGATGGGACATGAAGTTATTTCTTGGAGTTGGAGACATACCAAGTTTAGCTCAGTTCTGGGCATCTTTGAAATACCTATACAAACTTGTTCCTACATAGTAACTTGCAACTTTGAATGAGAATGTGCTTGCTTGCAGAGACGTGCTATATGTTCTGAATGCCCGAATAGGGAATCTGTGTCAAAACTTTGTTAGGAATTATGTGATCCTTACTAGCTGGAAGTAAGGGAGATGGGGCATGAAGTTATTTCTAGGAGTTGGACACATACCAAGTTTAGCTCAGTTCTGGGCATCTTTGAAATACCTATACAAACTTGTTCCTACATAGTAACTTGCATCTTTGAATGAGAATGTGCTTGCTTGCAGCAACGTGCTATATGTTCTGAATGCCCGAATAGGGAATCTGTGTCAAAACTTTGTTAGGAATTATGTGATCCATACTAGCTTGAAGTAAGGGAGATGGGGCATGAAGTTATTTCTAGGAGTTGGACACATACCAAGTTTAGCTCAGTTCTGGGCATCTTTGAAATACCTATACAAACTTGTTCCTACATAGTAACTTGCATCTTTGAATGAGAATGTGCTTGCTTACAGCAACGTGCTATATGTTCTGAATGCCCGAATTGGGAATCTGTGTCAAAACTTTGTTAGGAATTATGTGATCCTTACTAGCTGGAAGTAAGGGAGATGGGGCATGAAGTTATTTCTAGGAGTTGGACACATACCAAGTTTAGCTCAGTTCTGGGCATCTTTGAAATACCTATACAAACTTGTTCCTACATAGTAACTTGCAACTTTGAATGAGAATGTGCTTGCTTACAGCAACGTGCTATATGTTCTGAATGCCCGAATTGGGAATCTGTGTCAAAACTTTGTTAGGAATTATGTGATCCTTACTAGCTGGAAGTAAGGGAGATGGGGCATGAAGTTATTTCTAGGAGTTGGACACATACCAAGGTTAGCTCAGTTCTGGGCATCTTTGAAATACCTATACAAACTTGTTCCTACCTAGTAACTTGCATCTTTGAATGAGAATGTGCTTGCTTACAGCAACGTGCTATATGTTCTGAATGCCCGAATTGGGAATCTGTGTCAAAACTTTGTTAGGAATTATGTGATCCTTACTAGCTGGAAGTAAGGGAGATGGGGCATGAAGTTATTTCTAGGAGTTGGACACATACCAAGTTTAGCTCAGTTCTGGGCATCTTTGAAATACCTATACAAACTTGTTCCTACCTAGTAACTTGCATCTTTGAATGAGAATGTGCTTGCTTACAGCAACGTGCTATATGTTCTGAATGCCCGAATTGGGAATCTGTGTCAAAACTTTGTTAGGAATTATGTGATCCTTACTAGCTGGAAGTAAGGGAGATGGGGCATGAAGTTATTTCTAGGAGTTGGACACATACCAAGTTTAGCTCAGTTCTGGGCATCTTTGAAATACCTATACAAACTTGTTCCTACATAGTAACTTGCAACTTTGAATGAGAATGTGCTTGCTTACAGCAACGTGCTATATGTTCTGAATGCCCGAATTGGGAATCTGTGTCAAAACTTTGTTAGGAATTATGTGATCCTTACTAGCTGGAAGTAAGGGAGATGGGGCATGAAGTTATTTCTAGGAGTTGGACACATACCAAGTTTAGCTCAGTTCTGGGCATCTTTGAAATACCTATACAAACTTGTTCCTACCTAGTAACTTGCATCTTTGAATGAGAATGTGCTTGCTTACAGCAACGTGCTATATGTTCTGAATGCCCGAATTGGGAATCTGTGTCAAAACTTTGTTAGGAATTATGTGATCCTTACTAGCTGGAAGTAAGGGAGATGGGGCATGAAGTTATTTCTAGGAGTTGGACACATACCAAGTTTAGCTCAGTTCTGGGCATCTTTGAAATACATATACAAACTTGTTCCTACCTAGTAACTTGCATCTTTGAATGAGAATGTGCTTGCTTACAGCAACGTGCTATATGTTCTGAATGCCCGAATTGGGAATCTGTGTCAAAACTTTGTTAGGAATTATGTGATCCTTACTAGCTGGAAGTAAGGGAGATGGGGCATGAAGTTATTTCTAGGAGTTGGACACATACCAAGTTTAGCTCAGTTCTGGGCATCTTTGAAATACCTATACAAACTTGTTCCTACCTAGTAACTTGCATCTTTGAATGAGAATGTGCTTGCTTACAGCAACGTGCTATATGTTCTGAATGCCCGAATTGGGAATCTGTGTCAAAACTTTGTTAGGAATTATGTCATCCTTACTAGCTGGAAGTAAGGGAGATGGGGCATGAAGTTATTTCTAGGAGTTGGACACATACCAAGTTTAGCTCAGTTCTGGGCATCTTTGAAATACCTATACAAACTTGTTCCTACCTAGTAACTTGCATCTTTGAATGAGAATGTGCTTGCTTACAGCAACGTGCTATATGTTCTGAATGCCCGAATTGGGAATCTGTGTCAAAACTTTGTTAGGAATTATGTGATCCTTACTAGCTGGAAGTAAGGGAGATGGGGCATGAAGTTATTTCTAGGAGTTGGACACATACCAAGTTTAGCTCAGTTCTGGGCATCTTTGAAATACCTATACAAACTTGTTCCTACATAGTAACTTGCAACTTTGAATGAGAATGTGCTTGCTTACAGCAACGTGCTATATGTTCTGAATGCCCGAATTGGGAATCTGTGTCAAAACTTTGTTAGGAATTATGTGATCCTTACTAGCTAGAAGTAAGGGAGATGGGACATGAAGTTATTTCTTGGAGTTGGAGACATACCAAGTTTAGCTCAGTTCTGGGCATCTTTGAAATACCTATACAAACTTGTTCCTACATAGTAACTTGCAACTTTGAATGAGAATGTGCTTGCTTGCAGCAACGTGCTATATGTTCTGAATGCCCGAATTGGGAATCTGTGTCAAAACTTTGTTAGGAATTATGTGATCCTTACTAGCTGGAAGTAAGGGAGATGGGGCATGAAGTTATTTCTAGGAGTTGGACACATACCAAGTTTAGCTCAGTTCTGGGCATCTTTGAAATAGCTATACAAACTTGTTCCTACATAGTAACTTGCATCTTTGAATGAGAATGTGCTTGCTTGCAGCAACGTGCTATATGTTCTGAATGCCCGAATAGGGATTCTGTGTCAAAACTTTGTTAGGAATTATGTGATCCTTACTAGCTTGAAGTAAGGGAGATGGGGCATGAAGTTATTTCTAGGAGTTGGACACATACCAAGTTTAGCTCAGTTCTGGGCATCTTTGAAATACCTATACAAACTTGTTACTACATAGTAACTTGCATCTTTGAATGAGAATGTGCTTGCTTACAGCAACGTGCTATATGTTCTGAATGCCCGAATTGGGAATCTGTGTCAAAACTTTGTTAGGAATTATGTGATCCTTACTAGCTGGAAGTAAGGGAGATGGGGCATGAAGTTATTTCTAGGAGTTGGACACATACCAAGTTTAGCTCAGTTCTGGGCATCTTTGAAATACCTATACAAACTTGTTCCTACATAGTAACATGCAACTTTGAATGAGAATGTGGTTGCTTACAGCAACGTGCTATATGTTCTGAATGCCCGAATTGGGAATCTGTGTCAAAACTTTGTTAGGAATTATGTGATCCTTACTAGCTGGAAGTAAGGGAGATGGGGCATAAAGTTATTTCTTGGAGTTGGACACATACCAAGTTTAGCTCAGTTCTGGGCATCTTTGAAATACCTATACAAACTTGTTCCTACATAGTAACTTGCATCTTTGAATGAGAATCTGCTTGCTTACAGCAACGTGCTATATGTTCTGAATGCCCGAATTGGGAATCTGTGTCAAAACTTTGTTAGGAATTATGTGATCCTTACTAGTTGGAAGTAAGGGAGATGGGGCATGAAGTTATTTCTAGGAGTTGGACACATACCAAGTTTAGCTCAGTTCTGGGCATCTTTGAAATACCTATACAAACTTGTTCCTACCTAGTAACTTGCATCTTTGAATGAGAATGTGCTTGCTTACAGCAACGTGCTATATGTTCTGAATGCCCGAATTGGGAATCTGTGTCAAAACTTTGTTAGGAATTATGTGATCCTTACTAGCTGGAAGTAAGGGAGATGGGGCATGAAGTTATTTCTAGGAGTTGGACACATACCAAGTTTAGCTCAGTTCTGGGCATCTTTGAAATACCTATACAAACTTGTTCCTACCTAGTAACTTGCATCTTTGAATGAGAATCTGCTTGCTTACAGCAACGTGCTATATGTTCTGAATGCCCGAATTGGGAATCTGTGTCAAAACTTTGTTAGGAATTATGTGATCCTTACTAGCTGGAAGTAAGGGAGATGGGGCATGAAGTTATTTCTAGGAGTTGGACACATACCAAGTTTAGCTCAGTTCTGGGCATCTTTGAAATACCTATACAAACTTGTTCCTACATAGTAACTTGCAACTTTGAATGAGAATGTGCTTGCTTACAGCAACGTGCTATATGTTCTGAATGCCCGAATTGGGAATCTGTGTCAAAACTTTGTTAGGAATTATGTGATCCTTACTAGCTGGAAGTAAGGGAGATGGGGCATGAAGTTATTTCTAGGAGTTGGACACATACCAAGTTTAGCTCAGTTCTGGGCATCTTTGAAATACCTATACAAACTTGTTCCTACATAGTAACTTGCATCTTTGAATGAGAATCTGCTTGCTTACAGCAACGTGCTATATGTTCTGAATGCCCGAATAGGGAATCTGTGTCAAAACTTTGTTAGGAATTATGTGATCCTTACTAGCTGGAAGTAAGGGAGATGGGGCATGAAGTTATTTCTAGGAGTTGGACACATACCAAGTTTAGCTCAGTTCTGGGCATCTTTGAAATACCTATACAAACTTGTTCCTACCTAGTAACTTGCATCTTTGAATGAGAATGTGCTTGCTTACCGCAACGTGCTATATGTTCTGAATGCCCGAATTGGGAATCTGTGTCAAAACTTTGTTAGGAATTATGTGATCCTTACTAGCTGGAAGTAAGGGAGATGGGGCATGAAGTTATTTCTAGGAGTTGGACACATACCAAGTTTAGCTCAGTTCTGGGCATCTTTGAAATACCTATACAAACTTGTTCCTACCTAGTAACTTGCATCTTGAATGAGAATCTGCTTGCTTACAGCAACGTGCTATATGTTCTGAATTCCCGAATTGGCAATCTGTGTCAAAACTTTGTTAGGAATTATGTGATCCTTACTAGCTGGAAGTAAGGGAGATGGGGCATGAAGTTATTTCTAGGAGTTGGACACATACCAAGTTTAGCTCAGTTCTGGGCATCTTTGAAATACCTATACAAACTTGTTCCTACATAGTAACTTGCAACTTTGAATGAGAATGTGCTTGCTTACAGCAACGTGCTATATGTTCTGAATGCCCGAATTGGGAATCTGTGTCAAAACTTTGTTAGGAATTATGTGATCCTTACTAGCTGGAAGTAAGGGAGATGGGGCATGAAGTTATTTCTAGGAGTTGGACACATACCAAGTTTAGCTCAGTTCTGGGCATCTTTGAAATGCCTATACAAACTTGTTCCTACATAGTAACTTGCAACTTTGAATGAGAATGTGCTTGCTTACAGCAACGTGCTATATGTTCTGAATGCCCGAATTGGGATTCTGTGTCAAAACTTTGTTAGGAATTATGTGATCCTTACTAGCTGGAAGTAAGGGAGATGGGGCATGAAGTTATTTCTAGGAGTTGGACACATACCAAGTTTAGCTCAGTTCTGGGCATCTTTGAAATACCTATACAAACTTGTTCCTACATAGTAACTTGCAACTTTGAATGAGAATGTGCTTGCTTACAGCAACGTGCTATATGTTCTGAATGCCCGAATTGGGAATCTGTGTCAAAACTTTGTTAGGAATTATGTGATCCTTACTAGCTGGAAGTAAGGGAGATGGGGCATGAAGTTATTTCTAGGAGTTGGACACATACCAAGTTTAGCTCAGTTCTGGGCATCTTTGAAATACCTATACAAACTTGTTCCTACATAGTAACTTGCAACTTTGAATGAAAATGTGCTTGCTTACACCAACGTGCTATATGTTCTGAATGCCCGAATTGGGAATCTGTGTGAAAACATTGTTAGGAATTATGTGATCCTTACTAGCTGGAAGTAAGGGAGATGGGGCATGAAGTTATTTCTAGGAGTTGGACACATACCAAGTTTAGCTCAGTTCTGGGCATCTTTGAAATACCTATACAAACTTGTTCCTACCTAGTAACTTGCATCTTTGAATGAGAATGTGCTTGCTTACAGCAACGTGCTATATGTTCTGAATGCCCGAATTGGGAATCTGTGTCAAAACTTTGTTAGGAATTATGTGATCCTTACTAGCTGGAAGTAAGGGAGATGGGGCATGAAGTTATTTCTAGGAGTTGGACACATACCAAGTTTAGCTCAGTTCTGGGCATCTTTGAAATACCTATACAAACTTGTTCCTACATAGTAACTTGCATCTTTGAATGAGAATCTGCTTGCTTACAGCAACGTGCTATATGTTCTGAATGCCCGAATTGGCAATCTGTGTCAAAACTTTGTTAGGAATTATGTGATCCTTACTAGCTGGAAGTAAGGGAGATGGGGCATGAAGTTATTTCTAGTAGTTGGACACATACCAAGTTTAGCTCAGTTCTGGGCATCTTTGAAATACCTATACAAACTTGTTCCTACATAGTATCTTGCAACTTTGAATGAGAATGTGCTTGCTTACAGCAACGTGCTACATGTTCTGAATGCCCGAATTGGGAATCTGTGTCAAAACTTTGTTAGGAATTATGTGATCCTTACTAGCTGGAAGTAAGGGAGATGGGGCATGAAGTTATTTCTAGGAGTTGGACACATACCAAGTTTAGCTCAGTTCTGGGCATCTTTGAAATACCTATACAAACTTGTTCCTACATAGTAACTTGCAACTTTGAATGAGAATGTGCTTGCTTACAGCAACGTGCTATATGTTCTGAATGCCCGAATTGGGAATCTGTGTCAAAACTTTGTTAGGAATTATGTGATCCTTACTAGCTGGAAGTAAGGGAGATGGGACATGAAGTTATTTCTTGGAGTTGGAGACATACCAAGTTTAGCTCAGTTCTGGGCATCTTTGAAATACCTATACAAACTTGTTCCTACATAGTAACTTGCAACTTTGAATGAGAATGTGCTTGCTTGCAGAGACGTGCTATATGTTCTGAATGCCCGAATAGGGAATCTGTGTCAAAACTTTGTTAGGAATTATGTGATCCTTACTAGCTGGAAGTAAGGGAGATGGGGCATGAAGTTATTTCTAGGAGTTGGACACATACCAAGTTTAGCTCAGTTCTGGGCATCTTTGAAATACCTATACAAACTTGTTCCTACATAGTAACTTGCATCTTTGAATGAGAATGTGCTTGCTTGCAGCAACGTGCTATATGTTCTGAATGCCCGAATAGGGAATCTGTGTCAAAACTTTGTTAGGAATTATGTGATCCATACTAGCTTGAAGTAAGGGAGATGGGGCATGAAGTTATTTCTAGGAGTTGGACACATACCAAGTTTAGCTCAGTTCTGGGCATCTTTGAAATACCTATACAAACTTGTTCCTACATAGTAACTTGCATCTTTGAATGAGAATGTGCTTGCTTACAGCAACGTGCTATATGTTCTGAATGCCCGAATTGGGAATCTGTGTCAAAACTTTGTTAGGAATTATGTGATCCTTACTAGCTGGAAGTAAGGGAGATGGGGCATGAAGTTATTTCTAGGAGTTGGACACATACCAAGTTTAGCTCAGTTCTGGGCATCTTTGAAATACCTATACAAACTTGTTCCTACATAGTAACTTGCAACTTTGAATGAGAATGTGCTTGCTTACAGCAACGTGCTATATGTTCTGAATGCCCGAATTGGGAATCTGTGTCAAAACTTTGTTAGGAATTATGTGATCCTTACTAGCTGGAAGTAAGAGAGATGGGGCATGAAGTTATTTCTAGGAGTTGGACACATACCAAGTTTAGCTCAGTTCTGGGCATCTTTGAAATACCTATACAAACTTGTTCCTACCTAGTAACTTGCATCTTTGAATGAGAATGTGCTTGCTTACAGCAACGTGCTATATGTTCTGAATGCCCGAATTGGGAATCTGTGTCAAAACTTTGTTAGGAATTATGTGATCCTTACTAGCTGGAAGTAAGGGAGATGGGGCATGAAGTTATTTCTAGGAGTTGGACACATACCAAGTTTAGCTCAGTTCTGGGCATCTTTGAAATACCTATACAAACTTGTTCCTACATAGTAACTTGCATCTTTGAATGAGAATGTGCTTGCTTACAGCAACGTGCTATATGTTCTGAATGCCCGAATTGGGAATCTGTGTCAAAACTTTGTTAGGAATTATGTGATCCTTACTAGCTGGAAGTAAGGGAGATGGGGCATGAAGTTATTTCTAGGAGTTGGACACATACCAAGTTTAGCTCAGTTCTGGGCATCTTTGAAATACCTATACAAACTTGTTCCTACATAGTAACTTGCATCTTTGAATGAGAATCTGCTTGCTTACAGCAACGTGCTATATGTTCTGAATGCCCGAATTGGGAATCTGTGTCAAAACTTTGTTAGGAATTATGTGATCCTTACTAGCTGGAAGTAAGGGAGATGGGGCATGAAGTTATTTCTAGGAGTTGGACACATACCAAGTTTAGCTCAGTTCTGGGCATCTTTGAAATACCTATACAAACTTGTTCCTACATAGTAACTTGCAACTTTGAATGAGAATGTGCTTGCTTGCAGCAACCTGCTATATGTTCTGAATGCCCGAATAGGGAATCTGTGTCAAAACTTTGTTAGGAATTATGTGATCCTTACTAGCTGGAAGTAAGGGAGATGGGGCATGAAGTTATTTCTAGGAGTTGGACACATACCAAGTTTAGCTCAGTTCTGGGCATCTTTGAAATACCTATACAAACTTGTTCCTACATAGTAACTTGCAACTTTGAATGAGAATGTGCTTGCTTACAGCAACGTGCTATATGTTCTGAATGCCCGAATTGGGAATCTGTGTCAAAACTTTGTTAGGAATTATGTGATCCTTACTAGCTGGAAGTAAGGGAGATGGGACATGAAGTTATTTCTTGGAGTTGGAGACATACCAAGTTTAGCTCAGTTCTGGGCATCTTTGAAATACCTATACAAACTTGTTCCTACATAGTAACTTGCAACTTTGAATGAGAATGTGCTTGCTTGCAGAGACGTGCTATATGTTCTGAATGCCCGAATAGGGAATCTGTGTCAAAACTTTGTTAGGAATTATGTGATCCTTACTAGCTGGAAGTAAGGGAGATGGGGCATGAAGTTATTTCTAGGAGTTGGACACATACCAAGTTTAGCTCAGTTCTGGGCATCTTTGAAATACCTATACAAACTTGTTCCTACATAGTAACTTGCATCTTTGAATGAGAATGTGCTTGCTTGCAGCAACGTGCTATATGTTCTGAATGCCCGAATAGGGAATCTGTGTCAAAACTTTGTTAGGAATTATGTGATCCATACTAGCTTGAAGTAAGGGAGATGGGGCATGAAGTTATTTCTAGGAGTTGGACACATACCAAGTTTAGCTCAGTTCTGGGCATCTTTGAAATACCTATACAAACTTGTTCCTACATAGTAACTTGCATCTTTGAATGAGAATGTGCTTGCTTACAGCAACGTGCTATATGTTCTGAATGCCCGAATTGGGAATCTGTGTCAAAACTTTGTTAGGAATTATGTGATCCTTACTAGCTGGAAGTAAGGGAGATGGGGCATGAAGTTATTTCTAGGAGTTGGACACATACCAAGTTTAGCTCAGTTCTGGGCAACTTTGAAATACCTATACAAACTTGTTCCTACATAGTAACTTGCAACTTTGAATGAGAATGTGCTTGCTTACAGCAACGTGCTATATGTTCTGAATGCCCGAATTGGGAATCTGTGTCAAAACTTTGTTAGGAATTATGTGATCCTTACTAGCTGGAAGTAAGAGAGATGGGGCATGAAGTTATTTCTAGGAGTTGGACACATACCAAGTTTAGCTCAGTTCTGGGCATCTTTGAAATACCTATACAAACTTGTTCCTACCTAGTAACTTGCATCTTTGAATGAGAATGTGCTTGCTTACAGCAACGTGCTATATGTTCTGAATGCCCGAATTGGGAATCTGTGTCAAAACTTTGTTAGGAATTATGTGATCCTTACTAGCTGGAAGTAAGGGAGATGGGGCATGAAGTTATTTCTAGGAGTTGGACACATACCAAGTTTAGCTCAGTTCTGGGCATCTTTGAAATACCTATACAAACTTGTTCCTACCTAGTAACTTGCATCTTTGAATGAGAATGTGCTTGCTTACAGCAACGTGCTATATGTTCTGAATGCCCGAATTGGGAATCTGTGTCAAAACATTGTTAGGAATTATGTGATCCTTACTAGCTGGAAGTAAGGGAGATGGGGCATGAAGTTATTTCTAGGAGTTGGACACATACCAAGTTTAGCTCAGTTCTGGGCATCTTTGAAATACCTATACAAACTTGTTCCTACATAGTAACTTGCATCTTTGAATGAGAATCTGCTTGCTTACAGCAACGTGCTATATGTTCTGAATGCCCGAATTGGGAATCTGTGTCAAAACTTTGTTAGGAATTATGTGATCCTTACTAGCTGGAAGTAAGGGAGATGGGGCATGAAGTTATTTCTAGGAGTTGGACACATACCAAGTTTAGCTCAGTTCTGGGCATCTTTGAAATACCTATACAAACTTGTTCCTACATAGTAACTTGCAACTTTGAATGAGAATGTGCTTGCTTGCAGCAACCTGCTATATGTTCTGAATGCCCGAATAGGGAATCTGTGTCAAAACTTTGTTAGGAATTATGTGATCCTTACTAGCTGGAAGTAAGGGAGATGGGGCATGAAGTTATTTCTAGGAGTTGGACACATACCAAGTTTAGCTCAGTTCTGGGCATCTTTGAAATACCTATACAAACTTGTTCCTACATAGTAACTTGCAACTTTGAATGAGAATGTGCTTGCTTACAGCAACGTGCTATATGTTCTGAATGCCCGAATTGGGAATCTGTGTCAAAACTTTGTTAGGAATTATGTGATCCTTACTAGCTGGAAGTAAGGGAGATGGGGCATGAAGTTATTTCTAGGAGTTGGACACATACCAAGTTTAGCTCAGTTCTGGGCATCTTTGAAATACCTATACAAACTTGTTCCTACATAGTAACTTGCAACTTTGAATGAGAATGTGCTTGCTTACAGCAACGTGCTATATGTTCTGAATGCCCGAATTGGGAATCTGTGTCAAAACTTTGTTAGGAATTATGTGATCGTTACTAGCTGGAAGTAAGGGAGATGGAGCATGAAGTTATTTCTAGGAGTTGGACACATACCAAGTTTAGCTCAGTTCTGGGCATCTTTGAAATACCTATACAAACTTGTTCCTACATAGTAACTTGCATCTTTGAATGAGAATGTGCTTGCTTACAGCAACGTGCTATATGATCTGAATGCCCGAATTGGGAATCTGTGTCAAAACTTTGTTAGGAATTATGTGATCCTTACTAGCTGGAAGTAAGGGAGATGGGGCATGAAGTTATTTCTAGGAGTTGGACACATACCAAGTTTAGCTCAGTTCTGGGCATCTTTGAAATACCTATACAAAGTTGTTCCTACATAGTAACTTGCAACTTTGAATGAGAATGTGCTTGCTTACAGCAACGTGCTATATGTTCTGAATGCCCGAATTGGGAATCTGTTTCAAAACTTTGTTAGGAATTATGTGATCCTTACTAGCTGGAAGTAAGGGAGATGGGGCATGAAGTTATTTCTAGGAGTTGGACACATACCAAGTTTAGCTCAGTTCTGGGCATCTTTGAAATACCTATACAAACTTGTTCCTACATAGTAACTTGCATCTTTGAATGAGAATGTGCTTGCTTACAGCAACGTGCTATATGTTCTGAATGCCCGAATTGGCAATCTGTGTCAAAACTTTGTTAGGAATTATGTGATCCAAACTAGCTGGAAGTAAGGGAGATGGGGCATGAAGTTATTTCTAGGAGTTGGACACATACCAAGTTTAGCTCAGTTCTGGGCATCTTTGAAATACCTATACAAACTTGTTCCTACATAGTAACTTGCAACTTTGAATGAGAATGTGCTTGCTTACAGCAACGTGCTATATGTTCTGAATGCCCGAATTGGGAATCTGTGTCAAAACTTTGTTAGGAATTATGTGATCCTTACTAGCTGGAAGTAAGGGAGATGGGGCATGAAGTTATTTCTAGGAGTTGGACACATACCAAGTTTAGCTCAGTTCTGGGCATCTTTGAAATACCTATACAAACTTGTTCCTACCTAGTAACTTGCATCTTTGAATGAGAATGTGCTTGCTTACAGCAACGTGCTATATGTTCTGAATGCCCGAATTGGGAATCTGTGTCAAAACTTTGTTAGGAATTATGTGATCCTTACTAGCTGGAAGTAAGGGAGATGGGGCATGAAGTTATTTCTAGGAGTTGGACACATACCAAGTTTAGCTCAGTTCTGGGCATCTTTGAAATACCTATACAAACTTGTTCCTACCTAGTAACTTGCATCTTTGAATGAGAATGTGCTTGCTTACAGCAACGTGCTATATGTTCTGAATGCCCGAATTGGGAATCTGTGTCAAAACTTTGTTAGGAATTATGTGATCCTTACTAGCTGGAAGTAAGGGAGATGGGGCATGAAGTTATTTCTAGGAGTTGGACACATACCAAGTTTAGCTCAGTTCTGGGCATCTTTGAAATACCTATACAAACTTGTTCCTACATAGTAACTTGCAACTTTGAATGAGAATGTGCTTGCTTACAGCAACGTGCTATATGTTCTGAATGCCCGAATTGGGAATCTGTGTCAAAATTTTGTTAGGAATTATGTGATCCTTACTAGCTGGAAGTAAGGGAGATGGGACATGAAGTTATTTCTTGGAGTTGGAGACATACCAAGTTTAGCTCAGTTCTGGGCATCTTTGAAATACCTATACAAACTTGTTCCTACATAGTAACTTGCAACTTTGAATGAGAATGTGCTTGCTTGCAGCAACGTGCTATATGTTCTGAATGCCCGAATAGGGAATCTGTGTCAAAACTTTGTTAGGAATTATGTGATCCTTACTAGCTGGAAGTAAGGGAGATGGGGCATGAAGTTATTTCTAGGAGTTGGACACATACCAAGTTTAGCTCAGTTCTGGGCATCTTTGAAATACCTATACAAACTTGTTCCTACATAGTAACTTGCATCTTTGAATGAGAATGTGCTTGCTTGCAGCAACGTGCTATATGTTCTGAATGCCCGAATAGGGAATCTGTGTCAAAACTTTGTTAGGAATTATGTGATCCTTACTAGCTTGAAGTAAGGGAGATGGGGCATGAAGTTATTTCTAGGAGTTGGACACATACCAAGTTTAGCTCAGTTCTGGGCATCTTTGAAATACCTATACAAACTTGTTCCTACATAGTAACTTGCATCTTTGAATGAGAATGTGCTTGCTTACAGCAACGTGCTATATGTTCTGAATGCCCGAATTGGGAATCTGTGGCAAAACTTTGTTAGGAATTATGTGATCCTTACTAGCTGGAAGTAAGGGAGATGGGGCATGAAGTTATTTCTAGGAGTTGGACACATACCAAGTTTAGCTCAGTTCTGGGCATCTTTGAAATACCTATACAAACTTGTTCCTACATAGTAACTTGCAACTTTGAATGAGAATGTGCTTGCTTACAGCAACGTGCTATATGTTCTGAATGCCCGAATTGGGAATCTGTGTCAAAACTTTGTTAGGAATTATGTGATCCTTACTAGCTGGAAGTAAGGGAGATGGGGCATGAAGTTATTTCTAGGAGTTGGACACATACCAAGTTTAGCTCAGTTCTGGGCATCTTTGAAATACCTATACAAACTTGTTCCTACATAGTAACTTGCATCTTTGAATGAGAATCTGCTTGCTTACAGCAACGTGCTATATGTTCTGAATGCCCGAATTGGGAATCTGTGTCAAAACTTTGTTAGGAATTATGTGATCCTTACTAGCTGGAAGTAAGGGAGATGGGGCATGAAGTTATTTCTAGGAGTTGGACACATACCAAGTTTAGCTCAGTTCTGGGCATCTTTGAAATACCTATACAAACTTGTTCCTACCTAGTAACTTGCATCTTTGAATGAGAATGTGCTTGCTTACAGCAACGTGCTATATGTTCTGAATGCCCGAATTGGGAATCTGTGTCAAAACTTTGTTAGGAATTATGTGATCCTTACTAGCTGGAAGTAAGGGAGATGGGGCATGAAGTTATTTCTAGGAGTTGGACACATACCAAGTTTAGCTCAGTTCTGGGCATCTTTGAAATACCTATACAAACTTGTTCCTACCTAGTAACTTGCATCTTTGAATGAGAATGTGCTTGCTTACAGCAACGTGCTATATGTTCTGAATGCCCGAATTGGGAATCTGTGTCAAAACTTTGTTAGGAATTATGTGATCCTTACTAGCTGGAAGTAAGGGAGATGGGGCATGAAGTTATTTCTAGGAGTTGGACACATACCAAGTTTAGCTCAGTTCTGGGCATCTTTGAAATACCTATACAAACTTGTTCCTACATAGTAACTTGCAACTTTGAATGAGAATGTGCTTGCTTACAGCAACGTGCTATATGTTCTGAATGCCCGAATTGGGAATCTGTGTCAAAACTTTGTTAGGAATTATGTGATCCTTACTAGCTGGAAGTAAGGGAGATGGGGCATGAAGTTATTTCTAGGAGTTGGACACATACCAAGTTTAGCTCAGTTCTGGGCATCTTTGAAATACCTATACAAACTTGTTCCTACCTAGTAACTTGCATCTTTGAATGAGAATGTGCTTGCTTACAGCAACGTGCTATATGTTCTGAATGCCCGAATTGGGAATCTGTGTCAAAACTTTGTTAGGAATTATGTGATCCTTACTAGCTGGAAGTAAGGGAGATGGGGCATGAAGTTATTTCTAGGAGTTGGACACATACCAAGTTTAGCTCAGTTCTGGGCATCTTTGAAATACCTATACAAACTTGTTCCTACATAGTAACTTGCAACTTTGAATGAGAATGTGCTTGCTTACAGCAACGTGCTATATGTTCTGAATGCCCGAATTGGGAATCTGTGTCAAAACTTTGTTAGGAATTATGTGATCCTTACTAGCTGGAAGTAAGGGAGATGGGGCATGAAGTTATTTCTAGGAGTTGGACACATACCAAGTTTAGCTCAGTTCTGGGCATCTTTGAAATACCTATACAAACTTGTTCCTACATAGTAACTTGCATCTTTGAATGAGAATGTGCTTGCTTACAGCAACGTGCTATATGTTCTGAATGCCCGAATTGGGAATCTGTGTCAAAACTTTGTTAGGAATTATGTGATCCTTACTAGCTGGAAGTAAGGGAGATGGGGCATGAAGTTATTTCTAGGAGTTGGACACATACCAAGTTTAGCTCAGTTCTGGGCATCTTTGAAATACCTATACAAACTTGTTCCTACCTAGTAACTTGCATATTTGAATGAGAATGTGCTTGCTTACAGCAACGTGCTATATGTTCTGAATGCCCGAATTGGGAATCTGTGTCAAAACTTTGTTAGGAATTATGTGATCCTTACTAGCTGGAAGTAAGGGAGATGGGGCATGAAGTTATTTCTAGGAGTTGGACACATTCCAAGTTTAGCTCAGTTCTGGGCATCTTTGAAATACCTATACAAACTTGTTCCTACATAGTAACTTGCAACTTTGAATGAGAATGTGCTTGCTTACAGCAACGTGCTATATGTTCTGAATGCCCGAATTGGGAATCTGTGTCAAAACTTTGTTAGGAATTATGTGATCCTTACTAGCTGGAAGTAAGGGAGATGGGGCATGAAGTTATTTCTTGGAGTTGGACACATACCAAGTTTAGCTCAGTTCTGGGCATCTTTGAAATACCTATGCAAACTTGTTCCTACATAGTAACTTGCAACTTTGAATGAGAATGTGCTTGCTTGCAGCAACGTGCTATATGTTCTTAATGCCCGATTTGGGAATCTGTGTCAAAACTTTGTTAGGAATTATGTGATCCTTACTAGCTGGAAGTAAGGGAGATGGAGCATGAAGTTATTTCTAGGAGTTGGACACATACCAAGTTTAGCTCAGTTCTGGGCATCTTTGAAATACCTATACAAACTTGTTCCTACATAGTAACTTGCATCTTTGAATGAGAATGTGCTTGCTTACAGCAACGTGCTATATGTTCTGAATGCCCGAATTGGCAATCTGTGTCAAAACTTTGTTAGGAATTATGTGATCCTTACTAGCTGGAAGTAAGGGAGATGGGGCATGAAGTTATTTCTAGGAGTTGGACACATACCAAGTTTAGCTCAGTTCTGGGCATCTTTGAAATACCTATACAAACTTGTTCCTACATAGTAACTTGCATCTTTGAATGAGAATGTGCTTGCTTACAGCAACGTGCTATATGTTCTGAATGCCCGAATTGGGAATCTGTGTCAAAACTTTGTTAGGAATTATGTGATCCTTACTAGCTGGAAGTAAGGGAGATGGGGCATGAAGTTATTTCTAGGAGTTGGACACATACCAAGTTTAGCTCAGTTCTGTGCATCTTTGAAATACCTATACAAACTTGTTCCTACATAGTAACTTGCATCTTTGAATGAGAATGTGCTTGCTTACAGCAACGTGCTATATGTTCTGAATGCCCGAATTGGGAATCTGTGTCAAATCTTTCTTAGGAATTATGTGATCCTTACTAGCTGGAAGTAAGGCAGATGGGGCATGAAGTTATTTCTAGGAGTTGGACACATACCAAGTTTAGCTCAGTTCTGGGCATCTTTGAAATACCTATACAAACTTGTTCCGACATAGTAACTTGCAACTTTGAATGAAAATGTGCTTGCTTACAGCAACGTGCTATATGTTCTGAATGCCCGAATTGGGAATCTGTGTCAAAACTTTGTTAGGAATTATATGATCCTTACTAGCTGGAAGTAAGGGAGATGGGGCATGAAGTTATTTCTAGGAGTTGGACACATACCAAGTTTAGCTCAGTTCTGGGCATCTTTGAAATACCTATACAAACTTGTTCCTACCTAGTAACTTGCAACTTTGAATGAGAATGTGCTTGCTTACAGCAACGTGCTATATGTTCTGAATGCCCGAATTGGGAATCTGTGTCAAAACTTTGTTAGGAATTATGTGATCCTTACTAGCTGGAAGTAAGGGAGATGGGGCATGAAGTTATTTCTAGGAGTTGGACACATACCAAGTTTAGCTCAGTTCTGGGCATCTTTGAAATACCTATACAAACTTGTTCCTACATAGTAACTTGCATCTTTGAATGAGAATGTGCTTGCTTACAGCAAAGTGCTATATGTTCTGAATGCCCGAATTGGGAATCTGTGTGAAAACTTTGTTAGGAATTATGTGATCCTTACTAGCTGGAAGTAAGTGAGATGGGGCATGAAGTTATTTCTAGGAGTTGGACACATACCAAGTTTAGCTCAGTTCTGGGCATCTTTGAAATACCTATACAAACTTGTTCCTACATAGTAACTTGCATCTTTGAATGAGAATGTGCTTGCTTACAGCAACGTGCTATATGTTCTGAATGCCCGAATTGGGAATCTGTGTCAAAACTTTATTAGGAATTATGTGATCCTTACTAGCTGGAAGTAAGGGAGATGGGGCATGAAGTTATTTCTTGGAGTTGGACACATACCAAGTTTAGCTCAGTTCTGGGCATCTTTGAAATACCTATACAAACTTGTTCCTACATAGTAACTTGCATCTTTGAATGAGAATGTGCTTGCTTACAGCAACGTGCTATATGTTCTGAATGCCGGAATAGGGAATCTGTGTCAAAACTTTGTTAGGAATTATGTGATCCTTACTAGCTGGAAGTAAGGGAGATGGGGCGTGAAGTTATTTCTAGGAGTTGGACACATACCAAGTTTAGCTCAGTTCTGGGCATCTTTGAAATACCTATACAAACTTGTTCCTACATAGTAACTTGCAACTTTGAATGAGAATGTGCTTGCTTACAGCAACGTGCTATATGTTCTGAATGCCCGAATTGGGAATCTGTGTCAAAACTTTGTTAGGAATTATGTGATCCTTACTAGCTGGAAGTAAGGGAGATGGGGCATGAAGTTATTTCTTGGAGTTGGACACATACCAAGTTTAGCTCAGTTCTGGGCATCTTTGAAATACCTATGCAAACTTGTTCCTACATAGTAACTTGCAACTTTGAATGAGAATGTGCTTGCTTGCAGCAACGTGCTATATGTTCTTAATGCCCGATTTGGGAATCTGTGTCAAAACTTTGTTAGGAATTATGTGATCCTTACTAGCTGGAAGTAAGGGAGATGGAGCATGAAGTTATTTCTAGGAGTTGGACACATACCAAGTTTAGCTCAGTTCTGGGCATCTTTGAAATACCTATACAAACTTGTTCCTACATAGTAACTTGCATCTTTGAATGAGAATGTGCTTGCTTACAGCAACGTGCTATATGTTCTGAATGCCCGAATTGGCAATCTGTGTCAAAACTTTGTTAGGAATTATGTGATCCTTACTAGCTGGAAGTAAGGGAGATGGGGCATGAAGTTATTTCTAGGAGTTGGACACATACCAAGTTTAGCTCAGTTCTGGGCATCTTTGAAATACCTATACAAACTTGTTCCTACATAGTAACTTGCATCTTTGAATGAGAATGTGCTTGCTTACAGCAACGTGCTATATGTTCTGAATGCCCGAATTGGGAATCTGTGTCAAAACTTTGTTAGGAATTATGTGATCCTTACTAGCTGGAAGTAAGGGAGATGGGGCATGAAGTTATTTCTAGGAGTTGGACACATACCAAGTTTAGCTCAGTTCTGTGCATCTTTGAAATACCTATACAAACTTGTTCCTACATAGTAACTTGCATCTTTGAATGAGAATGTGCTTGCTTACAGCAACGTGCTATATGTTCTGAATGCCCGAATTGGGAAACTGTGTCAAATCTTTCTTAGGAATTATGTGATCCTTACTAGCTGGAAGTAAGGCAGATGGGGCATGAAGTTATTTCTAGGAGTTGGACACATACCAAGTTTAGCTCAGTTCTGGGCATCTTTGAAATACCTATACAAACTTGTTCCGACATAGTAACTTGCAACTTTGAATGAAAATGTGCTTGCTTACAGCAACGTGCTATATGTTCTGAATGCCCGAATTGGGAATCTGTGTCAAAACTTTGTTAGGAATTATATGATCCTTACTAGCTGGAAGTAAGGGAGATGGGGCATGAAGTTATTTCTAGGAGTTGGACACATACCAAGTTTAGCTCAGTTCTGGGCATCTTTGAAATACCTATACAAACTTGTTCCTACCTAGTAACTTGCAACTTTGAATGAGAATGTGCTTGCTTACAGCAACGTGCTATATGTTCTGAATGCCCGAATTGGGAATCTGTGTCAAAACTTTGTTAGGAATTATGTGATCCTTACTAGCTGGAAGTAAGGGAGATGGGGCATGAAGTTATTTCTAGGAGTTGGACACATACCAAGTTTAGCTCAGTTCTGGGCATCTTTGAAATACCTATACAAACTTGTTCCTACATAGTAACTTGCATCTTTGAATGAGAATGTGCTTGCTTACAGCAAAGTGCTATATGTTCTGAATGCCCGAATTGGGAATCTGTGTGAAAACTTTGTTAGGAATTATGTGATCCTTACTAGCTGGAAGTAAGTGAGATGGGGCATGAAGTTATTTCTAGGAGTTGGACACATACCAAGTTTAGCTCAGTTCTGGGCATCTTTGAAATACCTATACAAACTTGTTCCTACATAGTAACTTGCATCTTTGAATGAGAATGTGCTTGCTTACAGCAACGTGCTATATGTTCTGAATGCCCGAATTGGGAATCTGTGTCAAAACTTTATTAGGAATTATGTGATCCTTACTAGCTGGAAGTAAGGGAGATGGGGCATGAAGTTATTTCTTGGAGTTGGACACATACCAAGTTTAGCTCAGTTCTGGGCATCTTTGAAATACCTATACAAACTTGTTCCTACATAGTAACTTGCAACTTTGAATGAAAATGTGCTTGCTTACAGCAACGTGCTATATGTTCTGAATGCCGGAATAGGGAATCTGTGTCAAAACTTTGTTAGGAATTATGTGATCCTTACTAGCTGGAAGTAAGGGAGATGGGGCATGAAGTTATTTCTAGGAGTTGGACACATACCAAGTTTAGCTCAGTTCTGGGCATCTTTGAAATACCTATACAAACTTGTTCCTACCTAGTAACTTGCATCTTTGAATGAGAATGTGCTTGCTTACAGCAACGTGCTATATGTTCTGAATGCCCGAATTGGGAATCTGTGTCAAAACTTTGTTAGGAATTATGTGATCCTTACTAGCTGGAAGTAAGGGAGATGGGGCATGAAGTTATTTCTAGGAGTTGGACACATACCAAGTTTAGCTCAGTTCTGGGCATCTTTGAAATACCTATACAAACTTGTTCCTACATAGTAACTTGCATCTTTGAATGAGAATGTGCTTGCTTACAGCAACGTGCTATATGTTCTGAATGCCCGAATTGGGAATCTGTGTCAAAACTTTGTTAGGAATTATGTGATACTTACTAGCTGGAAGTAAGGGAGATGGGGCATGAAGTTATTTCTAGGAGTTGGACACATACCAAGTTTAGCTCAGTTCTGGGCATCTTTGAAATACCTATACAAACTTGTTCCTACATAGTAACTTGCATCTTTAATGAGAATGTGCTTGTTTACAGCAACGTGCTATATGTTCTGAATGCCCGAATTGGGAATCTGTGTCAAAACTTTGTTAGGAATTATGTGATCCTTACTAGCTGGAAGTAAGGGAGATGGGGCATGAAGTTATTTCTAGGAGTTGGACACATACCAAGTTTAGCTCAGTTCTGGGCATCTTTGAAATACCTATACAATCTTGTTCCTACATAGTAACTTGCAACTTTGAATGAGAATGTGCTTGCTTACAGCAACGTGCTATATGTTCTGAATGCCCGAATTGGGAATCTGTGTCAAAACTTTGTTAGGAATTATGTGATCCTTACTAGCTGGAAGTAAGGGAGATGGGGCATGAAGTTATTTCTAGGAGTTGGACACATACCAAGTTTAGCTCAGTTCTGGGCATCTTTGAAATACCTATACAAACTTGTTCCTACATAGTAACTTGCAACATTGAATGAGAATGTGCTTGCTTACAGCAACGTGCTATATGTTCTGAATGCCCGAATTGGGAATCTGTGTCAAAACTTTGTTAGGAATTATGTGATCCTTACTAGCTGGAAGTAAGGGAGATGGGGCATGAAGTTATTTCTAGGAGTTGGGCACATACCCAGTTTAGCTCAGTTCTGGGAATCTTTGAAATACCTATACAAACTTGTTCCTACATAGTAACTTGCATCTTTGAATGAGAATCTGCTTGCTTACAGCAACGTGCTATATGTTCTGAATGCCCGAATTGGGAATCTGTGTCAAAACTTTGTTAGGAATTATGTGATCCTTACTAGCTGGAAGTAAAGGAGATGGGGCATGAAGTTATTTCTAGGAGTTGGACACATACCAAGTTTAGCTCAGTTCTGGGCATCTTTGAAATACCTATACAAACTTGTTCCTACATAGTAACTTGCATCTTTGAATGAGAATGTGCTTGCTTACAGCAACGTGCTATATGTTCTGAATGCCCGAATTGGGAATCTGTGTCAAAACTTTGTTAGGAATTATGTGATCCTTACTAGCTGGAAGTAAGGGAGATGGGGCATGAAGTTATTTCTAGGAGTTGGACACATACCAAGTTTAGCTCAGTTCTGGGCATCTTTGAAATACCTATACAAACTTGTTCCTACATAGTAACTTGCATCTTTGAATGAGAATGTGCTTGCTTACAGCAACGTGCTATATGTTCTGAATGCCCGAATTGGGAATCTGTGTCAAAACTTTGTTAGGAATTATGTGATCCTTACTAGCTGGAAGTAAGGGAGATGGGGCATGAAGTTATTTCTAGGAGTTGGACACATACCAAGTTTAGCTCAGTTCTGGGCATCTTTGAAATACCTATACAAACTTGTTCCTACATAGTAACTTGCAACTTTGAATGAGAATGTGCTTGCTTACAGCAACGTGCTATATGTTCTGAATGCCCGAATTGGGAATCTGTGTCAAAACTTTGTTAGGAATTATGTGATCCTTACTAGCTGGAAGTAAGGGAGATGGGGCATGATGTTATTTCTTGGAGTTGGAGACATACCAAGTTTAGCTCAGTTTTGGGCATCTTTGAAATACCTATACAAACTTGTTCCTACATAGTAACTTGCAACTTTGAATGAGAATGTGCTTGCTTGCAGCAACGTGCTATATGTTCTGAATGCCCGATTTGGGAATCTGTGTCAAAACTTTGTTAGGAATTATGTGATCCTTACTAGCTGGAAGTAAGGGAGGTGGAGCATGAAGTTATTTCTAGGAGTTGGACACATACCAAGTTTAGCTCAGTTCTGGGCATCTTTGAAATACCTATACAAACTTGTTCCTACATAGTAACTTGCATCTTTGAATGAGAATGTGCTTGCTTACAGCAACGTGCTATATGTTCTGAATGCCCGAATTGGCAATCTGTGTCAAAACTTTGTTAGGAATTATGTGATCCTTACTAGCTGGAAGTAAGGGAGATGGGGCATGAAGTTATTTCTAGGAGTTGGACACATACCAAGTTTAGCTCAGTTCTGGGCATCTTTGAAATACCTATACAAACTTGTTCCTACATAGTAACTTGCAACTTTGAATGAGAATGTGCTTGCTTACAGCAACGTGCTATATGTTCTGAATGCCCGAATAGGGAATCTGTGTCAAAACTTTGTTAGGAATTACGTGATCCTTACTAGCTGGAAGTAAGGGAGATGGGGCATGAAGTTATTTCTAGGAGTTGGACACATACCAAGTTTAGCTCAGTTCTGGGCATCTTTGAAATACCTATACAAACTTGTTCCTACATAGTAACTTGCATCTTTGAATGAGAATGTGCTTGCTTACAGCAACGTGCTATATGTTCTGAATGCCCGAATTGGGAATCTGTGTCAAAACTTTGTTAGGAATTATGTGATCCTTACTAGGTGGAAGTAAGGGAGATGGGGCATGAAGTTATTTCTAGGAGTTGGACACATACCAAGTTTAGCTCAGTTCTGGGCATCTTTGAAATACCTATACAAACTTGTTCCTACATAGTAACTTGCATCATTAATGAGAATCTGCTTGCTTACAGCAACGTGCTATATGTTCTGAATGCCCGAATTGGGAATCTGTGTCAAAACTTTGTTAGGAATTATGTGATCCTTACTAGCTGGAAGTAAGGGAGATGGGGCATGAAGTTATTTCTAGGAGTTGGACACATACCAAGTTTAGCTCAGTTCTGGGCATCTTTGAAATACCTATACAAACTTATTCCTACATAGTAACTTGCAACTTTGAATGAGAATGTGCTTGCTTACAGCAACGTGCTATAGGTTCTGAATGCCCGAATTGGGAATGTGTGTCAAAACTTTGTTAGGAATTATGTGATCCTTACTAGCTGAAGTAAGGGAGATGGGGCATGAAGTTATTTCTAGGAGTTGGACACATACCAAGTTTAGCTCAGTTCTGGGCATCTTTGAAATACCTATACAAACTTGTTCCTACATAGTAACTTGCAACTTTGAATGAAAATGTGCTTGCTAACAGCAACGTGCTATATGTTCTGAATGCCCGAATTGGGAATCTGTGTCAAAACTTTGTTAGGAATTATGTGATCCTTATTAGCTGGAAGTAAGGGAGATGGGGAATGAAGTTATTTCTAGGAGTTGGACACATACCAAGTTTAGCTCAGTTCTGGGCATCTTTGAAATACCTATACAAACTTGTTCCTACATAGTAACTTGCATCTTTGAATGAGAATCTGCTTGCTTACAGCAACGTGCTATATGTTCTGAATCCCGAATTGGGAATATGTGTCAAAACTTTGTTAGGAATTATGTGATCCTTACTTGCTGGAAGTAAGGGAGATGGGGCATGAAGTTATTTCTAGGAGTTGGACACATACCAAGTTTAGCTCAGTTCTGGGCATCTTTGAAATACCTATACAAACTTGTTCCTACATAGTAACTTGCAACTTTGAATGAGAATGTGCTTCCTTACAGCAACGTGCTATAGGTTCTGAATGCCCGAATTGGGAATCTGTGTCAAAACTTTGTTAGGAATTATGTGATCCTTACTAGCTGGAAGTAAGGGAGATGGGGCATGAAGTTATTTCTAGGAGTTGGACACATTCCAAGTTTAGCTCAGTTCTGGGCATCTTTGAAATACCTATACAAACTTGTTCCTACATAGTAACTTGCAACTTTGAATGAGAATGTGCTTGCTTACAGCAACGTGCTATATGTTCTGAATGCCCGAATTGGGAATCTGTGTCAAAACTTTGTTAGGAATTATGTGATCCTTACTAGCTGGAAGTAACGGAGATGGGGCATGAAGTTATTTCTTGGAGTTGGACACATACCAAGTTTAGCTCAGTTCTGGGCATCTTTGAAATACCTATGCAAACTTGTTCCTACATAGTAACTTGCAACTTTGAATGAGAATGTGCTTGCTTGCAGCAACGTGCTATATGTTCTTAATGCCCGATTTGGGAATCTGTGTCAAAACTTTGTTAGGAATTATGTGATCCTTACTAGCTGGAAGTAAGGGAGATGGAGCATGAAGTTATTTCTAGGAGTTGGACACATACCAAGTTTAGCTCAGTTCTGGGCATCTTTGAAATACCTATACAAACTTGTTCCTACATAGTAACTTGCATCTTTGAATGAGAATGTGCTTGCTTACAGCAACGTGCTATATGTTCTGAATGCCCGAATTGGCAATCTGTGTCAAAACTTTGTTAGGAATTATGTGATCCTTACTAGCTGGAAGTAAGGGAGATGGGGCATGAAGTTATTTCTAGGAGTTGGACACATACCAAGTTTAGCTCAGTTCTGGGCATCTTTGAAATACCTATACAAACTTGTTCCTACATAGTAACTTGCATCTTTGAATGAGAATGTGCTTGCTTACAGCAACGTGCTATATGTTCTGAATGCCCGAATTGGGAATCTGTGTCAAAACTTTGTTAGGAATTATGTGATCCTTACTAGCTGGAAGTAAGGGAGATGGGGCATGAAGTTATTTCTAGGAGTTGGACACATACCAAGTTTAGCTCAGTTCTGTGCATCTTTGAAATACCTATACAAACTTGTTCCTACATAGTAACTTGCATCTTTGAATGAGAATGTGCTTGCTTACAGCAACGTGCTATATGTTCTGAATGCCCGAATTGGGAATCTGTGTCAAATCTTTCTTAGGAATTATGTGATCCTTACTAGCTGGAAGTAAGGCAGATGGGGCATGAAGTTATTTCTAGGAGTTGGACACATACCAAGTTTAGCTCAGTTCTGGGCATCTTTGAAATACCTATACAAACTTGTTCCGACATAGTAACTTGCAACTTTGAATGAAAATGTGCTTGCTTACAGCAACGTGCTATATGTTCTGAATGCCCGAATTGGGAATCTGTGTCAAAACTTTGTTAGGAATTATATGATCCTTACTAGCTGGAAGTAAGGGAGATGGGGCATGAAGTTATTTCTAGGAGTTGGACACATACCAAGTTTAGCTCAGTTCTGGGAATCTTTGAAATACCTATACAAACTTGTTCCTACATAGTAACTTGCAACTTTGAATGAGAATGTGCTTGCTTACAGCAACGTGCTATATGTTCTGAATGCCCGAATTGGGAATCTGTGTCAAAACTTTGTTAGGAATTATGTGATCCTTACTAGCTGGAAGTAAGGGAGATGGGGCATGAAGTTATTTCTAGGAGTTGGACACATACCAAGTTTAGCTCAGTTCTGGGCATCTTTGAAATACCTATACAAACTTGTTCCTACATAGTAACTTGCATCTTTGAATGAGAATGTGCTTGCTTACAGCAAAGTGCTATATGTTCTGAATGCCCGAATTGGGAATCTGTGTGAAAACTTTGTTAGGAATTATGTGATCCTTACTAGCTGGAAGTAAGTGAGATGGGGCATGAAGTTATTTCTAGGAGTTGGACACATACCAAGTTTAGCTCAGTTCTGGGCATCTTTGAAATACCTATACAAACTTGTTCCTACATAGTAACTTGCATCTTTGAATGAGAATGTGCTTGCTTACAGCAACGTGCTATATGTTCTGAATGCCCGAATTGGGAATCTGTGTCAAAACTTTATTAGGAATTATGTGATCCTTACTAGCTGGAAGTAAGGGAGATGGGGCATGAAGTTATTTCTTGGAGTTGGACACATACCAAGTTTAGCTCAGTTCTGGGCATCTTTGAAATACCTATACAAACTTGTTCCTACATAGTAACTTGCATCTTTGAATGAGAATGTGCTTGCTTACAGCAACGTGCTATATGTTCTGAATGCCGGAATAGGGAATCTGTGTCAAAACTTTGTTAGGAATTATGTGATCCTTACTAGCTGGAAGTAAGGGAGATGGGGCGTGAAGTTATTTCTAGGAGTTGGACACATACCAAGTTTAGCTCAGTTCTGGGCATCTTTGAAATACCTATACAAACTTGTTCCTACCTAGTAACTTGCATCTTTGAATGAGAATGTGCTTGCTTACAGCAACGTGCTATATGTTCTGAATGCCCGAATTGGGAATCTGTGTCAAAACATTGTTAGGAATTATGTGATCCTTACTAGCTGGAAGTAAGGGAGATGGGGCATGAAGTTATTTCTAGGAGTTGGACACATACCAAGTTTAGCTCAGTTCTGGGCATCTTTGAAATACCTATACAAACCTGTTCCTACATAGTAACTTGCAACTTTGAATGAAAATGTGCTTGCTTACAGCAACGTGCTATATGTTCTGAATGCCCGAATTGGGAATCTGTGTCAAAACTTTGTTAGGAATTATGTGATCCTTACTAGCTGGAAGTAAGGGAGATGGGGCATGAAGTTATTTCTTGGAGTTGGACACATACCACGTTTAGCTCAGTTCTGGGCATCTTTGAAATACCTATACAAACTTGTTCCTACAGAGTAACTTGCAACTTTGAATGAGAATGTGCTTGCTTGCAGCAACGTGCTATATGTTCTGAATGCCCGATTTGGATATCTGTGTCAAAACTTTGTTAGGAATTATGTGATCCTTACCAGCTGGAAATAAGGGAGATGGAGCATGAAGTTATTTCTAGGAGTTGGACACATACCAAGTTTAGCTCAGTTCTGGGCATCTTTGAAATACCTATACAAACTTGTTCCTACATAGTAACTTGCATCTTTGAATGAGAATGTGCTTGATTACAGCAACGTGCTATATGTTCTGAATGCCCGAATTGGCAATCTGTGTCAAAACTTTGTTAGGAATTATGTGATCCTTACTAGCTGGAAGTAAGGGAGATGGGGCATGAAGTTATTTCTAGGAGTTGGACACATACCAAGTTTAGCTCAGTTTTGGGCATCTTTGAAATACCTATACAAACTTGTTCCTACATAGTAACTTGCATCTTTGAATGAGAATGTGCTTGCTTACAGCAACGTGCTATATGTTCTGAATGCCCGAATTGGCAATCTGTGTCAAAACTTTGTTAGGAATTATGTGATCCTTACTAGCTGGAAGTAAGGGAGATGGGGCATGAAGTTATTTCTAGGAGTTGGACACATACCAAGTTTAGCTCAGTTCTGGGCATCTTTGAAATACCTATACAAACTTGTTCCTACATAGTAACTTGCATCTTTGAATGAGAATGTGCTTGCTTACAGCAACGTGCTATATGTTCTGAATGCCCGAATTGGCAATCTGTGTCAAAACTTTGTTAGGAATTATGTGATCCTTACTAGCTGGAAGTAAGGGAGATGGGGCATGAAGTTATTTCTAGGAGTTGGACACATACCAAGTTTAGCTCAGTTCTGGGCATCTTTGAAATACCTATACAAACTTGTTCCTACATAGTAACTTGCAACTTTGAATGAAAATGTGCTTGCTTACAGCAACGTGCTATATGTTCTGAATGCCCGAATTGGGAATCTGTGTCAAAACTTTGTTAGGAATTATGTGATCCTTACTAGCTGGAAGTAAGGGAGATGGGGCATGAAGTTATTTCTTGCAGTTGGACACATACCACGTTTAGCTCAGTTCTGGGCATCTTTGAAATACCTATACAACTTGTTCCTACAGAGTAACTTGCAACTTTGAATGAGAATGTGCTTGCTTGCAGCAACGTGCTATATGTTCTGAATGCCCGATTTGGATATCTGTGTCAAAACTTTGTTAGGAATTATGTGATCCTTACTAGCTGGAAGTAAGGGAGATGGAGCATGAAGTTATTTCTAGGAGTTGGACACATACCAAGTTTAGCTCAGTTCTGGGCATCTTTGAAATACCTATACAAACTTGTTCCTACATAGTAACTTGCATCTTTGAATGAGAATGTGCTTGATTACAGCAACGTGCTATATGTTCTGAATGCCCGAATTGGCAATCTGTGTCAAAACTTTGTTAGGAATTATGTGATCCTTACTAGCTGGAAGTAAGGGAGATGGGGCATGAAGTTATTTCTAGGAGTTGGACACATACCAAGTTTAGCTCAGTTTTGGGCATCTTTAAAATACCTATACAAACTTGTTCCTACATAGTAACTTGCATCTTTGAATGAGAATGTGCTTGCTTACAGCAACGTGCTATATGATCTGAATGCCCGAATTGGCAATCTGTGTCAAACCTTTGTTAGGAATTATGTGATCCTTACTAGCTGGAAGTAAGGGAGATGGGGCATGAAGTTATTTCTAGGAGTTGGACACATACCAAGTTTAGCTCAGTTCTGGGCATCTTTGAAATACCTATACAAACTTGTTCCTACATAGTAACTTGCAACTTTGAATGAGAATGTGCCTGCTTACAGCAACGTGCTATATGTTCTGAATGCCCGAATTGGGAATCTGTGTCAAAACTTTGTTAGGAATTATGTGATCCTTACTAGCTGGAAGTAAGGGAGATGGGGAATGAAGTTATTTCTAGGAGTTGGACACATACCAAGTTTAGCTCAGTTCTGGGCATCTTTGAAATACCTATACAAACTTGTTCCTACATAGTAACTTGCATCTTTGAATGAGAATCTGCTTGCTTACAGCAACGTGCTATATGTTCTGAATGCCCGAATTGGGAATCTGTGTCAAAACTTTGTTAGGAATTATGAGATCCTTACTAGCTGGAAGTAAGGGAGATGGGGCATGAAGTTATTTCTAGGAGTTGGACACATACCAAGTTTAGCTCAGTTCTGGGCATCTTTGAAATACCTATACAAACTTGTTCCTACATAGTAACTTGCAACTTTGAATGAGAATGTGCTTGCTTACAGCAACGTGCTATATGTTCTGAATGCCCGAATTGGGAATCTGTGTCAAAACATTGTTAGGAATTATGTGATCCTTACTAGCTGGAAGTAAGGGAGATGGGGCATGAAGTTATTTCTTGGAGTTGGAGACATACCAAGTTTAGCTCAGTTCTGGGCATCTTTGAAATACCTATACAAACTTGTTCCTACATACTAACTTGCAACTTTGAATGAGAATGTGCTTGCTTGCAGCAACGTGCTATATGTTCTGAATGCCCGAATAGTGAATCTGTGTCAAAACTTTGTTAGGAATTATGCGATCCTTACTAGCTGGAAGTAAGGGAGATGGGGCATGAAGTTATTTCTAGGAGTTGGACACATACCAAGTTTAGCTCAGTTCTGGGCATCTTTGAAATACCTATACAAACTTGTTCCTACATAGTAACTTGCAACTTTGAATGAAAATGTGCTTGCTTACAGCAACGTGCTATATGTTCTGAATGCCCGAATTGGGAATCTGTGTCAAAACTTTGTTAGGAATTATGTGATCCTTACTAGCTGGAAGTAAGGGAGATGGGGCATGAAGTTATTTCTTGGAGTTGGACACATACCACGTTTAGCTCAGTTCTGGGCATCTTTGAAATACCTATACAAACTTGTTCCTACATAGTAACTTGCAACTTTGAATGAGAATGTGCTTGCTTGCAGCAACGTGCTATATGTTCTGAATGCCCGATTTGGGAATCTGTGTCAAAACTTTGTTAGGAATTATGTGATCCTTACTAGCTGGAAGTAAGGGAGATGGAGCATGAAGTTATTTCTAGGAGTTGGACACATACCAAGTTTAGCTCAGTTCTGGGCATCTTTGAAATACCTATACAAACTTGTTCCTACATAGTAACTTGCAACTTTGAATGAGAATGTGCTTGCTTACAGCAACGTGCTATATGTTCTGAATGCCCGAATTGGCAATCTGTGTCAAAACTTTGTTAGGAATTATGTGATCCTTACTAGCTGGAAGTAAGGGAGATGGGGCATGAAGTTATTTCTAGGAGTTGGACACATACCAAGTTTAGCTCAGTTTTGGGCATCTTTGAAATACCTATACAAACTTGTTCCTACATAGTAATTTGCATCTTTGAATGAGAATGTGCTTGCTTACAGCAACGTGCTATATGATCTGAATGCCCGAATTGGCAATCTGTGTCAAAACTTTGTTAGGAATTATGTGATCCTTAATAGCTGGAAGTAAGGGAGATGGGGCATGAAGTTATTTCTAGGAGTTGGACACATACCAAGTTTAGCTCAGTTCTGGGCATCTTTGAAATACCTATACAAAATTGTTCCTACATAGTAACTTGCATCTTTGAATGAGAATGTGCTTGCTTACAGCAACGTGCTATATGTTCTGAATGCCGGAATAGGGAATCTGTGTCAAAACTTTGTTAGGAATTATGTGATCCTTACTAGCTGGAAGTAAGGGAGATGGGGCATGAAGTTATTTCTAGGAGTTGGACACATACCAAGTTTAGCTCAGTTCTGGGCATCTTTGAAATACCTATACAAACTTGTTCCTTCATAGTAACTTGCAACTTTGAATGAAAATGTGCTTGCTTACAGCAACGTGCTATATGTTCTGAATGCCCGAATTGGGAATCTGTGTCAAAACTTTGTTAGGAATTATGTGATCCTTACTAGCTGGAAGTAAGGGAGATGGGGCATGAAGTTATTTCTAGGAGTTGGACACATACCAAGTTTAGCTCAGTTCTGGGCATCTTTGAAATACCTATACAAACTTGTTCCTACATAGTAACTTGCAACTTTGAATGAAAATGTGCTTGCTTACAGCAACGTGCTATATGTTCTGAATGCCCGAATTGGGAATCTGTGTCAAAACTTTGTTAGGAATTATGTGATCCTTACTAGCTGGAAGTAAGGGAGATGGGGCATGAAGTTATTTCTTGGAGTTGGACACATACCACGTTTAGCTCAGTTCTGGGCATCTTTGAAATACCTATACAAACTTGTTCCTACAGAGTAACTTGCAACTTTGAATGAGAATGTGCTTGCTTGCAGCAACGTGCTATATGTTCTGAATGCCCGATTTGGGAATCTGTGTCAAAACTTTGTTAGGAATTATGTGATCCTTACTAGCTGGAAGTAAGGGAGATGGAGCATGAAGTTATTTCTAGGAGTTGGACACATACCAAGTTTAGCTCAGTTCTGGGCATCTTTGAAATACCTATACAAACTTGTTCCTACATAGTAACTTGCATCTTTGAATGAGAATGTGCTTGATTACAGCAACGTGCTATATGTTCTGAATGCCCGAATTGGCAATCTGTGTCAAAACTTTGTTAGGAATTATGTGATCCTTACTAGCTGGAAGTAAGGGAGATGGGGCATGAAGTTATTTCTAGGAGTTGGACACATACCAAGTTTAGCTCAGTTTTGGGCATCTTTGAAATACCTATACAAACTTGTTTCTACATAGTAACTTGCATCTTTGAATGAGAATGTGTTTGCTTACAGCAACGTGCTATATGATCTGAATGCCCGAATTGGCAATCTGTGTCAAAACTTTGTTAGGAATTATGTGATCCTTACTAGCTGGAAGTAAGGGAGATGGGGCATGAAGTTATTTCTAGGAGTTGGACACATACCAAGTTTAGCTCAGTTCTGGGCATCTTTGAAATACCTATACAAACTTGTTCCTACATAGTAACTTGCAACTTTGAATGAGAATGTGCCTGCTTACAGAAACGTGCTATATGATCTGAATGCCCGAATTGGCAATCTGTGTCAAAACTTTGTTAGGAATTATGTGATCCTTACTAGCTGGAAGTAAGGGAGATGGGGCATGAAGTTATTTCTAGGAGTTGGACACATACCAAGTTTAGCTCAGTTCTGGGCATCTTTGAAATACCTATACAAACTTGTTCCTACATAGTAACTTGCAACTTTGAATGAGAATGTGCTTGCTTACAGCAACGTGCTATATGTTCTGAATGCCCGAATTGGGAATCTGTGTCAAAACTTTGTTAGGAATTATGTGATCCTTACTAGCTGGAAGTAAGGGAGATGGGGCATAAAGTTATTTCTAGGAGTTGGACACATACCAAGTTTAGCTCAGTTCTGGGCATCTTTGAAATACCTATACAAACTTGTTCCTACATAGTAACTTGCAACTTTGAATGAGAATGTGCTTGCTTACAGCAACGTGCTATATGTTCTGAATGCCCGAATTGTGAATCTGTGTCAAAACTTTGTTAGGAATTATGTGATCCTTACTAGCTGGAAGTAAGGGAGATGGGGCATGAAGTTATTTCTAGGAGTTGGACACATACCAAGTTTAGCTCAGTTCTGGGCATCTTTGAAATACCTATACAAACTTGTTCCTACATGGTAACTTGAAACTTTGAATGAAAATGTGCTTGCTTACAGCAACGTGCTATATGTTCTGAATGCCCGAATTGGGAATCTGTGTCAAAACTTTGTTAGGAATTATGTGATCCTTACTAGCTGGAAGTAAGGGAGATGGGGAATGAAGTTATTTCTAGGAGTTGGACACATACCAAGTTTAGCTCAGTTCTGGGCATCTTTGAAATACCTATACAAACTTGTTCCTACATAGTAACTTGCATCTTTGAATGAGAATGTGCTTGCTTGCAGCAACGTGCTATATGTTCTGAATGCCCGATTTGGGAATCTGTGTCAAAACTTTGTTAGGAATTATGTGATCCTTACTAGCTGGAAGTAAGGGAGATTGAGCATGAAGTTATTTCTAGGAGTTGGACACATACCAAGTTTAGCTCAGTTCTGGGCATCTTTGAAATACCTATACAAACTTGTTCCTACATAGTAACTTGCAACTTTGAATGAGAATGTGCTTGCTTACAGCAACGTGCTATATGTTCTGAATGCCCGAATTGGCAATCTGTGTCAAAACTTTGTTAGGAATTATGTGATCCTTACTAGCTGGAAGTAAGGGAGATGGGGCATGAAGTTATTTCTAGGAGTTGGACACATACCAAGTTTAGCTCAGTTCTGGGCATCTTTGAAATACCTATACAAACTTGTTCCTACATAGTAACTTGCATCTTTGAATGAGAATGTGCTTGCTTACAGCAACGTGCTATATGATCTGAATGCCCGAATTGGCAATCTGTGTCAAAACTTTGTTAGGAATTATGTGATCCTTAATAGCTGGAAGTAAGGGAGATGGGGCATGAAGTTATTTCTAGGAGTTGGACACATACCAAGTTTAGCTCAGTTCTGGGCATCTTTGAAATACCTATACAAACTTGTTCCTACATAGTAACTTGCATCTTTGAATGAGAATGTGCTTGCTTACAGCAACGTGCTATATGTTCTGAATGCCGGAATAGGGAATCTGTGTCAAAACTTTGTTAGGAATTATGTGATCCTTACTAGCTGGAAGTAAGGGAGATGGGGCATGAAGTTATTTCTAGGAGTTGGACACATACCAAGTTTAGCTCAGTTCTGGGCATCTTTGAAATACCTATACAAACTTGTTCCTACATAGTAACTTGCAACTTTGAATGAAAATGTGCTTGCTTACAGCAACGTGCTATATGTTCTGAATGCCCGAATTGGGAATCTGTGTCAAAACTTTGTTAGGAATTATGTGATCCTTACTAGCTGGAAGTAAGGGAGATGGGGCATGAAGTTATTTCTAGGAGTTGGACACATACCAAGTTTAGCTCAGTTCTGGGCATCTTTGAAATACCTATACAAACTTGTTCCTACATAGTAACTTGCAACTTTGAATGAAAATGTGCTTGCTTACAGCAACGTGCTATATGTTCTGAATGCCCGAATTGGGAATCTGTGTCAAAACTTTGTTAGGAATTATGTGATCCTTACTAGCTGGAAGTAAGGGAGATGGGGCATGAAGTTATTTCTTGGAGTTGGACACATACCACGTTTAGCTCAGTTCTGGGCATCTTTGAAATACCTATACAAACTTGTTCCTACAGAGTAACTTGCAACTTTGAATGAGAATGTGCTTGCTTGCAGCAACGTGCTATATGTTCTGAATGCCCGATTTGGGAATCTGTGTCAAAACTTTGTTAGGAATTATGTGATCCTTACTAGCTGGAAGTAAGGGAGATGGAGCATGAAGTTATTTCTAGGAGTTGGACACATACCAAGTTTAGCTCAGTTCTGGGCATCTTTGAAATACCTATACAAACTTGTTCCTACATAGTAACTTGCATCTTTGAATGAGAATGTGCTTGATTACAGCAACGTGCTATATGTTCTGAATGCCCGAATTGGCAATCTGTGTCAAAACTTTGTTAGGAATTATGTGATCCTTACTAGCTGGAAGTAAGGGAGATGGGGCATGAAGTTATTTCTAGGAGTTGGACACATACCAAGTTTAGCTCAGTTTTGGGCATCTTTGAAATACCTATACAAACTTGTTTCTACATAGTAACTTGCATCTTTGAATGAGAATGTGCTTGCTTACAGCAACGTGCTATATGATCTGAATGCCCGAATTGGCAATCTGTGTCAAAACTTTGTTAGGAATTATGAGATCCTTACTAGCTGGAAGTAAGGGAGATGGGGCATGAAGTTATTTCTAGGAGTTGGACACATACCAAGTTTAGCTCAGTTCTGGGCATCTTTGAAATACCTATACAAACTTGTTCCTACATAGTAACTTGCAAATTTGAATGAGAATGTGCCTGCTTACAGCAACGTGCTATATGATCTGAATGCCCGAATTGGCAATCTGTGTCAAAACTTTGTTAGGAATTATGTGATCCTTACTAGCTGGAAGTAAGGGAGATGGGGCATGAAGTTATTTCTAGGAGTTGGACACATACCAAGTTTAGCTCAGTTCTGGGCATCTTTGAAATACCTATACAAACTTGTTCCTACATAGTAACTTGCAACTTTGAATGAGAATGTGCCTGCTTACAGCAACGTGCTATATGTTCTGAATGCCCGAATTGGTAATCTGTGTCAAAACTTTGTTAGGAATTATGTGATCCTTACTAGCTGGAAGTAAGGGAGATGGGGCATGAAGTTATTTCTAGGAGTTGGACACATACCAAGTTTAGCTCAGTTCTGGGCATCTTTGAAATACCTATACAAACTTGTTCCTACATAGTAACTGGCATCTTTGAATGAGAATGTGCTTGCTTACAGCAACGTGCTATATGTTCTGAATGCCCGAATTGGGAATCTGTGTCAAAACTTTGTTAGGAATTATGTGATCCTTACTAGCTGGAAGTAAGGGAGATGGGGCATGAAGTTATTTCTAGGAGTTGGACACATACCAAGTTTAGCTCAGTTCTGGGCATCTTTGAAATACCTATACAAACTTGTTCCTACATAGTAACTTGCAACTTTGAATGAGAATGTGCTTGCTTACAGCAACGTGCTATATGTTCTGAATGCCCGAATTGTGAATCTGTGTCAAAACTTTGTTAGGAATTATGTGATCCTTACTAGCTGGAAGTAAGGGAGATGGGGCATGAAGTTATTTCTAGGAGTTGGACACATACCAAGTTTAGCTCAGTTCTGGGCATCTTTGAAATACCTATACAAACTTGTTCCTACATGGTAACTTGAAACTTTGAATGAAAATGTGCTTGCTTACAGCAACGTGCTATATGTTCTGAATGCCCGAATTGGGAATCTGTGTCAAAACTTTGTTAGGAATTATGTGATCCTTACTAGCTGGAAGTATGGGAGATGGGGAATGAAGTTATTTCTAGGAGTTGGACACATACCAAGTTTAGCTCAGTTCTGGGCATCTTTGAAATACCTATACAAACTTGTTCCTACATAGTAACTTGCATCTTTGAATGAGAATCTGCTTGCTTACAGCAACGTGCTATATGTTCTGAATGCCCGAATTGGCAATCTGTGTGAAAACTTTGTTAGGAATTATGTGATCCTTACTAGCTGGAAGTAAGGGAGATGGGGCATGAAGTTATTTCTAGGAGTTGGACACATACCAAGTTTAGCTCAGTTCTGGGCATCTTTGAAATACCTATACAAACTTGTTCCTACATAGTAACTTGCAACTTTGAATGAGAATGTGCTTGCTTACAGCAACGTGCTATATGTTCTGAATGCCCAAATTGGGAATCTGTGTCAAAACTTTGTTAGGAATTATGTGATCCTTACTAGCTGGAAGTAAGGGAGATGGGGCATGAAGTTATTTCTAGGAGTTGGACACATACCAAGTTTAGCTCAGTTCTGGGCATCTTTGAAATACCTATACAAACTTGTTCCTACATAGTAACTTGCATCTTTGAATGAGAATGTGCTTGCTTACAGCAAAGTGCTATATGTTCTGAATGCCCGAATTGGGAATCTGTGTGAAAACTTTGTTAGGAATTATGTGATCCTTACTAGCTGGAAGTAAGGGAGATGGGGCATGAAGTTATTTCTAGGAGTTGGACACATACCAAGTTTAGCTCAGTTCTGGGCATCTTTGAAATACCTATACAAACTTGTTCCTACATAGTAACTTGCATCTTTGAATGAGAATGTGCTTGCTTACAGCAACGTGCTATATGTTCTCAATGCCCGAATTGGGAATCTGTGTCAAAACTTTGTTAGGAATTATGTGATCCTTACTAGCTGGAAGTAAGGGAGATGGGGCATGAAGTTATTTCTTGGAGTTGGACACATACCAAGTTTAGCTCAGTTCTGGGCATCTTTGAAATACCTATACAAACTTGTTCCTACCTAGTAACTTGCATCTTTGAATGAGAATGTGCTTGCTTACAGCAACGTGCTATATGTTCTGAATGCCGGAATAGGGAATCTGTGTCAAAACTTTGTTAGGAATTATGTGATCCTTACTAGCTGGAAGTAAGGGAGATGGGGCATGAAGTTATTTCTAGGAGTTGGACACATACCAAGTTTAGCTCAGTTCTGGGCATCTTTGAAATACCTATACAAACTTGTTCCTACCTAGTAACTTGCATCTTTGAATGAGAATCTGCTTGCTTACAGCAACGTGCTATATGTTCTGAATGCCCGAATTGGGAATCTGTGTCAAAACATTGTTAGGAATTATGTGATCCTTACTAGCTGGAAGTAAGGGAGATGGGGCATGAAGTTATTTCTAGGAGTTGGACACATACCAAGTTTAGCTCAGTTCTGGGCATCTTTGAAATACCTATACAAACTTGTTCCTACATAGTAACTTGCAACTTTGAATGAAAATGTGCTTGCTTACAGCAACGTGCTATATGTTCTGAATGCCCGAATTGGGAATCTGTGTCAAAACTTTGTTAGGAATTATGTGATCCTTACTAGCTGGAAGTAAGGGAGATGGGGCATGATGTTATTTCTAGGAGTTGGACACATACCAAGTTTAGCTCAGTTCTGGGCATCTTTGAAATACCTATACAAACTTGTTCCTACATAGTATCTTGCAACTTTGAATGAAAATGTGCTTGCTTACAGCAACGTGCTCTATGTTCTGAATGCCCGAATTGGGAATCTGTGTCAAAACTTTGTTAGGAATTATGTGATCCTTACTAGCTGGAAGTAAGGGAGATGGGACATGAAGTTATTTCTTGGAGTTGGACACATACCACGTTTAGCTCAGTTCTGGGCTTCTTTGAAATACCTATACAAACTTGTTCCTACATAGTAACTTGCAACTTTGAATGAGAATGTGCTTGCTTGCAGCAACGTGCTATATGTTCTGAATGCCCGATTTGGGAATCTGTGTCAAAACTTTGTTAGGAATTATGTGATCCTTACTAGCTGGAAGTAAGGGAGATGGAGCATGAAGTTATTTCTAGGAGTTGGACACATACCAAGTTTAGCTCAGTTCTGGGCATCTTTGAAATACCTATACAAACTTGTTCCTACATAGTAACTTGCAACTTTGAATGAGAATGTGCTTGCTTACAGCAACGTGCTATATGTTCTGAATGCCCGAAGTGGCAATCTGTGTCAAAACTTTGTTAGGAATTATGTGATCCTTACTAGCTGGAAGTAAGGGAGATTGGGCATGAAGTTATTTCTAGGAATTGGACACATACCAAGTTTAGCTCAGTTTTGGGCATCTTTGAAATACCTATACAAACTTGTTCCTACATAGTAACTTGCATCTTTGAATGAGAATGTGCTTGCTTACAGCAACGTGCTATATGATCTGAATGCCCGAATTGGCAATCTGTGTCAAAACTTTGTTAGGAATTATGTGATCCTTACTAGCTGGAAGTAAGGGAGATGGGGCATGAAGTTATTTCTAGGAGTTGGACACATACCAAGTTTAGCTCAGTTCTGGGCATCTTTGAAATACCTATACAAACTTGTTCCTACATAGTAACTTGCATCTTTGAATGAGAATGTGCTTGCTTACAGCAACGTGCTATATGTTCTGAATGCCGGAATAGGGAATCTGTGTCAAAACTTTGTTAGGAATTATGTGATCCTTACTAGCTGGAAGTAAGGGAGATGGGGCATGAAGTTATTTCTTGGAGTTGGACACATACCAAGTTTAGCTCAGTTCTGGGCATCTTTGAAATACCTATACAAACTTGTTCCTACATAGTAACTTGCATCTTTGAATGAGAATGTGCTTGCTTACAGCAACGTGCTATATGTTCTGAATGCCGGAATAGGGAATCTGTGTCAAAACTTTGTTAGGAATTATGTGATCCTTACTAGCTGGAAGTAAGGGAGATGGGGCATGAAGTTATTTCTAGGAGTTGGACACATACCAAGTTTAGCTCAGTTCTGGGCATCTTTGAAATACCTATACAAACTTGTTCCTACATAGTAACTTGCATCTTTGAATGAGAATGTGCTTGATTACAGCAACGTGCTATATGTTCTGAATGCCCGAATTGGCAATCTGTGTCAAAACTTTGTTAGGAATTATGTGATCCTTACTAGCTGGAAGTAAGGGAGATGGGGCATGAAGTTATTTCTAGGAGTTGGACACATACCAAGTTTAGCTCAGTTCTGGGCATCTTTGAAATACCTATACAAACTTGTTTCTACATAGTAACTTGCATCTTTGAATGAGAATGTGCTTGCTTACAGCAACGTGCTATATGATCTGAATGCCCGAATTGGCAATCTGTGTCAAAACTTTGTTAGGAATTATGAGATCCTTACTAGCTGGAAGTAAGGGAGATGGGGCATGAAGTTATTTCTAGGAGTTGGACACATACCAAGTTTAGCTCAGTTCTGGGCATCTTTGAAATACCTATACAAACTTGTTCCTACATAGTAACTTGCAAATTTGAATGAGAATGTGCCTGCTTACAGCAACGTGCTATATGATCTGAATGCCCGAATTGGCAATCTGTGTCAAAACTTTGTTAGGAATTATGTGATCCTTACTAGCTGGAAGTAAGGGAGATGGGGCATGAAGTTATTTCTAGGAGTTGGACACATACCAAGTTTAGCTCAGTTCTGGGCATCTTTGAAATACCTATACAAACTTGTTCCTACATAGTAACTTGCAACTTTGAATGAGAATGTGCCTGCTTACAGCAACGTGCTATATGTTCTGAATGCCCGAATTGGTAATCTGTGTCAAAACTTTGTTAGGAATTATGTGATCCTTACTAGCTGGAAGTAAGGGAGATGGGGCATGAAGTTATTTCTAGGAGTTGGACACATACCAAGTTTAGCTCAGTTCTGGGCATCTTTGAAATACCTATACAAACTTGTTCCTACATAGTAACTGGCATCTTTGAATGAGAATGTGCTTGCTTACAGCAACGTGCTATATGTTCTGAATGCCCGAATTGGGAATCTGTGTCAAAACTTTGTTAGGAATTATGTGATCCTTACTAGCTGGAAGTAAGGGAGATGGGGCATGAAGTTATTTCTAGGAGTTGGACACATACCAAGTTTAGCTCAGTTCTGGGCATCTTTGAAATACCTATACAAACTTGTTCCTACATAGTAACTTGCAACTTTGAATGAGAATGTGCTTGCTTACAGCAACGTGCTATATGTTCTGAATGCCCGAATTGTGAATCTGTGTCAAAACTTTGTTAGGAATTATGTGATCCTTACTAGCTGGAAGTAAGGGAGATGGGGCATGAAGTTATTTCTAGGAGTTGGACACATACCAAGTTTAGCTCAGTTCTGGGCATCTTTGAAATACCTATACAAACTTGTTCCTACATGGTAACTTGAAACTTTGAATGAAAATGTGCTTGCTTACAGCAACGTGCTATATGTTCTGAATGCCCGAATTGGGAATCTGTGTCAAAACTTTGTTAGGAATTATGTGATCCTTACTAGCTGGAAGTATGGGAGATGGGGAATGAAGTTATTTCTAGGAGTTGGACACATACCAAGTTTAGCTCAGTTCTGGGCATCTTTGAAATACCTATACAAACTTGTTCCTACATAGTAACTTGCATCTTTGAATGAGAATCTGCTTGCTTACAGCAACGTGCTATATGTTCTGAATGCCCGAATTGGCAATCTGTGTGAAAACTTTGTTAGGAATTATGTGATCCTTACTAGCTGGAAGTAAGGGAGATGGGGCATGAAGTTATTTCTAGGAGTTGGACACATACCAAGTTTAGCTCAGTTCTGGGCATCTTTGAAATACCTATACAAACTTGTTCCTACATAGTAACTTGCAACTTTGAATGAGAATGTGCTTGCTTACAGCAACGTGCTATATGTTCTGAATGCCCAAATTGGGAATCTGTGTCAAAACTTTGTTAGGAATTATGTGATCCTTACTAGCTGGAAGTAAGGGAGATGGGGCATGAAGTTATTTCTAGGAGTTGGACACATACCAAGTTTAGCTCAGTTCTGGGCATCTTTGAAATACCTATACAAACTTGTTCCTACATAGTAACTTGCATCTTTGAATGAGAATGTGCTTGCTTACAGCAAAGTGCTATATGTTCTGAATGCCCGAATTGGGAATCTGTGTGAAAACTTTGTTAGGAATTATGTGATCCTTACTAGCTGGAAGTAAGGGAGATGGGGCATGAAGTTATTTCTAGGAGTTGGACACATACCAAGTTTAGCTCAGTTCTGGGCATCTTTGAAATACCTATACAAACTTGTTCCTACATAGTAACTTGCATCTTTGAATGAGAATGTGCTTGCTTACAGCAACGTGCTATATGTTCTGAATGCCCGAATTGGGAATCTGTGTCAAAACTTTGTTAGGAATTATGTGATCCTTACTAGCTGGAAGTAAGGGAGATGGGGCATGAAGTTATTTCTTGGAGTTGGACACATACCAAGTTTAGCTCAGTTCTGGGCATCTTTGAAATACCTATACAAACTTGTTCCTACCTAGTAACTTGCATCTTTGAATGAGAATGTGCTTGCTTACAGCAACGTGCTATATGTTCTGAATGCCGGAATAGGGAATCTGTGTCAAAACTTTGTTAGGAATTATGTGATCCTTACTAGCTGGAAGTAAGGGAGATGGGGCATGAAGTTATTTCTAGGAGTTGGACACATACCAAGTTTAGCTCAGTTCTGGGCATCTTTGAAATACCTATACAAACTTGTTCCTACCTAGTAACTTGCATCTTTGAATGAGAATCTGCTTGCTTACAGCAACGTGCTATATGTTCTGAATGCCCGAATTGGGAATCTGTGTCAAAACATTGTTAGGAATTATGTGATCCTTACTAGCTGGAAGTAAGGGAGATGGGGCATGAAGTTATTTCTAGGAGTTGGACACATACCAAGTTTAGCTCAGTTCTGGGCATCTTTGAAATACCTATACAAACTTGTTCCTACATAGTAACTTGCAACTTTGAATGAAAATGTGCTTGCTTACAGCAACGTGCTATATGTTCTGAATGCCCGAATTGGGAATCTGTGTCAAAACTTTGTTAGGAATTATGTGATCCTTACTAGCTGGAAGTAAGGGAGATGGGGCATGATGTTATTTCTAGGAGTTGGACACATACCAAGTTTAGCTCAGTTCTGGGCATCTTTGAAATACCTATACAAACTTGTTCCTACATAGTATCTTGCAACTTTGAATGAAAATGTGCTTGCTTACAGCAACGTGCTCTATGTTCTGAATGCCCGAATTGGGAATCTGTGTCAAAACTTTGTTAGGAATTATGTGATCCTTACTAGCTGGAAGTAAGGGAGATGGGACATGAAGTTATTTCTTGGAGTTGGACACATACCACGTTTAGCTCAGTTCTGGGCTTCTTTGAAATACCTATACAAACTTGTTCCTACATAGTAACTTGCAACTTTGAATGAGAATGTGCTTGCTTGCAGCAACGTGCTATATGTTCTGAATGCCCGATTTGGGAATCTGTGTCAAAACTTTGTTAGGAATTATGTGATCCTTACTAGCTGGAAGTAAGGGAGATGGAGCATGAAGTTATTTCTAGGAGTTGGACACATACCAAGTTTAGCTCAGTTCTGGGCATCTTTGAAATACCTATACAAACTTGTTCCTACATAGTAACTTGCAACTTTGAATGAGAATGTGCTTGCTTACAGCAACGTGCTATATGTTCTGAATGCCCGAAGTGGCAATCTGTGTCAAAACTTTGTTAGGAATTATGTGATCCTTACTAGCTGGAAGTAAGGGAGATTGGGCATGAAGTTATTTCTAGGAATTGGACACATACCAAGTTTAGCTCAGTTTTGGGCATCTTTGAAATACCTATACAAACTTGTTCCTACATAGTAACTTGCATCTTTGAATGAGAATGTGCTTGCTTACAGCAACGTGCTATATGATCTGAATGCCCGAATTGGCAATCTGTGTCAAAACTTTGTTAGGAATTATGTGATCCTTACTAGCTGGAAGTAAGGGAGATGGGGCATGAAGTTATTTCTAGGAGTTGGACACATACCAAGTTTAGCTCAGTTCTGGGCATCTTTGAAATACCTATACAAACTTGTTCCTACATAGTAACTTGCATCTTTGAATGAGAATGTGCTTGCTTACAGCAACGTGCTATATGTTCTGAATGCCGGAATAGGGAATCTGTGTCAAAACTTTGTTAGGAATTATGTGATCCTTACTAGCTGGAAGTAAGGGAGATGGGGCATGAAGTTATTTCTTGGAGTTGGACACATACCAAGTTTAGCTCAGTTCTGGGCATCTTTGAAATACCTATACAAACTTGTTCCTACATAGTAACTTGCATCTTTGAATGAGAATGTGCTTGCTTACAGCAACGTGCTATATGTTCTGAATGCCGGAATAGGGAATCTGTGTCAAAACTTTGTTAGGAATTATGTGATCCTTACTAGCTGGAAGTAAGGGAGATGGGGCATGAAGTTATTTCTAGGAGTTGGACACATACCAAGTTTAGCTCAGTTCTGGGCATCTTTGAAATACCTATACAAACTTGTTCCTACCTAGTAACTTGCATCTTTGAATGAGAATCTGCTTGCTTACAGCAACGTGCTATATGTTCTGAATGCCCGAATTGGGAATCTGTGTCAAAACATTGTTAGGAATTATGTGATCCTTACTAGCTGGAAGTAAGGGAGATGGGGCATGAAGTTATTTCTAGGAGTTGGACACATACCAAGTTTAGCTCAGTTCTGGGCATCTTTGAAATACCTATACAAACTTGTTCCTACATAGTAACTTGCAACTTTGAATGAAAATGTGCTTGCTTACAGCAACGTGCTATATGTTCTGAATGCCCGAATTGGGAATCTGTGTCAAAACTTTGTTAGGAATTATGTGATCCTTACTAGCTGGAAGTAAGGGAGATGGGGCATGATGTTATTTCTAGGAGTTGGACACATACCAAGTTTAGCTCAGTTCTGGGCATCTTTGAAATACCTATACAAACTTGTTCCTACATAGTATCTTGCAACTTTGAATGAAAATGTGCTTGCTTACAGCAACGTGCTCTATGTTCTGAATGCCCGAATTGGGAATCTGTGTCAAAACTTTGTTAGGAATTATGTGATCCTTACTAGCTGGAAGTAAGGGAGATGGGGCATGAAGTTATTTCTTGGAGTTGGACACATACCACGTTTAGCTCAGTTCTGGGCTTCTTTGAAATACCTATACAAACTTGTTCCTACATAGTAACTTGCAACTTTGAATGAGAATGTGCTTGCTTGCAGCAACGTGCTATATGTTCTGAATGCCCGATTTGGGAATCTGTGTCAAAACTTTGTTAGGAATTATGTGATCCTTACTAGCTGGAAGTAAGGGAGATGGAGCATGAAGTTATTTCTAGGAGTTGGACACATACCAAGTTTAGCTCAGTTCTGGGCATCTTTGAAATACCTATACAAACTTGTTCCTACATAGTAACTTGCAACTTTGAATGAGAATGTGCTTGCTTACAGCAACGTGCTATATGTTCTGAATGCCCGAAGTGGCAATCTGTGTCAAAACTTTGTTAGGAATTATGTGATCCTTACTAGCTGGAAGTAAGGGAGATTGGGCATGAAGTTATTTCTAGGAATTGGACACATACCAAGTTTAGCTCAGTTTTGGGCATCTTTGAAATACCTATACAAACTTGTTCCTACATAGTAACTTGCATCTTTGAATGAGAATGTGCTTGCTTACAGCAACGTGCTATATGATCTGAATGCCCGAATTGGCAATCTGTGTCAAAACTTTGTTAGGAATTATGTGATCCTTACTAGCTGGAAGTAAGGGAGATGGGGCATGAAGTTATTTCTAGGAGTTGGACACATACCAAGTTTAGCTCAGTTCTGGGCATCTTTGAAATACCTATACAAACTTGTTCCTACATAGTAACTTGCATCTTTGAATGAGAATGTGCTTGCTTACAGCAACGTGCTATATGTTCTGAATGCCGGAATAGGGAATCTGTGTCAAAACTTTGTTAGGAATTATGTGATCCTTACTAGCTGGAAGTAAGGGAGATGGGGCATGAAGTTATTTCTAGGAGTTGGACACATACCAAGTTTAGCTCAGTTCTGGGCATCTTTGAAATACCTATACAAACTTGTTCCTACATAGTAACTTGCAACTTTGAATGAAAATGTGCTTGCTTACAGCAACGTGCTATATGTTCTCAATGCCCGAATTGGGAATCTGTGTCAAAACTTTGTTAGGAATTATGTGATCCTTACTAGCTGGAAGTAAGGGAGATGGGGCATGAAGTTATTTCTAGGAGTTGGACACATACCAAGTTTAGCTCAGTTCTGGGCATCTTTGAAATACCTATACAAACTTGTTCCTACATAGTAACTTGCAACTTTGAATGAAAATGTGCTTGCTTACAGAAACGTGCTATATGTTCTGAATGCCCGAATTGGGAATCTGTGTCAAAACTTTGTTAGGAATTATGTGATCCTTACTAGCTGGAAGTAAGGGAGATGGGGCATGAAGTTATTTCTTGGAGTTGGACACATACCAAGTTTAGCTCAGTTCTGGGCATCTTTGAAATACCTATACAAACTTGTTCCTACATAGTAACTTGCAACTTTGAATGAGAATGTGCCTGCTTACAGCAACGTGCTATATGTTCTGAATGCCCGAATTGGGAATCTGTGTCAAAACTTTGTTAGGAATTATGTGATCCTTACTAGCTGGAAGTAAGGGAGATGGGGCATGAAGTTATTTCTAGGAGTTGGACACATACCAAGTTTAGCTCAGTTCTGGGCATCTTTGAAATACCTATACAAACTTGTTCCTACATAGTAACTTGCAACTTTGAATGAGAATGTGCTTGCTTACAGCAACGTGCTATATGTTCTGAATGCCCGAATTGGGAATCTGTGTCAAAACTTTGTTAGGAATTATGTGATCCTTACTAGCTGGAAGTAAGGGAGATGGGGCATGAAGTTATTTCTAGGAGTTGGACACATACCAAGTTTAGCTCAGTTCTGGGCATCTTTGAAATACCTATACAAACTTGTTCCTACATAGTAACTTGCAACTTTGAATGAGAATGTGCTTGCTTACAGCAACGTGCTATATGTTCTGAATGCCCGAATTGTGAATCTGTGTCAAAACTTTGTTAGGAATTATGTGATCCTTACTAGCTGGAAGTAAGGGAGATGGGGCATGAAGTTATTTCTAGGAGTTGGACACATACCAAGTTTAGCTCAGTTCTGGGCATCTTTGAAATACCTATACAAACTTGTTCCTACATGGTAACTTGAAACTTTGAATGAAAATGTGCTTGCTTACAGCAACGTGCTATATGTTCTGAATGCCCGAATTGGGAATCTGTGTCAAAACTTTGTTAGGAATTATGTGATCCTTACTAGCTGGAAGTAAGGGAGATGGGGATTGAAGTTATTTCTAGGAGTTGGACACATACCAAGTTTAGCTCAGTTCTGGGCATCTTTGAAATACCTATACAAACTTGTTCCTACATGGTAACTTGAAACTTTGAATGAAAATGTGCTTGCTTACAGCAACGTGCTATATGTTCTGAATGCCCGAATAGTGAATCTGTGTCAAAACTTTGTTAGGAATTATGCGATCCTTACTAGCTGGAAGTAAGGGAGATGGGGCATGAAGTTATTTCTAGGAGTTGGACACATACCAAGTTTAGCTCAGTTCTGGGCATCTTTGAAATACCTATACAAACTTGTTCCTACATAGTAACTTGCATCTTTGAATGAGAATGTGCTTGCTTACAGCAACGTGCTATATGTTCTGAATGCCCGAATTGGCAATCTGTGTCAAAACTTTGTTAGGAATTATGCGATCCTTACTAGCTGGAAGTAAGGGAGATGGGGCATGAAGTTATTTCTAGGAGTTGGACACATACCAAGTTTAGCTCAGTTCTGGGCATCTTTGAAATACCTATACAAACTTGTTCCTACATAGTAACTTGCAACTTTGAATGAAAATGTGCTTGCTTACAGCAACGTGCTATATGTTCTGAATGCCCGAATTGGGAATCTGTGTCAAAACTTTGTTAGGAATTATGTGATCCTTACTAGCTGGAAGTAAAGGAGATGGGGCATGAAGTAATTTCTAGGAGTTGGACACATACCAAGTTTAGCTCAGTTCTGGGCATCTTTGAAATACCTATACAAACTTGTTCCTACATAGTAACTTGCATCTTTGAATGAGAATGTGCTTGCTTACAGCAAAGTGCTATATGTTCTGAATGCCCGAATTGGGAATCTGTGTGAAAACTTTGTTAGGAATTATGTGATCCTTACTAGCTGGAAGTAAGGGAGATGGGGCATGAAGTTATTTCTAGGAGTTGGACACATACCAAGTTTAGCTCAGTTCTGGGCATCTTTGAAATACCTATACAAACTTGTTCCTACATAGTAACTTGCATCTTTGAATGAGAATGTGCTTGCTTACAGCAACGTGCTATATGTTCTGAATGCCCGAATTGGGAATCTGTGTCAAAACTTTGTTAGGAATTATGTGATCCTTACTAGCTGGAAGTAAGGGAGATGGGGCATGAAGTTATTTCTTGGAGTTGGACACATACCAAGTTTAGCTCAGTTCTGGGCATCTTTGAAATACCTATACAAACTTGTTCCTACATAGTAACTTGCATCTTTGAATGAGAATGTGCTTGCTTACAGCAACGTGCTATATGTTCTGAATGCCGGAATAGGGAATCTGTGTCAAAACTTTGTTAGGAATTATGTGATCCTTACTAGCTGGAAGTAAGGGAGATGGGGCATGAAGTTATTTCTAGGAGTTGGACACATACCAAGTTTAGCTCAGTTCTGGGCATCTTTGAAATACCTATACAAACTTGTTCCTACCTAGTAACTTGCATCTTTGAATGAGAATCTACTTGCTTACAGCAACGTGCTATATGTTCTGAATGCCCGAATTGGGAATCTGTGTCAAAACATTGTTAGGAATTATGTGATCCTTACTAGCTGGAAGTAAGGGAGATGGGGCATGAAGTTATTTCTAGGAGTTGGACACATACCAAGTTTAGCTCAGTTCTGGGCATCTTTGAAATACCTATACAAACTTGTTCCTACATAGTAACTTGCAACTTTGAATGAAAATGTGTTTGCTTACAGCAACGTGCTATATGTTCTGAATGCCCGAATTGGGAATCTGTGTCAAAACTTTGTTAGGAATTATGTGATCCTTACTAGCTGGAAGTAAGGGAGATGGGGCATGATGTTATTTCTAGGAGTTGGACACATACCAAGTTTAGCTCAGTTCTGGGCATCTTTGAAATACCTATACAAACTTGTTCCTACATAGTAACTTGCAACTTTGAATGAAAATGTGCTTGCTTACAGCAACGTGCTCTATGTTCTGAATGCCCGAATTGGGAATCTGTGTCAAAACTTTGTTAGGAATTATGTGATCCTTACTAGCTGGAAGTAAGGGAGATGGGGCATGAAGTTATTTCTTGGAGTTGGACACATACCACGTTTAGCTCAGTTCTGGGCATCTTTGAAATACCTATACAAACTTGTTCCTACATAGTAACTTGCAACTTTGAATGAGAATGTGCTTGCTTGCAGCAACGTGCTATATGTTCTGAATGCCCGATTTGGGAATCTGTGTCAAAACTTTGTTAGGAATTATGTGATCCTTACTAGCTGGAAGTAAGGGAGATGGAGCATGAAGTTATTTCTAGGAGTTGGACACATACCAAGTTTAACTCAGTTCTGGGCATCTTTGAAATACCTATACAAACTTGTTCCTACATAGTAACTTGCATCTTTGAATGAGAATGTGCTTGCTTACAGCAACGTGCTATATGTTCTGAATGCCCGAATTGGCAATCTGTGTCAAAACTTTGTTAGGAATTATGCGATCCTTACTAGCTGGAAGTAAGGGAGATGGGGCATGAAGTTATTTCTAGGAGTTGGACACATACCAAGTTTAGCTCAGTTCTGGGCATCTTTGAAATACCTATACAAACTTGTTCCTACATAGTAACTTGCAACTTTGAATGAAAATGTGCTTGCTTACAGCAACGTGCTATATGTTCTGAATGCCCGAATTGGGAATCTGTGTCAAAACTTTGTTAGGAATTATGTGATCCTTACTAGCTGGAAGTAAAGGAGATGGGGCATGAAGTTATTTCTAGGAGTTGGACACATACCAAGTTTAGCTCAGTTTTGGGCATCTTTGAAATACCTATACAAACTTGTTCCTACATAGTAACTTGCATCTTTGAATGAGAATGTGCTTGCTTACAGCAACGTGCTATATGATCTGAATGCCCGAATTGGCAATCTGTGTCAAAACTTTGTTAGGAATTATGTGATCCTTACTAGCTGGAAGTAAGGGAGATGGGGCATGAAGTTATTTCTAGGAGTTGGACACATACCAAGTTTAGCTCAGTTCTGGGCATCTTTGAAATACCTATACAAACTTGTTCCTACATAGTAACTTGCATCTTTGAATGAGAATGTGCTTGCTTACAGCAACGTGCTATATGTTCTGAATGCCGGAATAGGGAATCTGTGTCAAAACTTTGTTAGGAATTATGTGATCCTTACTAGCTGGAAGTAAGGGAGATGGGGCATGAAGTTATTTCTAGGAGTTGGACACATACCAAGTTTAGCTCAGTTCTGGGCATCTTTGAAATACCTATACAAACTTGTTCCTACCTAGTAACTTGCATCTTTGAATGAGAATCTGCTTGCTTACAGCAACGTGCTATATGTTCTGAATGCCCGAATTGGGAATCTGTGTCAAAACATTGTTAGGAATTATGTGATCCTTACTAGCTGGAAGTAAGGGAGATGGGGCATGAAGTTATTTCTTGGAGTTGGAGACATACCAAGTTTAGCTCAGTTCTGGGCATCTTTGAAATACCTATACAAACTTGTTCCTACATACTAACTTGCAACTTTGAATGAGAATGTGCTTGCTTGCAGCAACGTGCTATATGTTCTGAATGCCCGAATAGTGAATCTGTGTCAAAACTTTGTTAGGAATTATGCGATCCTTACTAGCTGGAAGTAAGGGAGATGGGGCATGAAGTTATTTCTAGGAGTTGGACACATACCAAGTTTAGCTCAGTTCTGGGCATCTTTGAAATACCTATACAAACTTGTTCCTACATAGTAACTTGCATCTTTGAATGAGAATGTGCTTGCTTACAGCAACGTGCTATATGTTCTGAATGCCCGAATTGGGAATCTGTGTCAAAACTTTGTTAGGAATTATGTGATCCTTACTAGCTGGAAGTAAGGGAGATGGGGCATGAAGTTATTTCTTGGAGTTGGACACATACCACGTTTAGCTCAGTTCTGGGCATCTTTGAAATACCTATACAAACTTGTTCCTACATAGTAACTTGCAACTTTGAATGAGAATGTGCTTGCTTGCAGCAACGTGCTATATGTTCTGAATGCCCGATTTGGGAATCTGTGTCAAAACTTTGTTAGGAATTATGTGATCCTTACTAGCTGGAAGTAAGGGAGATGGAGCATGAAGTTATTTCTAGGAGTTGGACACATACCAAGTTTAGCTCAGTTCTGGGCATCTTTGAAATACCTATACAAACTTGTTCCTACATAGTAACTTGCATCTTTGAATGAGAATGTGCTTGCTTACAGCAACGTGCTATATGTTCTGAATGCCCGAATTGGCAATCTGTGTCAAAACTTTGTTAGGAATTATGCGATCCTTACTAGCTGGAAGTAAGGGAGATGGGGCATGAAGTTATTTCTAGGAGTTGGACACATACCAAGTTTAGCTCAGTTCTGGGCATCTTTGAAATACCTATACAAACTTGTTCCTACATAGTAACTTGCAACTTTGAATGAAAATGTGCTTGCTTACAGCAACGTGCTATATGTTCTGAATGCCCGAATTGGGAATCTGTGTCAAAATTTTGTTAGGAATTATGTGATCCTTACTAGCTGGAAGTAAAGGAGATGGGGCATGAAGTTATTTCTAGGAGTTGGACACATACCAAGTTTAGCTCAGTTTTGGGCATCTTTGAAATACCTATACAAACTTGTTCCTACATTGTAACTTGCATCTTTGAATGAGAATGTGCTTGCTTACAGCAACGTGCTATATGATCTGAATGCCCGAATTGGGAATCTGTGTCAAAACTTTGTTAGGAATTATGTGATCCTTACTAGCTGGAAGTAAGGGAGATGGGGCATGAAGTTATTTCTAGGAGTTGGACACATACCAAGTTTAGCTCAGTTCTGGGCATCTTTGAAATACCTATACAAACTTGTTCCTACATAGTAACTTGCATCTTTGAATGAGAATGTGCTTGCTTACAGCAACGTGCTATATGTTCTGAATGCCGGAATAGGGAATCTGTGTCAAAACTTTGTTAGGAATTATGTGATCCTTACTAGTTGGAAGTAAGGGAGATGGGGCATGAAGTTATTTCTAGGAGTTGGACACATACCAAGTTTAGCTCAGTTCTGGGCATCTTTGAAATAGCTATACAAACTTGTTCCTACCTAGTTACTTGCATCTTTGAATGAGAATCTGCTTGCTTACAGCAACGTGCTATATGTTCTGAATGCCCGAATTGGGAATCTGTGTCAAAACATTGTTAGGAATTATGTGATCCTTACTAGCTGGAAGTAAGGGAGATGGGGCATGAAGTTATTTCTTGGAGTTGGAGACATACCAAGTTTAGCTCAGTTCTGGGCATCTTTGAAATACCTATACAAACTTGTTCCTACATACTAACTTGCAACTTTGAATGAGAATGTGCTTGCTTGCAGCAACGTGCTATATGTTCTGAATGCCCGAATAGTGAATCTGTGTCAAAACTTTGTTAGGAATTATGCGATCCTTACTAGCTGGAAGTAAGGGAGATGGGGCATGAAGTTATTTCTAGGAGTTGGACACATACCAAGTTTAGCTCAGTTCTGGGCATCTTTGAAATACCTATACAAACTTGTTCCTACATAGTAACTTGCAACTTTGAATGAAAATGTGTTTGCTTACAGCAACGTGCTATATGTTCTGAATGCCCGAATTGGGAATCTGTGTCAAAACTTTGTTAGGAATTATGTGATCCTTACTAGCTGGAAGTAAGGGAGATGGGGCATGATGTTATTTCTAGGAGTTGGACACATACCAAGTTTAGCTCAGTTCTGGGCATCTTTGAAATACCTATACAAACTTGTTCCTACATAGTAACTTGCAACTTTGAATGAAAATGTGCTTGCTTACAGCAATGTGCTCTATGTTCTGAATGCCCGAATTGGGAATCTGTGTCAAAACTTTGTTAGGAATTATGTGATCCTTACTAGCTGGAAGTAAGGGAGATGGGGCATGAAGTTATTTCTTGGAGTTGGACACATACCACGTTTAGCTCAGTTCTGGGCATCTTTGAAATACCTATACAAACTTGTTCCTACATAGTAACTTGCAACTTTGAATGAGAATGTGCTTGCTTGCAGCAACGTGCTATATGTTCTGAATGCCCGATTTGGGAATCTGTGTCAAAACTTTGTTAGGAATTATGTGATCCTTACTAGCTGGAAGTAAGGGAGATGGAGCATGAAGTTATTTCTAGGAGTTGGACACATACCAAGTTTAGCTCAGTTCTGGGCATCTTTGAAATACCTATACAAACTTGTTCCTACATAGTAACTTGCATCTTTGAATGAGAATGTGCTTGCTTACAGCAACGTGCTATATGTTCTGAATGCCCGAATTGGCAATCTGTGTCAAAACTTTGTTAGGAATTATGCGATCCTTACTAGCTGGAAGTAAGGGAGATGGGGCATGAAGTTATTTCTAGGAGTTGGACACATACCAAGTTTAGCTCAGTTCTGGGCATCTTTGAAATACCTATACAAACTTGTTCCTACATAGTAACTTGCAACTTTGAATGAAAATGTGCTTGCTTACAGCAACGTGCTATATGTTCTGAATGCCCGAATTGGGAATCTGTGTCAAAACTTTGTTAGGAATTATGTGATCCTTACTAGCTGGAAGTAAAGGAGATGGGGCATGAAGTTATTTCTAGGAGTTGGACACATACCAAGTTTAGCTCAGTTTTGGGCATCTTTGAAATACCTATACAAACTTGTTCCTACATAGTAACTTGCATCTTTGAATGAGAATGTGCTTGCTTACAGCAACGTGCTATATGATCTGAATGCCCGAATTGGCAATCTGTGTCAAAACTTTGTTAGGAATTATGTGATCCTTACTAGCTGGAAGTAAGGGAGATGGGGCATGAAGTTATTTCTAGGAGTTGGACACATACCAAGTTTAGCTCAGTTCTGGGCATCTTTGAAATACCTATACAAACTTGTTCCTACATAGTAACTTGCATCTTTGAATGAGAATGTGCTTGCTTACAGCAACGTGCTATATGTTCTGAATGCCGGAATAGGGAATCTGTGTCAAAACTTTGTTAGGAATTATGTGATCCTTACTAGCTGGAAGTAAGGGAGATGGGGCATGAAGTTATTTCTAGGAGTTGGACACATACCAAGTTTAGCTCAGTTCTGGGCATCTTTGAAATACCTATACAAACTTGTTCCTACCTAGTAACTGGCATCTTTGAATGAGAATCTGCTTGCTTACAGCAACGTGCTATATGTTCTGAATGCCCGAATTGGGAATCTGTGTCAAAACATTGTTAGGAATTATGTGATCCTTACTAGCTGGAAGTAAGGGAGATGGGGCATGAAGTTATTTCTTGGAGTTGGAGACATACCAAGTTTAGCTCAGTTCTGGGCATCTTTGAAATACCTATACAAACTTGTTCCTACATACTAACTTGCAACTTTGAATGAGAATGTGCTTGCTTGCAGCAACGTGCTATATGTTCTGAATGCCCGAATAGTGAATCTGTGTCAAAACTTTGTTAGGAATTATGCGATCCTTACTAGCTGGAAGTAAGGGAGATGGGGCATGAAGTTATTTCTAGGAGTTGGACACATACCAAGTTTAGCTCAGTTCTGGGCATCTTTGAAATACCTATACAAACTTGTTCCTACATAGTAACTTGCATCTTTGAATGAGAATGTGCTTGCTTACAGCAACATGCTATATGTTCTGAATGCCCGAATTGGCAATCTGTGTCAAAACTTTGTTAGGAATTATGCGATCCTTACTAGCTGGAAGTAAGGGAGATGGGGCATGAAGTTATTTCTAGGAGTTGGACACATACCAAGTTTAGCTCAGTTCTGGGCATCTTTGAAATACCTATACAAACTTGTTCCTACATAGTAACTTGCAACTTTGAATGAAAATGTGCTTGCTTACAGCAACGTGCTATATGTTCTGAATGCCCGAATTGGGAATCTGTGTCAAAACTTTGTTAGGAATTATGTGATCCTTACTAGCTGGAAGTAAAGGAGATGGGGCATGAAGTTATTTCTAGGAGTTGGACACATACCAAGTTTAGCTCAGTTCTGGGCATCTTTGAAATACCTATACAAACTTGTTCCTACATAGTAACTTGCAACTTTGAATGAAAATGTGCTTGCTTACAGCAACGTGCTATATGTTCTGAATGCCCGAATTGGGAATCTGTGTCAAAACTTTGTTAGGAATTATGTGATCCTTACTAGCTGGAAGTAAAGGAGATGGGGCATGAAGTTATTTCTAGGAGTTGGACACATACCAAGTTTAGCTCAGTTCTGGGCATCTTTGAAATACCTATGCAAACTTGTTCCTACATAGTAACTTGCATATTTGAATGAGAATGTGCTTGCTTACAGCAACGTGCTATATGATCTGAATGCCCGAATTGGCAATCTGTTTCAAAACTTTGTTAGGAATTATGTGATCCTTACTAGCTGGAAGTAAGGGAGATGGGGCATGAAGTTATTTCTAGGAGTTGGACACATACCAAGTTTAGCTCAGTTCTGGGCATCTTTGAAATACCTATACAAACTTGTTCCTACATAGTAACTTGTATCTTTGAATGAGAATCTGCTTGCTTACAGCAACGTGCTATATGTTCTGAATGCCCGAATTGGCAATCTGTGTGAAAACTTTGTTAGGAATTATGTGATCCTTACTAGCTGGAAGTAAGGGAGATGGGGCATGAAGTTATTTCTAGGAGTTGGACACATACCAAGTTTAGCTCAGTTCTGGGCATCTTTGAAATACCTATACAAACTTGTTCCTACCTAGTAACTTGCATCTTTGAATGAGAATCTGCTTGCTTACAGCAACGTGCTATATGTTCTGAATGCCCGAATTGGGAATCTGTGTCAAAACATTGTTAGGAATTATGTGATCCTTACTAGCTGGAAGTAAGGGAGATGGGGCATGAAGTTATTTCTTGGAGTTGGAGACATACCAAGTTTAGCTCAGTTCTGGGCATCTTTGAAATACCTATACAAACTTGTTCCTACATACTAACTTGCAACTTTGAATGAGAATGTGCTTGCTTGCAGCAACGTGCTATATGTTCTGAATGCCCGAATAGTGAATCTGTGTCAAAACTGTGTTAGGAATTATGCGATCCTTACTAGCTGGAAGTAAGGGAGATGGGGCATGAAGTTATTTCTAGGAGTTGGACACATACCAAGTTTAGCTCAGTTCTGGGCATCTTTGAAATACCTATACAAACTTGTTCCTACATAGTAACTTGCAACTTTGAATGAAAATGTGCTTGCTTACAGCAACGTGCTATATGTTCTGAATGCCCGAATTGGGAATCTGTGTCAAAACTTTGTTAGGAATTATGTGATCCTTACTAGCTGGAAGTAAGGGAGATGGGGCATGAAGTTATTTCTAGGAGTTGGACACATACCAAGTTTAGCTCAGTTCTGGGCATCATTGAAATACCTATACAAACTTGTTCCTACATAGTAACTTGCATCTTTGAATGAGAATGTGCTTGCTTACAGCAAAGTGCTATATGTTCTAAATGCCCGAATTGGGAATCTGTGTGAAAACTTTGTTAGGAATTATGTGATCCTTACTAGCTGGAAGTAAGGGAGATGGGGCATGAAGTTATTTCTAGGAGTTGGACACATACCAAGTTTAGCTCAGTTCTGGGCATCTTTGAAATACCTATACAAACTTGTTCCTACATAGTAACTTGCATCTTTGAATGAGAATGTGCTTGCTTACAGCAACGTGCTATATGTTCTGAATGCCCGAATTGGGAATCTGTGTCAAAACTTTGTTAGGAATTATGTGATCCTTACTAGCTGGAAGTAAGGGAGATGGGGCATGAAGGTATTTCTTGGAGTTGGACTCATACCAAGTTTAGCTCAGTTCTGGGCATCTTTGAAATACCTATACAAACTTGTTCCTACATAGTAACTTGCAACTTTGAATGAGAATGTTCTTGCTTACAGCAACGTGCTATATGTTCTGAATGCCGGAATAGGGAATCTGTGTCAAAACTTTGTTAGGAATTATGTGATCCTTACTAGCTGGAAGTAAGGAAGATGGGGCATGAAGTTATTTCTAGGAGTTGGACACATACCAAGTTTAGCTCAGTTCTGGGCATCTTTGAAATACCTATACAAACTTGTTCCTACCTAGTAACTTGCATCTTTGAATGAGAATCTGCTTGCTTACAGCAACGTGCTATATGTTCTGAATGCCCGAATTGGGAATATGTGTCAAAACATTGTTAGGAATTATGTGATCCTTACTAGCTGGAAGTAAGGGAGATGGGGCATGAAGTTATTTCTAGGAGTTGGACACATACCAAGTTTAGCTCAGTTCTGGGCATCTTTGAAATACCTATACAAACTTGTTCCTACATAGTAACTTGCAACTTTGAATGAAAATGTGCCTGCTTACAGCAACGTGCTATATGTTCTGAATGCCCGATTTGGGAATCTGTGTCAAAACTTTGTTAGGAATTATGTGATCCTTACTAGCTGGAAGAAAGGGAGATGGGGCATGAAGTTATTTCTTGGAGTTGGACACATACCACGTTTAGCTCAGTTCTGGGCATCTTTGAAATACCTATACAAACTTGTTCCTACATAGTAACTTGCAACTTTGAATGAGAATGTGCTTGCTTGCAGCAACCTGCTATATGTTCTGAATGCCCGATTTGGGAATCTGTGTCAAAACTTTGTTAGGAATTATGTGATCCTTACTAGCTGGAAGTAAGGGAGATGGAGCATGAAGTTATTTCTAGGAGTTGGACACATACCAAGTTTAGCTCAGTTCTGGGCATCTTTGAAATACCTATACAAACTTGTTCCTACATAGTAACTTGCATCTTTGAATGAGAATGTGCTTGCTTACAGCAACGTGCTATATGTTCTGAATGCCCGAATTGGCAATCTGTGTCAAAACTTTGTTAGGAATTATGTGATCCTTACTAGCTGGAAGTAAGGGAGATGGGGCATGAAGTTATTTCTAGGAGTTGGACACATACCAAGTTTAGCTCAGTTCTGGGCATCTTTGAAATACCTATACAAACTTGTTCCTACATAGTAACTTGCATCTTTGAATGAGAATGTGCTTGCTTACAGCAACGTGCTATATGTTCTGAATGCCCGAATTGGGAATCTGTGTGAAAACTTTGTTAGGAATTATGTGATCCTTACTAGCTGGAAGTAAGGGAGATGGGGCATGAAGTTATTTCTAGGAGTTGGACACATACCAAGTTTAGCTCAGTTCTGGGCATCTTTGAAATACCTATACAAACTTGTTCCTACATAGTAACTTGCAACTTTGAATGAAAATGTGCTTGCTTACAGCAACGTGCTATATGTTCTGAATGCCCGAATTGGGAATCTGTGTCAAAACTTTCTTAGGAATTATGTGATCCTTACTAGCTGGAAGTAAGGGAGATGGGGCATGAAGTTATTTCTTGGAGTTGGACACATACCACGTTTAGCTCAGTTCTGGGCATCTTTGAAATACCTATACAAACTTGTTCCTACATAGTAACTTCCAACTTTGAATGAGAATGTGCTTTCTTGCAGCAACGTGCTATATGTTCTGAATGCCCGATTTGGGAATCTGTGTCAAAACTTTGTTAGTAATTATGTGATCCTTACTAGCTGGAAGTAAGGGAGATGGAGCATGAAGTTATTTCTAGGAGTTGGACACATACCAAGTTTAGCTCAGTTCTGGGCATCTTTGAAATACCTATACAAACTTGTTCCTACATAGTAACTTGCATCTTTGAATGAGAATGTGCTTGCTTACAGCAACGTGCTATATGTTCTGAATGCCCGAATTGGCAATCTGTGTCAAAACTTTGTTAGGAATTATGTGATCCTTACTAGCTGGAAGTAAGGGAGATGGGGCATGAAGTTATTTCTAGGAGTTGGACACATACCAAGTTTAGCTCAGTTTTGGGCATCTTTGAAATACCTATACAAACTTGTTCCTACATAGTAACTTGCATCTTTGAATGAGAATGTGCTTGCTTACAGCAACGTGCTATATGATCTGAATGCCCGAATTGGCAATCTGTGTCAAAACTTTGTTAGGAATTATGTGATCCTTACTAGCTGGAAGTAAGGGAGATGGGGCATGAAGTTATTTCTAGGAGTTGGACACATACCAAGTTTAGCTCAGTTCTGGGCATCTTTGAAATACCTATACAAACTTGTTCCTACATAGTAACTTGCAGCTTTGAATGAGAATGTGCCTGTTTACAGCAACGTGCTATATGTTCTGAATGCCCGAATTGGGAATCTGTGTCAAAACTTTGTTAGGAGTTATGTGATCCTTACTAGCTGGAAGTAAGGGAGATGGGGCATGAAGTTATTTCTAGGAGTTGGACACATACCACGTTTAGCTCAGTTCTGGGCATCTTTGAAATACCTATACAAACTTGTTCCTACATAGTAACTTGCAACTTTGAATGAGAATGTGCTTGCTTACAGCAACGTGCTATATGTTCTGAATGCCCGAATTGGGAATCTGTGTCAAATCTTTGTTAGGAATTATGTGATCCTTACTAGCTGGAAGTAAGGGAGATGGGGCATAAAGTTATTTCTAGGAGTTGGACACATACCAAGTTTAGCTCAGTTCTGGGCATCTTTGAAATACCTATACAAACTTGTTCCTACATAGTAACTTGCAACTTTGAATGAGAATGTGCTTGCTTACAGCAACGTGCTATATGTTCTGAATGCCCGAATTGGGAATCTGTGTCAAAACTTTGTTAGGAATTATGTGATCCTTACTAGCTGGAAGTAAGGGAGATGGGGCATGAAGTTATTTCTAGGAGTTGGACACATACCAAGTTTAGCTCAGTTCTGGGCATCTTTGAAATACCTATACAAACTTGTTCCTACATAGTAACTTGCATCTTTGAATGAGAATGTGCTTGCTTACAGCAACGTGCTATATGTTCTGAATGCCCGAATTGGGAATCTGTGTCAAAACTTTGTTAGGAATTATGTGATCCTTACTAGCTGGAAGTAAGGGAGATGGGGCATGAAGTTATTTCTAGGAGTTGGACACATACCAAGTTTAGCTCAGTTCTGGGCATCTTTGAAATACCTATACAAACTTGTTCCTACCTAGTAACTTGCATCTTTGAATGAGAATCTGCTTGCTTACAGCAACGTGCTATATGTTCTGAATGCCCGAATTGGCAATCTGTGTCAAAACATTGTTAGGAATTATGTGATCCTTACTATCTGGAAGTAAGGGAGATGGGGCATGAAGTTATTTCTAGGAGTTGGACACATACCAAGTTTAGCTCAGTTCTGGGCATCTTTGAAATACCTATACAAACTTGTTCCTACATAGTAACTTGCAACTTTGAATGAGAATGTGCTTGCTTACAGCAACGTGCTATATGTTCTGAAGCCCGAATTGGGAATCTTTGTCAAAACTTTGTTAGGAATTATGTGATCCTTACTAGCTGGAAGTAAGGGAGATGGGGCATGAAGTTATTTCTAGGAGTTGGACACATACCAAGTTTAGCTCAGTTCTGGGCGTATTTGAAATACCTATACAAACTTGTTCCTACCTAGTAACTTGCATCTTTGAATGAGAATCTGCTTGCTTACAGCAACGTGCTATATGTTCTGAATGCCCGAATTGGGAATCTGTGTCAAAACTTTGTTAGGAGTTATGTGATCCTTACTAGCTGGAAGTAAGGGAGATGGGGCATGAAGTTATTTCTAGGAGTTGGACACATACCACGTTTAGCTCAGTTCTGGGCATCTTTGAAATACCTATACAAACTTGTTCCTACATAGTAACTTGCAACTTTGAATGAGAATGTGCTTGCTTACAGCAACGTGCTATATGTTCTGAATGCCCGAATTGGGAATCTGTGTCAAAACTTTGTTAGGAATTATGTGATCCTTACTAGCTGGAAGTAAGGGAGATGGGGCATAAAGTTATTTCTAGGAGTTGGACACATACCAAGTTTAGCTCAGTTCTGGGCATCTTTGAAATACCTATACAAACTTGTTCCTACATAGTAACCATCAACTTTGAATGAGAATGTGCTTGCTTGCAGCAACGTGCTATATGTTCTGAATGCCCGATTTGGGAATCTGTGTCAAAACTTTGTTAGGAATTATGTGATCCTTACTAGCTGGAAGTAAGGGACATGGGGCATGAAGTTATTTCTAGGAGTTGGACACATACCAAGTTTAGCTCAGTTCTGGGCATCTTTGAAATACCTATACAAACTTGTTCCTACATAGTAACTTGCATCTTTGAATGAGAATGTGCTTGCTTACAGCAACGTGCTATATGTTCTGAATGCCCGAATTGGGAATCTGTGTCAAAACTTTGTTAGGAATTATGTGATCCTTACTAGCTGGAAGTAAGGGAGATGGGGCATGAAGTTATTTCTAGGAGTTGGACACATACCAAGTTTAGCTCAGTTCTGGGCATCTTTGAAATACCTATACAAACTTGTTCCTACATAGTAACTTGCGTCTTTGAATGAGAATGTGCTTGCTTACAGCAACGTGCTATATGTTCTGAATGCCCGATTTGGGAATCTGTGTCAAAACTTTGTTAGGAATTATGTGATCCTTACTAGATGGAAGTAAGGGAGATGGGGCATGAAGTTATTTCTAGGAGTTGGACACATAGCAAGTTTAGCTCAGTTCTGGGCATCTTTGAAATACCTATACAAACTTGTTCCTACATAGTAACTTGCAACTTTGAATGAGAATGTGCTTGCTTGCAGCAACGTGCTATATGTTCTGAATGCCCGATTTGGGAATCTGTGTCAAAACTTTGTTAGGAATTATGTGATCCTTACTAGCTGGAAGTAAGGGAGGTGGAGCATGAAGTTATTTCTAGGAGTTGGACACATACCAAGTTTAGCTCAGTTCTGGGCATCTTTGAAATACCTATGCAAACTTGTTCCTACATAGTAACTTGCATCTTTGAATGAGAATGTGCTTGCTTACAGCAACGTGCTATATGTTCTGAATGCCCGAATTGGCAATCTGTGTCAAAACTTTGTTAGGAATTATGTGATCCTTACTAGCTGGAAGTAAGGGAGATGGGGCATGAAGTTATTTCTAGGAGTTGGACACATACCAAGTTTAGCTCAGTTCTGGGCATCTTTGAAATACCTATACAAACTTGTTCCTACATAGTAACTTGCAACTTTGAATGAGAATGTGCTTGCTTGCAGCAACGTGCTATATGTTCTGAATGCCCGACTAGGGAATCTGTGTCAAAACTTTGTTAGGAATTATGTGATCCTTACTAGCTGGAAGTAAGGGAGATGGGGCATGAAGTTATTTCTAGGAGTTGGACACATACCAAGTTTAGCTCAGTTCTGGGCATCTTTGAAATACCTATACAAACTTGTTCCTACATAGTAACTTGCATCTTTGAATGAGAATGTGCTTGCTTACAGCAACGTGCTATATGTTCTGAATGCCCGAATTGGCAATCTGTGTCAAAACTTTGTTAGGAATTATGTGATCCTTACTAGCTGGAAGTAAGGGAGATGGGGCATGAAGTTATTTCTAGGAGTTGGACACATACCAAGTTTAGCTCAGTTCTGGGCATCTTTGAAATACCTATACAAACTTGTTCCTACATAGTAACTTGCATCTTTAATGAGAATCTGCTTGCTTACAGCAACGTGCTATATGTTCTGAATGCCCGAATTGGGAATCTGTGTCAAAACTTTGTTAGGAATTATGTGATCCTTACTAGCTGGAAGTAAGGGAGATGGGGCATGAAGTTATTTCTAGGAGTTGGACACATACCAAGTTTAGCTCAGTTCTGGGCATCTTTGAAATACCTATACAAACTTGTTCCTACATAGTAACTTGCAACTTTGAATGAGAATGTGCTTGCTTACAGCAACGTGCTATATGTTCTGAATGCCCGAATTGGCAATCTGTGTCAAAACTTTGTTAGGAATTATGTGATCCTTACTAGCTGGAAGTAAGGGAGATGGGGCATGAAGTTATTTCTAGGAGTTGGACACATACCAAGTTTAGCTCAGTTCTGGGCATCTTTGAAATACCTATACAAACTTGTTCCTACATAGTAACTTGCATCTTTGAATGAGAATCTGCTTGCTTACAGCAACGTGCTATATGTTCTGAATGCCCGAATTGGGAATCTGTGTCAAAACTTTGTTAGGAATTATGTGATCCTTACTAGCTGGAAGTAAGGGAGATGGAGCATGAAGTTATTTCTAGGAGTTGGACACATACCAAGTTTAGCTCAGTTCTGGGCATCTTTGAAATACCTATACAAACTTGTTCCTACATAGTAACTTGCAACTTTGAATGAAAATGTGCTTCCTTACAGCAACGTGCTATAGGTTCTGAATGCACGAATTGGGAATCTGTGTCAAAACTTTGTTAGGAATTATGTGATCCTTACTAGCTGGAAGTAAGGGAGATGGGGCATGAAGTTATTTCTAGGAGTTGGACACATACCAAGTTTAGCTCAGTTCTGGGCATCTTTGAAATACCTATACAAACTTGTTCCTACATAGTAACTTGCAACTTTGAATGAGAATGTGCTTGCTTACAGCAACGTGCTATATGTTCTGAATGCCGGAATTGGGAATCTGTGTCAAAACTTTGTTAGGAATTATGTGATCCTTACTAGCTGGAAGTAAGGGAGATGGGGCATGAAGTTATTTCTTGGAGTTGGAGACATACCAAGTTTAGCTCAGTTCTGGGCATCTTTGAAATACCTATACAAACTTGTTCCTACATAGTAACTTGCAACTTTGAATGAGAATGTGCTTGCTTGCAGCAACGTGCTATATGTTCTGAATGCCCGATTTGGGAATCTGTGTCAAAACTTTGTTAGGAATTATGTGATCCTTACTAGCTGGAAGTAAGGGAGATGGAGCATGAAGTTATTTCTAGGAGTTGGACACATACCAAGTTTAGCTCAGTTCTGGGCATCTTTGAAATACCTATACAAACTTGTTCCTACATAGTACCTTGCATCTTTGAATGAGAATGTGCTTGCTTACAGCAACGTGCTATATGTTCTGAATGCCCGAATTGGGAATCTGTGTCAAAACTTTGTTAGGAATTATGTGATCCTTACTAGCTGGAAGTAAGGGAGATGGGGCATGAAGTTATTTCTAGGAGTTGGACACATACCAAGTTTAGCTCAGTTCTGGGCATCTTTGAAATACCTATACAAACTTGTTCCTACATAGTAACTTGCATCTTTGAATGAGAATGTGCTTGCTTACAGCAACGTGCTATATGTTCTGAATGCCCGAATTGGCAATCTGTGTCAAAACTTTGTTAGGAATTATGTGATCCTTACTAGCTGGAAGTAAGGGAGATGGGGCATGAAGTTATTTCTAGGAGTTGGACACATACCAAGTTTAGCTCAGTTTTGGGCATCTTTGAAATACCTATACAAACTTGTTCCTACATAGTAACTTGCATCTTTGAATGAGAATGTGCTTGCTTACAGCAACGTGCTATATGATCTGAATGCCCGAATTGGCAATCTGTGTCAAAACTTTGTTAGGAATTATGTGATCCTTACTAGCTGGAAGTAAGGGAGATGGGGCATGAAGTTATTTCTAGGAGTTGGACACATACCAAGTTTAGCTCAGTTCTGGGCATCTTTGAAATACCTATACAAACTTGTTCCTACATAGTAACTTGCAGCTTTGAATGAGAATGTGCCTGCTTACAGCAACGTGCTATATGTTCTGAATGCCCGAATTGGGATTCTGTGTCAAAACTTTGTTAGGAGTTATGTGATCCTTACTAGCTGGAAGTAAGGGAGATGGGGCATGAAGTTATTTCTAGGAGTTGGACACATACCAAGTTTAGCTCAGTTCTGGGCATCTTTGAAATACCTATACAAACTTGTTCCTACATAGTAACCATCAACTTTGAATGAGAATGTGCTTGCTTACAGCAACGTGCTATATGTTCTGAATGCCCGAATTGGGAATCTGTGTCAAAACTTTGTTAGGAATTATGTGATCCTTACTAGCTGGAAGTAAGGGAGATGGGGCATGAAGTTATTTCTAGGAGTTGGACACATACCAAGTTTAGCTCAGTTCTGGGCATCTTTGAAATACCTATACAAACTTGTTCCTACATAGTAACTTGCAACTTTGAATGAAAATGTGCTTGCTTACAGCAATGTGCTATATGTTCTGAATGCCCGAATTGGGAATCTGTGTCAAAACTTTGTTAGGAATTATGTGATCCTTACTAGCTGGAAGTAAGGGAGATGGGGCATGAAGTTATTTCTAGGAGTTGGACACATACCAAGTTTAGCTCAGTTCTGGGCATCTTTGAAATACCTATACAAACTTGTTCCTACATAGTAACTTGCATCTTTGAATGAGAATGTGCTTGCTTGCAGCAACGTGCTATATGTTCTGAATGCCCGATTTGGGAATCTGTGTCAAAACTTTGTTAGGAGTTATGTGATCCTTACTAGCTGGAAGTAAGGGAGATGGAGCATGAAGTTATTTCTAGGAGTTGGACACATACCAAGTTTAGCTCAGTTCTGGGCATCTTTGAAATACCTATACAAACTTGTTCCTACATAGTAACTTGCAACTTTGAATGAGAATGTGCCTGCTTACAGCAACGTGCTATATGTTCTGAATGCCCGAATTGGGAATCTGTGTCAAAACTTTGTTAGGAGTTATGTGATCCTTACTAGCTGGAAGTAAGGGAGATGGGGCATGAAGTTATTTCTAGGAGTTGGACACATACCACGTTTAGCTCAGTTCTGGGCATCTTTGAAATACCTATACAAACTTGTTCCTACATAGTAACTTGCAACTTTGAATGAGAATGTGCTTGCTTACAGCAACGTGCTATATGTTCTGAATGCCCGAATTGGGAATCTGTGTCAAAACTTTGTTAGGAATTATGTGATCCTTACTAGCTGGAAGTAAGGGAGATGGGGCATAAAGTTATTTCTAGGAGTTGGACACATACCAAGTTTAGCTCAGTTCTGGGCATCTTTGAAATACCTATACAAACTTGTTCCTACATAGTAACTTGCAACTTTGAATGAGAATGTGCTTGCTTACAGCAACGTGCTATATGTTCTGAATGCCCGAATTGGGAATCTGTGTCAAAACTTTGTTAGGAATTATGTGATCCTTACTAGCTGGAAGTAAGGGAGATGGGGCATGAAGTTATTTCTAGGAGTTGGACACATACCAAGTTTAGCTCAGTTCTGGGCATCTTTGAAATACCTATACAAACTTGTTCCTACATAGTAACTTGCAACTTTGAATGAGAATGTGCTTGCTTACAGCAACGTGCTATATGTTCTGAATGCCCGAATTGGGAATCTGTGTCAAAACTTTGTTAGGAATTATGTGATCCTTACTAGCTGGAAGTAAGGGAGATGGGGCATAAAGTTATTTCTAGGAGTTGGACACATACCAAGTTTAGCTCAGTTCTGGGCATCTTTGAAATACCTATACAAACTTGTTCCTACCTAGTAACTTGCATCTTTGAATGAGAATCTGCTTGCTTACAGCAACGTGCTATATGTTCTGAATGCCCGAATTGGGAATCTGTGTCAAAACATTGTTAGGAATTATGTGATCCTTACTAGCTGGAAGTAAGGGAGATGGGGCATGAAGTTATTTCTAGGAGTTGGACACATACCAAGTTTAGCTCAGTTCTGGGCATCTTTGAAATACCTATACAAACTTGTTCCTACATAGTAACCATCAACTTTGAATGAGAATGTGCTTGCTTGCAGCAACGTGCTATATGTTCTGAATGCCCGATTTGGGAATCTGTGTCAAAACTTTGTTAGGAATTATGTGATCCTTACTAGCTGGAAGTAAGGGACATGGGGCATGAAGTTATTTCTAGGAGTTGGACACATACCAAGTTTAGCTCAGTTCTGGGCATCTTTGAAATACCTATACAAACTTGTTCCTACATAGTAACTTGCATCTTTGAATGAGAATGTGCTTGCTTACAGCAACGTGCTATATGTTCTGAATGCCCGAATTGGGAATCTGTGTCAAAACTTTGTTAGGAATTATGTGATCCTTACTAGCTGGAAGTAAGGGAGATGGGGCATGAATTTATTTCTAGGAGTTGGACACATACCAAGTTTAGCTCAGTTCTGGGCATCTTTGAAATACCTATACAAACTTGTTCCTACATAGTAACTTGCGTCTTTGAATGAGAATGTGCTTGCTTACAGCAACGTGCTATATGTTCTGAATGCCCGATTTGGGAATCTGTGTCAAAACTTTGTTAGGAATTATGTGATCCTTACTAGATGGAAGTAAGGGAGATGGGGCATGAAGTTATTTCTAGGAGTTGGACACATACCAAGTTTAGCTCAGTTCTGGGCATCTTTGAAATACCTATACAAACTTGTTCCTACATAGTAACTTGCAACTTTGAATGAGAATGTGCTTGCTTGCAGCAACGTGCTATATGTTCTGAATGCCCGATTTGGGAATCTGTGTCAAAACTTTGTTAGGAATTATGTGATCCTTACTAGCTGGAAGTAAGGGAGGTGGAGCATGAAGTTATTTCTAGGAGTTGGACACATACCAAGTTTAGCTCAGTTCTGGGCATCTTTGAAATACCTATGCAAACTTGTTCCTACATAGTAACTTGCATCTTTGAATGAGAATGTGCTTGCTTACAGCAACGTGCTATATGTTCTGAATGCCCGAATTGGCAATCTGTGTCAAAACTTTGTTAGGAATTATGTGATCCTTACTAGCTGGAAGTAAGGGAGATGGGGCATGAAGTTATTTCTAGGAGTTGGACACATACCAAGTTTAGCTCAGTTCTGGGCATCTTTGAAATACCTATACAAACTTGTTCCTACATAGTAACTTGCAACTTTGAATGAGAATGTGCTTGCTTGCAGCAACGTGCTATATGTTCTGAATGCCCGACTAGGGAATCTGTGTCAAAACTTTGTTAGGAATTATGTGATCCTTACTAGCTGGAAGTAAGGGAGATGGGGCATGAAGTTATTTCTAGGAGTTGGACACATACCAAGTTTAGCTCAGTTCTGGGCATCTTTGAAATACCTATACAAACTTGTTCCTACATAGTAACTTGCATCTTTGAATGAGAATGTGCTTGCTTACAGCAACGTGCTATATGTTCTGAATGCCCGAATTGGCAATCTGTGTCAAAACTTTGTTAGGAATTATGTGATCCTTACTAGCTGGAAGTAAGGGAGATGGGGCATGAAGTTATTTCTAGGAGTTGGACACATACCAAGTTTAGCTCAGTTCTGGGCATCTTTGAAATACCTATACAAACTTGTTCCTACATAGTAACTTGCATCTTTAATGAGAATCTGCTTGCTTACAGCAACGTGCTATATGTTCTGAATGCCCGAATTGGGAATCTGTGTCAAAACTTTGTTAGGAATTATGTGATCCTTACTAGCTGGAAGTAAGGGAGATGGGGCATGAAGTTATTTCTAGGAGTTGGACACATACCAAGTTTAGCTCAGTTCTGGGCATCTTTGAAATACCTATACAAACTTGTTCCTACATAGTAACTTGCAACTTTGAATGAGAATGTGCTTGCTTACAGCAACGTGCTATATGTTCTGAATGCCCGAATTGGCAATCTGTGTCAAAACTTTGTTAGGAATTATGTGATCCTTACTAGCTGGAAGTAAGGGAGATGGGGCATGAAGTTATTTGTAGGAGTTGGACACATACCAAGTTTAGCTCAGTTCTGGGCATCTTTGAAATACCTATACAAACTTGTTCCTACATAGTAACTTGCATCTTTGAATGAGAATCTGCTTGCTTACAGCAACGTGCTATATGTTCTGAATGCCCGAATTGGGAATCTGTGTCAAAACTTTGTTAGGAATTATGTGATCCTTACTAGCTGGAAGTAAGGGAGATGGGGCATGAAGTTATTTCTAGGAGTTGGACACATACCAAGTTTAGCTCAGTTCTGGGCATCTTTGAAATACCTATACAAACTTGTTCCTACATAGTAACTTGCAACTTTGAATGAAAATGTGCTTCCTTACAGCAACGTGCTATAGGTTCTGAATGCACGAATTGGGAATCTGTGTCAAAACTTTGTTAGGAATTATGTGATCCTTACTAGCTGGAAGTAAGGGAGATGGGGCATGAAGTTATTTCTAGGAGTTGGACACATACCAAGTTTAGCTCAGTTCTGGGCATCTTTGAAATACCTATACAAACTTGTTCCTACATAGTAACTTGCAACTTTGAATGAGAATGTGCTTGCTTACAGCAACGTGCTATATGTTCTGAATGCCGGAATTGGGAATCTGTGTCAAAACTTTGTTAGGAATTATGTGATCCTTACTAGCTGGAAGTAAGGGAGATGGGGCATGAAGTTATTTCTTGGAGTTGGAGACATACCAAGTTTAGCTCAGTTCTGGGCATCTTTGAAATACCTATACAAACTTGTTCCTACATAGTAACTTGCAACTTTGAATGAGAATGTGCTTGCTTGCAGCAACGTGCTATATGTTCTGAATGCCCGATTTGGGAATCTGTGTCAAAACTTTGTTAGGAATTATGTGATCCTTACTAGCTGGAAGTAAGGGAGATGGAGCATGAAGTTATTTCTAGGAGTTGGACACATACCAAGTTTAGCTCAGTTCTGGGCATCTTTGAAATACCTATACAAACTTGTTCCTACATAGTACCTTGCATCTTTGAATGAGAATGTGCTTGCTTACAGCAACGTGCTATATGTTCTGAATGCCCGAATTGGGAATCTGTGTCAAAACTTTGTTAGGAATTATGTGATCCTTACTAGCTGGAAGTAAGGGAGATGGGGCATGAAGTTATTTCTAGGAGTTGGACACATAGCAAGTTTAGCTCAGTTCTGGGCATCTTTGAAATACCTATACAAACTTGTTCCTACATAGTAACTTGCAACTTTGAATGAGAATGTGCTTGCTTGCAGCAACGTGCTATATGTTCTGAATGCCCGATTTGGGAATCTGTGTCAAAACTTTGTTAGGAATTATGTGATCCTTACTAGCTGGAAGTAAGGGAGGTGGAGCATGAAGTTATTTCTAGGAGTTGGACACATACCAAGTTTAGCTCAGTTCTGGGCATCTTTGAAATACCTATGCAAACTTGTTCCTACATAGTAACTTGCATCTTTGAATGAGAATGTGCTTGCTTACAGCAACGTGCTATATGTTCTGAATGCCCGAATTGGCGATCTGTGTCAAAACTTTGTTAGGAATTATGTGATCCTTACTAGCTGGAAGTAAGGGAGATGGGGCATAAAGTTATTTCTAGGAGTTGGACACATACCAAGTTTAGCTCAGTTCTGGGCATCTTTGAAATACCTATACAAACTTGTTCCTACATAGTAACTTGCAACTTTGAATGAGAATGTGCTTGCTTACAGCAACGTGCTATATGTTCTGAATGCCCGAATTGGGAATCTGTGTCAAAACTTTGTTAGGAATTATGTGATCCTTACTAGCTGGAAGTAAGGGAGATGGGGCATGAAGTTATTTCTAGGAGTTGGACACATACCAAGTTTAGCTCAGTTCTGGGCATCTTTGAAATACCTATACAAACTTGTTCCTACATAGTAACTTGCAACTTTGAATGAGAATGTGCTTGCTTACAGCAACGTGCTATATGTTCTGAATGCCCGAATTGGGAATCTGTGTCAAAACTTTGTTAGGAATTATGTGATCCTTACTAGCTGGAAGTAAGGGAGATGGGGCATAAAGTTATTTCTAGGAGTTGGACACATACCAAGTTTAGCTCAGTTCTGGGCATCTTTGAAATACCTATACAAACTTGTTCCTACCTAGTAACTTGCATCTTTGAATGAGAATCTGCTTGCTTACAGCAACGTGCTATATGTTCTGAATGCCCGAATTGGGAATCTGTGTCAAAACATTGTTAGGAATTATGTGATCCTTACTAGCTGGAAGTAAGGGAGATGGGGCATGAAGTTATTTCTAGGAGTTGGACACATACCAAGTTTAGCTCAGTTCTGGGCATCTTTGAAATACCTATACAAACTTGTTCCTACATAGTAACCATCAACTTTGAATGAGAATGTGCTTGCTTGCAGCAACGTGCTATATGTTCTGAATGCCCGATTTGGGAATCTGTGTCAAAACTTTGTTAGGAATTATGTGATCCTTACTAGCTGGAAGTAAGGGACATGGGGCATGAAGTTATTTCTAGGAGTTGGACACATACCAAGTTTAGCTCAGTTCTGGGCATCTTTGAAATACCTATACAAACTTGTTCCTACATAGTAACTTGCATCTTTGAATGAGAATGTGCTTGCTTACAGCAACGTGCTATATGTTCTGAATGCCCGAATTGGGAATCTGTGTCAAAACTTTGTTAGGAATTATGTGATCCTTACTAGCTGGAAGTAAGGGAGATGGGGCATGAATTTATTTCTAGGAGTTGGACACATACCAAGTTTAGCTCAGTTCTGGGCATCTTTGAAATACCTATACAAACTTGTTCCTACATAGTAACTTGCGTCTTTGAATGAGAATGTGCTTGCTTACAGCAACGTGCTATATGTTCTGAATGCCCGATTTGGGAATCTGTGTCAAAACTTTGTTAGGAATTATGTGATCCTTACTAGATGGAAGTAAGGGAGATGGGGCATGAAGTTATTTCTAGGAGTTGGACACATACCAAGTTTAGCTCAGTTCTGGGCATCTTTGAAATACCTATACAAACTTGTTCCTACATAGTAACTTGCAACTTTGAATGAGAATGTGCTTGCTTGCAGCAACGTGCTATATGTTCTGAATGCCCGATTTGGGAATCTGTGTCAAAACTTTGTTAGGAATTATGTGATCCTTACTAGCTGGAAGTAAGGGAGGTGGAGCATGAAGTTATTTCTAGGAGTTGGACACATACCAAGTTTAGCTCAGTTCTGGGCATCTTTGAAATACCTATGCAAACTTGTTCCTACATAGTAACTTGCATCTTTGAATGAGAATGTGCTTGCTTACAGCAACGTGCTATATGTTCTGAATGCCCGAATTGGCAATCTGTGTCAAAACTTTGTTAGGAATTATGTGATCCTTACTAGCTGGAAGTAAGGGAGATGGGGCATGAAGTTATTTCTAGGAGTTGGACACATACCAAGTTTAGCTCAGTTCTGGGCATCTTTGAAATACCTATACAAACTTGTTCCTACATAGTAACTTGCAACTTTGAATGAGAATGTGCTTGCTTGCAGCAACGTGCTATATGTTCTGAATGCCCGACTAGGGAATCTGTGTCAAAACTTTGTTAGGAATTATGTGATCCTTACTAGCTGGAAGTAAGGGAGATGGGGCATGAAGTTATTTCTAGGAGTTGGACACATACCAAGTTTAGCTCAGTTCTGGGCATCTTTGAAATACCTATACAAACTTGTTCCTACATAGTAACTTGCATCTTTGAATGAGAATGTGCTTGCTTACAGCAACGTGCTATATGTTCTGAATGCCCGAATTGGCAATCTGTGTCAAAACTTTGTTAGGAATTATGTGATCCTTACTAGCTGGAAGTAAGGGAGATGGGGCATGAAGTTATTTCTAGGAGTTGGACACATACCAAGTTTAGCTCAGTTCTGGGCATCTTTGAAATACCTATACAAACTTGTTCCTACATAGTAACTTGCATCTTTAATGAGAATCTGCTTGCTTACAGCAACGTGCTATATGTTCTGAATGCCCGAATTGGGAATCTGTGTCAAAACTTTGTTAGGAATTATGTGATCCTTACTAGCTGGAAGTAAGGGAGATGGGGCATGAAGTTATTTCTAGGAGTTGGACACATACCAAGTTTAGCTCAGTTCTGGGCATCTTTGAAATACCTATACAAACTTGTTCCTACATAGTAACTTGCAACTTTGAATGAGAATGTGCTTGCTTACAGCAACGTGCTATATGTTCTGAATGCCCGAATTGGCAATCTGTGTCAAAACTTTGTTAGGAATTATGTGATCCTTACTAGCTGGAAGTAAGGGAGATGGGGCATGAAGTTATTTGTAGGAGTTGGACACATACCAAGTTTAGCTCAGTTCTGGGCATCTTTGAAATACCTATACAAACTTGTTCCTACATAGTAACTTGCATCTTTGAATGAGAATCTGCTTGCTTACAGCAACGTGCTATATGTTCTGAATGCCCGAATTGGGAATCTGTGTCAAAACTTTGTTAGGAATTATGTGATCCTTACTAGCTGGAAGTAAGGGAGATGGGGCATGAAGTTATTTCTAGGAGTTGGACACATACCAAGTTTAGCTCAGTTCTGGGCATCTTTGAAATACCTATACAAACTTGTTCCTACATAGTAACTTGCAACTTTGAATGAAAATGTGCTTCCTTACAGCAACGTGCTATAGGTTCTGAATGCACGAATTGGGAATCTGTGTCAAAACTTTGTTAGGAATTATGTGATCCTTACTAGCTGGAAGTAAGGGAGATGGGGCATGAAGTTATTTCTAGGAGTTGGACACATACCAAGTTTAGCTCAGTTCTGGGCATCTTTGAAATACCTATACAAACTTGTTCCTACATAGTAACTTGCAACTTTGAATGAGAATGTGCTTGCTTACAGCAACGTGCTATATGTTCTGAATGCCGGAATTGGGAATCTGTGTCAAAACTTTGTTAGGAATTATGTGATCCTTACTAGCTGGAAGTAAGGGAGATGGGGCATGAAGTTATTTCTTGGAGTTGGAGACATACCAAGTTTAGCTCAGTTCTGGGCATCTTTGAAATACCTATACAAACTTGTTCCTACATAGTAACTTGCAACTTTGAATGAGAATGTGCTTGCTTGCAGCAACGTGCTATATGTTCTGAATGCCCGATTTGGGAATCTGTGTCAAAACTTTGTTAGGAATTATGTGATCCTTACTAGCTGGAAGTAAGGGAGATGGAGCATGAAGTTATTTCTAGGAGTTGGACACATACCAAGTTTAGCTCAGTTCTGGGCATCTTTGAAATACCTATACAAACTTGTTCCTACATAGTACCTTGCATCTTTGAATGAGAATGTGCTTGCTTACAGCAACGTGCTATATGTTCTGAATGCCCGAATTGGGAATCTGTGTCAAAACTTTGTTAGGAATTATGTGATCCTTACTAGCTGGAAGTAAGGGAGATGGGGCATGAAGTTATTTCTAGGAGTTGGACACATAGCAAGTTTAGCTCAGTTCTGGGCATCTTTGAAATACCTATACAAACTTGTTCCTACATAGTAACTTGCAACTTTGAATGAGAATGTGCTTGCTTGCAGCAACGTGCTATATGTTCTGAATGCCCGATTTGGGAATCTGTGTCAAAACTTTGTTAGGAATTATGTGATCCTTACTAGCTGGAAGTAAGGGAGGTGGAGCATGAAGTTATTTCTAGGAGTTGGACACATACCAAGTTTAGCTCAGTTCTGGGCATCTTTGAAATACCTATGCAAACTTGTTCCTACATAGTAACTTGCATCTTTGAATGAGAATGTGCTTGCTTACAGCAACGTGCTATATGTTCTGAATGCCCGAATTGGCGATCTGTGTCAAAACTTTGTTAGGAATTATGTGATCCTTACTAGCTGGAAGTAAGGGAGATGGGGCATGAAGTTATTTCTAGGAGTTGGACACATACCAAGTTTAGCTCAGTTCTGGGCATCTTTGAAATACCTATACAAACTTGTTCCTACATAGTAACTTGCAACTTTGAATGAGAATGTGCTTGCTTGCAGCAACGTGCTATATGTTCTGAATGCCCGACTAGGGAATCTGTGTCAAAACTTTGTTAGGAATTATGTGATCCTTACTAGCTGGAAGTAAGGGAGATGGGGCATGAAGTTATTTCTAGGAGTTGGACACATACCAAGTTTAGCTCAGTTCTGGGCATCTTTGAAATACCTATACAAACTTGTTCCTACATAGTAACTTGCATCTTTGAATGAGAATGTGCTTGCTTACAGCAACGTGCTATATGTTCTGAATGCCCGAATTGGCAATCTGTGTCAAAACTTTGTTAGGAATTATGTGATCCTTACTAGCTGGAAGTAAGGGAGATGGGGCATGAAGTTATTTCTAGGAGTTGGACACATACCAAGTTTAGCTCAGTTCTGGGCATCTTTGAAATACCTATACAAACTTGTTCCTACATAGTAACTTGCATCTTTAATGAGAATCTGCTTGCTTACAGCAACGTGCTATATGTTCTGAATGCCCGAATTGGGAATCTGTGTCAAAACTTTGTTAGGAATTATGTGATCCTTACTAGCTGGAAGTAAGGGAGATGGGGCATGAAGTTATTTCTAGGAGTTGGACACATACCAAGTTTAGCTCAGTTCTGGGCATCTTTGAAATACCTATACAAACTTGTTCCTACATAGTAACTTGCAACTTTGAATGAAAATGTGCTTCCTTACAGCAACGTGCTATATGTTCTGAATGCCCGAATTGGGAATCTGTGTCAAAACTTTGTTAGGAATTATGTGATCCTTACTAGCTGGAAGTAAAGGAGATGGGGCATGAAGTTATTTCTAGGAGTTGGACACATACCAAGTTTAGCTCAGTTCTGGGCATCTTTGAAATACCTATACAAACTTGTTCCTACATAGTAACTTGCATCTTTGAATGAGAATGTGCTTGCTTACAGCAACGTGCTATATGATCTGAATGCCCGAATTGGCAATCTGTGTCAAAACTTTGTTAGGAATTATGTGATCCTTACTAGCTGGAAGTAAGGGAGATGTGGCATGAAGTTATTTCTAGGAGTTGGACACATACCAAGTTTAGCTCAGTTCTGGGCATCTTTGAAATACCTATACAAACTTGTTCCTACATAGTAACTTGCATCTTTGAATGGGAATCTGCTTGCTTACAGCAACGTGCTATATGTTCTGAATGCCCGAATTGGCAATCTGTGTGAAAACTTTGTTAGGAATTATGTGATCCTTACTAGCTGGAAGTAAGGGAGATGGGGCATGAAGTTATTTCTTGGAGTTGGACACATACCAAGTTTAGCTCAGTTCTGGGCATCTTTGAAATACCTATACAAACTTGTTCCTACATAGTAACTTGCATCTTTGAATGAGAATGTGCTTGCTTACAGCAACGTGCTATATGTTCTGAATGACGGAATAGGGAATCTGTGTCAAAACTTTGTTAGGAATTATGTGATCCTTACTAGCTGGAAGTAAGGGAGATGGGGCATGAAGTTATTTCTAGGAGTTGGACACATACCAAGTTTAGCTCAGTTCTGGGCATCTTTGAAATACCTATACAAACTTGTTCCTACATAGTAACTTGCATCTTTGAATGAGAATCTGCTTGCTTACAGCAACGTGCTATATGTTCTGAATGCCCGAATTGAGAATCTGTGTCAAAACTTTGTTAGGAATTATGTGATCCTCACTAGCTGGAAGTAAGGGAGATGGGGCATGAAGTTATTTCTAGGAGTTGGACACATACCAAGTTTAGCTCAGTTCTGGGCATCTTTGAAATACCTATACAAACTTGTTCCTACATAGTAACTTGCAACTTTGAATGAGAATGTGCTTGCTTACAGCAACGTGCTATATGTTCTAAATGCCCGAATTGGGAATCTGTGTCAAAACTTTGTTAGGAATTATGTGATCCTTACTAGCTGGAAGTAAGGGAGATGGGGCATGAAGTTATTTCTTGGAGTTGGAGACATACCAAGTTTAGCTCAGTTCTGGGCATCTTTGAAATACCTATACAAACTTGTTCCTACATAGTAACTTGCAACTTTGAATGAGAATGTGCTTGCTTGCAGCAACGTGCTATATGTTCTGAATGCCCGAATAGTGAATCTGTGTCAAAACTTTGTTAGGAATTATGCGATCCTTACTAGCTGGAAGTAAGGGAGATGGGGCATGAAGTTATTTCTAGGAGTTGGACACATACCAAGTTTAGCTCAGTTCTGGGCATCTTTGAAATACCTATACAAACTTGTTCCTACATAGTAACTTGCATCTTTGAATGAGAATGTGCTTGCTTACAGCGACGTGCTATATGTTCTGAATGCGCGAATTGGCAATCTGTGTCAAAACTTTGTTAGGAATTATGCGATCCTTACTAGCTGGAAGTAAGGGAGATGGGGCATGAAGTTATTTCTAGGAGTTGGACACATACCAAGTTTAGCTCAGTTCTGGGCATCTTTGAAATACCTATACAAACTTGTTCCTACATAGTAACTTGCAACTTTGAATGAAAATGTGCTTGCTTACAGCAACGTGCTATATGTTCTGAATGCCCGAATTGGGAATCTGTGTCAAAACTTTGTTAGGAATTATGTGATCCTTACTAGCTGGAAGTAAGGGAGATGGGGCATGAAGTTATTTCTTGGAGTTGGACACATACCAAGTTTAGCTCAGTTCTGGGCATCTTTGAAATACCTATACAAACTTGTTCCTACATAGTAACTTGCATCTTTGAATGAGAATGTGCTTGCTTACAGCAACGTGCTATATGTTCTGAATGACGGAATAGGGAATCTGTGTCAAAACTTTGTTAGGAATTATGTGATCCTTACTAGCTGGAAGTAAGGGAGATGGGGCATGAAGTTATTTCTAGGAGTTGGACACATACCAAGTTTAGCTCAGTTCTGGGCATCTTTGAAATACCTATACAAACTAGTTCCTACATAGTAACTTGCAACTTTGAATGAAAATGTGCTTGCTTACAGCAACGTGCTATATGTTCTGAATGCCCGAATTGGGAATCTGTGTCAAAAATTTGTTAGGAATTATGTGATCCTTACTAGCTGGAAGTAAGGGTGATGGGGCATGAAGTTATTTCTAGGAGTTGGACACATACCAAATTTAGCTCAGTTCTGGGCATCTTTGAAATACCTATACAAACTTGTTCCTACATAGTAACTTGCAACTTTGAATGAAAATGTGCTTGCTTACAGCAACGTGCTATATGTTCTGAATGCCCGAATTGGGAATCTGTGTCAAAACTTTGTTAGGAATTATGTGATCCTTACTAGCTGGAAGTAAGGGAGATGGGGCATGAAGTTATTTCTTGGAGTTGGACACATACCACGTTTAGCTCAGTTCTGGGCATCTTTGAAATACCTATACAAACTTGTTCCTACATAGTAACTTGCAACTTTGAATGAGAATGTGCTTGCTTGCAGCAACGTGCTATATGTTCTGAATGCCCGATTTGGGAATCTGTGTCAAAACTTTGTTAGGAATTATGTGATCCTTACTAGCTGGAAGTAAGGGAGATGGAGCATGAAGTTATTTCTAGGAGTTGGACACATACCAAGTTTAGCTCAGTTCTGGGCATCTTTGAAATACCTATACAAACTTGTTCCTACATGGTAACTTGAAACTTTGAATGAAAATGTGCTTGCTTACAGCAACGTGCTATATGTTCTGAATGCCCGAATTGGGAATCTGTGTCAAAACTTTGTTAGGAATTATGTGATCCTTACTAGCTGGAAGTAAGGGAGATGGGGAATGAAGTTATTTCTAGGAGTTGGACACATACCAAGTTTAGCTCAGTTCTGGGCATCTTTGAAATACCTATACAAACTTGTTCCTACATAGTAACTTGCATCTTTGAATGAGAATCTGCTTGCTTACAGCAACGTGCTATATGTTCTTAATGCCCGAATTGGGAATCTGTGTCAAAACTTTGTTAGGAATTATGTGATCCTTACTAGCTGGAAGTAAGGGAGATGGGGCATGAAGTTATTTCTAGGAGTTGGACACATACCAAGTTTAGCTCAGTTCTGGGCATCTTTGAAATACCTATACAAACTGGTTCCTACATAGTAACTTGCAACTTTGAATGAGAATGTGCTTGCTTACAGCAACGTGCTATATGTTCTGAATGCCCGAATTGGGAATCTGTGTCAAAACTTTGTTAGGAATTATGTGATCCTTACTAGCTGGAAGTAAGGGAGATGGGGCATGAAGTTATTTCTAGGAGTTGGACACATACCAAGTTTAGCTCAGTTCTGGGCATCTTTGAAATACCTATACAAACTTGTTCCTACATAGTAACTTGCAACTTTGAATGAGAATGTGCTTGCTTACAGCAACGTGCTATATGTTCTAAATGCCCGAATTGGGAATCTGTGTCAAAACTTTGTTAGGAATTATGTGCTCCTTACTAGCTGGAAGTAAGGGAGATGGGGCATGAAGTTATTTCTTGGAGTTGGAGACATACCAAGTTTAGCTCAGTTCTGGGCATCTTTGAAATACCTATACAAACTTGTTCCTACATAGTAACTTGCAACTTTGAATGAGAATGTGCTTGCTTGCAGCAACGTGCTATATGTTCTGAATGCCCGAATAGTGAATCTGTGTCAAAACTTTGTTAGGAATTATGTGATCCTTACTAGCTGGAAGTAAGGGAGATGGGGCATGAAGTTATTTCTAGGAGTTGAACACATACCAAGTTTAGCTCAGTTCTGGGCATCTTTGAAATACCTATACAAACTTGTTCCTACATAGTAACTTGCATCTTTGAATGGGAATCTGCTTGCTTACAGCAACGTGCTATATGTTCTGAATGCCCGAATTGGGAATCTGTGTCAAAACTGTTAGGAATTATGTGATCCTTACTAGCTGGAAGTAAGGGAGATGGGGCATGAAGTTATTTCTAGGAGTTGGACACATACCAAGTTTAGCTCAGTTCTGGGCATCTTTGAAATACCTATACAAACTTGTTCCTACATAGTAACTTGCAACTTTGAATGAGAATGTGCTTGCTTACAGCAACGTGCTATATGTTCTGAATGCCCGAATTGGGAATCTGTGTCAAAACTTTGTTAGGAATTATGTGATCCTTACTAGCTGGAAGTAAGTGAGATGGGGCATGAAGTTATTTCTAGGAGTTGGACACATACCAAGTTTAGCTCAGTTCTGGGCATCTTTGAAATACCTATACAAACTAGTTCCTACATAGTAACTTGCAACTTTGAATGAAAATGTGCTTGCTTACAGCAACGTGCTATATGTTCTGAATGCCCGAATTGGGAATCTGTGTCAAAACTTTGTTAGGAATTATGTGATCCTTACTAGCTGGAAGTAAGGGAGATGGGGCATGAAGTTATTTCTAGGAGTTGGACACATACCAAGTTTAGCTCAGTTCTGGGCATCTTTGAAATACCTATACAAACTTGTTCCTACATAGTAACTTGCAACTTTGAATGAAAATGTGTCTGCTTACAGCAACGTGCTATATGTTCTGAATGCCCGAATTGGGAATCTGTGTCAAAACTTTGTTAGGAATTATGTGATCCTTACTAGCTGGAAGTAAGGGAGATGGGGCATGAAGTTATTTCTTGGAGTTGGACACATACCACGTTTAGCTCAGTTCTGGGCATCTTTGAAATACCTATACAAACTTGTTCCTACATAGTAACTTGCAACTTTGAATGAGAATGTGCTTGCTTGCAGCAACGTGCTATATGTTCTGAATGCCCGATTTGGGAATCTGTGTCAAAACTTTGTTAGGAATTATGTGATCCTTACTAGCTGGAAGTAAGGGAGATGGAGCATGAAGTTATTTCTAGGAGTTGGACACATACCAAGTTTAGCTCAGTTCTGGGCATCTTTGAAATACCTATACAAACTTGTTCCTACATGGTAACTTGAAACTTTGAATGAAAATGTGCTTGCTTACAGCAACGTGCTATATGTTCTGAATGCCCGAATTGGGAATCTGTGTCAAAACTTTGTTAGGAATTATGTGATCCTTACTAGCTGGAAGTAAGGGAGATGGGGAATGAAGTTATTTCTAGGAGTTGGACACATACCAAGTTTAGCTCAGTTCTGGGCATCTTTGAAATACCTATACAAACTTGTTCCTACATAGTAACTTGCATCTTTGAATGAGAATCTGCTTGCTTACAGCAACGTGCTATATGTTCTTAATGCCCGAATTGGGAATCTGTGTCAAAACTTTGTTAGGAATTATGTGATCCTTACTAGCTGGAAGTAAGGGAGATGGGGCATGAAGTTATTTCTAGGAGTTGGACACATACCAAGTTTAGCTCAGTTCTGGGCATCTTTGAAATACCTATACAAACTTGTTCCTACATAGTAACTTGCAACTTTGAATGAGAATGTGCTTGCTTACAGCAACGTGCTATATGTTCTAAATGCCCGAATTGGGAATCTGTGTCAAAACTTTGTTAGGAATTATGTGATCCTTACTAGCTGGAAGTAAGGGAGATGGGGCATGAAGTTAATTCTTGGAGTTGGAGACATACCAAGTTTAGCTCAGTTCTGGGCATCTTTGAAATACCTATACAAACTTGTTCCTACATAGTAACTTGCAACTTTGAATGAGAATGTGCTTGCTTGCAGCAACGTGCTATATGTTCTGAATGCCCGAATAGTGAATCTGTGTCAAAACTTTGTTAGGAATTATGCGATCCTTACTAGCTGGAAGTAAGGGAGATGGGGCATGAAGTTATTTCTAGGAGTTGGACACATACCAAGTTTAGCTCAGTTCTGGGCATCTTTGAAAGACCTATACAAACTTGTTCCTACATGGTAACTTGCATCTTTGAATGAGAATGTGCTTGCTTACAGCAACGTGCTATATGTTCTGAATGCCCGAATAGGCAATCTGTGTCAAAACTTTGTTAGGAATTATGCGATCCTTACTAGCTGGAAGTAAGGGAAATGGGGCATGAAGTTATTTCTAGGAGTTGGACACATACCAAGTTTAGCTCAGTTCTGGGCATCTTTGAAATACCTATACAAACTTGTTCCTACATTGTAACTTACAACTTTGAATGAAAATGTGCTTGCTTACAGCAACGTGCTATATGTTCTGAATGCCCGAATTGGGAATCTGTGTCAAAACTTTGTTAGGAATTATGTGATCCTTACTAGCTGGAAGTAAGGGAGATGGGGCATGAAGTTATTTCTAGGAGTTGGACACATACCAAGTTTAGCTCAGTTCTGGGCATCTTTGAAATACCTATACAAACTTGTTCCTACATAGTAACTTGCAACTTTGAATGAGAATGTGCTTGCTTACAGCAACGTGCTATATGTTCTAAATGCCCGAATTGGGAATCTGTGTCAAAACTTTGTTAGGAATTATGTGATCCTTACTAGCTGGAAGTAAGGGAGAAGGGGCATGAAGTTATTTCTTGGAGTTGGAGACATACCAAGTTTAGCTCAGTTCTGGGCATCTTTGAAATACCTATACAAACTTGTTCCTACATAGTAACTTGCAACTTTGAATGAGAATGTGCTTGCTTGCAGCAACGTGCTATATGTTCTGAATGCCCGAATAGGGAATCTGTGTCAAAACTTTGTTAGGAATTATGTGATCCTTACTAGCTGGAAGTAAGGGAGATGGGGCATGAAGTTATTTCTAGGAGTTGGACACATACCAAGTTTAGCTCAGTTCTGGGCATCTTTGAAATACCTATACAAACTTGTTCCTACATAGTAACTTGCATCTTTGAATGAGAATGTGCTTGCTTACAGCAACGTGCTATATGTTCTGAATGCCCGAATTGGCAATCTGTGTCAAAACTTTGTTAGGAATTATGTGATCCTTACTAGCTGGAAGTAAGGGAGATGGGGCATGAAGTTATTTCTAGGAGTTGAACACATACCAAGTTTAGCTCAGTTCTGGGCATCTTTGAAATACCTATACAAACTTGTTCCTACATAGTAACTTGCATCTTTGAATGGGAATCTGCTTGCTTACAGCAACGTGCTATATGTTCTGAATGCCCGAATTGGGAATCTGTGTCAAAACTGTTAGGAATTATGTGATCCTTACTAGCTGGAAGTAAGGGAGATGGGGCATGAAGTTATTTCTAGGAGTTGGACACATACCAAGTTTAGCTCAGTTCTGGGCATCTTTGAAATACCTATACAAACTTGTTCCTACATAGTAACTTGCAACTTTGAATGAGAATGTGCTTGCTTACAGCAACGTGCTATATGTTCTGAATGCCCGAATTGGGAATCTGTTTCAAAACGTTGTTAGGAATTATGTGATCCTTACTAGCTGGAAGTAAGGGAGATGGGGCATGAAGTTATTTCTAGGAGTTGGACACATACCAAGTTTAGCTCAGTTCTGGGCATCTTTGAAACACCTATACAAACTTGTTCCTACATAGTAACTTGCATCTTTGAATGAGAATCTGCTTGCTTACAGCAACGTGCTATATGTTCTGAATGCCCGAATTGGGAATCTGTGTCAAAACTTTGTTAGGAATTATGTGATCCTTACTAGCTGGAAGTAAGGGAGATGGGGCATGAAGTTATTTCTAGGAGTTGGACACATACCAAGTTTAGCTCAGTTCTGGGCATCTTTGAAATACCTATACAAACTTGTTCCTACATAGTAACTTGCGTCTTTGAATGAGAATGTGCTTGCTTACAGCAACGTGCTATATGTTCTGAATGCCCGATTTGGGAATCTGTGTCAAAACTTTGTTAGGAATTATGTGATCCTTACTAGCTGGAAGTAAGGGAGATGGGGCATGAAGTTATTTCTAGGAGTTGGACACATACCAAGTTTAGCTCAGTTCTGGGCATCTTTGAAATACCTATACAAACTTGTTCCTACATAGTAACTTGCAACTTTGAATGAGAATGTGCTTGCTTACAGCAACGTGCTATATGTTCTGAATGCCCGAATTGGGAATCTGTGTCAAAACTTTGTTAGGAATTATGTGATCCTTACTAGCTGGAAGTAAGGGAGATGGGGCATGAAGTTATTTCTAGGAGTTGGACACATACCAAGTTTAGCTCAGTTCTGGGCATCTTTGAAATACCTATACAAACTTGTTCCTACATAGTAACTTGCGTCTTTGAATGAAAATGTGCTTGCTTACAGCAACGTGCAATATGTTCTGAATGCCCGAATTGGGAATCTGTGTCAAAACTTTGTTAGGAATTATGTGATCCTTACTAGCTGGAAGTAAGGGAGATGGGGCATGAAGTTATTTCTTGGAGTTGGAGACATACCAAGTTTAGCTCAGTTTTGGGCATCTTTGAAATACCTATACAAACTTGTTCCTACATAGTAACTTGCAACTTTGAATGAGAATGTGCTTGCTTGCATCAACGTGCTATATGTTCTGAATGCCCGATTTGGGAATCTGTGTCAAAACTTTGTTAGGAATTATGTGATCCTTACTAGCTGGAAGTAAGGGAGGTGGAGCATGAAGTTATTTCTAGGAGTTGGACACATACCAAGTTTAGCTCAGTTCTGGGCATCTTTGAAATACCTATACAAACTTGTTCCTACATAGTAACTTGCATCTTTGAATGAGAATGTGCTTGCTTACAGCAACGTGCTATATGTTCTGAATGCCCGAATTGGCAATCTGTGTCAAATCTTTGTTAGGAATTATGTGATCCTTACTAGCTGGAAGTAAGGGAGATGGGGCATGAAGTTATTTCTAGGAGTTGGACACATACCAAGTTTAGCTCAGTTCTGGGCATCTTTGAAATACCTATACAAACTTATTCCTACATAGTAACTTGCAACTTTGAATGAGAATGTGCTTGCTTGCAGCAACGTGCTATATGTTCTGAATGCCCGAATAGGGAATCTGTGTCAAAACTTTGTTAGGAATTATGTGATCCTTACTAGCTGGAAGTAAGGGAGATGGGGCATGAAGTTATTTCTAGGAGTTGGACACATACCAAGTTTAGCTCAGTTCTGGGCATCTTTGAAATACCTATACAAACTTGTTCCTACATAGTAACTTGCATCTTTGAATGAGAATGTGCTTGCTTACAGCAACGTGCTATATGTTCTGAATGCCCGAATTGGCAATCTGTGTCAAAACTTTGTTAGCAATTATGTGATCCTTACTAGCTGGAAGTAAGGGAGATGGGGCATGAAGTTATTTCTAGGAGTTGGACACATACCAAGTTTAGCTCAGTTCTGGGCATCTTTGAAATACCTATACAAACTTGTTCCTACATAGTAACTTGCATCTTTAATGAGAATCTGCTTGCTTACAGCAACGTGCTATATGTTCTGAATGCCCGAATTGGGAATCTGTGTCAAAACTTTGTTAGGAATTATGTGATCCTTACTAGCTGGAAGTAAGGGAGATGGGGCATGAAGTTATTTCTAGGAGTTGGACACATACCAAGTTTAGCTCAGTTCTGGGCATCTTTGAAATACCTATACAAACTTGTCCCTACATAGTATCTTGCAACTTTGAATGAGAATGTGCTTGCTTACAGCAACGTGCTATATGTTCTGAATGCCCGAATTGGCAATCTGTGTCAAAACTTTGTTAGGAATTATGTGATCCTTACTAGCTGGAAGTAAGGGAGATGGGGCATGAAGTTATTTCTAGGAGTTGGACACATACCAAGTTTAGCTCAGTTCTGGGCATCTTTGAAATACCTATACAAACTTGTTCCTACATAGTAACTTGCATCTTTGAATGAGAATCTGCTTGCTTACAGCAACGTGCTATATGTTCTGAATGCCCGAATTGGCAATCTGTGTCAAAACTTTGTTAGGAATTATGTGATCCTTACTAGCTGGAAGTAAGGGAGATGGGGAATGAAGTTATTTCTAGGATTTGGACACATACCAAGTTTAGCTCAGTTCTGGGCATCTTTGAAATACCTATACAAACTTGTTCCTACATAGAAACTTGCATCTTTGAATGAGAATGTGCTTGCTTACAGCAACGTGCTGTATGTTCTGAATGCCCAAATTGGGAATCTGTGTCAAAACTTTGTTAGGAATTATGTGATCCTTACTAGCTGGAAGTAAGGGAGATGGGGCATGAAGTTATTTCTAGGAGTTGGACACATAGCAAGTTTAGCTCCGTTCTGGGCATCTTTGAAATACCTATACAAACTTGTTCCTACATAGTAACTTGCATCTTTGAATGAGAATCTGCTTGCTTACAGCAACGTGCTATATGTTCTGAATGCCCGAATTGGGAATCTGTGTCAAAACTTTGTTAGGAATTATGTGATCCTTACTAGCTGGAAGTAAGGGAGATGGGGCATGAAGTTATTTCTAGGAGTTGGATACATACCAAGTTTAGCTCAGTTCTGGGCATCTTTGAAATACCTATACAAACTTGTTCCTACATAGTAACTTGCAACTTTGAATGAGAATGTGCTTGCTTACAGCAACGTGCTATATGTTCTGAATGCCCGAATTGGGAATCTGTGTCAAAACTTTGTTAGGAATTATGTGATCCTTACTAGCTGGAAGTAAGGGAGATGGGGCATGAAGTTATTTCTAGGAGTTGGACACATAGCAAGTTTAGCTCAGTTCTGGGCATCTTTGAAATACCTATACAAACTTGTTCCTACATAGTAACTTGCATCTTTGAATGAGAATGTGCTTGCTTACAGCAACGTGCTATATGTTCTGAATGCCCGAATTGGGAATCTGTGTCAAAACTTTGTTAGGAATTATGTGATCCTTACTAGCTGGAAGTAAGGGAGATGGGGCATGAAGTTATTTCTTGGAGTTGGAGACATACCAAGTTTAGCTCAGTTCTGGGCATCTTTGAAATACCTATACAAACTTGTTCCTACATAGTAACTTGCATCTTTGAATGAGAATGTGCTTGCTTACAGCAACGTGCTATATGTTCTGAATGCCAGAATTGGCAATCTGTGTCAAAACTTTGTTAGGAATTATGTGATCCTTACTAGCTGGAAGTAAGGGAGATGGGGCATGAAGTTATTTCTAGGAGTTGGACACATACCAAGTTTAGCTCAGTTCTGGGCATCTTTGAAATACCTATACAAACTTGTTCCTACATAGTAACTTGCAACTTTGAATGAGAATGTGCTTGCTTGCAGCAACGTGCTATATGTTCTGAATGCCCTAATTGGGAATCTGTGTCAAAACTTTGTTAGGAATTATGTGATCCTTACAAGCTGGAAGTAAGGGAGATGGGGCATGAAGTTATTTCTAGGAGTTGGACACATACCAAGTTTAGCTCAGTTCTGGGCATCTTTGAAATACCTATACAAACTTGTTCCTACATAGTAACTTGCAACTTTGAATGAGAATGTGCTTGCTTACAGCAACGTGCTATATGTTCTGAATGCACGAATTGGGAATCTGTGTCAAAACGTTGTTAGGAATTATGTGATCCTTACTAGCTGGAAGTAAGGGAGATGGGGCATGAAGTTATTTCTAGGAGTTGGACACATACCAAGTTTAGCTCAGTTCTGGGCATCTTTGAAATACCTATACAAACTTGTTCCTACATAGTAACTTGCATCTTTGAATGAGAATGTGCTTGCTTACAGCAACGTGCTATATGTTCTGAATGCCCGAATTGGGAATCTGTGTCAAAACTTTGTTAGGAATTATGTGATCCTTACTAGCTGGAAGTAATGGAGATGGAGCATGAAGTTATTTCTAGGAGTTGGACACATACCAAGTTTAGCTCAGTTCTGGGCATCTTTGAAATACCTATACAAACTTGTTCCTACATAGTAACTTGCATCTTTGAATGAGAATGTGCTTGCTTACAGCAACGTGCTATATGTTCTGAATGCCCGAATTGGGAATCTGTGTCAAAACTTTGTTAGGAATTATGTGATCCTTACTAGCTGGAAGTAAGGGAGATGGGGCATGAAGTTATTTCTAGGAGTTGGACACATACCAAGTTTAGCTCAGTTCTGGGCATCTTTGAAATACCTATACAAACTTGTTCCTACATAGTAACTTGCATCTTTGAATGAGAATGTGCTTGCTTACAGCAACGTGCTATATGTTCTGAATGCCTGAATTGGCAATCTGTGTCAAAACTTTGTTAGGAATTATGTGATCCTTACTAGCTGGAAGTAAGGGAGATGGGGCATGAAGTTATTTCTAGGAGTTGGACACATACCAAGTTTAGCTCAGTTCTGGGCATCTTTGAAATACCTATACAAACTTGTTCCTACATAGTAACTTGCAACTTTGAATGAGAATGTGCTTGCTTGCAGCAACGTGCTATATGTTCTGAATGCCCGAATAGGGAATCTGTGTCAAAACTTTGTTAGGAATTATGTGATCCTTACTAGCTGGAAGTAAGGGAGATGGAGCATGAAGTTATTTCTTGGAGTTGGACACATACCAAGTTTAGCTCAGTTCTGGGCATCTTTGAAATACCTATACAAACTTGTTCCTACCTAGTAACTTGCATCTTTGAATGAGAATGTGCTTGCTTGCAGCAACGTGCTATATGTTCTGAATGCCCGAATAGGGAATCTGTGTCAAAACTTTGTTAGGAATTATGTGATCCTTACTAGCTGGAAGTAAGGGAGATGGGGCATGAAGTTATTTCTAGGAGTTGGACACATACCAAGTTTAGCTCAGTTCTGGGCATCTTTGCAATACCTATACAAACTTGTTCCTACCTAGTAACTTGCATCTTTGAATGAGAATCTGCTTGCTTATAGCAACGTGCTATATGTTCTGAATGCCCGAATAGGGAATCTGTGTCAAAACTTTGTTAGGAATTATGTGATCCTTACTAGCTGGAAGTAAGGGAGATGGGGCATGAAGTTATTTCTAGGAGTTGGACACATACCAAGTTTAGCTCAGTTCTGGGCATCTTTGAAATACCTATACAAACTTGTTCCTATCTAGTAACTTGCAACTTTGAATGAGAATGTGCTTGCTTACAGCAACGTGCTATATGTTCTGAATGCCCGAATAGGGAATCTGTGTCAAAACTTTGTTAGGAATTATGTGATCCTTACTAGCTGGAAGTAAGGGAGATGGGGCATGAAGTTATTTCTAGGAGTTGGACACATACCAAGTTTAGCTCAGTTCTGGGCATCTTTGAAATACCTATACAAACTTGTTCCTACATAGTAACTAGCAACTTTGAATGAGAATGTGCTTGCTTACAGCAACGTGCTATATGTTCTGAATGCCCGAATTGGGAATCTGTGTCAAAACTTTGTTAGGAATTATGTGATCCTTACTAGCTGGAAGTAAGGGAGATGGGGCATGAAGTTATTTCTAGGAGTTGGACACATACCAAGTTTAGCTCAGTTCTGGGCATCTTTGAAATACCTATACAAACTTGTTCCTACATAGTAACTTGCAACTTTGAATGAGAATGTGCTTGCTTACAGCAACGTGCTATATGTTCTGAATGCCCGAATTGGGAATCTGTGTCAAAACTTTGTTAGGAATTATGTGATCCTTACTAGCTGGAAGTAAGGGAGATGGGGCATGAAGTTATTTCTAGGAGTTGGACACATACCAAGTTTAGCTCAGTTCTGGGCATCTTTGAAATACCTATACAAACTTGTTCCTACATAGTAACTTGCAACTTTGAATGAGAATGTGCTTGCTTACAGCAACGTGCTATATGTTCTGAATGCCCGAATTGGGAATCTGTGTCAAAATTTGTTAGGAATTATGTGATCCTTACTAGCTGGAAGTAAGGGAGATGGGGCATGAAGTTATTTCTAGGAGTTGGACACATACCAAGTTTAGCTCAGTTCTGGGCATCTTTGAAATACCTATACAAACTTGTTCCTACATAGTAACTTGCATCTTTGAATGAGAATCTGCTTGCTTACAGCAACGTGCTATATGTTCTGAATGCCCGAATTGGGAATCTGTGTCAAAACTTTGTTAGGAATTATGTGATCCTTACTAGCTGGAAGTAAGGGAGATGGGGCATGAAGTTATTTCTAGGAGTTGGACACATACCAAGTTTAGCTCAGTTCTGGGCATCTTTGAAATACCTATACAAACTTGTTCCTACCTAGTAACTAGCATCTTTGAATGAGAATCTGCTTGCTTATAGCAACGTGCTATATGTTCTGAATGCCCGAATAGGGAATCTGTGTCAAAACTTTGTTAGGAATTATGTGATCCTTACTAGCTGGAAGTAAGGGAGATGGGGCATGAAGTTATTTCTAGGAGTTGGACACATACCAAGTTTAGCTCAGTTCTGGGCATCTTTGAAATACCTATACAAACTTGTTCCTACCTAGTAACTTGCAACTTTGAATGAGAATGTGCTTGCTTACAGCAACGTGCTATATGTTCTGAATGCCCGAATAGGGAATCTGTGTCAAAACTTTGTTAGGAATTATGTGATCCTTACTAGCTGGAAGTAAGGGAGATGGGGCATGAAGTTATTTCTAGGAGTTGGACACATACCAAGTTTAGCTCAGTTCTGGGCATCTTTGAAATACCTATACAAACTTGTTCCTACATAGTAACTTGCAACTTTGAATGAGAATGTGCTTGCTTACAGCAACGTGCTATATGTTCTGAATGTCCGAATTGGGAATCTGTGTCAAAACTTTGTTAGGAATTATGTGATCCTTACTAGCTGGAAGTAAGGGAGATGGGGCATGAAGTTATTTCTAGGAGTTGGACACATACCAAGTTTAGCTCAGTTCTGGGCATCTTTGAAATACCTATACAAACTTGTTCCTACATAGTAACTTGCAACTTTGAATGAGAATGTGCTTGCTTACAGCAACGTGCTATATGTTCTGAATGCCCGAATTGGGAATCTGTGTCAAAACTTTGTTAGGAATTATGTGATCCTTACTAGCTGGAAGTAAGGGAGATGGGGCATGAAGTTATTTCTAGGAGTTGAACACATACCAAGTTTAGCTCAGTTCTGGGCATCTTTGAAATACCTATACAAACTTGTTCCTACCTAGTAACTTGCATCTTTGAATGAGAATCTGCTTGCTTGCAGCAACGTGCTATATGTTCTGAATGCCCGAATTGGGAATCTCTGTCAAAACTTTGTTAGGAATTATGTGATCCTAACTAGCTGGAAGTAAGGGAGATGGGGCATGAAGTTATTTCTAGGAGTTGGACACATACCAAGTTTAGCTCAGTTCTGGGCATCTTTGAAATACCTATACAAACTTGTTCCTACATAGTAACTTGCAACTTTGAATGAAAATGTGCTTGCTTACAGCAACGTGCTATATGTTCTGAATGCCCGAATTGGGAATCTGTGTCAAAACTTTGTTAGGAATTATGTGATCCTTACTAGCTGGAAGTAAGGGAGATGGGGCATGAAGTTATTTCTATGAGTTGGACACATACCAAGTTTAGCTCAGTTCTGGGCATCTTTGAAATACCTATACAAACTTGTTCCTACATAGTAACTTGCAACTTTGAATGAGAATGTGCTTGCTTACAGCAACGTGCTATATGTTCTGAATGCCCGAATTGGCAATCTGTGTCAAAACTTTGTTAGGAATTATGTGATCCTTACTAGCTGGAAGTAAGGGAGATGGGGCATGAAGTTATTTCTAGGAGTTGGACACATACCAAGTTTAGCTCAGTTCTGGGCATCTTTGAAATACCTATACAAACTTGTTCCTACATAGTAACTTGCAACTTTGAATGAGAATGTGCTTGCTTACAGCAACGTGCTATATGTTCTGAATGCCCGAATTGGGAATCTGTGTCAAAACTTTGTTAGGAATTATGTGATCCTTACTAGCTGGAAGTAAGGGAGATGGGGCATGAAGTTATTTCTAGGAGTTGGACACATACCAAGTTTAGCTCAGTTCTGGGCATCTTTGAAATACCTATACAAACTTGTTCCTACCTAGTAACTTGCATCTTTGAATGAGAATCTGCTTGCTTACAGCAAGGTGCTATATGTTCTGAATGTCCGAATAGGGAATCTGTGTCAAAACTTTGTTAGGAATTATGTGATCCTTACTAGCTGGAATTAAGGGAGATGGGGCATGAAGTTATTTCTAGGAGTTGGACACATACCAAGTTTAGCTCAGTTCTGGGCATCTTTGAAATACCTATACAAACTTGTTCCTACATAGTAACTTGCAACTTTGAATGAAAATGTGCTTGCTTACAGCAACGTGCTATATGTTCTGAATGCCCGAATTGGGAATCTGTGTCAAAACTTTGTTAGGAATTATGTGATCCTTACTAGCTGGAAGTAAGGGAGATGGGGCATGAAGTTATTTCTAGGAGTTGGACACATACCAAGTTTAGCTCAGTTCTGGGCATCTTTGAAATACCTATACAAACTTGTTCCTACATAGTAACTTGCAACTTTGAATGAGAATGTGCTTGCTTACAGCAACGTGCTATATGTTCTGAATGCCCGAATTGGGAATCTGTGTCAAAACTTTGTTAGGAATTATGTGATCTTTACTAGCTGGAAGTAAGGGAGATGGGGCATGAAGTTATTTCTAGGAGTTGGACACATACCAAGTTTAGCTCAGTTCTGAGCATCTTTGAAATACCTATACAAACTTGTTCCTACATAGTAACTTGCAACTTTGAATGAGAATGTGCTTGCTTGCAGCAACGTGCTATATGTTCTGAATGCCCGAATAGGGAATCTGTGTCAAAACTTTGTTAGGAATTATGTGATCCTTACTAGCTGGAAGTAAGGGAGATGGGGCATGAAGTTTTTTCTAGGAGTTGGACACATACCAAGGTTAGCTCAGTTCTGGGCATCTTTGAAATACCTATACAAACTTGTTCCTACCTAGTAACTTGCATCTTTGAATGAGAATCTGCTTGCTTGCAGCAACGTGCTATATGTTCTGAATGCCCGAATTGGGAATCTCTGTCAAAACTTTGTTAGGAATTATGTGATCCTAACTAGCTGGAAGTAAGGGAGATGGGGCATGAAGTTATTTCTAGGAGTTGGACACATACCAAGTTTAGCTCAGTTCTGGGCATCTTTGAAATACCTATACAAACTTGTTCCTACATAGTAACTTGCAACTTTGAATGAAAATGTGCTTGCTTACAGCAACGTGCTATATGTTCTGAATGCCCGAATTGGGAATCTGTGTCAAAACTTTGTTAGGAATTATGTGATCCTTACTAGCTGGAAGTAAGGGAGATGGGGCATGAAGTTATTTCTATGAGTTGGACACATACCAAGTTTAGCTCAGTTCTGGGCATCTTTGAAATACCTATACAAACTTGTTCCTACATAGTAACTTGCATCTTTGAATGAGAATCTGCTTGCTTACAGCAACGTGCTATATGTTCTGAATGCCCGAATTGGCAATCTGTGTCAAAACTTTGTTAGGAATTATGTGATCCTTACTAGCTGGAAGTAAGGGAGATGGGGCATGAAGTTATTTCTAGGAGTTGGACACATACCAAGTTTAGCTCAGTTCTGGGCATCTTTGAAATACCTATACAAACTTGTTCCTACATAGTAACTTGCATCTTTGAATGAGAATGTGCTTGCTTACAGCAACGTGCTATATGTTCTGAATGCCCGAATTGGGAATCTGTGTCAAAACTTTGTTAGGAATTATGTGATCCTTACTAGCTGGAAGTAAGGGAGATGGGGCATGAAGTTATTTCTTGGAGTTGGACACATACCAAGTTTAGCTCAGTTCTGGGCATCTTTGAAATACCTATACAAACTTGTTCCTACATAGTAACTTGCAACTTTGAATGAGAATGTGCTTGCTTGCAGCAACGTGCTATATGTTCTGAATGCCCGAATAGGGAATCTGTGTCAAAACTTTGTTAGGAATTATGTGATCCTTACTAGCTGGAAGTAAGGGAGATGGGGCATGAAGTTATTTCTAGGAGTTGGACACATACCAAGTTTAGCTCAGTTCTGGGCATCTTTGAAATACCTATACAAACTTGTTCCTACATAGTAACTTGCAACTTTCAATGAAAATGTGCTTGCTTACAGCAACGTGCTATATGTTCTGAATGCCCGAATTGGGAATCTGTGTCAAAACTTTGTTAGGAATTATGTGATCCTTACTAGCTGGAAGTAAGGGAGATGGGGCATGAAGTTATTTCTAGGAGTTGGACACATACCAAGTTTAGCTCAGATCTGGGCATCTTTGAAATACCTATACAAACTTGTTCCTACCTAGTAACTTGCATCTTTGAATGAGAATGTGCTTGCTTACAGCAACGTGCTATATGTTCTGAATGCCCGAATAGGGAATCTGTGTCAAAACTTTGTTAGGAATTATGTGATCCTTACTAGCTGGAAGTAAGGGAGATGGGGCATGATGTTATTTCTAGGAGTTGGACACATACCAAGTTTAGCTCAGTTCTGGGCATCTTTGAAATAACTATACAAACTTGTTCCTACATAGTAACTTGCAACTTTGAATGAGAATGTGCTTGCTTACAGCAACGTGCTATATGTTCTGAATGCCCGAATTGGGAATCTGTGTCAAAACTTTGTTAGGAATTATGTGATCCTTACTAGCTGGAAGTAAGGGAGATGGGGCATGAAGTTATTTCTAGGAGTTGGACACATACCAAGTATAGCTCAGTTCTGGGCATCTTTGAAATACCTATACAAACTTGTTCCTACATAGTAACTTGCAACTTTAAATGAAAATGTGCTTGCTTAGAGCAACGTGCTATATGTTCTGAATGCCTGAATTGGGAATCTGTGTCAAAACTTTGTTAGGAATTATGTGATCCTTACTAGCTGGAAGTAAGGGAGATGGGGCATGAAGTTATTTCTAGGAGTTGGACACATACCAAGTTTAGCTCAGTTCTGGGCATCTTTGAAATACCTGTACAAACTTGTTCCTACATAGTAACTTGCAACTTTGAATGAGAATGTGCTTGCTTACAGCAACGTGCTATATGTTCTGAATGCCCGAATTGGGAATCTGTGTCAAAACTTTGTTAGGAATTATGTGATCCTTACTAGCTGGAAGTAAGGGAGATGGGGCATGAAGTTATTTCTAGGAGTTGGACACATACCAAGTTTAGCTCAGTTCTGGGCATCTTCGAAATACCTATACAAACTTGTTCCTACATAGTAACTTGAAACTTTGAATGAAAATGTGCTTGCTTACAGCAACGTGCTATATGTTCTGAATGCCCGAATTGGGAATCTGTGTCAAAACTTTGTTAGGAATTATGTGATCCTTACTAGCTGGAAGTAAGGGAGATGGGGCATGAAGTTATTTCTAGGAGTTGGACACATACCAAGTTTAGCTCAGTTCTGGGCATCTTTGAAATACCTATACAAACTTGTTCCTACATAGTAACTTGCATCTTTGAATGAGAATCTGCTTGCTTACAGCAACGTGCTATATCTTCTGAATGCCCGAATTGGGAATCTGTGTCAAAACTTTGTTAGGAATTATGTGATCCTTACTAGCTGGAAGTAAGGGAGATGGGGCATGAAGTTATTTCTAGGAGTTGGACACATACCAAGTTTAGCTCAGTTCTGGGCGTCTTTGAAATACCTATACAAACTTGTTCCTACATAGTAACTTGCAACTTTGAATGAGAATGTGCTTGCTTACAGCAACGTGCTATATGTTCTGAATGCCCGAATTGGGAATCTGTGTCAAAACTTTGTTAGGAATTATGTGATCCTTACTAGCTGGAAGTAAGGGAGATGGGGCATGAAGTTATTTCTAGGAGTTGGACACATACCAAGTTTAGCTCAGTTCTGGGCATCTTTGAAATACCTATACAAACTTGTTCCTACATAGTAACTTGCAACTTTGAATGAGAATGTGCTTGCTTGCAGCAACGTGCTATATGTTCTGAATGCCCGAATTGGGAATCTGTGTCAAAACTTTGTTAGGAATTATGTGATCCTTACTAGCTGGAAGTAAGGGAGATGGGGCATGAAGTTATTTCTAGGAGTTGGACACATACCAAGTTTAGCTCAGTTCTGGGCATCTTTGAAATACCTATACAAACTTGTTCCTACATAGTAACTTGCATCTTTGAATGAGAATCTGCTTGCTTACAGCAACGTGCTATATGTTCTGAATACCCGAATTGGGAATCTGTGTCAAAACTGTTAGGAATTATGTGATCCTTACTAGCTGGAAGTAAGGGAGATGGGGCATGAAGTTATTTCTAGGAGTTGGACACATACCAAGTTTAGCTCAGTTCTGGGCATCTTTGAAATACCTATACAAACTTGTTCCTACATAGTAACTTGCAACTTTGAATGAGAATGTGCTTGCTTACAGCAACGTGCTATATGTTCTGAATGCCCGAATTGGGAATCTGTGTCAAAACGTTGTTAGGAATTATGTGATCCTTACTAGCTGGAAGTAAGGGAGATGGGGCATGAAGTTATTTCTTGGAGTTGGAGACATACCAAGTTTAGCTCAGTTCTGGGCATCTTTGAAATACCTATACAAACTTGTTCCTACATAGTAACTTGCAACTTTGAATGAGAATGTGCTTGCTTGCAGCAACGTGCTATATGTTCTGAATGCCCGATTCGGGAATCTGTGTCAAAACTTTGTTAGGAATTATGTGATCCTTACTAGCTGGAAGTAAGGGAGATGGAGCATGAAGTTATTTCTAGGAGTTCGACACATACCAAGTTTAGCTCAGTTCTGGGCATCTTTGAAATACCTATACAAACTTGTTCCTACCTAGTAACTTGCATCTTTGAATGAGAATGGGCTTGCTTACAGCAACGTGCTATATGTTCTGAATGCCCGATTTGGGAATCTGTGTCAAAACTTTGTTAGGAATAATGTGATCCTTACTAGATGGAAGTAAGGGAGATGGGGCATGAAGTTATTTCTAGGAGTTGGACACATACCAAGTTTAGCTCAGTTCTGGGCATCTTTGAAATACCTATACAAACTTGTTCCTACATAGTAACTTGCAACTTTGAATGAAAATGTGCTTGCTTACAGCAACGTGCTATATGTTCTGAATGCCCGAATTGGTAATCTGTGTCAAAACTTTGTTAGGAATTATGTGATCCTTACTAGCTGGAAGTAAGGGAGATGGGGCATGAAGTTATTTCTATGAGTTGGACACATACCAAGTTTAGCTCAGTTCTGGGCATCTTTGAAATACCTATACAAACTTGTTCCTACATAGTAACTTGCATCTTTGAATGAGAATCTGCTTGCTTACAGCAACGTGCTATATGTTCTGAATGCCCGAATTGGCAATCTGTGTCAAAACTTTGTTAGGAATTATGTGATCCTTACTAGCTGGAAGTAAGGGAGATGGGGCATGAAGTTATTTCTAGGAGTTGGACACATACCAAGTTTAGCTCAGTTCTGGGCATCTTTGAAATACCTATACAAACTTGTTCCTACATAGTAACTTGCATCTTTGAATGAGAATGTGCTTGCTTACAGCAACGTGCTATATGTTCTGAATGCCCGAATTGGGAATCTGTGTCAAAACTTTGTTAGGAATTATGTGATCCTTACTAGCTGGAAGTAAGGGAGATGGGGCATGAAGTTATTTCTTGGAGTTGGACACATACCAAGTTTAGCTCAGTTCTGGGCATCTTTGAAATACCTATACAAACTTGTTCCTACATAGTAACTTGCAACTTTGAATGAGAATGTGCTTGCTTGCAGCAACGTGCTATATGTTCTGAATGCCCGAATAGGGAATCTGTGTCAAAACTTTGTTAGGAATTATGTGATCCTTACTAGCTGGAAGTAAGGGAGATGGGGCATGAAGTTATTTCTAGGAGTTGGACACATACCAAGTTTAGCTCAGTTCTGGGCATCTTTGAAATACCTATACAAACTTGTTCCTACATAGTAACTTGCAACTTTCAATGAAAATGTGCTTGCTTACAGCAACGTGCTATATGTTCTGAATGCCCGAATTGGGAATCTGTGTCAAAACTTTGTTAGGAATTATGTGATCCTTACTAGCTGGAAGTAAGGGAGATGGGGCATGAAGTTATTTCTAGGAGTTGGACACATACCAAGTTTAGCTCAGATCTGGGCATCTTTGAAATACCTATACAAACTTGTTCCTACCTAGTAACTTGCATCTTTGAATGAGAATGTGCTTGCTTACAGCAACGTGCTATATGTTCTGAATGCCCGAATAGGGAATCTGTGTCAAAACTTTGTTAGGAATTATGTGATCCTTACTAGCTGGAAGTAAGGGAGATGGGGCATGATGTTATTTCTAGGAGTTGGACACATACCAAGTTTAGCTCAGTTCTGGGCATCTTTGAAATACCTATACAAACTTGTTCCTACATAGTAACTTGCAACTTTGAATGAGAATGTGCTTGCTTACAGCAACGTGCTATATGTTCTGAATGCCCGAATTGGGAATCTGTGTCAAAACTTTGTTAGGAATTATGTGATCCTTACTAGCTGGAAGTAAGGGAGATGGGGCATGAAGTTATTTCTAGGAGTTGGACACATACCAAGTATAGCTCAGTTCTGGGCATCTTTGAAATACCTATACAAACTTGTTCCTACATAGTAACTTGCAACTTTAAATGAAAATGTGCTTGCTTAGAGCAACGTGCTATATGTTCTGAATGCCTGAATTGGGAATCTGTGTCAAAACTTTGTTAGGAATTATGTGATCCTTACTAGCTGGAAGTAAGGGAGATGGGGCATGAAGTTATTTCTAGGAGTTGGACACATACCAAGTTTAGCTCAGTTCTGGGCATCTTTGAAATACCTGTACAAACTTGTTCCTACATAGTAACTTGCAACTTTGAATGAGAATGTGCTTGCTTACAGCAACGTGCTATATGTTCTGAATGCCCGAATTGGGAATCTGTGTCAAAACTTTGTTAGGAATTATGTGATCCTTACTAGCTGGAAGTAAGGGAGATGGGGCATGAAGTTATTTCTAGGAGTTGGACACATACCAAGTTTAGCTCAGTTCTGGGCATCTTCGAAATACCTATACAAACTTGTTCCTACATAGTAACTTGAAACTTTGAATGAAAATGTGCTTGCTTACAGCAACGTGCTATATGTTCTGAATGCCCGAATTGGGAATCTGTGTCAAAACTTTGTTAGGAATTATGTGATCCTTACTAGCTGGAAGTAAGGGAGATGGGGCATGAAGTTATTTCTAGGAGTTGGACACATACCAAGTTTAGCTCAGTTCTGGGCATCTTTGAAATACCTATACAAACTTGTTCCTACATAGTAACTTGCATCTTTGAATGAGAATCTGCTTGCTTACAGAAACGTGCTATATCTTCTGAATGCCCGAATTGGGAATCTGTGTCAAAACTTTGTTAGGAATTATGTGATCCTTACTAGCTGGAAGTAAGGGAGATGGGGCATGAAGTTATTTCTAGGAGTTGGACACATACCAAGTTTAGCTCAGTTCTGGGCGTCTTTGAAATACCTATACAAACTTGTTCCTACATAGTAACTTGCAACTTTGAATGAGAATGTGCTTGCTTACAGCAACGTGCTATATGTTCTGAATGCCCGAATTGGGAATCTGTGTCAAAACTTTGTTAGGAATTATGTGATCCTTACTAGCTGGAAGTAAGGGAGATGGGGCATGAAGTTATTTCTAGGAGTTGGACACATACCAAGTTTAGCTCAGTTCTGGGCATCTTTGAAATACCTATACAAACTTGTTCCTACATAGTAACTTGCAACTTTGAATGAGAATGTGCTTGCTTGCAGCAACGTGCTATATGTTCTGAATGCCCGAATTGGGAATCTGTGTCAAAACTTTGTTAGGAATTATGTGATCCTTACTAGCTGGAAGTAAGGGAGATGGGGCATGAAGTTATTTCTAGGAGTTGGACACATACCAAGTTTAGCTCAGTTCTGGGCATCTTTGAAATACCTATACAAACTTGTTCCTACATAGTAACTTGCATCTTTGAATGAGAATCTGCTTGCTTACAGCAACGTGCTATATGTTCTGAATACCCGAATTGGGAATCTGTGTCAAAACTGTTAGGAATTATGTGATCCTTACTAGCTGGAAGTAAGGGAGATGGGGCATGAAGTTATTTCTAGGAGTTGGACACATACCAAGTTTAGCTCAGTTCTGGGCATCTTTGAAATACCTATACAAACTTGTTCCTACATAGTAACTTGCAACTTTGAATGAGAATGTGCTTGCTTACAGCAACGTGCTATATGTTCTGAATGCCCGAATTGGGAATCTGTGTCAAAACTTTGTTAGGAATTATGTGATCCTTACTAGCTGGAAGTAAGGGAGATGGGGCATGAAGTTATTTCTTGGAGTTGGAGACATACCAAGTTTAGCTCAGTTCTGGGCATCTTTGAAATACCTATACAAACTTGTTCCTACATAGTAACTTGCAACTTTGAATGAGAATGTGCTTGCTTGCAGCAACGTGCTATATGTTCTGAATGCGCGATTCGGGAATCTGTGTCAAAAGTTTGTTAGGAATTATGTGATCCTTACTAGCTGGAAGTAAGGGAGATGGAGCATGAAGTTATTTCTAGGAGTTCGACACATACCAAGTTTAGCTCAGTTCTGGGCATCTTTGAAATACCTATACAAACTTGTTCCTACCTAGTAACTTGCATCTTTGAATGAGAATGGGCTTGCTTACAGCAACGTGCTATATGTTCTGAATGCCCGAATTGGGAATCTGTGTCAAAACTTTGTTAGGAATAATGTGATCCTTACTAGATGGAAGTAAGGGAGATGGGGCATGAAGTTATTTCTAGGAGTTGGACACATACCAAGTTTAGCTCAGTTCTGGGCATCTTTGAAATACCTATACAAACTTGTTCCTACATAGTAACTTGCAACTTTGAATGAAAATGTGCTTGCTTACAGCAACGTGCTATATGTTCTGAATGCCCGAATTGGGAATCTGTGTCAAAACTTTGTTAGGAATTATGTGATCCTTACTAGCTGGAAGTAAGGGAGATGGGGCATGAAGTTATTTCTATGAGTTGGACACATACCAAGTTTAGCTCAGTTCTGGGCATCTTTGAAATACCTATACAAACTTGTTCCTACATAGTAACTTGCATCTTTGAATGAGAATCTGCTTGCTTACAGCAACGTGCTATATGTTCTGCATGCCCGAATTGGCAATCTGTGTCAAAACTTTGTTAGGAATTATGTGATCCTTACTAGCTGGAAGTAAGGGAGATGGGGCATGAAGTTATTTCTAGGAGTTGGACACATACCAAGTTTAGCTCAGTTCTGGGCATCTTTGAAATACCTATACAAACTTGTTCCTACATAGTAACTTGCATCTTTGAATGAGAATGTGCTTGCTTACAGCAACGTGCTATATGTTCTGAATGCCCGAATTGGGAATCTGTGTCAAAACTTTGTTAGGAATTATGTGATCCTTACTAGCTGGAAGTAAGGGAGATGGGGCATGAAGTTATTTCTTGGAGTTGGACACATACCAAGTTTAGCTCAGTTCTGGGCATCTTTGAAATACCTATACAAACTTGTTCCTACATAGTAACTTGCAACTTTGAATGAGAATGTGCTTGCTTGCAGCAACGTGCTATATGTTCTGAATGCCCGAATAGGGAATCTGTGTCAAAACTTTGTTAGGAATTATGTGATCCTTACTAGCTGGAAGTAAGGGAGATGGGGCATGAAGTTATTTCTAGGAGTTGGACACATACCAAGTTTAGCTCAGTTCTGGGCATCTTTGAAATACCTATACAAACTTGTTCCTACATAGTAACTTGCAACTTTCAATGAAAATGTGCTTGCTTACAGCAACGTGCTATATGTTCTGAATGCCCGAATTGGGAATCTGTGTCAAAACTTTGTTAGGAATTATGTGATCCTTACTAGCTGGAAGTAAGGGAGATGGGGCATGAAGTTATTTCTAGGAGTTGGACACATACCAAGTTTAGCTCAGATCTGGGCATCTTTGAAATACCTATACAAACTTGTTCCTACCTAGTAACTTGCATCTTTGAATGAGAATGTGCTTGCTTACAGCAACGTGCTATATGTTCTGAATGCCCGAATAGGGAATCTGTGTCAAAACTTTGTTAGGAATTATGTGATCCTTACTAGCTGGAAGTAAGGGAGATGGGGCATGATGTTATTTCTAGGAGTTGGACACATACCAAGTTTAGCTCAGTTCTGGGCATCTTTGAAATACCTATACAAACTTGTTCCTACATAGTAACTTGCAACTTTGAATGAGAATGTGCTTGCTTACAGCAACGTGCTATATGTTCTGAATGCCCGAATTGGGAATCTGTGTCAAAACTTTGTTAGGAATTATGTGATCCTTACTAGCTGGAAGTAAGGGAGATGGGGCATGAAGTTATTTCTAGGAGTTGGACACATACCAAGTATAGCTCAGTTCTGGGCATCTTTGAAATACCTATACAAACTTGTTCCTACATAGTAACTTGCAACTTTAAATGAAAATGTGCTTGCTTAGAGCAACGTGCTATATGTTCTGAATGCCTGAATTGGGAATCTGTGTCAAAACTTTGTTAGGAATTATGTGATCCTTACTAGCTGGAAGTAAGGGAGATGGGGCATGAAGTTATTTCTAGGAGTTGGACACATACCAAGTTTAGCTCAGTTCTGGGCATCTTTGAAATACCTGTACAAACTTGTTCCTACATAGTAACTTGCAACTTTGAATGAGAATGTGCTTGCTTACAGCAACGTGCTATATGTTCTGAATGCCCGAATTGGGAATCTGTGTCAAAACTTTGTTAGGAATTATGTGATCCTTACTAGCTGGAAGTAAGGGAGATGGGGCATGAAGTTATTTCTAGGAGTTGGACACATACCAAGTTTAGCTCAGTTCTGGGCATCTTCGAAATACCTATACAAACTTGTTCCTACATAGTAACTTGAAACTTTGAATGAAAATGTGCTTGCTTACAGCAACGTGCTATATGTTCTGAATGCCCGAATTGGGAATCTGTGTCAAAACTTTGTTAGGAATTATGTGATCCTTACTAGCTGGAAGTAAGGGAGATGGGGCATGAAGTTATTTCTAGGAGTTGGACACATACCAAGTTTAGCTCAGTTCTGGGCATCTTTGAAATACCTATACAAACTTGTTCCTACATAGTAACTTGCATCTTTGAATGAGAATCTGCTTGCTTACAGCAACGTGCTATATCTTCTGAATGCCCGAATTGGGAATCTGTGTCAAAACTTTGTTAGGAATTATGTGATCCTTACTAGCTGGAAGTAAGGGAGATGGGGCATGAAGTTATTTCTAGGAGTTGGACACATACCAAGTTTAGCTCAGTTCTGGGCGTCTTTGAAATACCTATACAAACTTGTTCCTACATAGTAACTTGCAACTTTGAATGAGAATGTGCTTGCTTGCAGCAACGTGCTATATGTTCTGAATGCCCGAATTGGGAATCTGTGTCAAAACTTTGTTAGGAATTATGTGATCCTTACTAGCTGGAAGTAAGGGAGATGGGGCATGAAGTTATTTCTAGGAGTTGGACACATACCAAGTTTAGCTCAGTTCTGGGCATCTTTGAAATACCTATACAAACTTGTTCCTACATAGTAACTTGCAACTTTGAATGAAAATGTGCTTGCTTACAGCAACGTGCTATATGTTCTGAATGCCCGAATTGGGAATCAGTGTCAAAACTTTGTTAGGAATTATGTGATCCTTACTTGCTGGAAGTAAGGGAGATGGGGCATGAAGTTATTTCTAGGAGTTGGACACATACCAAGTTTAGCTCAGTTCTGGGCATCTTTGAAATACCTATACAAACTTGTTCCTACATAGTAACTTGCAACTTTGAATGAAAATGTGCTTGCTTACAGCAACGTGCTATATTTTCTGAATGCCCGAATTGGGAATGTGTGTCAAAACTTTGTTAGGAATTATGTGATCCTTACTAGCTGGAAGTAAGGGAGATGGGGCATGAAGTTATTTCTTTGAGTTGGAGACATACCAAGTTTAGCTCAGTTCTGGGCATCTTTGAAATACCTATACAAACTTGTTCCTACATAGTAACTTGCAACTTTGAATGAGAATGTGCTTGCTTGCAGCAACGTGCTATATGTTCTGAATGCCCGATTTGGGAATCTGTGTCAAAACTTTGTTAGGAATTATGTGATCCTTACTAGCTGGAAGTAAGGGAGATGGAGCATGAAGTTATTTCTAGGAGTTCGACACATACCAAGTTTAGCTCAGTTCTGGGCATCTTTGAAATACCTATACAAACTTGTTCCTACATAGTAACTTGCAACTTTGAATGAGAATGTGCTTGCTTACAGCAACGTGCTATATGTTCTGAATGCCCGAATTGGGAATCTGTGTCAAAATTTGTTAGGAATTATGTGATCCTTACTAGCTGGAAGTAAGGGAGATGGGGCATGAAGTTATTTCTAGGAGTTGGACACATACCAAGTTTAGCTCAGTTCTGGGCATCTTTGAAATACCTATACAAACTTGTTCCTACATAGTAACTTGCATCTTTGAATGAGAATCTGCTTGCTTACAGCAACGTGCTATATGTTCTGAATGCCCGAATTGGGAATCTGTGTCAAAACTTTGTTAGGAATTATGTGATCCTTACTAGCTGGAAGTAAGGGAGATGGGGCATGAAGTTATTTCTAGGAGTTGGACACATACCAAGTTTAGCTCAGTTCTGGGCATCTTTGAAATACCTATACAAACTTGTTCCTACCTAGTAACTAGCATCTTTGAATGAGAATCTGCTTGCTTATAGCAACGTGCTATATGTTCTGAATGCCCGAATAGGGAATCTGTGTCAAAACTTTGTTAGGAATTATGTGATCCTTACTAGCTGGAAGTAAGGGAGATGGGGCATGAAGTTATTTCTAGGAGTTGGACACATACCAAGTTTAGCTCAGTTCTGGGCATCTTTGAAATACCTATACAAACTTGTTCCCACCTAGTAACTTGCAACTTTGAATGAGAATGTGCTTGCTTACAGCAACGTGCTATATGTTCTGAATGCCCGAATAGGGAATCTGTGTCAAAACTTTGTTAGGAATTATGTGATCCTTACTAGCTGGAAGTAAGGGAGATGGGGCATGAAGTTATTTCTAGGAGTTGGACACATACCAAGTTTAGCTCAGTTCTGGGCATCTTTGAAATACCTATACAAACTTGTTCCTACATAGTAACTTGCAACTTTGAATGAGAATGTGCTTGCTTACAGCAACGTGCTATATGTTCTGAATGCCCGAATTGGGAATCTGTGTCAAAACTTTGTTAGGAATTATGTGATCCTTACTAGCTGGAAGTAAGGGAGATGGGGCATGAAGTTATTTCTAGGAGTTGGACACATACCAAGTTTAGCTCAGTTCTGGGCATCTTTGAAATACCTATACAAACTTGTTCCTACATAGTAACTTGCAACTTTGAATGAGAATGTGCTTGCTTACAGCAACGTGCTATATGTTCTGAATGCCCGAATTGGGAATCTGTGTCAAAACTTTGTTAGGAATTATGTGATCCTTACTAGCTGGAAGTAAGGGAGATGGGGCATGAAGTTATTTCTAGGAGTTGGACACATACCAAGTTTAGCTCAGTTCTGGGCATCTTTGAAATACCTATACAAACTTGTTCCTACCTAGTAACTTGCATCTTTGAATGAGAATCTGCTTGCTTACAGCAAGGTGCTATATGTTCTGAATGCCCGAATAGGGAATCTGTGTCAAAACTTTGTTAGGAATTATGTGATCCTTACTAGCTGGAATTAAGGGAGATGGGGCATGAAGTTATTTCTAGGAGTTGGACACATACCAAGTTTAGCTCAGTTCTGGGCATCTTTGAAATACCTATACAAACTTGTTCCTACATAGTAACTTGCAACTTTGAATGAAAATGTGCTTGCTTACAGCAACGTGCTATATGTTCTGAATGCCCGAATTGGGAATCTGTGTCAAAACTTTGTTAGGAATTATGTGATCCTTACTAGCTGGAAGTAAGGGAGATGGGGCATGAAGTTATTTCTAGGAGTTGGACACATACCAAGTTTAGCTCAGTTCTGGGCATCTTTGAAATACCTATACAAACTTGTTCCTACATAGTAACTTGCAACTTTGAATGAGAATGTGCTTGCTTACAGCAACGTGCTATATGTTCTGAATGCCCGAATTGGGAATCTGTGTCAAAACTTTGTTAGGAATTATGTGATCTTTACTAGCTGGAAGTAAGGGAGATGGGGCATGAAGTTATTTCTAGGAGTTGGACACATACCAAGTTTAGCTCAGTTCTGGGCATCTTTGAAATACCTATACAAACTTGTTCCTACATAGTAACTTGCAACTTTGAATGAGAATGTGCTTGCTTGCAGCAACGTGCTATATGTTCTGAATGCCCGAATAGGGAATCTGTGTCAAAACTTTGTTAGGAATTATGTGATCCTTACTAGCTGGAAGTAAGGGAGATGGGGCATGAAGTTTTTTCTAGGAGTTGGACACATACCAAGGTTAGCTCAGTTCTGGGCATCTTTGAAATACCTATACAAACTTGTTCCTACCTAGTAACTTGCATCTTTGAATGAGAATCAGCTTGCTTGCAGCAACGTGCTATATGTTCTGAATGCCCGAATTGGGAATCTCTGTCAAAACTTTGTTAGGAATTATGTGATCCTAACTAGCTGGAAGTAAGGGAGATGGGGCATGAAGTTATTTCTAGGAGTTGGACACATACCAAGTTTAGCTCAGTTCTGGGCATCTTTGAAATACCTATACAAACTTGTTCCTACATAGTAACTTGCAACTTTGAATGAAAATGTGCTTGCTTACAGCAACGTGCTATATGTTCTGAATGCCCGAATTGGGAATCTGTGTCAAAACTTTGTTAGGAATTATGTGATCCTTACTAGCTGGAAGTAAGGGAGATGGGGCATGAAGTTATTTCTATGAGTTGGACACATACCAAGTTTAGCTCAGTTCTGGGCATCTTTGAAATACCTATACAAACTTGTTCCTACATAGTAACTTGCAACTTTGAATGAGAATGTGCTTGCTTACAGCAACGTGCTATATGTTCTGAATGCCCGAATTGGCAATCTGTGTCAAAACTTTGTTAGGAATTATGTGATCCTTACTAGCTGGAAGTAAGGGAGATGGGGCATGAAGTTATTTCTAGGAGTTGGACACATACCAAGTTTAGCTCAGTTCTGGGCATCTTTGAAATACCTATACAAACTTGTTCCTACATAGTAACTTGCAACTTTGAATGAGAATGTGCTTGCTTACAGCAACGTGCTATATGTTCTGAATGCCCGAATTGGGAATCTGTGTCAAAACTTTGTTAGGAATTATGTGATCCTTACTAGCTGGAAGTAAGGGAGATGGGGCATGAAGTTATTTCTAGGAGTTGGACACATACCAAGTTTAGCTCAGTTCTGGGCATCTTTGAAATACCTATACAAACTTGTTCCTACCTAGTAACTTGCATCTTTGAATGAGAATCTGCTTGCTTACAGCAAGGTGCTATATGTTCTGAATGCCCGAATAGGGAATCTGTGTCAAAACTTTGTTAGGAATTATGTGATCCTTACTAGCTGGAATTAAGGGAGATGGGGCATGAAGTTATTTCTAGGAGTTGGACACATACCAAGTTTAGCTCAGTTCTGGGCATCTTTGAAATACCTATACAAACTTGTTCCTACATAGTAACTTGCAACTTTGAATGAAAATGTGCTTGCTTACAGCAACGTGCTATATGTTCTGAATGCCCGAATTGGGAATCTGTGTCAAAACTTTGTTAGGAATTATGTGATCCTTACTAGCTGGAAGTAAGGGAGATGGGGCATGAAGTTATTTCTAGGAGTTGGACACATACCAAGTTTAGCTCAGTTCTGGGCATCTTTGAAATACCTATACAAACTTGTTCCTACATAGTAACTTGCAACTTTGAATGAGAATGTGCTTGCTTACAGCAACGTGCTATATGTTCTGAATGCCCGAATTGGGAATCTGTGTCAAAACTTTGTTAGGAATTATGTGATCTTTACTAGCTGGAAGTAAGGGAGATGGGGCATGAAGTTATTTCTAGGAGTTGGACACATACCAAGTTTAGCTCAGTTCTGAGCATCTTTGAAATACCTATACAAACTTGTTCCTACATAGTAACTTGCAACTTTGAATGAGAATGTGCTTGCTTGCAGCAACGTGCTATATGTTCTGAATGCCCGAATAGGGAATCTGTGTCAAAACTTTGTTAGGAATTATGTGATCCTTACTAGCTGGAAGTAAGGGAGATGGGGCATGAAGTTTTTTCTAGGAGTTGGACACATACCAAGGTTAGCTCAGTTCTGGGCATCTTTGAAATACCTATACAAACTTGTTCCTACCTAGTAACTTGCATCTTTGAATGAGAATCTGCTTGCTTGCAGCAACGTGCTATATGTTCTGAATGCCCGAATTGGGAATCTGTGTCAAAACTTTGTTAGGAATTATGTGATCCTTACTAGCTGGAAGTAAGGGAGATGGGGCATGAAGTTATTTCTTGGAGTTGGAGACATACCAAGTTTAGCTCAGTTCTGGGCATCTTTGAAATACCTATACAAACTTGTTCCTACATAGTAACTTGCAACTTTGAATGAGAATGTGCTTGCTTGCAGCAACGTGCTATATGTTCTGAATGCCCGATTCGGGAATCTGTGTCAAAACTTTGTTAGGAATTATGTGATCCTTACTAGCTGGAAGTAAGGGAGATGGAGCATGAAGTTATTTCTAGGAGTTCGACACATACCAAGTTTAGCTCAGTTCTGGGCATCTTTGAAATACCTATACAAACTTGTTCCTACCTAGTAACTTGCATCTTTGAATGAGAATGGGCTTGCTTACAGCAACGTGCTATATGTTCTGAATGCCCGATTTGGGAATCTGTGTCAAAACTTTGTTAGGAATAATGTGATCCTTACTAGATGGAAGTAAGGGAGATGGGGCATGAAGTTATTTCTAGGAGTTGGACACATACCAAGTTTAGCTCAGTTCTGGGCATCTTTGAAATACCTATACAAACTTGTTCCTACATAGTAACTTGCAACTTTGAATGAAAATGTGCTTGCTTACAGCAACGTGCTATATGTTCTGAATGCCCGAATTGGGAATCTGTGTCAAAACTTTGTTAGGAATTATGTGATCCTTACTAGCTGGAAGTAAGGGAGATGGGGCATGAAGTTATTTCTATGAGTTGGACACATACCAAGTTTAGCTCAGTTCTGGGCATCTTTGAAATACCTATACAAACTTGTTCCTACATAGTAACTTGCATCTTTGAATGAGAATCTGCTTGCTTACAGCAACGTGCTATATGTTCTGAATGCCCGAATTGGCAATCTGTGTCAAAACTTTGTTAGGAATTATGTGATCCTTACTAGCTGGAAGTAAGGGAGATGGGGCATGAAGTTATTTCTAGGAGTTGGACACATACCAAGTTTAGCTCAGTTCTGGGCATCTTTGAAATACCTATACAAACTTGTTCCTACATAGTAACTTGCATCTTTGAATGAGAATGTGCTTGCTTACAGCAACGTGCTATATGTTCTGAATGCCCGAATTGGGAATCTGTGTCAAAACTTTGTTAGGAATTATGTGATCCTTACTAGCTGGAAGTAAGGGAGATGGGGCATGAAGTTATTTCTTGGAGTTGGACACATACCAAGTTTAGCTCAGTTCTGGGCATCTTTGAAATACCTATACAAACTTGTTCCTACATAGTAACTTGCAACTTTGAATGAGAATGTGCTTGCTTGCAGCAACGTGCTATATGTTCTGAATGCCCGAATAGGGAATCTGTGTCAAAACTTTGTTAGGAATTATGTGATCCTTACTAGCTGGAAGTAAGGGAGATGGGGCATGAAGTTATTTCTAGGAGTTGGACACATACCAAGTTTAGCTCAGTTCTGGGCATCTTTGAAATACCTATACAAACTTGTTCCTACATAGTAACTTGCAACTTTCAATGAAAATGTGCTTGCTTACAGCAACGTGCTATATGTTCTGAATGCCCGAATTGGGAATCTGTGTCAAAACTTTGTTAGGAATTATGTGATCCTTACTAGCTGGAAGTAAGGGAGATGGGGCATGAAGTTATTTCTAGGAGTTGGACACATACCAAGTTTAGCTCAGATCTGGGCATCTTTGAAATACCTATACAAACTTGTTCCTACCTAGTAACTTGCATCTTTGAATGAGAATGTGCTTGCTTACAGCAACGTGCTATATGTTCTGAATGCCCGAATAGGGAATCTGTGTCAAAACTTTGTTAGGAATTATGTGATCCTTACTAGCTGGAAGTAAGGGAGATGGGGCATGATGTTATTTCTAGGAGTTGGACACATACCAAGTTTAGCTCAGTTCTGGGCATCTTTGAAATACCTATACAAACTTGTTCCTACATAGTAACTTGCAACTTTGAATGAGAATGTGCTTGCTTACAGCAACGTGCTATATGTTCTGAATGCCCGAATTGGGAATCTGTGTCAAAACTTTGTTAGGAATTATGTGATCCTTACTAGCTGGAAGTAAGGGAGATGGGGCATGAAGTTATTTCTAGGAGTTGGACACATACCAAGTATAGCTCAGTTCTGGGCATCTTTGAAATACCTATACAAACTTGTTCCTACATAGTAACTTGCAACTTTAAATGAAAATGTGCTTGCTTAGAGCAACGTGCTATATGTTCTGAATGCCTGAATTGGGAATCTGTGTCAAAACTTTGTTAGGAATTATGTGATCCTTACTAGCTGGAAGTAAGGGAGATGGGGCATGAAGTTATTTCTAGGAGTTGGACACATACCAAGTTTAGCTCAGTTCTGGGCATCTTTGAAATACCTGTACAAACTTGTTCCTACATAGTAACTTGCAACTTTGAATGAGAATGTGCTTGCTTACAGCAACGTGCTATATGTTCTGAATGCCCGAATTGGGAATCTGTGTCAAAACTTTGTTAGGAATTATGTGATCCTTACTAGCTGGAAGTAAGGGAGATGGGGCATGAAGTTATTTCTAGGAGTTGGACACATACCAAGTTTAGCTCAGTTCTGGGCATCTTCGAAATACCTATACAAACTTGTTCCTACATAGTAACTTGAAACTTTGAATGAAAATGTGCTTGCTTACAGCAACGTGCTATATGTTCTGAATGCCCGAATTGGGAATCTGTGTCAAAACTTTGTTAGGAATTATGTGATCCTTACTAGCTGGAAGTAAGGGAGATGGGGCATGAAGTTATTTCTAGGAGTTGGACACATACCAAGTTTAGCTCAGTTCTGGGCATCTTTGAAATACCTATACAAACTTGTTCCTACATAGTAACTTGCATCTTTGAATGAGAATCTGCTTGCTTACAGCAACGTGCTATATCTTCTGAATGCCCGAATTGGGAATCTGTGTCAAAACTTTGTTAGGAATTATGTGATCCTTACTAGCTGGAAGTAAGGGAGATGGGGCATGAAGTTATTTCTAGGAGTTGGACACATACCAAGTTTAGCTCAGTTCTGGGCGTCTTTGAAATACCTATACAAACTTGTTCCTACATAGTAACTTGCAACTTTGAATGAGAATGTGCTTGCTTACAGCAACGTGCTATATGTTCTGAATGCCCGAATTGGGAATCTGTGTCAAAACTTTGTTAGGAATTATGTGATCCTTACTAGCTGGAAGTAAGGGAGATGGGGCATGAAGTTATTTCTAGGAGTTGGACACATACCAAGTTTAGCTCAGTTCTGGGCATCTTTGAAATACCTATACAAACTTGTTCCTACATAGTAACTTGCAACTTTGAATGAGAATGTGCTTGCTTGCAGCAACGTGCTATATGTTCTGAATGCCCGAATTGGGAATCTGTGTCAAAACTTTGTTAGGAATTATGTGATCCTTACTAGCTGGAAGTAAGGGAGATGGGGCATGATGTTATTTCTAGGAGTTGGACACATACCAAGTTTAGCTCAGTTCTGGGCATCTTTGAAATACCTATACAAACTTGTTCCTACATAGTAACTTGCATCTTTGAATGAGAATCTGCTTGCTTACAGCAACGTGCTATATGTTCTGAATACCCGAATTGGGAATCTGTGTCAAAACTGTTAGGAATTATGTGATCCTTACTAGCTGGAAGTAAGGGAGATGGGGCATGAAGTTATTTCTAGGAGTTGGACACATACCAAGTTTAGCTCAGTTCTGGGCATCTTTGAAATACCTATACAAACTTGTTCCTACATAGTAACTTGCAACTTTGAATGAGAATGTGCTTGCTTGCAGCAACGTGCTATATGTTCTGAATGCCCGAATTGGGAATCTGTGTCAAAACTTTGTTAGGAATTATGTGATCCTTACTAGCTGGAAGTAAGGGAGATGGGGCATGAAGTTATTTCTTGGAGTTGGAGACATACCAAGTTTAGCTCAGTTCTGGGCATCTTTGAAATACCTATACAAACTTGTTCCTACATAGTAACTTGCAACTTTGAATGAGAATGTGCTTGCTTGCAGCAACGTGCTATATGTTCTGAATGCCCGATTCGGGAATCTGTGTCAAAACTTTGTTAGGAATTATGTGATCCTTACTAGCTGGAAGTAAGGGAGATGGAGCATGAAGTTATTTCTAGGAGTTCGACACATACCAAGTTTAGCTCAGTTCTGGGCATCTTTGAAATACCTATACAAACTTGTTCCTACCTAGTAACTTGCATCTTTGAATGAGAATGGGCTTGCTTACAGCAACGTGCTATATGTTCTGAATGCCCGATTTGGGAATCTGTGTCAAAACTTTGTTAGGAATAATGTGATCCTTACTAGATGGAAGTAAGGGAGATGGGGCATGAAGTTATTTCTAGGAGTTGGACACATACCAAGTTTAGCTCAGTTCTGGGCATCTTTGAAATACCTATACAAACTTGTTCCTACATAGTAACTTGCATCTTTGAATGGGAATCTGCTTGCTTACAGCAACGTGCTATATGTTCTGAATGCCCGAATTGGGAATCTGTGTCAAAACTGTTAGGAATTATGTGATCCTTACTAGCTGGAAGTAAGGGAGATGGGGCATGAAGTTATTTCTAGGAGTTGGACACATACCAAGTTTAGCTCAGTTCTGGGCATCTTTGAAATACCTATACTAACTTGTTCCTACATAGTAACTTGCAACTTTGAATGAAAATGTGTTTGCTTACAGCAACGTGCTATATGTTCTGAATGCCCGAATTGGGAATCTGTGTCAAAACTTTGTTAGGAATTATGTGATCCTTACTAGCTGGAAGTAAGGGAGATGGGGCATGAAGTTATTTCTAAGAGTTGGACACATACCAAGTTTAGCTCAGTTCTGGGCATCTTTGAAATACCTATACAAACTTGTTCCTACATAGTAACTTGCAACTTTGAATGAAAATGTGCTTGCTTACAGCAACGTGCTATATTTTCTGAATGCCCGAATTGGGAATGTGTGTCAAAACTTTGTTAGGAATTATGTGATCCTTACTAGTTGGAAGTAAGGGAAAAGGGGCATGAAGTTATTTCTTGGAGTTGGAGACATACCAAGTTTAGCTCAGTTCTGGGCATCTTTGAAATACCTATACAAACTTGTTCCTACATAGTAACTTGCAACTTTGAATGAGAATGTGCTTGCTTGCAGCAACGTGCTATATGTTCTGAATGCCCGAATAGGGAATCTGTGTCAAAACTTTGTTAGGAATTATGTGATCCTTACTAGCTGGAAGTAAGGGAGATGGGGCATGAAGTTATTTCTAGGAGTTGGACACATACCAAGTTTAGCTCAGTTCTGGGCATCTTTGAAATACCTATACAAACTTGTTCCTACATAGTAACTTGCATCTTTGAATGGGAATCTGCTTGCTTACAGCAACGTGCTATATGTTCTGAATGCCCGAATTGGGAATCTGTGTCAAAACTGTTAGGAATTATGTGATCCTTACTAGCTGGAAGTAAGGGAGATGGGGCATGAAGTTATTTCTAGGAGTTGGACACATACCAAGTTTAGCTCAGTTCTGGGCATCTTTGAAATACCTATACAAACTTGTTCCTACATAGTAACTTGCAACTTTGAATGAAAATGTGCTTGCTTACAGCAACGTGCTATATGTTCTGAATGCCCGAATTGGGAATCTGTGTCAAAACTTTGTTAGGAATTATGTGATCCTTACTAGCTGGAAGTAAGGGAGATGGGGCATGAAGTTATTTCTAGGAGTTGGACACATACCAAGTTTAGCTCAGTTCTGGGCATCTTTGAAATACCTATACAAACTTGTTCCTACATAGTAACTTGCAACTTTGAATGAAAATGTGCTTGCTTACAGCAACGTGCTATATTTTCTGAATGCCCGAATTGGGAATGTGTGTCAAAACTTTGTTAGGAATTATGTGATCCTTACTAGCTGGAAGTAAGGGAGATGGGGCATGAAGTTATTTCTTTGAGTTGGAGACATACCAAGTTTAGCTCAGTTCTGGGCATCTTTGAAATACCTATACAAACTTGTTCCTACCTAGTAACTTGCAACTTTGAATGAGAATGTGCTTGCTTGCAGCAACGTGCTATATGTTCTGAATGCCCGAATTGGGAATCTGTGTCAAAACTTTGTTAGGAATTATGTGATCCTTACTAGCTGGAAGTAAGGGAGATGGAGCATGAAGTTATTTCTAGGAGTTCGACACATACCAAGTTTAGCTCAGTTCTGGGCATCTTTGAAATACCTATACAAACTTGTTCCTACCTAGTAACTTGCATCTTTGAATGAGAATGGGCTTGCTTACAGCAACGTGCTATATGTTCTGAATGCCCGATTTGGGAATCTGTGTCAAAACTTTGTTAGGAATTATGTGATCCTTACTAGCTGGAAGTAAGGGAGATGGGGCATGAAGTTATTTCTAGGAGTTGGACACATACCAAGTTTAGCTCAGTTCTGGGCATCTTTGAAATACCTATACAAACTTGTTCCTACATAGTAACTTGCATCTTTGAATGGGAATCTGCTTGCTTACAGCAACGTGCTATATGTTCTGAATGCCCGAATTGGGAATCTGTGTCAAAACTGTTAGGAATTATGTGATCCTTACTAGCTGGAAGTAAGGGAGATGGGGCATGAAGTTATTTCTAGGAGTTGGACACATACCACGTTTAGCTCAGTTCTGGGCATCTTTGAAATACCTATACTAACTTGTTCCTACATAGTAACTTGCAACTTTGAATGAAAATGTGCTTGCTTACAGCAACGTGCTATATGTTCTGAATGCCCGAATTGGGAATCTGTGTCAAAACTTTGTTAGGAATTATGTGATCCTTACTAGCTGGAAGTAAGGGAGATGGGGCATGAAGTTATTTCTAAGAGTTGGACACATACCAAGTTTAGCTCAGTTCTGGGCATCTCTGAAATACCTATACAAACTTGTTCCTACATAGTAACTTGCAACTTTGAATGAAAATGTGCTTGCTTACAGCAACGTGCTATATTTTCTGAATGCCCGAATTGGGAATGTGTGTCAAAACTTTGTTAGGAATTATGTGATCCTTACTAGCTGGAAGTAAGGGAAAAGGGGCATGAAGTTATTTCTTGGAGTTGGAGACATACCAAGTTTAGCTCAGTTCTGGGCATCTTTGAAATACCTATACAAACTTGTTCCTACATAGTAACTTGCAACTTTGAATGAGAATGTGCTTGCTTGCAGCAACGTGCTATATGTTCTGAATGCCCGAATAGGGAATCTGTGTCAAAACTTTGTTAGGAATTTTGTGATCCTTACTAGCTGGAAGTAAGGGAGATGGGGCATGAAGTTATTTCTAGGAGTTGGACACATACCAAGTTTAGCTCAGTTCTGGGCATCTTTGAAATACCTATACAAACTTGTTCCTACATAGTAACTTGCAACTTTGAATGAAAATGTGCTTGCTTACAGCAACGTGCTATATGTTCTGAATGCCCGAATTGGGAATCAGTGTCAAAACTTTGTTAGGAATTATGTGATCCTTACTTGCTGGAAGTAAGGGAGATGGGGCATGAAGTTATTTCTAGGAGTTGGACACATACCAAGTTTAGCTCAGTTCTGGGCATCTTTGAAATACCTATACAAACTTGTTCCTACATAGTAACTTGCAACTTTGAATGAAAATGTGCTTGCTTACAGCAACGTGCTATATTTTCTGAATGCCCGAATTGGGAATGTGTGTCAAAACTTTGTTAGGAATTATGTGATCCTTACTAGCTGGAAGTAAGGGAGATGGGGCATGAAGTTATTTCTTTGAGTTGGAGACATACCAAGTTTAGCTCAGTTCTGGGCATCTTTGAAATACCTATACAAACTTGTTCCTACATAGTAACTTGCAACTTTGAATGAGAATGTGCTTGCTTGCAGCAACGTGCTATATGTTCTGAATGCCCGATTTGGGAATCTGTGTCAAAACTTTGTTAGGAATTATGTGATCCTTACTAGCTGGAAGTAAGGGAGATGGAGCATGAAGTTATTTCTAGGAGTTCGACACATACCAAGTTTAGCTCAGTTCTGGGCATCTTTGAAATACCTATACAAACTTGTTCCTACCTAGTAACTTGCATCTTTGAATGAGAATGGGCTTGCTTACAGCAACGTGCTATATGTTCTGAATGCCCGATTTGGGAATCTGTGTCAAAACTTTGTTAGGAATTATGTGATCCTTACTAGCTGGAAGTAAGGGAGATGGGGCATGAAGTTATTTCTAGGAGTTGGACACATACCAAGTTTAGCTCAGTTCTGGGCATCTTTGAAATACCTATACAAACTTGTTCCTACATAGTAACTTGCAACTTTGAATGAGAATGTGCTTGCTTGCAGCAACGTGCTATATGTTCTGAATGCCCGAATAGTGAATCTGTGTCAAAACTTTGTTAGGAATTATGCGATCCTTACTAGCTGGAAGTAAGGGAGATGGGGCATGAAGTTATTTCTAGGAGTTGGACACATACCAAGTTTAGCTCAGTTCTGGGCATCTTTGAAATACCTATACAAACTTGTTCCTACATAGTAACTTGCAACTTTGAATGAAAATGTGCTTGCTTACAGCAACGTGCTATATGTTCTGAATGCCCGAATTGGGAATCTGTGTCAAAACTTTGTTAGGAATTATGTGATCCTTACTAGCTGGAAGTAAGGGAAAAGGGGCATGAAGTTATTTCTTGGAGTTGGAGACATACCAAGTTTAGCTCAGTTCTGGGCATCTTTGAAATACCTATACAAACTTGTTCCTACATAGTAACTTGCAACTTTGAATGAGAATGTGCTTGCTTGCAGCAACGTGCTATATGTTCTGAATGCCCGAATAGGGAATCTGTGTCAAAACTTTGTTAGGAATTATGTGATCCTTACTAGCTGGAAGTAAGGGAGATGGGGCATGAAGTTATTTCTAGGAGTTGGACACATACCAAGTTTAGCTCAGTTCTGGGCATCTTTGAAATACCTATACAAACTTGTTCCTACATAGTAACTTGCATCTTTGAAACAGAATGTCCTTGGTTACAGCAACGTGCTATATGTTCTGAATGCCCGAATAGGGAATCTGTGTCAAAACTTTGTTAGGAATTATGTGATCCTTACTAGCTGGAAGTAAGGGAGATGGGGCATGAAGTTATTTCTAGGAGTTGGACACATACCAAGTTTAGCTCAGTTCTGGGCATCTTTGAAATACCTATACAAACTTGTTCCTACATAGTAACTTGCATCTTTGAATGGGAATCTGCTTGCTTACAGCAACGTGCTATATGTTCTGAATGCCCGAATTGGAATCTGTGTCAAAACATTGTTAGGAATTATGTGATCCTTACTAGCTGGAAGTAAGGGAGATGGGGCATGAAGTTATTTCTAGGAGTTGGACACATACCAAGTTTAGCTCAGTTCTGGGCATCTTTGAAATACCTATACAAACTTGTTCCTACATAGTAACTTGCAACTTTGAATGAAAATGTGCTTGCTTACAGCAACGTGCTATATGTTCTGAATGCCCGAATTGGGAATCTATGTCAAAACTTTGTTAGGAATTATGTGATCCTTACTAGCTGGAAGTAAGGGAGATGGGGCATGAAGTTATTTCTAGGAGTTGGACACATACCAAGTTTAGCTCAGTTCTGGGCATCTTTGAAATACCTATACAAACTTGTTCCTACATAGTAACTTGCATCTTTGAATGGGAATCTGCTTGCTTACAGCAACGTGCTATATGTTCTGAATGCCCGAATTGGGAATCTGTGTCAAAACTGTTAGGAATTATGTGATCCTTACTAGCTGGAAGTAAGGGAGATGGGGCATGAAGTTATTTCTAGGAGTTGGACACATACCAAGTTTAGCTCAGTTCTGGGCATCTTTGAAATACCTATACAAACTTGTTCCTACATAGTAACTTGCAACTTTGAATGAAAATGTGCTTGCTTACAGCAACGTGCTATATGTTCTGAATGCCCGAATTGGGAATCTGTGTCAAAACTTTGTTAGGAATTATGTGATCCTTACTAGCTGGAAGTAAGGGAGATGGGGCATGAAGTTATTTCTAGGAGTTGGACACATACCAAGTTTAGCTCAGTTCTGGGCATCTTTGAAATACCTATACAAACTTGTTCCTACATAGTAACTTGCAACTTTGAATGAAAATGTGCTTGCTTACAGCAACGTGCTATATTTTCTGAATGCCCGAATTGGGATTGTGTGTCAAAACTTTGTTAGGAATTATGTGATCCTTACTAGCTGGAAGTAAGGGAGATGGGGCATGAAGTTATTTCTTTGAGTTGGAGACATACCAAGTTTAGCTCAGTTCTGGGCATCTTTGAAATACCTATACAAACTTGTTCCTACATAGTAACTTGCAACTTTGAATGAGAATGTGCTTGCTTGCAGCAACGTGCTATATGTTCTGAATGCCCGATTTGGGAATCTGTGTCAAAACTTTGTTAGGAATTATGTGATCCTTACTAGCTGGAAGTAAGGGAGATGGAGCAAGAAGTTATTTCTAGGAGTTCGACACATACCAAGTTTAGCTCAGTTCTGGGCATCTTTGAAATACCTATACAAACTTGTTCCTACCTAGTAACTTGCATCTTTGAATGAGAATGTGCTTGCTTACAGCAACGTGCTATATGTTCTGAATGCCCGATTTGGGAATCTGTGTCAAAACTTTGTTAGGAATTATGTGATCCTTACTAGCTGGAAGTAAGGGAGATGGGGCATGAAGTTATTTCTAGGAGTTGGACACATACCAAGTTTAGCTCAGTTCTGGGCATCTTTGAAATACCTATACAAACTTGTTCCTACATAGTAACTTGCAACTTTGAATGAGAATGTGCTTGCTTAGAGCAACGTGCTATATGTTCTAAATGCCCGAATTGGGAATCTGTGTCAAAACTTTGTTAGGAATTATGTGATCCTTACTAGCTGGAAGTAAGGGAGATGGGGCATGAAGTTATTTCTTGGAGTTGGAGACATACCAAGTTTAGCTCAGTTCTGGGCATCTTTGAAATACCTATACAAACTTGTTCCTACATAGTAACTTGCAACTTTGAATGAGAATGTGCTTGCTTGCAGCAACGTGCTATATGTTCTGAATGCCCGAATTGGGAATCTGTGTCAAAACTTTGTTAGGAATTATGCGATCCTTACTAGCTGGAAGTAAGGGAGATGGGGCATGAAGTTATTTCTAGGAGTTGGACACATACCAAGTTTAGCTCAGTTCTGGGCATCTTTGAAATACCTATACAAACTTGTTCCTACATAGTAACTTGCAACTTTGAATGAAAATGTGCTTGCTTACAGCAACGTGCTATATGTTCTGAATGCCCGAATTGGGAATCTGTGTCAAAACTTTGTTAGGAATTATGTGATCCTTACTAGCTGGAAGTAAGGGAAAAGGGGCATGAAGTTATTTCTTGGAGTTGGAGACATACCAAGTTTAGCTCAGTTCTGGGCATCTTTGAAATACCTATACAAACTTGTTCCTACATAGTAACTTGCAACTTTGAATGAGAATGTGCTTGCTTGCAGCAACGTGCTATATGTTCTGAATGCCCGAATAGGGAATCTGTGTCAAAACTTTGTTAGGAATTATGTGATCCTTACTAGCTGGAAGTAAGGGAGATGGGGCATGAAGTTATTTCTAGGAGTTGGACACATACCAAGTTTAGCTCAGTTCTGGGCATCTTTGAAATACCTATACAAACTTGTTCCTACATAGTAACTTGCATCTTTGAAACAGAATGTCCTTGGTTACAGCAACGTGTTATATGTTCTGAATGCCCGAATAGGGAATCTGTGTCAAAACTTTGTTAGGAATTATGTGATCCTTACTAGCTGGAAGTAAGGGAGATGGGGCATGAAGTTATTTCTAGGAGTTGGACACATACCAAGTTTAGCTCAGTTCTGGGCATCTTTGAAATACCTATACAAACTTGTTCCTACATAGTAACTTGCATCTTTGAATGGGAATCTGCTTGCTTACAGCAACGTGCTATATGTTCTGAATGCCCGAATTGGGAATCTGTGTCAAAACATTGTTAGGAATTATGTGATCCTTACTAGCTGGAAGTAAGGGAGATGGGGCATGAAGTTATTTCTAGGAGTTGGACACATACCAAGTTTAGCTCAGTTCTGGGCATCTTTGAAATACCTATACAAACTTGTTCCTACATAGTAACTTGCAACTTTGAATGAAAATGTGCTTGCTTACAGCAACGTGCTATATGTTCTGAATGCCCGAATTGGGAATCTGTGTCAAAACTTTGTTAGGAATTATGTAATCCTTACTAGCTGGAAGTAAGGGAGATGGGGCATGAAGTTATTTCTAGGAGTTGGACACATACCAAGTTTAGCTCAGTTCTGGGCATCTTTGAAATACCTATACAAACTTGTTCCTACATAGTAACTTGCAACTTTGAATGAAAATGTGCTTGCTTACAGCAACGTGCTATATTTTCTGAATGCCCGAATTGGGAATGTGTGTCAAAACTTTGTTAGGAATTATGTGATCCTTACTAGCTGGAAGTAAGGGAGATGGGGCATGAAGTTATTTCTTGGAGTTGGAGACATACCAAGTTTAGCTCAGTTCTGGGCATCTTTGAAATACCTATACAAACTTGTTCCTACATAGTAACTTGCAACTTTGAATGAGAATGTGCTTGCTTGCAGCAACGTGCTATATGTTCTGAATGCCCGATTTGGGAATCTGTGTCAAAACTTTGTTAGGAATTATGTGATCCTTACTAGCTGGAAGTAAGGGAGATGGAGCATGAAGTTATTTCTAGGAGTTCGACACATACCAAGTTTAGCTCAGTTCTGGGCATCTTTGAAATACCTATACAAACTTGTTCCTACCTAGTAACTTGCATCTTTGAATGAGAATGGGCTTGCTTACAGCAACGTGCTATATGTTCTGAATGCCCGATTTGGGAATCTGTGTCAAAACTTTGTTAGGAATTATGTGATCCTTACTAGCTGGAAGTAAGGGAGATGGGGCATGAAGTTATTTCTAGGAGTTGGACACATACCAAGTTTAGCTCAGTTCTGGGCATCTTTGAAATACCTATACAAACTTGTTCCTACATAGTAACTTGCAACTTTGAATGAGAATGTGCTTGCTTAGAGCAACGTGCTATATGTTCTAAATGCCCGAATTGGGAATCTGTGTCAAAACTTTGTTAGGAATTATGTGATCCTTACTAGCTGGAAGTAAGGGAGATGGGGCATGAAGTTATTTCTTGGAGTTGGAGACATACCAAGTTTAGCTCAGTTCTGGGCATCTTTGAAATACCTATACAAACTTGTTCCTACATAGTAACTTGCAACTTTGAATGAGAATGTGCTTGCTTGCAGCAACGTGCTATATGTTCTGAATGCCCGAATAGTGAATCTGTGTCAAAACTTTGTTAGGAATTATGCGATCCTTACTAGCTGGAAGTAAGGGAGATGGGGCATGAAGTTATTTCTAGGAGTTGGACACATACCAAGTTTAGCTCAGTTCTGGGCATCTTTGAAATACCTATACAAACTTGTTCCTACATAGTAACTTGCAACTTTGAATGAAAATGTGCTTGCTTACAGCAACGTGCTATATGTTCTGAATGCCCGAATTGGGAATCTGTGTCAAAACTTTGTTAGGAATTATGTGATCCTTACTAGCTGGAAGTAAGGGAAAAGGGGCATGAAGTTATTTCTTGGAGTTGGAGACATACCAAGTTTAGCTCAGTTCTGGGCATCTTTGAAATACCTATACAAACTTGTTCCTACATAGTAACTTGCAACTTTGAATGAGAATGTGCTTGCTTGCAGCAACGTGCTATATGTTCTGAATGCCCGAATAGGGAATCTGTGTCAAAACTTTGTTAGGAATTATGTGATCCTTACTAGCTGGAAGTAAGGGAGATGGGGCATGAAGTTATTTCTAGGAGTTGGACACATACCAAGTTTAGCTCAGTTCTGGGCATCTTTGAAATACCTATACAAACTTGTTCCTACATAGTAACTTGCATCTTTGAAACAGAATGTCCTTGGTTACAGCAACGTGCTATATGTTCTGAATGCCCGAATAGGGAATCTGTGTCAAAACTTTGTTAGGAATTATGTGATCCTTACTAGCTGGAAGTAAGGGAAAAGGGGCATGAAGTTATTTCTTGGAGTTGGAGACATACCAAGTTTAGCTCAGTTCTGGGCATCTTTGAAATACCTATACAAACTTGTTCCTACATAGTAACTTGCAACTTTGAATGAGAATGTGCTTGCTTGCAGCAACGTGCTATATGTTCTGAATGCCCGAATTGGGAATCTGTGTCAAAACTTTGTTAGGAATTATGCGATCCTTACTAGCTGGAAGTAAGGGAGATGGGGCATGAAGTTATTTCTAGGAGTTGGACACATACCAAGTTTAGCTCAGTTCTGGGCATCTTTGAAATACCTATACAAACTTGTTCCTACATAGTAACTTGCAACTTTGAATGAAAATGTGCTTGCTTACAGCAACGTGCTATATGTTCTGAATGCCCGAATTGGGAATCTGTGTCAAAACTTTGTTAGGAATTATGTGATCCTTACTAGCTGGAAGTAAGGGAAAAGGGGCATGAAGTTATTTCTTGGAGTTGGAGACATACCAAGTTTAGCTCAGTTCTGGGCATCTTTGAAATACCTATACAAACTTGTTCCTACATAGTAACTTGCAACTTTGAATGAGAATGTGCTTGCTTGCAGCAACGTGCTATATGTTCTGAATGCCCGAATAGGGAATCTGTGTCAAAACTTTGTTAGGAATTATGTGATCCTTACTAGCTGGAAGTAAGGGAGATGGGGCATGAAGTTATTTCTAGGAGTTGGACACATACCAAGTTTAGCTCAGTTCTGGGCATCTTTGAAATACCTATACAAACTTGTTCCTACATAGTAACTTGCATCTTTGAAACAGAATGTCCTTGGTTACAGCAACGTGTTATATGTTCTGAATGCCCGAATTGGGAATCTGTGTCAAAACTTTGTTAGGAATTATGTGATCCTTACTAGCTGGAAGTAAGGGAGATGGGGCATGAAGTTATTTCTAGGAGTTGGACACATACCAAGTTTAGCTCAGTTCTGGGCATCTTTGAAATACCTATACAAACTTGTTCCTACATAGTAACTTGCATCTTTGAATGGGAATCTGCTTGCTTACAGCAACGTGCTATATGTTCTGAATGCCCGAATTGGGAATCTGTGTCAAAACATTGTTAGGAATTATGTGATCCTTACTAGCTGGAAGTAAGGGAGATGGGGCATGAAGTTATTTCTAGGAGTTGGACACATACCAAGTTTAGCTCAGTTCTGGGCATCTTTGAAATACCTATACAAACTTGTTCCTACATAGTAACTTGCAACTTTGAATGAAAATGTGCTTGCTTACAGCAACGTGCTATATGTTCTGAATGCCCGAATTGGGAATCTGTGTCAAAACTTTGTTAGGAATTATGTAATCCTTACTAGCTGGAAGTAAGGGAGATGGGGCATGAAGTTATTTCTAGGAGTTGGACACATACCAAGTTTAGCTCAGTTCTGGGCATCTTTGAAATACCTATACAAACTTGTTCCTACATAGTAACTTGCAACTTTGAATGAAAATGTGCTTGCTTACAGCAACGTGCTATATTTTCTGAATGCCCGAATTGGGAATGTGTGTCAAAACTTTGTTAGGAATTATGTGATCCTTACTAGCTGGAAGTAAGGGAGATGGGGCATGAAGTTATTTCTTGGAGTTGGAGACATACCAAGTTTAGCTCAGTTCTGGGCATCTTTGAAATACCTATACAAACTTGTTCCTACATAGTAACTTGCAACTTTGAATGAGAATGTGCTTGCTTGCAGCAACGTGCTATATGTTCTGAATGCCCGATTTGGGAATCTGTGTCAAAACTTTGTTAGGAATTATGTGATCCTTACTAGCTGGAAGTAAGGGAGATGGAGCATGAAGTTATTTCTAGGAGTTCGACACATACCAAGTTTAGCTCAGTTCTGGGCATCTTTGAAATACCTATACAAACTTGTTCCTACCTAGTAACTTGCATCTTTGAATAAGAATGGGCTTGCTTACAGCAACGTGCTATATGTTCTGAATGCCCGATTTGGGAATCTGTGTCAAAACTTTGTTAGGAATTATGTGATCCTTACTAGCTGGAAGTAAGGGAGATGGGGCATGAAGTTATTTCTAGGAGTTGGACACATACCAAGTTTAGCTCAGTTCTGGGCATCTTTGAAATACCTATACAAACTTGTTCCTACATAGTAACTTGCAACTTTGAATGAGAATGTGCTTGCTTAGAGCAACGTGCTATATGTTCTAAATGCCCGAATTGGGAATCTGTGTCAAAACTTTGTTAGGAATTATGTGATCCTTACTAGCTGGAAGTAAGGGAGATGGGGCATGAAGTTATTTCTTGGAGTTGGAGACATACCAAGTTTAGCTCAGTTCTGGGCATCTTTGAAATACCTATACAAACTTGTTCCTACATAGTAACTTGCAACTTTGAATGAGAATGTGCTTGCTTGCAGCAACGTGCTATATGTTCTGAATGCCCGAATAGTGAATCTGTGTCAAAACTTTGTTAGGAATTATGCGATCCTTACTAGCTGGAAGTAAGGGAGATGGGGCATGAAGTTATTTCTAGGAGTTGGACACATACCAAGTTTAGCTCAGTTCTGGGCATCTTTGAAATACCTATACAAACTTGTTCCTACATAGTAACTTGCAACTTTGAATGAAAATGTGCTTGCTTACAGCAACGTGCTATATGTTCTGAATGCCCGAATTGGGAATCTGTGTCAAAACTTTGTTAGGAATTATGTGATCCTTACTAGCTGGAAGTAAGGGAAAAGGGGCATGAAGTTATTTCTTGGAGTTGGAGACATACCAAGTTTAGCTCAGTTCTGGGCATCTTTGAAATACCTATACAAACTTGTTCCTACATAGTAACTTGCAACTTTGAATGAGAATGTGCTTGCTTGCAGCAACGTGCTATATGTTCTGAATGCCCGAATAGGGAATCTGTGTCAAAACTTTGTTAGGAATTATGTGATCCTTACTAGCTGGAAGTAAGGGAGATGGGGCATGAAGTTATTTCTAGGAGTTGGACACATACCAAGTTTAGCTCAGTTCTGGGCATCTTTGAAATACCTATACAAACTTGTTCCTACATAGTAACTTGCATCTTTGAAACAGAATGTCCTTGGTTACAGCAACGTGCTATATGTTCTGAATGCCCGAATAGGGAATCTGTGTCAAAACTTTGTTAGGAATTATGTGATCCTTACTAGCTGGAAGTAAGGGAGATGGGGCATGAAGTTATTTCTAGGAGTTGGACACATACCAAGTTTAGCTCAGTTCTGGGCATCTTTGAAATACCTATACAAACTTGTTCCTACATAGTAACTTGCATCTTTGAATGGGAATCTGCTTGCTTACAGCAACGTGCTATATGTTCTGAATGCCCGAATTGGGAATCTGTGTCAAAACTGTTAGGAATTATGTGATCCTTACTAGCTGGAAGTAAGGGAGATGGGGCATGAAGTTATTTCTAGGAGTTGGACACATACCAAGTTTAGCTCAGTTCTGGGCATCTTTGAAATACCTATACAAACTTGTTCCTACATAGTAACTTGCAACTTTGAATGAAAATGTGCTTGCTTACAGCAACGTGCTATATGTTCTGAATGCCCGAATTGGGAATCTGTGTCAAAACTTTGTTAGGAATTATGTGATCCTTACTAGCTGGAAGTAAGGGAGATGGGGCATGAAGTTATTTCTAGGAGTTGGACACATACCAAGTTTAGCTCAGTTCTGGGCATCTTTGAAATACCTATACAAACTTGTTCCTACATAGTAACTTGCAACTTTGAATGAAAATGTGCTTGCTTACAGCAACGTGCTATATTTTCTGAATGCCCGAATTGGGATTGTGTGTCAAAACTTTGTTAGGAATTATGTGATCCTTACTAGCTGGAAGTAAGGGAGATGGGGCATGAAGATATTTCTTTGAGTTGGAGACATACCAAGTTTAGCTCAGTTCTGGGCATCTTTGAAATTCCTATACAAACTTGTTCCTACATAGTAACTTGCAACTTTGAATGAGAATGTGCTTGCTTGCAGCAACGTGCTATATGTTCTGAATGCCCGATTTGGGAATCTGTGTCAAAACTTTGTTAGGAATTATGTGATCCTTACTAGCTGGAAGTAAGGGAGATGGAGCAAGAAGTTATTTCTAGGAGTTCGACACATACCAAGTTTAGCTCAGTTCTGGGCATCTTTGAAATACCTATACAAACTTGTTCCTACCTAGTAACTTGCATCTTTGAATGAGAATGTGCTTGCTTACAGCAACGTGCTATATGTTCTGAATGCCCGATTTGGGAATCTGTGTCAAAACTTTGTTAGGAATTATGTGATCCTTACTAGCTGGAAGTAAGGGAGATGGGGCATGAAGTTATTTCTAGGAGTTGGACACATACCAAGTTTAGCTCAGTTCTGGGCATCTTTGAAATACCTATACAAACTTGTTCCTACATAGTAACTTGCAACTTTGAATGAGAATGTGCTTGCTTAGAGCAACGTGCTATATGTTCTAAATGCCCGAATTGGGAATCTGTGTCAAAACTTTGTTAGGAATTATGTGATCCTTACTAGCTGGAAGTAAGGGAGATGGGGCATGAAGTTATTTCTTGGAGTTGGAGACATACCAAGTTTAGCTCAGTTCTGGGCATCTTTGAAATACCTATACAAACTTGTTCCTACATAGTAACTTGCAACTTTGAATGAGAATGTGCTTGCTTGCAGCAACGTGCTATATGTTCTGAATGCCCGAATTGGGAATCTGTGTCAAAACTTTGTTAGGAATTATGCGATCCTTACTAGCTGGAAGTAAGGGAGATGGGGCATGAAGTTATTTCTAGGAGTTGGACACATACCAAGTTTAGCTCAGTTCTGGGCATCTTTGAAATACCTATACAAACTTGTTCCTACATAGTAACTTGCAACTTTGAATGAAAATGTGCTTGCTTACAGCAACGTGCTATATGTTCTGAATGCCCGAATTGGGAATCTGTGTCAAAACTTTGTTAGGAATTATGTGATCCTTACTAGCTGGAAGTAAGGGAAAAGGGGCATGAAGTTATTTCTTGGAGTTGGAGACATACCAAGTTTAGCTCAGTTCTGGGCATCTTTGAAATACCTATACAAACTTGTTCCTACATAGTAACTTGCAACTTTGAATGAGAATGTGCTTGCTTGCAGCAACGTGCTATATGTTCTGAATGCCCGAATAGGGAATCTGTGTCAAAACTTTGTTAGGAATTATGTGATCCTTACTAGCTGGAAGTAAGGGAGATGGGGCATGAAGTTATTTCTAGGAGTTGGACACATACCAAGTTTAGCTCAGTTCTGGGCATCTTTGAAATACCTATACAAACTTGTTCCTACATAGTAACTTGCATCTTTGAAACAGAATGTCCTTGGTTACAGCAACGTGTTATATGTTCTGAATGCCCGAATAGGGAATCTGTGTCAAAACTTTGTTAGGAATTATGTGATCCTTACTAGCTGGAAGTAAGGGAGATGGGGCATGAAGTTATTTCTAGGAGTTGGACACATACCAAGTTTAGCTCAGTTCTGGGCATCTTTGAAATACCTATACAAACTTGTTCCTACATAGTAACTTGCATCTTTGAATGGGAATCTGCTTGCTTACAGCAACGTGCTATATGTTCTGAATGCCCGAATTGGGAATCTGTGTCAAAACATTGTTAGGAATTATGTGATCCTTACTAGCTGGAAGTAAGGGAGATGGGGCATGAAGTTATTTCTAGGAGTTGGACACATACCAAGTTTAGCTCAGTTCTGGGCATCTTTGAAATACCTATACAAACTTGTTCCTACATAGTAACTTGCAACTTTGAATGAAAATGTGCTTGCTTACAGCAACGTGCTATATGTTCTGAATGCCCGAATTGGGAATCTGTGTCAAAACTTTGTTAGGAATTATGTGATCCTTACTAGCTGGAAGTAAGGGAGATGGGGCATGAAGTTATTTCTAGGAGTTGGACACATACCAAGTTTAGCTCAGTTCTGGGCATCTTTGAAATACCTATACAAACTTGTTCCTACATAGTAACTTGCAACTTTGAATGAAAATGTGCTTGCTTACAGCAACGTGCTATATTTTCTGAATGCCCGAATTGGGAATGTGTGTCAAAACTTTGTTAGGAATTATGTGATCCTTACTAGCTGGAAGTAAGGGAGATGGGGCATGAAGTTATTTCTTGGAGTTGGAGACATACCAAGTTTAGCTCAGTTCTGGGCATCTTTGAAATACCTATACAAACTTGTTCCTACATAGTAACTTGCAACTTTGAATGAGAATGTGCTTGCTTGCAGCAACGTGCTATATGTTCTGAATGCCCGAATTGGGAATCTGTGTCAAAACTTTGTTAGGAATTATGTGATCCTTACTAGCTGGAAGTAAGGGAGATGGAGCATGAAGTTATTTCTAGGAGTTCGACACATACCAAGTTTAGCTCAGTTCTGGGCATCTTTGAAATACCTATACAAACTTGTTCCTACCTAGTAACTTGCATCTTTGAATGAGAATGTGCTTGCTTACAGCAACGTGCTATATGTTCTGAATGCCCGATTTGGGAATCTGTGTCAAAACTTTGTTAGGAATTATGTGATCGTTACTAGCTGGAAGTAAGGGAGATGGGGCATGAACTTATTTCTAGGAGTTGGACACATACCAAGTTTAGCTCAGTTCTGGGCATCTTTGAAATACCTATACAAACTTGTTCCTACATAGTAACTTGCAACTTTGAATGAGAATGTGCTTGCTTAGAGCAACGTGCTATATGTTCTAAATGCCCGAATTGGTAATCTGTGTCAAAACTTTGTTAGGAATTATGTGATCCTTACTAGCTGGAAGTAAGGGAAAAGGGGCATGAAGTTATTTCTTGGAGTTGGAGACATACCAAGTTTAGCTCAGTTCTGGGCATCTTTGAAATACCTATACAAACTTGTTCCTACATAGTAACTTGCATCTTTGAATGAGAATGTCCTTGGTTACAGCAACGTGCTATATGTTCTGAATGCCCGAATAGGGAATCTGTGTCAAAACTTTGTTAGGAATTATGTGATCCTTACTAGCTGGAAGTAAGGGAGATGGGGCATGAAGTTATTTCTAGGAGTTGGACACATACCAAGTTTAGCTCAGTTCTGGGCATCTTTGAAATACCTATACAAACTTGTTCCTACATAGTAACTTGCATCTTTGAATGGGAATCTGCTTGCTTACAGCAACGTGCTATATGTTCTGAATGCCCGAATTGGGAATCTGTGTCAAAACTGTTAGGAATTATGTGATCCTTACTAGCTGGAAGTAAGGGAGATGGGGCATGAAGTTATTTCTAGGAGTTGGACACATACCAAGTTTAGCTCAGTTCTGGGCATCTTTGAAATACCTATACAAACTTGTTCCTACATAGTAACTTGCATCTTTGAATGGGAATCTGCTTGCTTACAGCAACGTGCTATATGTTCTGAATGCCCGAATTGGGAATCTGTGTCAAAACATTGTTAGGAATTATGTGATCCTTACTAGCTGGAAGTAAGGGAGATGGGGCATGAAGTTATTTCTAGGAGTTGGACACATACCAAGTTTAGCTCAGTTCTGGGCATCTTTGAAATACCTATACAAACTTGTTCCTACATAGTAACTTGCAACTTTGAATGAAAATGTGCTTGCTTACAGCAACGTGCTATATGTTCTGAATGCCCGAATTGGGAATCTGTGTCAAAACTTTGTTAGGAATTATGTGATCCTTACTAGCTGGAAGTAAGGGAGATGGGGCATGAAGTTATTTCTAGGAGTTGGACACATACCAAGTTTAGCTCAGTTCTGGGCATCTTTGAAATACCTATACAAACTTGTTCCTACATAGTAACTTGCAACTTTGAATGAAAATGTGCTTGCTTACAGCAACGTGCTATATTTTCTGAATGCCCGAATTGGGAATGTGTGTCAAAACTTTGTTAGGAATTATGTGATCCTTACTAGCTGGAAGTAAGGGAGATGGGGCATGAAGTTATTTCTTGGAGTTGGAGACATACCAAGTTTAGCTCAGTTCTGGGCATCTTTGAAATACCTATACAAACTTGTTCCTACATAGTAACTTGCAACTTTGAATGAGAATGTGCTTGCTTGCAGCAACGTGCTATATGTTCTGAATGCCCGAATTGGGAATCTGTGTCAAAACTTTGTTAGGAATTATGTGATCCTTACTAGCTGGAAGTAAGGGAGATGGAGCATGAAGTTATTTCTAGGAGTTCGACACATACCAAGTTTAGCTCAGTTCTGGGCATCTTTGAAATACCTATACAAACTTGTTCCTACCTAGTAACTTGCATCTTTGAATGAGAATGGGCTTGCTTACAGCAACGTGCTATATGTTCTGAATGCCCGATTTGGGAATCTGTGTCAAAACTTTGTTAGGAATTATGTGATCGTTACTAGCTGGAAGTAAGGGAGATGGGGCATGAACTTATTTCTAGGAGTTGGACACATACCAAGTTTAGCTCAGTTCTGGGCATCTTTGAAATACCTATACAAACTTGTTCCTACATAGTAACTTGCAACTTTGAATGAGAATGTGCTTGCTTAGAGCAACGTGCTATATGTTCTAAATGCCCGAATTGGTAATCTGTGTCAAAACTTTGTTAGGAATTATGTGATCCTTACTAGCTGGAAGTAAGGGAAAAGGGGCATGAAGTTATTTCTTGGAGTTGGAGACATACCAAGTTTAGCTCAGTTCTGGGCATCTTTGAAATACCTATACAAACTTGTTCCTACATAGTAACTTGCATCTTTGAATGAGAATGTCCTTGGTTACAGCAACGTGCTATATGTTCTGAATGCCCGAATAGGGAATCTGTGTCAAAACTTTGTTAGGAATTATGTGATCCTTACTAGCTGGAAGTAAGGGAGATGGGGCATGAAGTTATTTCTAGGAGTTGGACACATACCAAGTTTAGCTCAGTTCTGGGCATCTTTGAAATACCTATACAAACTTGTTCCTACATAGTAACTTGCATCTTTGAATGGGAATCTGCTTGCTTACAGCAACGTGCTATATGTTCTGAATGCCCGAATTGGGAATCTGTGTCAAAACTGTTAGGAATTATGTGATCCTTACTAGCTGGAAGTAAGGGAGATGGGGCATGAAGTTATTTCTAGGAGTTGGACACATACCAAGTTTAGCTCAGTTCTGGGCATCTTTGAAATACCTATACAAACTTGTTCCTACATAGTAACTTGCAACTTTGAATGAAAATGTGCTTCCTTACAGCAACGTGCTATATGTTCTGAATGCCCGAATTGGGAATCTGTGTCAAAACTTTGTTAGGAATTATGTGATCCTTACTAGCTGGAAGTAAGGGAGATGGGGCATGAAGTTATTTCTTGGAGTTGGAGACATACCAAGTTTAGCTCAGTTCTGGGCATCTTTGAAATACCTATACAAACTTGTTCCTACATAGTAACTTGCAACTTTGAATGAGAATGTGCTTGCTTGCAGCAACGTGCTATATGTTCTGAATGCCCGAATAGTGAATCTGTGTCAAAACTTTGTTAGGAATTATGCGATCCTTACTAGCTGGAAGTAAGGGAGATGGGGCATGAAGTTATTTCTAGGAGTTGGACACATACCAAGTTTAGCTCAGTTCTGGGCATCTTTGAAATACCTATACAAACTTGTTCCTACATAGTAACTTGCAACTTTGAATGAGAATGTGCTTGCTTACAGCAACGTGCTATATGTTCTGAATGCCCGAATTGGGAATCTGTGTCAAAACTTTGTTAGGAATTATGTGATCCTTACTAGCTGGAAGTAAGGGAGATGGGGCATGAAGTTATTTCTAGGAGTTGGACACATACCAAGTTTAGCTCATGTCTGGGCATCTTTGAAATACCTATACAAACTTGTTCCTACATAGTAACTTGCAACTTTGAATGAAAATGTGCTTGCCTACAGCAACGTGCTATATGTTCTGAATGCCCGAATTGGGAATCTGTGTCAAAACTTTGTTAGGAATTATATAATCCTTACTAGCTGGAAGTAAGGGAGATGGGGCATGAAGTTATTTCTAGGAGTTGGACACATACCAAGTTTAGCTCAGTTCTGGGCATCTTTGAAATACCTATACAAACTTGTTCCTACATAGTAACTTGCAACTTTCAATGAAAATGTGCTTTCTTACAGCAACGTGCTATATGTTCTGAATGCCCGAATTGGGAATCTGTGTCAAAACTTTGTTAGGAATTATGTGATCCTTACTAGCTGGAAGTAAGGGAGATGGGGCATGAAGTTATTTCTAGGAGTTGGACACATACCAAGTTTAGCTCAGTTCTGTGCATCTTTGAAATACCTATACAAACTTGTTCCTACCTAGTAACTTGCATCTTTGAATGAGAATGGGCTTGCTTGCAGCAACGTGCTATATGTTCTGAATGCCCGATTTGGGAATCTGTGTCAAAACTTTGTTAGGAATTATGTGATCCTTACTAGCTGGAAGTAAGGGAGATGGGGCATGAAGTTATTTCTAGGAGTTGGACACATACCAAGTTTAGCTCAGTTCTGGGCATCTTTGAAATACCTATACAAACTTGTTCCTACATAGTAACTTGCAACTTTGAATGAGAATGTGCTTGCTTAGAGCAACGTGCTATATGTTCTAAATGCCCGAATTGGGAATCTGTGTCAAAACTTTGTTAGGAATTATGTGATCCTTACTAGCTGGAAGTAAGGGAAAAGGGGCATGAAGTTATTTCTGGGAGTTGGAGACATACCAAGTTTAGCTCAGTTCTGGGCATCTTTGAAATACCTATACAAACTTGTTCCTACATAGTAACTTGCAACTTTGAATGAGAATGTGCTTGCTTGCAGCAACGTGCTATATGTTCTGAATGCCCGAATAGGGAATCTGTGTCAAAACTTTGTTAGGAATTATGTGATCCTTACTAGCTGGAAGTAAGGGAGATGGGGCATGAAGTTATTTCTAGGAGTTGGACACATACCAAGTTTAGCTCAGTTCTGGGCATCTTTGAAATACCTATACAAACTTGTTCCTACATAGTAACTTGCATCTTTGAATGAGAATGTCCTTGGTTACAGCAACGTGCTATATGTTCTGAATGCCCGAATAGGGAATCTGTGTCAAAACTTTGTTAGGAATTATGTGATCCTTACTAGCTGGAAGTAAGGGAGATGGGGCATGAAGTTATTTCTAGGAGTTGGACACATACCAAGTTTAGCTCAGTTCTGGGCATCTTTGAAATACCTATACAAACTTGTTCTTACATAGTAACTTGCATCTTTGAATGGGAATCTGCTTGCATACAGCAACGTGCTATATGTTCTGAATGCCCGAATTGGGAATCTGTGTCAAAACTGTTAGGAATTATGTGATCCTTACTAGCTGGAAGTAAGGGAGATGGGGAATGAAGTTATTTCTAGGAGTTGGACACATACCAAGTTTAGCTCAGTTCTGGGCATCTTTGAAATACCTATACAAACTTGTTCCTACATAGTAACTTGCAACTTTGAATGAAAATGTGCTTGCTTACAGCAACGTGCTATAAGTTCTGAATGCCCGAATTGGGAATCTGTGTCAAAACTTTGTTAGGAATTATGTGATCCTTACTAGCTGGAAGTAAGGGAGATGGGGCATGAAGTTATTTCTAGGAGTTGGACACATACCAAGTTTAGCTCAGTTCTGGGCATCTTTGAAATACCTATACAAACATGTTCCTACATAGTAACTTGCAACTTTGAATGAAAATGTGCTTGCATACAGCAACGTGCTATATTTTCTGAATGCCCGAATTGGGAATGTGTGTCAAAACTTTGTTAGGAATTATGTGATCCTTACTAGCTGGAAGTAAGGGAGATGGGGCATGAAGTTATTTCTTGGAGTTGGAGACATACCAAGTTTAGCTCAGTTCTGGGCATCTTTGAAATACCTATACAAACTTGTTCCTACATAGTAACTTGCAACTTTGAATGAGAATGTGCTTGCTTGCAGCAACGTGCTATATGTTCTGAATGCCCGATTTGGGAATCTGTGTCAAAACTTTGTTAGGAATTATGTGATCCTTACTAGCTGGAAGTAAGGGAGATGGAGCATGAAGTTATTTCTAGGAGTTCGACACATACCAAGTTTAGCTCAGTTCTGGGCATCTTTGAAATACCTATACAAACTTGTTCCTACCTAGTAACTTGCATCTTTGAATGAGAATGGGCTTGCTTACAGCAACGTGCTATATGTTCTGAATGCCCGAATTGGGAATCTGTGTCAAAACTTTGTTAGGAATTATGTGATCCTTACTAGCTGGAAGTAAGGGAGATGGGGCATGAAGTTATTTCTAGGAGTTGGACACATACCAAGTTTAGCTCAGTTCTGGGCATCTTTGAAATACCTATACAAACTTGTTCCTACATAGTAACTTGCATCTTTGAATGAGAATGTGCTTGCTTACAGCAACGTGCTATATGTTCTGAATACCCGAATTGGGAATCTGTGTCAAAACTTTGTTAGGAATTATGTGATCCTTACTAGCTGGAAGTAAGGGAGATGGGGCATGAAGTTATTTCTAGGAGTTGGACACATACCAAGTTTAGCTCAGTTCTGGGCATCTTTGAAATACCTATACAAACTTGTTCCTACATAGTAACTTGCAACTTTGAATGAGAATGTGCTTGACTACAGCAACGTGCTATATGTTCTGAATGCCCGAATTGGGAATCTTTGTCAAAACTTTGTTAGGAATTATGTGATCCTTACTAGCTGGAAGTAAGGGAGATGGGGCATGAAGTTATTTCTAGGAGTTCGACACATACCAAGTTTAGCTCAGTTCTGGGCATCTTTGAAATACCTATACAAACTTGTTCCTACATAGTAACTTGCAACTTTGAATGAGAATGTGCTTGCTTACAGCAACATGCTATATGTTCTGAATGCCCGAATTGGGAATCTGTGTCAAAACTTTGTTAGGAATTATGTGATCCTTACTAGCTGGAAGTAAGGGAGATGGGGCATGAAGTTATTTCTAGGAGTTGGACACATACCAAGTTTAGCTCAGTTCTGGGCATCTTTGAAATACCTATACAAACTTGTTCCTACATAGTAACTTGCAACTTTGAATGAGAATGTGCTTGCCTACAGCAACGTTTTATATGTTCTGAATGCCCGAATTGGGAATCTGTGTCAAAACTTTGTTAGGAATTATGTGATCCTTACTAGCTGGAAGTAAGGGAGATGGGGCATGAAGTTATTTCTAGGAGTTGGACACATACCAAGTTTAGCTCAGTTCTGGGCTTCTTTGAAATACCTATACAAACTTGTTCCTACATAGTAACTTGCATCTTTGAATGAGAATCTGCTTGCTTACAGCAACGTGCTATATGTTCTGAATGCCCGAATTGGGAATCTGTGTCAAAACTTTGTTAGGAATTATGTGATCCTTACTAGCTGGAAGTAAGGGAGATGGGGCATGAAGTTATTTCTAGGAGTTGGACACATACCAAGTTTAGCTCATGTCTGGGCATCTTTGAAATACCTATACAAACTTGTTCCTACATAGTAACTTGCAACTTTGAATGAAAATGTGCTTGCCTACAGCAACGTGCTATATGTTCTGAATGCCCGAATTGGGAATCTGTGTCAAAACTTTGTTAGGAATTATATAATCCTTACTAGCTGGAAGTAAGGGAGATGGGGCATGAAGTTATTTCTAGGAGTTGGACACATACCAAGTTTAGCTCAGTTCTGGGCATCTTTGAAATACCTATACAAACTTGTTCCTACATAGTAACTTGCAACTTTCAATGAAAATGTGCTTTCTTACAGCAACGTGCTATATGTTCTGAATGCCCGAATTGGGAATCTGTTTCAAAACTTTGTTAGGAATTATGTGATCCTTACTAGCTGGAAGTAAGGGAGATGGGGCATGAAGTTATTTCTAGGAGTTGGAGACATACCAAGTTTAGCTCAGTTCTGGGCATCTTTGAAATACCTATACAAACTTGTTCCTACATAGTAACTTGCTTCTTTGAATGAGAATGTGCTTGCTTACAGCAACGTGCTATATGTTCTGAATGCCCGAATTGGCAATCTGTGTCAAAACTTTGTTAGGAATTATGTGATCCTTACTAGCTGGAAGTAAGGGAGATGGGGCATGAAGTTATTTCTAGGAGTTGGACACATACCAAGTTTAGCTCAGTTCTGGGCATCTTTGAAATACCTATACAAACTTGTTCCTACATAGTAACTTGCAACTTTGAATGAGAATGTGCTTGCTTGCAGCAACGTGCTATATGTTCTGAATGCCCGATTTGGGAATCTGTGTCAAAACTTTGTTAGGAATTATGTGATCCTTACTAGCTGGAAGTAAGGGAGATGGAGCATGAAGTTATTTCTAGGAGTTCGACACATACCAAGTTTAGCTCAGTTCTGGGCATCTTTGAAATACCTATACAAACTTGTTCCTACCTAGTAACTTGCATCTTTGAATGAGAATGGGCTTGCTTGCAGCAACGTGCTATATGTTCTGAATGCCCGATTTGGGAATCTGTGTCAAAACTTTGTTAGGAATTATGTGATCCTTACTAGCTGGAAGTAAGGGAGATGGGGCATGAAGTTATTTCTAGGAGTTGGACACATACCAAGTTTAGCTCAGTTCTGGGCATCTTTGAAATACCTATACAAACTTGTTCCTACATAGTAACTTGCAACTTTGAATGAGAATGTGCTTGCTTAGAGCAACGTGCTATATGTTCTAAATGCCCGAATTGGGAATCTGTGTCAAAACTTTGTTAGGAATTATGTGATCCTTACTAGCTGGAAGTAAGGGAAAAGGGGCATGAAGTTATTTCTGGGAGTTGGAGACATACCAAGTTTAGTTCAGTTCTGGGCATCTTTGAAATACCTATACAAACTTGTTCCTACATAGTAACTTGCAACTTTGAATGAGAATGTGCTTGCTTGCAGCAACGTGCTATATGTTCTGAATGCCCGAATAGGGAATCTGTGTCAAAACTTTGTTAGGAATTATGTGATCCTTACTAGCTGGAAGTAAGGGAGATGGGGCATGAAGTTATTTCTAGGAGTTGGACACATACCAAGTTTAGCTCAGTTCTGGGCATCTTTGAAATACCTATACAAACTTGTTCCTACATAGTAACTTGCATCTTTGAATGAGAATGTCCTTGGTTACAGCAACGTGCTATATGTTCTGAATGCCCGAATAGGGAATATGTGTCAAAACTTTGTTAGGAATTATGTGATCCTTACTAGCTGGAAGTAAGGGAGATGGGGCATGAAGTTATTTCTAGGAGTTGGACACATACCAAGTTTAGCTCAGTTCTGGGCATCTTTGAAATACCTATACAAACTTGTTCCTACATAGTAACTTGCAACTTTGAATGAAAATGTGCTTGCATACAGCAACGTGCTATATTTTCTGAATGCCCGAATTGGGAATCTGTGTCAAAACTTTGTTAGGAATTATGTGATCCTTACTAGCTGGAAGTAAGGGAGATGGGGCATGAAGTTATTTCTTGGAGTTGGAGACATACCAAGTTTAGCTCAGTTCTGGGCATCTTTGAAATACCTATACAAACTTGTTCCTACATAGTAACTTGCAACTTTGAATGAGAATGTGCTTGCTTGCAGCAACGTGCTATATGTTCTGAATGCCCGATTTGGGAATCTGTGTCAAAACTTTGTTAGGAATTATGTGATCCTTACTAGCTGGAAGTAAGGGAGATGGAGCATGAAGTTATTTCTAGGAGTTCGACTCATACCAAGTTTAGCTCAGTTCTGGGCATCTTTGAAATACCTATACAAACTTGTTCCTACCTAGTAACTTGCATCTTTGAATGAGAATGGGCTTGCTTACAGCAACGTGCTATATGTTCTGAATGCCCGAATTGGGAATCTGTGTCAAAACTTTGTTAGGAATTATGTGATCCTTACTAGCTGGAAGTAAGGGAGATGGGGCATGAAGTTATTTCTAGGAGTTGGACACATACCAAGTTTAGCTCAGTTCTGGGCATCTTTGAAATACCTATACAAACTTGTTCCTACATAGTAACTTGCATCTTTGAATGAGAATGTGCTTGCTTACAGCAACGTGCTATATGTTCTGAATGCCCGAATTGGGAATCTGTGTCAAAACTTTGTTAGGAATTATGTGATCCTTACTAGCTGGAAGTAAGGGAGATGGGGCATGAAGTTATTTCTAGGAGTTGGACACATACCAAGTTTAGCTCAGTTCTGGGCATCTTTGAAATACCTATACAAACTTGTTCCTACATAGTAACTTGCAACTTTGAATGAGAATGTGCTTGACTACAGCAACGTGCTATATGTTCTGAATGCCCGAATTGGGAATCTGTGTCAAAACTTTGTTAAGAATTATGTGATCCTTACTAGCTGGAAGTAAGGGAGATGGGGCATGAAGTTATTTCTAGGAGTTGGACACATACCAAGTTTAGCTCAGTTCTGGGCATCTTTGAAATACCTATACAAACTTGTTCCTACATAGTAACTTGCAACTTTGAATGAGAATGTGCTTGCTTACAGCAACGTTTTATATGTTCTGAATGCCCGAATTGGGAATCTGTGTCAAAACTTTGTTAGGAATTATGTGATCCTTACTAGCTGGAAGTAAGGGAGATGGGGCATGAAGTTATTTCTAGGAGTTGGACACATACCAAGTTTAGCTCAGTTCTGGGCTTCTTTGAAATACCTATACAAACTTGTTCCTACATAGTAACTTGCATCTTTGAATGAGAATCTGCTTGCCTACAGCAACGTGCTATATGTTCTGAATGCCCGAATTGGGAATCTGTGTCAAAACTTTGTTAGGAATTATGTGATCCTTACTAGCTGGAAGTAAGGCAGATGGGGCATGAAGTTATTTCTAGGAGTTGGACACATACCAAGTTTAGCTCATGTCTGGGCATCTTTGAAATACCTATACAAACTTGTTCCTACATAGTAACTTGCAACTTTGAATGAAAATGTGCTTGCCTACAGCAACGTGCTATATGTTCTGAATGCCCGAATTGGGAATCTGTGTCAAAACTTTGTTAGGAATTATATAATCCTTACTAGCTGGAAGTAAGGGAGATGGGGCATGAAGTTATTTCTAGGAGTTGGACACATACCAAGTTTAGCTCAGTTCTGTGCATCTTTGAAATACCTATACAAACTTGTTCCTACATAGTAACTTGCTTCTTTGAATGAGAATGTGCTTGCTTACAGCAACGTGCTATATGTTCTGAATGCCCGAATTGGCAATCTGTGTCAAAACTTTGTTAGGAATTATGTGATCCTTACTAGCTGGAAGTAAGGGAGATGGGGCATGAAGTTATTTCTAGGAGTTGGACACATACCAAGTTTAGCTCAGTTCTGGGCATCTTTGAAATACCTATACAAACTTGTTCCTACATAGTAACTTGCAACTTTGAATGAGAATGTGCTTGCTTGCAGCAACGTGCTATATGTTCTGAATGCCCGAATAGGGAATCTGTGTCAAAACTTTGTTAGGAATTATGTGATCCTTACTAGCTGGAAGTAAGGGAGATGGGGCATGAAGTTATTTCTAGGAGTTGGACACATACCAAGTTTAGCTCAGTTCTGGGCATCTTTGAAATACCTATACAAACTTGTTCCTACATAGTAACTTGCATCTTTGAATGAGAATGTCCTTGGTTACAGCAACGTGCTATATGTTCTGAATGCCCGAATAGGGAATATGTGTCAAAACTTTGTTAGGAATTATGTGATCCTTACTAGCTGGAAGTAAGGGAGATGGGGCATGAAGTTATTTCTAGGAGTTGGACACATACCAAGTTTAGCTCAGTTCTGGGCATCTTTGAAATACCTATACAAACTTGTTCCTACATAGTAACTTGCAACTTTGAATGAAAATGTGCTTGCATACAGCAACGTGCTATATTTTCTGAATGCCCGAATTGGGAATGTGTGTCAAAACTTTGTTAGGAATTATGTGATCCTTACTAGCTGGAAGTAAGGGAGATGGGGCATGAAGTTATTTCTTGGAGTTGGAGACATACCAAGTTTAGCTCAGTTCTGGGCATCTTTGAAATACCTATACAAACTTGTTCCTACATAGTAACTTGCAACTTTGAATGAGAATGTGCTTGCTTGCAGCAACGTGCTATATGTTCTGAATGCCCGATTTGGGAATCTGTGTCAAAACTTTGTTAGGAATTATGTGATCCTTACTAGCTGGAAGTAAGGGAGATGGAGCATGAAGTTATTTCTAGGAGTTCGACACATACCAAGTTTAGCTCAGTTCTGGGCATCTTTGAAATACCTATACAAACTTGTTCCTACCTAGTAACTTGCATCTTTGAATGAGAATGGGCTTGCTTACAGCAACGTGCTATATGTTCTGAATGCCCGAATTGGGAATCTGTGTCAAAACTTTGTTAGGAATTATGTGATCCTTACTAGCTGGAAGTAAGGGAGATGGGGCATGAAGTTATTTCTAGGAGTTGGACACATACCAAGTTTAGCTCAGTTCTGGGCATCTTTGAAATACCTATACAAACTTGTTCCTACATAGTAACTTGCATCTTTGAATGAGAATGTGCTTGCTTACAGCAACGTGCTATATGTTCTGAATGCCCGAATTGGGAATCTGTGTCAAAACTTTGTTAGGAATTATGTGATCCTTACTAGCTGGAAGTAAGGGAGATGGGGCATGAAGTTATTTCTAGGAGTTGGACACATACCAAGTTTAGCTCAGTTCTGGGCATCTTTGAAATACCTATACAAACTTGTTCCTACATAGTAACTTGCAACTTTGAATGAGAATGTGCTTGACTACAGCAACGTGCTATATGTTCTGAATGCCCGAATTGGGAATCTGTGTCAAAACTTTGTTAAGAATTATGTGATCCTTACAAGCTGGAAGTAAGGGAGATGGGGCATGAAGTTATTTCTAGGAGTTGGACACATACCAAGTTTAGCTCAGTTCTGGGCATCTTTGAAATACCTATACAAACTTGTTCCTACATAGTAACTTGCAACTTTGAATGAGAATGTGCTTGCTTACAGCAACATGCTATATGTTCTGAATGCCCGAATTGGGAATCTGTGTCAAAACTTTGTTAGGAATTATGTGATCCTTACTAGCTGGAAGTAAGGGAGATGGGGCATGAAGTTATTTCTAGGAGTTGGACACATACCAAGTTTAGCTCAGTTCTGGGCATCTTTGAAATACCTATACAAACTTGTTCCTACATAGTAACTTGCAACTTTGAATGAGAATGTGCTTGCCTACAGCAACGTTTTATATGTTCTGAATGCCCGAATTGGGAATCTGTGTCAAAACTTTGTTAGGAATTATGTGATCCTTACTAGCTGGAAGTAAGGGAGATGGGGCATGAAGTTATTTCTAGGAGTTGGACACATACCAAGTTTAGCTCAGTTCTGGGCTTCTTTGAAATACCTATACAAACTTGTTCCTACATAGTAACTTGCATCTTTGAATGAGAATGTGCTTGCTTACAGCAACGTGCTATATGTTCTGAATGCCCGAATTGGGAATCTGTGTCAAAACTTTGTTAGGAATTATGTGATCCTTACTAGCTGGAAGTAAGGCAGATGGGGCATGAAGTTATTTCTAGGAGTTGGACACATACCAAGTTTAGCTCAGTTCTGGGCATCTTTGAAATACCTATACAAACTTGTTCCTACATAGTAACTTGCAACTTTGAATGAGAATGTGCTTGCTTAGAGCAACGTGCTATATGTTCTAAATGCCCGAATTGGGAATCTGTGTCAAAACTTTGTTAGGAATTATGTGATCCTTACTAGCTGGAAGTAAGGGAAAAGGGGCATGAAGTTATTTCTGGGAGTTGGAGACATACCAAGTTTAGCTCAGTTCTGGGCATCTTTGAAATACCTATACAAACTTGTTCCTACATAGTAACTTGCAACTTTGAATGAGAATGTGCTTGCTTGCAGCAACGTGCTATATGTTCTGAATGCCCGAATAGGGAATCTGTGTCAAATCTTTGTTAGGAATTATGTGATCCTTACTAGCTGGAAGTAAGGGAGATGGGGCATGAAGTTATTTCTAGGAGTTGGACACATACCAAGTTTAGCTCAGTTCTGGGCATCTTTGAAATACCTATACAAACTTGTTCCTACATAGTAACTTGCATCTTTGAATGAGAATGTCCTTGGTTACAGCAACGTGCTATATGTTCTGAATGCCCGAATAGGGAATCTGTGTCAAAACTTTGTTAGGAATTATGTGATCCTTACTAGCTGGAAGTAAGGGAGATGGGGCATGAAGTTATTTCTAGGAGTTGGACACATACCAAGTTTAGCTCAGTTCTGGGCATCTTTGAAATACCTATACAAACTTGTTCCTACATAGTAACTTGCATCTTTGAATGGGAATCTGCTTGCATACAGCAACGTGCTATATGTTCTGAATGCCCGAATTGGGAATCTGTGTCAAAACTGTTAGGAATTATGTGATCCTTACTAGCTGGAAGTAAGGGAGATGGGGAATGAAGTTATTTCTAGGAGTTGGACACATACCAAGTTTAGCTCAGTTCTGGGCATCTTTGAAATACCTATACAAACTTGTTCCTACATAGTAACTTGCAACTTTGAATGAAAATGTGCTTGCTTACAGCAACGTGCTATATGTTCTGAATGCCCGAATTGGGAATCTGTGTCAAAACTTTGTTAGGAATTATGTGATCCTTACTAGCTGGAAGTAAGGGAGATGGGGCATGAAGTTATTTCTAGGAGTTGGACACATACCAAGTTTAGCTCAGTTCTGGGCATCTTTGAAATACCTATACAAACTTGTTCCTACATAGTAACTTGCAACTTTGAATGAAAATGTGCTTGCATACAGTAACGTGCTATATTTTCTGAATGCCCGAATTGGGAATGTGTGTCAAAACTTTGTTAGGAATTATGTGATCCTTACTAGCTGGAAGTAAGGGAGATGGGGCATGAAGTTATTTCTTGGAGTTGGAGACATACCAAGTTTAGCTCAGTTCTGGGCATCTTTGAAATACCTATACAAACTTGTTCCTACATAGTAACTTGCAACTTTGAATGAGAATGTGCTTGCTTGCAGCAACGTGCTATATGTTCTGAATGCCCGATTTGGGAATCTGTGTCAAAACTTTGTTAGGAATTATGTGATCCTTACTAGCTGGAAGTAAGGGAGATGGAGCATGAAGATATTTCTAGGAGTTCGACACATACCAAGTTTAGCTCAGTTCTGGGCATCTTTGAAATACCTATACAAACTTGTTCCTACCTAGTAACTTGCATCTTTGAATGAGAATGGGCTTGCTTACAGCAACGTGCTATATGTTCTGAATGCCCGATTTGGGAATCTGTGTCAAAACTTTGTTAGGAATTATGTGATCCTTACTAGCTGGAAGTAATGGAGATGGGGCATGAAGTTATTTCTAGGAGTTGGACACATACCAAGTTTAGCTCAGTTCTGGGCATCTTTGAAATACCTATACAAACTTGTTCCTACATAGTAACTTGCATCTTTGAATGAGAATGTGCTTGCTTACAGCAACGTGCTATATGTTCTGAATGCCCGAATTGGGAATCTGTGTCAAAACTTTGTTAGGAATTATGTGATCCTTACTAGCTGGAAGTAAGGGAGATGGGGCATGAAGTTATTTCTAGGAGTTGGACACATACCAAGTTTAGCTCAGTTCTGGGCATCTTTGAAATACCTATACAAACTTGTTCCTACATAGTAACTTGCAACTTTGAATGAGAATGTGCTTGACTACAGCAACGTGCTATATGTTCTGAATGCCCGAATTGGGAATCTGTGTCAAAACTTTGTTAGGAATTATGTGATCCTTACTAGCTGGAAGTAAGGGAGATGGGGCATGAAGTTATTTCTAGGAGTTGGACACATACCAAGTTTAGCTCAGTTCTGGGCATCTTTGAAATACCTATACAAACTTGTTCCTACATAGTAACTTGCAACTTTGAATGAGAATGTGCTTGCTTACAGCAACATGCTATATGTTCTGAATGCCCGAATTGGGAATCTGTGTCAAAACTTTGTTAGGAATTATGTGATCCTTACTAGCTGGAAGTAAGGGAGATGGGGCATGAAGTTATTTCTAGGAGTTGGACACATACCAAGTTTAGCTCAGTTCTGGGCATCTTTGAAATACCTATACAAACTTGTTCCTACATAGTAACTTGCATCTTTGAATGAGAATCTGCTTGCTTACAGCAACGTGCTATATGTTCTGAATGCCCGAATTGGGAATCTGTGTCAAAACTTTGTTAGGAATTATGTGATCCTAACTAGCTGGAAGTAAGGGAGATGGGGCATGAAGTTATTTCTAGGAGTTGGACACATACCAAGTTTAGCTCAGTTCTGGGCATCTTTGAAATACCTATACAAACTTGTTCCTACATAGTATCTTGCAACTTTGAATGAGAATGTGCTTGCTTACAGCAACGTGCTATATGTTCTGAATGCCCGAATTGGCAATCTGTGTCAAAACTTTGTTAGGAATTATGTGATCCTTACTAGCTGGAAGTAAGGGAGATGGGGCATGAAGTTATTTCTAGGAGTTGGACACATACCAAGTTTAGCTCAGTTCTGGGCATCTTTGAAATACCTATACAAACTTGTTCCTACATAGTAACTGGCATCTTTGAATGAGAATGTGCTTGCTTACAGCAACGTGCTATATGTTCTGAATGCCCGAATTGGGAATCTGTGTCAAAACTTTGTTAGGAATTATGTGATCCTTACTAGCTGGAAGTAAGGGAGATGGGGCATGAAGTTATTTCTAGGAGTTGGACACATACCAAGTTTAGCTCAGTTCTGGGCATCTTTGAAATACCTATACAAACTTGTTCCTACATAGTAACTTGCAACTTTGAATGAGAATGTGCTTGCTTACAGCAACGTGCTATATGTTCTGAATGCCCGAATTGGGAATCTGTGTCAAAACTTTGTTAGGAATTATGTGATCCTTACTAGCTGGAAGTAAGGGAGATGGGGCATGAAGTTATTTCTAGGAGTTGGACACATACCAAGTTTAGCTCAGTTCTGGGCATCTTTGAAATACCTATACAAACTTGTTCCTACATAGTAACTTGCAACTTTGAATGAGAATGTGCTTGCTTACAGCAACATGCTATATGTTCTGAATGCCCGAATTGGGAATCTGTGTCAAAACTTTGTTAGGAATTATGTGATCCTTACTAGCTGGAAGTAAGGGAGATGGGGCATGAAGTTATTTCTAGGAGTTGGACACATACCAAGTTTAGCTCAGTTCTGGGCATCTTTGAAATACCTATACAAACTTGTTCCTACATAGTAACTTGCATCTTTGAATGAGAATCTGCTTGCTTACAGCAACGTGCTATATGTTCTGAATGCCCGAATTGGGAATCTGTGTCAAAACTTTGTTAGGAATTATGTGATCCTAACTAGCTGGAAGTAAGGGAGATGGGGCATGAAGTTATTTCTAGGAGTTGGACACATACCAAGTTTAGCTCAGTTCTGGGCATCTTTGAAATACCTATACAAACTTGTTCCTACATAGTATCTTGCAACTTTGAATGAGAATGTGCTTGCTTACAGCAACGTGCTATATGTTCTGAATGCCCGAATTGGCAATCTGTGTCAAAACTTTGTTAGGAATTATGTGATCCTTACTAGCTGGAAGTAAGGGAGATGGGGCATGAAGTTATTTCTAGGAGTTGGACACATACCAAGTTTAGCTCAGTTCTGGGCATCTTTGAAATACCTATACAAACTTGTTCCTACATAGTAACTGGCATCTTTGAATGAGAATGTGCTTGCTTACAGCAACGTGCTATATGTTCTGAATGCCCGAATTGGGAATCTGTGTCAAAACTTTGTTAGGAATTATGTGATCGTTACTAGCTGGAAGTAAGGGAGATGGAGCATGAAGTTATTTCTAGGAGTTGGACACATACCAAGTTTAGCTCAGTTCTGGGCATCTTTGAAATACCTATACAAACTTGTTCCTACATAGTAACTTGCAACTTTGAATGAGAATGTGCTTGCTTACAGCAACGTGCTATATGTTCTGAATGCCCGAATTGGGAATCTGTGTCAAAACTTTGTTAGGAATTATGTGATCCTTACTAGCTGGAAGTAAGGGAGATGGGGCATGAAGTTATTTCTAGGAGTTGGACACATACCAAGTTTAGCTCAGTTCTGGGCATCTTTGAAATACCTATACAAACTTGTTCCTACATAGTAACTTGCAACTTTGAATGAGAATGTGCTTGCTTAGAGCAACGTGCTATATGTTCTAAATGCCCGAATTGGGAATCCATGTCAAAACTTTGTTAGGAATTATGTGATCCTTACTAGCTGGAAGTAAGGGAAAAGGGGCATGAAGTTATTTCTTGGAGTTGGAGACATACCAAGTTTAGCTCAGTTCTGGGCATCTTTGAAATACCTATACAAACTTGTTCCTACATAGTAACTTGCAACTTTGAATGAGAATGTGCATGCTTGCAGCAACGTGCTATATGTTCTGAATGCCCGATTTGGGAATCTCTGTCAAAACTTTGTTAGGAATTATGTGATCCTTACTAGCTGGAAGTAAGGGAGATGGGGCATGAAGTTATTTCTAGGAGTTGGACACATACCAAGTTTAGCTCAGTTCTGGGCATCTTTAAAATACCTATACAAACTTGTTCCTACATAGTAACTTGCATCTTTGAATGAGAATGTCCTTGGTTACAGCAACGTGCTATATGTTCTGAATGCCCGAATAGGGAATCTGTGTCAAAACTTTGTTAGGAATTATGTGATCCTTACTAGCTGGAAGTAAGGGAGATGGGGCATGAAGTTATTTCTAGGAGTTGGACACATACCAAGTTTAGCTCAGTTCTGGGCATCTTTGAAATACCTATACAAACTTGTTCCTACATAGTAACTTGCATCTTTGAATGGGAATCTGCTTGCTTACAGCAACGTGCTATATGTTCTGAATGCCCGATTTGGGAATCTGTGTCAAAACTGTTAGGAATTATGTGATCCTTACTAGCTGGAAGTAAGGGAGATGGGGCATGAAGTTATTTCTAGGAGTTGGACACATACCAAGTTTAGCTCAGTTCTGGGCATCTTTGAAATACCTATACAAACTTGTTCCTACATAGTAACTTGCAACTTTGAATGAAAATGTGCTTGCTTACAGCAACGTGCTATATGTTCTGAATGCCCGAATTGGGAATCTGTGTCAAAACTTTGTTAGGAATTATGTGATCCTTACTAGCTGGAAGTAAGGGAGATGGGGCATGAAGTTATTTCTAGGAGTTGGACACATACCAAGTTTAGCTCAGTTCTGGGCATCTTTGAAATACCTATACAAACTTGTTCCTACATAGTAACTTGCAACTTTGAATGAAAATGTGCTTGCATACAGCAACGTGCTATATTTTCTGAATGCCCGAATTGGGAATGTGTGTCAAAACTTTGTTAGGAATTATGTGATCCTTACTAGCTGGAAGTAAGGGAGATGGGGCATGAAGTTATTTCTTGGAGTTGGAGACATACCAAGTTTAGCTCAGTTCTGGGCATCTTTGAAATACCTATACAAACCTGTTCCTACATAGTAACTTGCAACTTTGAATGAGAATGTGCTTGCTTGCAGCAACGTGCTATATGTTCTGAATGCCCGATTTGGGAATCTGTGTCAAAACTTTGTTAGGAATTATGTGATCCTTACTAGCTGGAAGTAAGGGAGATGGAGCATGAAGTTATTTCTAGGAGTTCCACACATACCAAGTTTAGCTCAGTTCTGGGCATCTTTGAAATACCTATACAAACTTGTTTCTACCTAGTAACTTGCATCTTTGAATGAGAATGGGCTTGCTTACAGCAACGTGCTATATGTTCTGAATGCCCGAATTGGGAATCTGTGTCAAAACTTTGTTAGGAATTATGTGATCCTTACTAGCTGGAAGTAAGGGAGATGGGGCATGAAGTTATTTCTAGGAGTTGGACACATACCAAGTTTAGCTCAGTTCTGGGCATCTTTGAAATACCTATACAAACTTGTTCCTACATAGTAACTTGCAACTTTGAATGAAAATGTGCTTGCATACAGCAACGTGCTATATTTTCTGAATGCCGGAATTGGGAATGTGTGTCAAAACTTTGTTAGGAATTATGTGATCCTTACTAGCTGGAAGTAAGGGAGATGGGGCATGAAGTTATTTCTTGGAGTTGGAGACATACCAAGTTTAGCTCAGTTCTGGGCATCTTTGAAATACCTATACAAACTTGTTCCTACATAGTAACTTGCAACTTTGAATGAGAATGTGCTTGCTTGCAGCAACGTGCTATATGTTCTGAATGCCCGATTTGGGAATCTGTGTCAAAACTTTGTTAGGAATTATGTGATCCTTACTAGCTGGAAGTAAGGGAGATGGAGCATGAAGTTATTTCTAGGAGTTCGACACATACCAAGTTTAGCTCAGTTCTGGGCATCTTTGAAATACCTATACAAACTTGTTCCTACCTAGTAACTTGCATCTTTGAATGAGAATGGGCTTGCTTACAGCAACGTGCTATATGTTCTGAATGCCCGATTTGGGAATCTGTGTCAAAACTTTGTTAGGAATTATGTGATCCTTACTAGCTGGAAGTAATGGAGATGGGGCATGAAGTTATTTCTAGGAGTTGGACACATACCAAGTTTAGCTCAGTTCTGGGCATCTTTGAAATACCTATACAAACTTGTTCCTACATAGTAACTTGCATCTTTGAATGAGAATGTGCTTGCTTACAGCAACGTGCTATATGTTCTGAATGCCCGAATTGGGAATCTGTGTCAAAACTTTGTTAGGAATTATGTGATCCTTACTAGCTGGAAGTAAGGGAGATGGGGCATGAAGTTATTTCTAGGAGTTGGACACATACCAAGTTTAGCTCAGTTCTGGGCATCTTTGAAATACCTATACAAACTTGTTCCTACATAGTAACTTGCAACTTTGAATGAGAATGTGCTTGACTACAGCAACGTGCTATATGTTCTGAATGCCCGAATTGGGAATCTGTGTCAAAACTTTGTTAGGAATTATGTGATCCTTACTAGCTGGAAGTAAGGGAGATGGGGCATGAAGTTATTTCTAGGAGTTGGACACATACCAAGTTTAGCTCAGTTCTGGGCATCTTTGAAATACCTATACAAACTTGTTCCTACATAGTAACTTGCAACTTTGAATGAGAATGTGCTTGCTTACAGCAACATGCTATATGTTCTGAATGCCCGAATTGGGAATCTGTGTCAAAACTTTGTTAGGAATTATGTGATCCTTACTAGCTGGAAGTAAGGGAGATGGGGCATGAAGTTATTTCTAGGAGTTGGACACATACCAAGTTTAGCTCAGTTCTGGGCATCTTTGAAATACCTATACAAACTTGTTCCTACATAGTAACTTGCATCTTTGAATGAGAATCTGCTTGCTTACAGCAACGTGCTATATGTTCTGAATGCCCGAATTGGGAATCTGTGTCAAAACTTTGTTAGGAATTATGTGATCCTTACTAGCTGGAAGTAAGGGAGATGGGGCATGAAGTTATTTCTAGGAGTTGGACACATACCAAGTTTAGCTCAGTTCTGGGCATCTTTGAAATACCTATACAAACTTGTTCCTACATAGTATCTTGCAACTTTGAATGAGAATGTGCTTGCTTACAGCAACGTGCTATATGTTCTGAATGCCCGAATTGGCAATCTGTGTCAAAACTTTGTTAGGAATTATGTGATCCTTACTAGCTGGAAGTAAGGGAGATGGGGCATGAAGTTATTTCTAGGAGTTGGACACATACCAAGTTTAGCTCAGTTCTGGGCATCTTTGAAATACCTATACAAACTTGTTCCTACATAGTAACTGGCATCTTTGAATGAGAATGTGCTTGCTTACAGCAACGTGCTATATGTTCTGAATGCCCGAATTGGGAATCTGTGTCAAAACTTTGTTAGGAATTATGTGATCCTTACTAGCTGGAAGTAAGGGAGATGGGGCATGAAGTTATTTCTAGGAGTTGGACACATACCAAGTTTAGCTCAGTTCTGGGCATCTTTGAAATACCTATACAAACTTGTTCCTACATAGTAACTTGCAACTTTGAATGAGAATGTGCTTGCTTACAGCAACGTGCTATATGTTCTGAATGCCCGAATTGGGAATCTGTGTCAAAACTTTGTTAGGAATTATGTGATCCTTACTAGCTGGAAGTAAGGGAGATGGGGCATGAAGTTATTTCTAGGAGTTGGACACATACCAAGTTTAGCTCAGTTCTGGGCATCTTTGAAATACCTATACAAACTTGTTCCTACATAGTAACTTGCAACTTTGAATGAGAATGTGCTTGCTTAGAGCAACGTGCTATATGTTCTAAATGCCCGAATTGGGAATCCAAGTCAAAACTTTGTTAGGAATTATGTGATCCTTACTAGCTGGAAGTAAGGGAAAAGGGACATGAAGTTATTTCTTGGAGTTGGAGACATACCAAGTTTAGCTCAGTTCTGGGCATCTTTGAAATACCTATACAAACTTGTTCCTACATAGTAACTTGCAACTTTGAATGAGAATGTGCTTGCTTGCAGCAACGTGCTATAGGTTCTGAATGCCCGATTTGGGAATCTGTGTCAAAACTTTGTTAGGAATTATGTGATCCTTACTAGCTGGAAGTAAGGGAGATGGGGCATGAAGTTATTTCTAGGAGTTGGACACATACCAAGTTTAGCTCAGTTCTGGGCATCTTTAAAATACCTATACAAACTTGTTCCTACATAGTAACTTGCATCTTTGAATGAGAATGTCCTTGGTTACAGCAACGTGCTATATGTTCTGAATGCCCGAATAGGGAATCTGTGTCAAAACTTTGTTAGGAATTATGTGATCCTTACTAGCTGGAAGTAAGGGAGATGGGGCATGAAGTTATTTCTAGGAGTTGGACACATACCAAGTTTAGCTCAGTTCTGGGCATCTTTGAAATACCTATACAAACTTGTTCCTACATAGTAACTTGCATCTTTGAATGGGAATCTGCTTGCTTACAGCAACGTGCTATATGTTCTGAATGCCCGATTTGGGAATCTGTGTCAAAACTGTTAGGAATTATGTGATCCTTACTAGCTGGAAGTAAGGGAGATGGGGAATGAAGTTATTTCTAGGAGTTGGACACATACCAAGTTTAGCTCAGTTCTGGGCATCTTTGAAATACCTATACAAACTTGTTCCTACATAGTAACTTGCAACTTTGAATGAAAATGTGCTTGCTTACAGCAACGTGCTATATGTTCTGAATGCCCGAATTGGGAATCTGTGTCAAAACTTTGTTAGGAATTATGTGATCCTTACTAGCTGGAAGTAAGGGAGATGGGGCATGAAGTTATTTCTAGGAGTTGGACACATACCAAGTTTAGCTCAGTTCTGGGCATCTTTGAAATACCTATACAAACTTGTTCCTACATAGTAACTTGCAACTTTGAATGAAAATGTGCTTCCATACAGCAACGTGCTATATTTTCTGAATGCCCGAATTGGGAATGTGTGTCAAAACTTTGTTAGGAATTATGTGATCCTTACTAGCTGGAAGTAAGGGAGATGGGGCATGAAGTTATTTCTTGGAGTTGGAGACATACCAAGTTTAGCTCAGTTCTGGGCATCTTTGAAATACCTATACAAACCTGTTCCTACATAGTAACTTGCAACTTTGAATGAGAATGTGCTTGCTTGCAGCAACGTGCTATATGTTCTGAATGCCCGATTTGGGAATCTGTGTCAAAACTTTGTTAGGAATTATGTGATCCTTACTAGCTGGAAGTAAGGGAGATGGGGCATGAAGTTATTTCTAGGAGTTGGACACATACCAAGTTTAGCTCAGTTCTGGGCATCTTTGAAATACCTATACAAACTTGTTCCTACATAGTTACTTGCAACTTTGAATGAGAATGTGCTTGCTTACAGCAACGTGCTATATGTTCTGAATGCCCGAATTGGGAATCTGTGTCAAAACTTTGTTAGGAATTATGTGATCCTTACTAGCTGGAAGTAAGGGAGATGGGGCATGAAGTTATTTCTAGGAGTTGGACACATACCAAGTTTAGCTCAGTTCTGGGCATCTTTGAAATACCTATACAAACTTGTTCCTACATAGTAACTTGCAACTTTGAATGAAAATGTGCTTGCTTACAGCAACGTGCTATATGTTCTGAATGCCCGAATTGGGAATCTGTGTCAAAACTTTGTTAGGAATTATGTGATCCTTACTAGCTGGAAGTAAGGGAGATGGGGCATGAAGTTATTTCTAGGAGTTGGACACATACCAAGTTTAGCTCAGTTCTGGGCATCTTTGAAATACCTATACAAACTTGTTCCTACCTAGTAACTTGCATCTTTGAATGAGAATCTGCTTGCTTACAGCAACGTGCTATATGTTCTGAATGCCCGAATTGGGAATCTGTGTCAAAACTTTGTTAGGAATTATGTGATCCTTACTAGCTGGAAGTAAGTGAGATGGGGCATGAAGTTATTTCTAGGAGTTGGACACATACCAAGTTTAGCTCAGTTCTGGGCATCTTTGAAATACCTATACAAACTTGTTCCTACATAGTAACTTGCAACTTTGAATGAAAATGTGCTTGCTTACAGCAACGTGCTATATGTTCTGAATGCCCGAATTGGGAATCCGTGTCAAAACTTTGTTAGGAATTATGTGATCCTTACTAGCTGGAAGTAAGGGAGATGGGGCATGAAGTTATTTCTTGGAGTTGGAGACATACCAAGTTTAGCTCAGTTCTGGGCATCTTTGAAATACCTATACAAACTTGTTCCTACATAGTAACTTGCAACTTTGAATGAAAATGTGCTTGCTTACAGCAACGTGCTATATGTTCTGAATGCCCGAATTGGGAATCTGTGTCAAAACTTTGTTAGGAATTATGTGATCCTTACTAGCTGGAAGTAAGGGAGATGGGGCATGAAGTTATTTCTAGGAGTTGGACACATACCAAGTTTAGCTCAGTTCTGGGCATCTTTGAAATACCTATACAAACTTGTTCCTACCTAGTAACTTGCATCTTTGAATGAGAATCTGCTTGCTTACAGCAACGTGCTATAGGTTCTGAATGCCCGAATTGGGAATCTGTGTCAAAACTTTGTTAGGAATTATGTGATCCTTACTAGCTGGAAGTAAGGGAGATGGGGGATGAAGTTATTTCTAGGAGTTGGACACATACCAAGTTTAGCTCAGTTCTGGGCATCTTTGAAATACCTATACAAACTTGTTCCTACATTGTTACTTGCAACTTTGAATGAGAATGTGCTTGCTTACAGCAACGTGCTATATGTTCTGAATGCCCGAATTGGGAATCTGTGTCAAAACTTTGTTAGGAATTATGTGGTCCTTACTAGCTATAAGTAAGGGATATGGGGCATAAAGTTATTTCTAGGAGTTGGACACATACCAAGTTTAGCTCAGTTCTGGGCATCTTTGAAATACCTATACAAACTTGTTCCTACATAGTAACTTGCAACTTTGAATGAGAATGTGCTTGCTTACAGCAATGTGCTACATGCTCTGAATGCCCGAAAACGGAATCTGTGTCAAAACTTTGTTAGGAATTATGTGATCCTTACTAGCTGGAAGTAAGTGAGATGGGGCATGAAGTTATTTCTAGGAGTTGGAGACATACAACGTTTAGCTCAGTTCTGGGCATCTTTGAAATACCTATACGAACTTGTTCCTACATAGTAACTTGCAACTTTGAATGAGAATGTGCTTGCTTGCAGCAACGTGCTATATGTTCTGAATGCCCGATTTGGGAATCTGTGTCAAAACTTTGTTAGGAATTATGTGATCCTTACTAGTTGGAAGTAAGGGAGATGGAGCATGAAGTTATTTCTAGGAGATGGACACATATCAAGTTTAGCTCAGTTCTGGGCATCTTTGAAATACCTATACAAACTTGTTCCTACATAGTAACTTGCATCTTTGAATGAGAATGTGCTTGCTTACAGCAACGTGCTATATGTTCTGAATGCCCGAATTGGCAATCTGTGTCAAAACTTTGTTAGGAATTATGTGATCCTTACTAGCTGGAAGTAAGTGAGATGGGGCATTAAGTTATTTCTAGGAGTTGGACACATACCAAGTTTAGCTCAGTTCTGGGCATCTTTGAAATACCTATACAAACTTGTTCCTACATAGTAACTTGCATCTTTGAATGAGAATCTGCTTGCTTACAGCAACGTGCTATATGTTCTGAATGCCCGAATTGGGAATCTGTGTCAAAACTTTGTTAGGAATTATGTGATCCTTACTAGCTGGAAGTAAGGGAGATGGGGCATGAAGTTATTTCTAGGAGTTGGACACATACCAAGTTTAGCTCAGTTCTGGGCATCTTTGAAATACCTACACTAACTTGTTCCTACATAGTAACTTGCAACTTTGAATGAAAATGTGCTTGCTTACAGCAACGTGCTATATGTTCTGAATGCCCGAATTGGGAATCTGTGTCAAAACTTTGTTAGGAATTATGTGATCCTTACTAGCTGGAAGTAAGGGAGATGGGGCATGAAGTTATTTCTAGGAGTTGGACACATACCAAGTTTAGCTCAGTTCTGGGCATCTTTGAAATACCTATACAAACTTGTTCCTACATAGTAACTTGCATCTTTGAATGAGAATGTGCTTGCTTACAGCAACGTGCTATATGTTCTGAATGCCCGAATTGGCAGTCTGTGTCAAAACTTTGTTAGGAATTATGTGATCCTTACTAGCTGGAAGTAAGGGAGATGGGGCATGAAGTTATTTCTAGGAGTTGGACACATACAACGTTTAGCTCAGTTCTGGGCATCTTTGAAATACCTATACAAACTTGTTCCTACATAGTAACTTGCATCTTTGAATGAAAATGTGCTTGCTTACAGCAACGTGCTATATGTTCTGAATGCCCGAATTGGGAATCTGTGTCAAAACTTTGTTAGGAATTATGTGATCCTTACTAGCTGGAAGTAAGGGAGATGGGGCATGAAGTTATTTCTTGGAGTTGGACACATACCAAGTTTAGCTCAGTTCTGGGCATCTTTGAAATACCTATACAAACTTGTTCCTACATAGTAACTTGCATCTTTGAATGAGAATGTGCTTGCTTACAGCAACGTGCTATATGTTCTGAATGCCGGAATAGGGAATCTGTGTCAAAACTTTGTTAGGAATTATGTGATCCTTACTAGCTGGAAGTAAGGGAGATGGGGCATGAAGTTATTTCTAGGAGTTGGACACATACCACGTTTAGCTCAGTTCTGGGCATATTTGAAATACCTATACAAACTTGTTCCTACATAGTAACTTGCATCTTTGAATGAGAATGTGCTTGCTTACAGCAACGTGCTATATGTTCTGAATGCCCAAATTGGGAATCTGTGTCAAAACATTGTTAGGAATTATGTGATCCTTACTAGCTGGAAGTAAGGGAGATGGGGCATGAAGTTATTTCTAGGAGTTGGACACATACCAAGTTTAGCTCAGTTCTGGGCATCTTTGAAATACCTATACAAACTTGTTCCTACATAGTAACTTGCAACTTTGAATGAGAATGTGCTTGCTTACAGCAACGTGCTATATGATCTGAATGCCCGAATTGGCAATCTGTGTCAAAACTTTGTTAGGAATTATGTGATCCTTACTAGCTGGAAGTAAGGGAGATGGGGCATGAAGTTATTTCTAGGAGTTGGACACATACCAAGTTTAGCTCAGTTCTGGGCATCTTTGAAATACCTATATAAACTTGTTCCTACATAGTAACTTGCAACTTTGAATGAGAATGTGCCTGCTTACAGCAACGTGCTCTATGTTCTGAATGCCCGAATTGGGAATCTGTGTCAAAACTTTGTTAGGAATTATGTGATCCTTACTAGCTGGAAGTAAGGGAGATGGGGCATGAAGTTATTTCTTGGAGTTGGACACATACCACATTTAGCTCAGTTCTGGGCATCTTTGAAATACCTATACAAACTTGTTCCTACATAGTAACTTGCAACTTTGAATGAGAATGTGCTTGCTTACAGCAACGTGCTATATGTTCTGAATGCCCGAATTGGGAATCTGTGTCAAAACTTTGTTAGGAATTATGTGATCCTTACTAGCTGGAAGTAAGGGAGATGGGGCATAAAGATATTTCTAGGAGTTGGACACATACCAAGTTTAGCTCAGTTCTGGGCATCTTTGAAATACCTATACAAACTTGTTCCTACATAGTAACTTGCATCTTTGAATGAGAATGTGCTTGCTTACAGCAACGTGCTATATGTTCTGAATGCCCGAATTGGGAATCTGTGTCAAAACTTTGTTAGGAATTATGTGATCCTTACTAGCTGGAAGTAAGGGAGATGGGGCATGAAGTTATTTCTAGGAGTTGGACACATACCAAGTTTAGCTCAGTTCTGGGCATCTTTGAAATACCTATACAAACTTGTTCCTACATGGTAACTTGCATCTTTGAATGAGAATGTGCTTGCTTACAGCAACGTACTATATGTTCTGAATGCCCGAATTGGCAATCTGTGTCAAAACTTTGTTAGGAATTATGTGATCCTTACAAGCTGGAAGTAAGGGAGATGGGGAATGAAGTTATTTCTAGGAGTTGGACACATACCAAGTTTAGCTCAGTTCTGGGCATCTTTGAAATACCTATACAAACTTGTTCCTACATAGTAACTTGCAACTTTGAATGAGAATCTGCTTGCTTACAGCAACGTGCTATATGTTCTGAATGCCCGAATTGGGCATCTGTGTCAAAACTTTGTTAGGAATTATGTGATCCTTACTAGCTGGAAGTAAGGGAGATAGGGCATAAAGTTATTTCTAGGAGTTGGACACATACCAAGTTTAGCTCAGTTCTGGGCATCATTGAAATACCTATACAAACTTGTTCCTACATAGTAACTTGCAACTTTGAATGAGAATGTGCTTGCTTACAGCAACGTGCTATATGTTCTGAATGCCCGAATTGGGAATCTGTGTCAAAACTTTGTTAGGAATTATGTGATCCTTACTAGCTGGAAGTAAGGGAGATGGGGCATGAAGTTATTTCTTGGAGTTGGAGACATACCAAATTTAGCTCAGTTCTGGGCATCTTTGAAATACCTATACAAACTTGTTCCTACATAGTAACTTGCAACTTTGAATGAGAATGTGCTTGCTTGCAGCAACGTGCTATATGTTCTGAATGCCCGAATTGGGAATCTGTGTCAAAACTTTGTTAGGAATTATGCGATCCTTACTAGCTGGAAGTAAGGGAGATGGGGCATGATGTTATTTCTAGGAGTTGGACACATACCAAGTTTAGCTCAGTTCTGGGCATCTTTGAAATACCTATACAAACTTGTTCCTACATAGTAACTTGCATCTTTGAATGAGAATGTGCTTGCTTACAGCAACGTGCTATATGTTCTGAATGCCCGAATTGGCAATCTGTGTCAAAACTTTGTTAGGAATTATGCGATCCTTACTACCTGGAAGTAAGGGAGATGGGGCATGAAGTTATTTCTAGGAGTTGGACACATACCAAGTTTAGCTCAGTTCTGGGCATCTTTGAAATACCTATACAAACTTGTTCCTACATAGTAACTTGCAACTTTAAATGAAAATTGCTTGCTTACAGCAACGTGCTATATGTTCTGAATGCCCGAATTGGGAATCTGTGTCAAAACTTTGTTAGGAATTATGTGATCCTTACTAGCTGGAAGTAAAGGACATGGGGCATGAAGTTATTTCTAGGAGTTGGACACATACCAAGTTTAGCTCAGTTCTGGGCATCTTTGAAATACCTATACAAACTTGTTCCTACATAGTAACTTGCATCTTTGAATGAAAATGTGCTTGCTTACAGCAACGTGCTATATGTTCTGAATGCCCGAATTGGGAATCTGTGTCAAATCTTTGTTAGGAATTATGAGATCCTTACTAGCTGGAAGTAAAGGAGATGGGGCATGAAGTTATTTCTAGGAGTTGGACACATACCAAGTTTAGTTCAGTTCTGGGAATCTTTGAAATACCTATACAAACTTGTTCCTACATAGTAACTTGCATCTTTGAATGAGAATGTGCTTGCTTACAGCAACGTGCTATATGATCTGAATGCCCGAATTGGCAATTTGTGTCAAAACTTTGTTAGGAATTATGTGATCCTTACTAGCTGGAAGTAAGGGAGATGGGGCATGAAGTTATTTCTAGGAGTTGGACACATACCAAGTTTAGCTCAGTTCTGGGCATCTTTGAAATACCTATACAAACTTGTTCCTACATAGTAACTTGCATCTTTGAATGAGAATCTGCTTGCTTACAGCAACGTGCTATATGTTCTGAATGCCCGAATTGGCAATCTGTGTGAAAACTTTGTTAGGAATTATGTGATCCTTACTAGCTGGAAGTAAGGGAGATGGGGCATGAAGTTATTTCTAGGAGTTGGACACATACCAAGTTTAGCTCAGTTCTGGGCATCTTTGAAATACCTATACAAACTTGTTCCTACATAGTAACTTGCAACTTTGAATGAGAATGTGCTTGCTTACAACAACGTGCTATATGTTCTGAATGCCCGAATTGGGAATCTGTGTCAAAACTTTGTTAGGAATTATGTGATCCTTACTAGCTGGAAGTAAGGGAGATGGGGCATGAAGTTATTTCTAGGAGTTGGACACATACCAAGTTTAGCTCAGTTCTGGGCATCTTTGAAATACCTATACAAACTTGTTCCTACATAGTAACTTGCATCTTTGAATGAGAATGTGCTTGCTTACAGCAACGTGCTATATGTTCTGAATGCCCGAATTGGGAATCTGTGTGAAAACTTTGTTAGGAATTATGTGATCCTTACTAGCTGGAAGTAAGGGAGATGGGGCATGAAGTTATTTCTAGGAGTTGGACACATACCAAGTTTAGCTCAGTTCTGGGCATCTTTGAAATACCTATAGAAACTTGTTCCTACATAGTAACTTGCAACTTTGAATGAAAATGTGCTTTCTTACAGCAACGTGCTATATGTTCTGAATGCCCGAATTGGGAATCTGTGTCAAAACTTTGTTAGGAATTATGTGATCCTTACAAGCTGGAAGTAAGGGAGATGGGGCATGAAGTTATTTCTAGGAGTTGGACACATACCAAGTTTAGCTCAGTTCTGGGCATCTTTGAAATACCTATACAAACTTGTTCCTACATAGTAACTTGCAACTTTGAATGAAAATGTGCTTGCTTACAGCAACGTGCTATATGTTCTGAATGCCCGAATTTGGAATCTGTGTCAAAACTTTGTTAGGAATTATGTGATCCTTACTAGCTGGAAGTAAGGGAGATGGGGCATGAAGTTATTTCTTGGAGTTGGACACATACCACGTTTAGCTCAGTTCTGGGCATCTTTGAAATACCTATACAAACTTGTTCCTACATAGTAACTTGCAACTTTGAATGAGAATGTGCTTGCTTGCAGCAACGTGCTATATGTTCTGAATGCCCGATTTGGGAATCTGTGTCAAAACTTTGTTAGGAATTATGTGATCCTTACTAGCTGGAAGTAAGGGAGATGGAGCATGAAGTTATTTCTAGGAGTTGGACACATACCAAGTTTAGCTCAGTTCTGGGCATCTTTGAAATACCTATACAAACTTGTTCCTACATAGTAACTTGCATCTTTGAATGAGAATGTGCTTGCTTACAGCAACGTGCTATATGTTCTGAATGCCCGAATTGGCAATCTGTGTCAAAACTTTGTTAGGAATTATGTGATCCTTACTAGCTGGAAGTAAGGGAGATGGGGCATGAAGTTATTTCTAGGAGTTGGACACATACCAAGTTTAGCTCAGTTTTGGGCATCTTTGAAATACCTATACAAACTTGTTCCTACATAGTAACTTGCATCTTTGAATGAGAATGTGCTTGCTTACAGCAACGTGCTATATGATCGGAATGCCCGAATTGGCAATCTGTGTCAAAACTTTGTTAGGAATTATGTGATCCTTACTAGCTGGAAGTAAGGGAGATGGGGCATGAAGTTATTTCTAGGAGTTGGACACATACCAAGTTTAGCTCAGTTCTGGGCATCTTTGAAATACCTATACAAACTTGTTCCTACATAGTAACTTGCAACTTTGAATGAGAATGTGCCTGCTTACAGCAACGTGCTATATGTTCTGAATGCCCGAATTGGGAATCTGTGTCAAAACTTTGTTAGGAGTTATGTGATCCTTACTAGCTGGAAGTAAGGGAGATGGGGCATGAAGTTATTTCTAGGAGTTGGACACATACCACGTTTAGCTCAGTTCTGGGCATCTTTGAAATACCTATACAAACTTGTTCCTACATAGTAACTTGCAACTTTGAATGAGAATGTGCTTGCTTACAGCAACGTGCTATATGTTCTGAATGCCCGAATTGGGAATCTGTGTCAAATCTTTGTTAGGAATTATGTGATCCTTACTAGCTGGAAGTAAGGGAGATGGTGCATAAAGTTATTTCTAGGAGTTGGACACATACCAAGTTTAGCTCAGTTCTGGGCATCTTTGAAATACCTATACAAACTTGTTCCTACATAGTAACTTGCAACTTTGAATGAGAATGTGCTTGCTTACAGCAACGTGCTATATGTTCTGAATGCCCGAATTGGGAATCTGTGTCAAAACTTTGTTAGGAATTATGTGATCCTTACTAGCTGGAAGTAAGGGAGATGGGGCATGAAGTTATTTCTAGGAGTTGGACACATACCAAGTTTAGCTCAGTTCTGGGCATCTTTGAAATACCTATACAAACTTGTTCCTACATAGTAACTTGCAACTTTGAATGAGAATGTGCTTGCTTACAGCAACGTGCTATATGTTCTGAATGCCCGAATTGGGAATCTGTGTCAAAACTTTGTTAGGAATTATGTGATCCTTACTAGCTGGAAGTAAGGGAGATGGGGCATGAAGTTATTTCTAGGAGTTGGACACATACCAAGTTTAGCTCAGTTCTGGGCATCTTTGAAATACCTATACAAACTTGTTCCTACCTAGTAACTTGCATCTTTGAATGAGAATCTGCTTGCTTACAGCAACGTGCTATATGTTCTGAATGCCCGAATTGGGAATCTGTGTCAAAACATTGTTAGGAATTATGTGATCCTTACTAGCTGGAAGTAAGGGAGATGGGGCATGAAGTTATTTCTAGGAGTTGGACACATACCAAGTTTAGCTCAGTTCTGGGCATCTTTGAAATACCTATACAAACTTGTTCCTACATAGTAACTTGCAACTTTGAATGAAAATGTGCTTGCTTACAGCAACGTGCTGTATGTTCTGAATGCCCGAATTGGGAATCTGTGTCAAAACTTTGTTAGGAATTATGTGACCCTTACTAGCTGGAAGTAAGGGAGATGGGGCATGAAGTTATTTCTAGGAGTTGGACACATACCTAGTTTAGCTCAGTTCTGGGCATCTTTGAAATACCTATACAAACTTGTTCCTACATAGTAACTTGCAACTTTGAATGAGAATGTGCTTGCTTACAGCAACGTGCTATATGTTCTGAAGCCCGAATTGGGAATCTGTGTCAAAACTTTGTTAGGAATTATGTGATCCTTACTAGCTGGAAGTAAGGGAGATGGGGCATGAAGTTATTTCTAGGAGTTGGACACATACCAAGTTTAGCTCAGTTCTGGGCGTATTTGAAATACCTATACAAACTTGTTCCTACCTAGTAACTTGCATCTTTGAATGAGAATCTGCTTGCTTACAGCAACGTGCTATATGTTCTGAATGCCCGAATTGGGAATCTGTGTCAAAACATTGTTAGGAATTATGTGATCCTTACTAGCTGGAAGTAAGGGAGATGGGGCATGAAGTTATTTCTAGGAGTTGGACACATACCAAGTTTAGCTCAGATCTGGGCATCTTTGAAATACCTATACAAACTTGTTCCTACATAGTAACTTGCAACTTTGAATGAAAATGTGCTTGCTTACAGCAACGTGCTATATGTTCTGAATGCACGAATTGGGAATCTGTGTCAAAACTTTGTTAGGAATTATGTGATCCTTACTAGCTGGAAGTAAGGGAGATGGGGCATGAAGTTATTTCTAGGAGTTGGACACATACCAAGTTTAGCTCAGTTCTGGGCATCTTTGAAATACCTATACAAACTTGTTCCTACATAGTAACTTGCAACTTTGAATGAAAATGTGCTTGCTTACAGCAACGTGCTATATGTTCTGAATGCCCGAATTGGGAATCTGTGTCAAAACTTTTTTAGGAATTATGTGATCCTTACTAGCTGGAAGTAAGGGAGATGGGGCATGAAGTTATTTCTAGGAGTTGGACACATACCAAGTTTAGCTCAGTTCTGGGCATCTTTGAAATACCTATACAAACTTGTTCCTACATAGTAACTTGCAACTTTGAATGAGAATGTGCTTGCTTGTAGCAACGTGCTATATGTTCTGAATGCCTGATTTGGGAATCTGTGTCAAAACTTTGTTAGGAATTATGTGATCCTTACTAGCTGGAAGTAAGGGAGATGGAGCATGAAGTTATTTCTAGGAGTTGGACACATACCAAGTTTAGCTCAGTTCTGGGCATCTTTGAAATACCTATACAAACTTGTTCCTACATAGTAACTTGCAACTTTGAATGAGAATGTGCCTGCTTACAGCAACGTGCTATATGTTCTGAATGCCCGAATTGGGAATCTGTGTCAAAACTTTGTTAGGAGTTATGTGATCCTTACTAGCTGGAAGTAAGGGAGATGGGGCATGAAGTTATTTCTAGGAGTTGGACACATACCAAGTTTAGCTCAGTTCTGGGCATCTTTGAAATACCTATACAAACTTGTTCCTACATAGTAACTTGCAACTTTGAATGAGAATGTGCTTGCTTGTAGCAACGTGCTATATGTTCTGAATGCCTGATTTGGGAATCTGTGTCAAAACTTTGTTAGGAATTATGTGATCCTTACTAGCTGGAAGTAAGGGAGATGGAGCATGAAGTTATTTCTAGGAGTTGGACACATACCAAGTTTAGCTCAGTTCTGGGCATCTTTGAAATACCTATACAAACTTGTTCCTACATAGTAACTTGCAACTTTGAATGAGAATGTGCCTGCTTACAGCAACGTGCTATATGTTCTGAATGCCCGAATTGGGAATCTGTGTCAAAACTTTGTTAGGAGTTATGTGATCCTTACTAGCTGGAAGTAAGGGAGATGGGGCATGAAGTTATTTCTAGGAGTTGGACACATACCAAGTTTAGCTCAGTTCTGGGCATCTTTGAAATACCTATACAAACTTGTTCCTACATAGTAACTTGCAACTTTGAATGAGAATGTGCTTGCTTACAGCGACGTGCTATATGTTCTGAATGCCCGAATTGGGAATCTGTGTCAAAACTTTGTTAGGAATTATGTGATCCTTACTAGCTGGAAGTAAGGGAGATGGGGCATGAAGTTATTTCTAGGAGTTGGACACATACCAAGTTTAGCTCAGTTCTGGGCATCTTTGAAATACCTATACAAACTTGTTCCTACCTAGTAACTTGCATCTTTGAATGAGAATCTGCTTGCTTACAGCAACGTGCTATATGTTCTGAATGCCCGAATTGGGAATCTGTGTCAAAACATTGTTAGGAATTATGTGATCCTTACTAGCTGGAAGTAAGGGAGATGGGGCATGAAGTTATTTCTAGGAGTTGGACACATACCAAGTTTAGCTCAGTTCTGGGCATCTTTGAAATACCTATACAAACTTGTTCCTACATAGTAACTTGCAACTTTGAATGAAAATGTGCATGCTTACAGCAACGTGCTATATGTTCTGAATGCCCGAATTGGGAATCTGTGTCAAAACTTTGTTAGGAATTATGTGATCCTTACTAGCTGGAAGTAAGGGAGATGGGGCATGAAGTTATTTCTAGGAGTTGGACACATACCAAGTTTAGCTCAGTTCTGGGCATCTTTGAAATACCTATACAAACTTGTTCCTACATAGTAACTTGCAACTTTGAATGAGAATGTGCTTGCTTACAGCAACGTGCTATATGTTCTGAAGCCCGAATTGGCAATCTGTGTCAAAACTTTGTTAGGAATTATGTGATCCTTACTAGCTGGAAGTAAGGGAGATGGGGCATGAAGTTATTTCTTGGAGTTGGAGACATACCAAGTTTAGCTCAGTTCTGGGCATCTTTGAAATACCTATACAAACTTGTTCCTACATAGTAACTTGCAACTTTGAATGAGAATGTGCCTGCTTGCAGCAACGTGCTATATGTTCTGAATGCCCGATTTGGGAATCTGTGTCAAATCTTTCTTAGGAATTATGTGATCCTTACTAGCTGGAAGTAAGGGAGATGGGGCATGAAGTTATTTCTAGGAGTTGGACACATACCAAGTTTAGCTCAGTTCTGGGCATCTTTGAAATACCTATACAAACTTGTTCCTACATAGTAACTTGCAACTTTGAATGAAAATGTGCTTGCTTACAGCAACGTGCTATATGTTCTGAATGCCCGAATTGGGAATCTGTGTCAAAACTTTGTTAGGTATTATATGATCCTTAATAGCTGGAAGTAAGGGAGATGGGGCATGAAGTTATTTCTAGGAGTTGGACACATAGCAAGTTTAGCTCATTTCTGGGCATCTTTGAAATACCTATACAAACTTGTTCCTACATAGTAACTTGCAACTTTGAATGAAAATGTGCTTGCTTACAGCAACGTGCTATATGTTCTGAATGCCCGAATTGGGAATCTGTGTCAAAACTTTGTTAGGAATTATGTGATCCTTACTAGCTGGAAGTAAAGGAGATGGGGCATGAAGTTATTTCTAGGAGTTGGACACATACCAAGTTTAGCTCAGTTCTGGGCATCTTTGAAATACCTATACAAACTTGTTCCTACCTAGTAACTTGCATCTTTGAATGAGAATGTGCTTGCTTACAGCAACGTGCTATATGTTCTGAATGCCCGAATTGGCAATCTGTGTCAAAACTTTGTTAGGAATTATGTGATCCTTACTAGCTGGAAGTAAGGGAGATGGGGCATGAAGTTATTTCTAGGAGTTGGACACATACCAAGTTTAGCTCAGTTCTGGGCATCTTTGAAATACCTATACAAACTTGTTCCTACATAGTAACTTGCATCTTTGAATGAGAATCTGCTTGCTTACAGCAACGTGCTATATGTTCTGAATGCCCGAATTGGGAATCTGTGTCAAAACTTTGTTAGGAATTATGTGATCCTTACTAGCTGGAAGTAAGGGAGATGGGGCATGAAGTTATTTCTAGGAGTTGGACACATACCAAGTTTAGCTCAGTTCTGGGCATCTTTGAAATACCTATACAAACTTGTTCCTACATAGTAACTTGCAACTTTGAATGAGAATGTGCTTGCTTACAGCAACGTGCTATATGTTCTGAAGCCCGAATTGGCAATCTGTGTCAAAACTTTGTTAGGAATTATGTGATCCTTACTAGCTGGAAGTAAGGGAGATGGGGCATGAAGTCATTTCTTGGAGTTGGAGACATACCAAGTTTAGCTCAGTTCTGGGCATCTTTGAAATACCTATACAAACTTGTTCCTACATAGTAACTTGCAACTTTGAATGAGAATATGCCTGCTTGCAGCAACGTGCTATATGTTCTGAAAGCCCGATTTGGGAATCTGTGTCAAAACTTTGTTAGGAATTATGTGATCCTTACTAGCTGGAAGTAAGGGAGATGGAGCATGAAGTTATTTCTAGGAGTTGGACACATACCAAGTTTAGCTCAGTTCTGGGCATCTTTGAAATACCTATACAAACTTGTTCCTACATAGTAACTTGCATCTTTGAATGAGAATGTGCTTGCTTACAGCAACGTGCTATATGTTCTGAATGCCCGAATTGGGAATCTGTGTCAAAACTTTGTTAGGAATTATGTGATCCTTACTAGCTGGAAGTAAGGGAGATGGGGCATGAAGTTATTTCTAGGAGTTGGACACATACCAAGTTTAGCTCAGTTCTGGGCATCTTTGAAATACCTATACAAACTTGTTCCTACATAGTAACTTGCATCTTTGAATGAGAATGTGCTTGCTTACAGCAACGTGCTATATGTTCTGAATGCCCGAATTGGGAATCTGTGTCAAATCTTTCTTAGGAATTATGTGATCCTTACTAGCTGGAAGTAAGGGAGATGGGGCATGAAGTTATTTCTAGGAGTTGGACACATACCAAGTTTAGCTCAGTTCTGGGCATCTTTGAAATACCTATACAAACTTGTTCCTACATAGTAACTTGCAACTTTGAATGAAAATGTGCTTGCTTACAGCAACGTGCTATATGTTCTGAATGCCCGAATTGGGAATCTGTGTCAAAACTTTGTTAGGTATTATATGATCCTTAATAGCTGGAAGTAAGGGAGATGGGGCATGAAGTTATTTCTAGGAGTTGGACACATAGCAAGTTTAGCTCATTTCTGGGCATCTTTGAAATACCTATACAAACTTGTTCCTACATAGTAACTTGCAACTTTGAATGAAAATGTGCTTGCTTACAGCAACGTGCTATATGTTCTGAATGCCCGAATTGGGAATCTGTGTCAAAACTTTGTTAGGAATTATGTGATCCTTACTAGCTGGAAGTAAAGGAGATGGGGCATGAAGTTATTTCTAGGAGTTGGACACATACCAAGTTTAGCTCAGTTCTGGGCATCTTTGAAATACCTATACAAACTTGTTCCTACATAGTAACTTGCATCTTTGAATGAGAATCTGCTTGCTTACAGCAACGTGCTATATGTTCTGAATGCCCGAATTGGGAATCTGTGTCAAAACTTTGTTAGGAATTATGTGATCCTTACTAGCTGGAAGTAAGGGAGATGGGGCATGAAGTTATTTCTAGGAGTTGGACACATACCAAGTTTAGCTCAGTTCTGGGCATCTTTGAAATACCTATACAAACTTGTTCCTACATAGTAACTTGCATCTTTGAATGAGAATCTGCTTGCTTACAGCAACGTGCTATATGTTCTGAATGCCCGAATTGGGAATCTGTGTCAAAACTTTGTTAGGAATTATGTGATCCTTACTAGCTGGAAGTAAGGGAGATGGGGCATGAAGTTATTTCTAGGAGTTGGACACATACCAAGTTTAGCTCAGTTCTGGGCATCTTTGAAATACCTATACAAACTTGTTCCTACATAGTAACTTGCAACTTTGAATGAGAATGTGCTTGCTTACAGCAACGTGCTATATGTTCTGAAGCCCGAATTGGCAATCTGTGTCAAAACTTTGTTAGGAATTATGTGATCCTTACTAGCTGGAAGTAAGGGAGATGGGGCATGAAGTCATTTCTTGGAGTTGGAGACATACCAAGTTTAGCTCAGTTCTGGGCATCTTTGAAATACCTATACAAACTTGTTCCTACATAGTAACTTGCAACTTTGAATGAGAATATGCCTGCTTGCAGCAACGTGCTATATGTTCTGAAAGCCCGATTTGGGAATCTGTGTCAAAACTTTGTTAGGAATTATGTGATCCTTACTAGCTGGAAGTAAGGGAGATGGAGCATGAAGTTATTTCTAGGAGTTGGACACATACCAAGTTTAGCTCAGTTCTGGGCATCTTTGAAATACCTATACAAACTTGTTCCTACATAGTAACTTGCATCTTTGAATGAGAATGTGCTTGCTTACAGCAACGTGCTATATGTTCTGAATGCCCGAATTGGGAATCTGTGTCAAAACTTTGTTAGGAATTATGTGATCCTTACTAGCTGGAAGTAAGGGAGATGGGGCATGAAGTTATTTCTAGGAGTTGGACACATACCAAGTTTAGCTCAGTTCTGGGCATCTTTGAAATACCTATACAAACTTGTTCCTACATAGTAACTTGCATCTTTGAATGAGAATGTGCTTGCTTACAGCAACGTGCTATATGTTCTGAATGCCCGAATTGGGAATCTGTGTCAAATCTTTCTTAGGAATTATGTGATCCTTACTAGCTGGAAGTAAGGGAGATGGGGCATGAAGTTATTTCTAGGAGTTGGACACATACCAAGTTTAGCTCAGTTCTGGGCATCTTTGAAATACCTATACAAACTTGTTCCTACATAGTAACTTGCAACTTTGAATGAAAATGTGCTTGCTTACAGCAACGTGCTATATGTTCTGAATGCCCGAATTGGGAATCTGTGTCAAAACTTTGTTAGGTATTATATGATCCTTAATAGCTGGAAGTAAGGGAGATGGGGCATGAAGTTATTTCTAGGAGTTGGACACATAGCAAGTTTAGCTCATTTCTGGGCATCTTTGAAATACCTATACAAACTTGTTCCTACATAGTAACTTGCAACTTTGAATGAAAATGTGCTTGCTTACAGCAACGTGCTATATGTTCTGAATGCCCGAATTGGGAATCTGTGTCAAAACTTTGTTAGGAATTATGTGATCCTTACTAGCTGGAAGTAAAGGAGATGGGGCATGAAGTTATTTCTAGGAGTTGGACACATACCAAGTTTAGCTCAGTTCTGGGCATCTTTGAAATACCTATACAAACTTGTTCCTACATAGTAACTTGCATCTTTGAATGAGAATCTGCTTGCTTACAGCAACGTGCTATATGTTCTGAATGCCCGAATTGGGAATCTGTGTCAAAACTTTGTTAGGAATTATGTGATCCTTACTAGCTGGAAGTAAGGGAGATGGGGCATGAAGTTATTTCTAGGAGTTGGACACATACCAAGTTTAGCTCAGTTCTGGGCATCTTTGAAATACCTATACAAACTTGTTCCTACATAGTAACTTGCAACTTTGAATGAAAATGTGCTTCCTTACAGCAACGTGCTATAGGTTCTGAATGCCCGAATTGGCAATCTGTGTCAAAACTTTGTTAGGAATTATGTGATCCTTACTAGCTGGAAGTAAGGGAGATGGGGCATGAAGTTATTTCTAGGAGTTGGACACATACCAAGTTTAGCTCAGTTCTGGGCATCTTTGAAATACCTATACAAACTTGTTCCTACATAGTAACTTGCATCTTTGAATGAGAATGTGCTTGCTTACAGCAACGTGCTATATGTTCTGAATGCCCGAATTGGGAATCTGTGTCAAAACTTTGTTAGGAATTATGTGATCCTTACTAGCTGGAAGTAAGGGAGATGGGGCATGAAGTTATTTCTAGGAGTTGGACACATACCAAGTTTAGCTCAGTTCTGGGCATCTTTGAAACACCTATACAAACTTGTTCCTACATAGTAACTTGCAACTTTGAATGAGAATGTGCTTGCTTACAGCAACGTGCTATATGTTCTGAATGCCCGAATTGGGAATCTGTGTCAAAACTTTGTTAGGAATTATGTGATCCTTACTAGCTGGAAGTAAGGGAGATGGGGCATGAAGTTATTTCTAGGAGTTGGACACATACCAAGTTTAGCTCAGTTCTGGGCATCTTTGAAATACCTATACAAACTTGTTCCTACATAGTAACTTGCATCTTTGAATGAGAATGTGCTTGCTTACAGCAACTTGCTATATGTTCTGAATGCCCGAATTGGGAATCTGTGTCAAAACTTTGTTAGGAATTATTAGATCCTTACTAGCTGGAAGTAAGTGAGATGGGGCATGAAGTTATTTCTAGGAGTTGGACACATACCAAGTTTAGCTAAGTTCTCGGCATCTTTGAAATACCTATACAAACTTGTTCCTACATAGTAACTTGCAACATTGAATGAGAATGTGCTTGCTTACAGCAACGTACTATATGTTCTGAATGCCCGAATTGGGAATCTGTGTCAAAACTTTGTTAGGAATTATGTGATCCTTACTAGCTGGAAGTAAGGGAGATGGGGCATGAAGTTATTTCTTGGAGTTGGACACATACCAAGTTTAGCTCAGTTCTGGGCATCTTTGAAATACCTATACAAACTTGTTCCTACATAGTAACCATCAACTTTGAATGAGAATGTGCTTGCTTGCAGCAACGTGCTTTATGTTCTGAATGCCCGATTTGGGAATCTGTGTCAAAACTTTGTTAGGAATTATGTGATCCTTACTAGCTGGAAGTAAGGGACATGGGGCATGAAGTTATTTCTAGGAGTTGGACACATACCAAGTTTAGCTCAGTTCTGGGCATCTTTGAAATACCTATACAAACTTGTTCCTACATAGTAACTTGCATCTTTGAATGAGAATGTGCTTGCTTACAGCAACGTGCTATATGTTCTGAATGCCCGAATTGGGAATCTGTGTCAAAACTTTGTTAGGAATTATGTGATCCTTACTAGCTGGAAGTAAGGGAGATGGGGCATGAAGTTATTTCTAGGAGTTGGATACATACCAAGTTTAGCTCAGTTCTGGGCATCTTTGAAATACCTATACAAACTTGTTCCTACATAGTAACTTGCGTCTTTGAATGAGAATGTGCTTGCTTACAGCAACGTGCTATATGTTCTGAATGCCGGAATTGGCAATCTGTGTCAAAACTTTGTTAGGAATTATGTGATCCTTAATAGCTGGAAGTAAGGGAGATGGGGCATGAAGTTATTTCTAGGAGTTGGACACATACCAAGTTTAGCTCAGTTCTGGGCATCTTTGAAATACCTATACAAACTTGTTCCTACATAGTAACTTGCATCTTTGAATGAGAATCTGCTTGCTTACAGCAACGTGCTATATGTTCTGAATGCCCGAATTGGGAATCTGTGTCAAAACTTTGTTAGGAATTATGTGATCCTTACTAGCTGGAAGTAAGGGAGATGGGGCATGAAGTTATTTCTAGGAGTTGGACACATACCAAGTTTAGCTCAGTTCTGGGCATCTTTGAAATACCTATACAAACTTGTTCCTACATAGTAACTTGCAACTTTGAATGAAAATGTGCTTCCTTACAGCAACGTGCTATAGGTTCTGAATGCCCGAATTGGCAATCTGTGTCAAAACTTTGTTAGGAATTATGTGATCCTTACTAGCTGGAAGTAAGGGAGATGGGGCATGAAGTTATTTCTAGGAGTTGGACACATACCAAGTTTAGCTCAGTTCTGGGCATCTTTGAAATACCTATACAAACTTGTTCCTACATAGTAACTTGCATCTTTGAATGAGAATGTGCTTGCTTACAGCAACGTGCTATATGTTCTGAATGCCCGAATTGGGAATCTGTGTCAAAACTTTGTTAGGAATTATGTGATCCTTACTAGCTGGAAGTAAGGGAGATGGGGCATGAAGTTATTTCTAGGAGTTGGACACATACCAAGTTTAGCTCAGTTCTGGGCATCTTTGAAACACCTATACAAACTTGTTCCTACATAGTAACTTGCAACTTTGAATGAGAATGTGCTTGCTTACAGCAACGTGCTATATGTTCTGAATGCCCGAATTGGGAATCTGTGTCAAAACTTTGTTAGGAATTATGTGATCCTTACTAGCTGGAAGTAAGGGAGATGGGGCATGAAGTTATTTCTTGGAGTTGGACACATACCAAGTTTAGCTCAGTTCTGGGCATCTTTGAAATACCTATACAAACTTGTTCCTACATAGTAACCATCAACTTTGAATGAGAATGTGCTTGCTTGCAGCAACGTGCTATATGTTCTGAATGCCCGATTTGGGAATCTGTGTCAAAACTTTGTTAGGAATTATGTGATCCTTACTAGCTGGAAGTAAGGGACATGGGGCATGAAGTTATTTCTAGGAGTTGGACACATACCAAGTTTAGCTCAGTTCTGGGCATCTTTGAAATACCTATACAAACTTGTTCCTACATAGTAACTTGCATCTTTGAATGAGAATGTGCTTGCTTACAGCAACGTGCTATATGTTCTGAATGCCCGAATTGGGAATCTGTGTCAAAACTTTGTTAGGAATTATGTGATCCTTACTAGCTGGAAGTAAGGGAGATGGGGCATGAAGTTATTTCTAGGAGTTGGATACATACCAAGTTTAGCTCAGTTCTGGGCATCTTTGAAATACCTATACAAACTTGTTCCTACATAGTAACTTGCGTCTTTGAATGAGAATGTGCTTGCTTACAACAACGTGTTATATGTTCTGAATGCCCGATTTGGGAATCTGTGTCAAAACTTTGTTAGGAATTATGTGATCCTTACTAGCTGGAAGTAAGGGAGATGGGGCATGAAGTTATTTCTAGGAGTTGGACACATAGCAAGTTTAGCTCAGTTCTGGGCATCTTTGAAATACCTATACAAACTTGTTCCTACATAGTAACTTGCATCTTTGAATGAGAATGTGCTTGCTTACAGCAACGTGCTATATGTTCTGAATGCCCGAATTGGGAATCTGTGTGAAAACTTTGTTAGGAATTATGTGATCCTTACTAGCTGGAAGTAAGGGAGATGGGGCATGAAGTTATTTCTAGGAGTTGGACACATACCAAGTTTAGCTCAGTTCTGGGCATCTTTGAAATACCTATACAAACTTGTTCCTACATAGTAACTTGCGTCTTTGAATGAGAATGTGCTTGCTTACAGCAACGTGCAATATGTTCTGAATGCCCGAATTGGGAATCTGTGTCAAAACTTTGTTAGGAATTATGTGATCCTTACTAGCTGGAAGTAAGGGAGATGGGGCATGAAGTTATTTCTTGGAGTTGGAGACATACCAAGTTTAGCTCAGTTTTGGGCATCTTTGAAATACCTATACAAACTTGATCCTACATAGTAACTTGCAACTTTGAATGAGAATGTGCTTGCTTGCAGCAACGTGCTATATGTTCTGAATGCCCGATTTGGGAATCTGTGTCAAAACTTTGTTAGGAATTATGTGATCCTTACTAGCTGGAAGTAAGGGAGGTGGAGCATGAAGTTATTTCTAGGAGTTGGACACATACCAAGTTTAGCTCAGTTCTGGGCATCTTTGAAATACCTATGCAAACTTGTTCCTACATAGTAACTTGCGTCTTTGAATGAGAATGTGCTTGCTTACAGCAACGTGCTATATGTTCTGAATGCCCGAATTGGCAATCTGTGTCAAAACTTTGTTAGGAATTATGTGATCCTTACTAGCTGGAAGTAAGGGAGATGGGGCATGAAGTTATTTCTAGGAGTTGGACACATACCAAGTTTAGCTCAGTTCTGGGCATCTTTGAAATACCTATACAAACTTGTTCCTACATAGTAACTTGCAACTTTGAATGAGAATGTGCTTGCTTGCAGCAACGTGCTATATGTTCTGAATGCCCGAATAGGGAATCTGTGTCAAAACTTTGTTAGGAATTATGTGATCCTTACTAGCTGGAAGTAAGGGAGATGGGGCATGAAGTTATTTCTAGGAGTTGGACACATACCAAGTTTAGCTCAGTTCGGGGCATCTTTGAAATACCTATACAAACTTGTTCCTACATAGTAACTTGCATCTTTGAATGAGAATGTGCTTGCTTACAGCAACGTGCTATATGTTCTGAATGCCCGAATTGGCAATCTGTGTCAAAACTTTGTTAGGAATTATGTGATCCTTACTAGCTGGAAGTAAGGGAGATGGGGCATGAAGTTATTTCTAGGAGTTGGACACATACCAAGTTTAGCTCAGTTCTGGGCATCTTTGAAATACCTATACAAACTTGTTCCTACATAGTAACTTGCATCTTTAATGAGAATCTGCTTGCTTACAGCAACGTGCTATATGTTGTGAATGCCCGAATTGGGAATCTGTGTCAAAACTTTGTTAGGAATTATGTGATCCTTACTAGCTGGAAGTAAGGGAGATGGGGCATGAAGTTATTTCTAGGAGGTGGACACATACCAAGTTTAGCTCAGTTCTGGGCATCTTTGAAATACCTATACAAACTTGTTCCTACATAGTAACTTGCAACTTTGAATGAGAATGTGCTTGCTTACAGCAACGTGCTATATGTTCTGAATGCCCGAATTGGGAATCTGTGTCAAAACTTTGTTAGGAATTATGTGATCCTTACTAGCTGGAAGTAAGGGAGATGGGGCATGAAGTTATTTCTAGGAGTTGGACACATACCAAGTTTAGCTCAGTTCTGGGCATCTTTGAAATACCTATACAAACTTGTTCCTACATAGTAACTTGCAACTTTGAATGAAAATGTGCTTCCTTACAGCAACGTGCTATAGGTTCTGAATGCCCGAATTGGGAATCTGTGTCAAAACTTTGTTAGGAATTATGTGATCCTTACTAGCTGGAAGTAAGGGAGATGGGGCATGAAGTTATTTCTAGGAGTTGGACACATACCAAGTTTAGCTCAGTTCTGGGCATCTTTGAAATACCTATACAAACTTGTTCCTACATAGTAACTTGCAACTTTGAATGAGAATGTGCTTGCTTACAGCAACGTGCGATATGTTCTGAATGCCCGAATTGGGAATCTGTGTCAAAACTTTGTTAGGAATTATGTGATCCTTACTAGCTGGTAGTAAGGGAGATGGTGCATGAAGTTATTTCTTGGAGTTGGAGACATACCAAGTTTAGCTCAGTTCTGGGCATCTTTGAAATACCTATACAAACTTGTTCCTACATAGTAACTTGCAACTTTGAATGAGAATGTGCTTGCTTGCAGCAACGTGCTATATGTTCTGAATGCCCGATTTGGGAATCTGTGTCAAAACTTTGTTAGGAATTATGTGATCCTTACTAGCTGGAAGTAAGGGAGATGGAGAATGAAGTTATTTCTAGGAGTTGGACACATACCAAGTTTAGCTCAGTTCTGGGCATCTTTGAAATACCTATACAAACTTGTTCCTACATAGTACCTTGCATCTTTGAATGAGAATGTGCTTGCTTACAGCAACGTGCTATATGTTCTGAATGCCCGAATTGGGAATCTGTGTCAAAACTTTGTTAGGAATTATGTGATCCTTACTAGCTGGAAGTAAGGGAGATGGGGCATGAAGTTATTTCTAGGAGTTGGACACATACCAAGTTTAGCTCTGTTCTGGGCATCTTTGAAATACCTATACAAACTTGTTCCTACATAGTAACTTGCATCTTTGAATGAGAATGTGCTTGCTTACAGCAAAGTGCTATATGTTCTGAATGCCCGAATTGGGAATCTGTGTCAAAACTTTGTTAGGAATTATGTGATCCTTACTAGCTGGAAGTAAGGGAGATGGGGCATGAAGTTATTTCTAGGAGTTGGACACATACCAAGTTTAGCTCAGTTCTGAGCATCTTTGAAATACCTATACAAACATGTTCCTACATAGTAACTTGCATCTTTGAATGAGAATGTGCTTGCTTACAGCAACGTGCTATATGTTCTTAATGCCCGAATTGGGAATCTGTGTCAAATCTTTCTTAGGAATTATGTGATCCTTACTAGCTGGAAGTAAGGCAGATGGGGCATGAAGTTATTTCTAGGAGTTGGACACATACCAAGTTTAGCTCAGTTCTGGGCATCTTTGAAATACCTATACAAACTTGTTCCTACATAGTAACTTGCAACTTTGAATGAAAATGTGCTTGCTTACAGCAACGTGCTATATGTTCTGAATGCCCGAATTGGGAATCTGTGTCAAAACTTTGTTAGGAATTATATGATCCTTACTAGCTGGAAGTAAGGGAGATGGGGCATGAAGTTATTTCTTGGAGTTGGACACATACCAAGTTTAGTTCAGTTCTGGGCATCTTTGAAATACCTATACAAACTTGTTCCTACATAGTAACTTGCATCTTTGAATGAGAATGTGCTTGCTTACAGCAACGTGCTATATGTTCTGAATGACGGAATAGGGAATCTGTGTCAAAACTTTGTTAGGAATTATGTGATCCTTACTAGCTGGAAGTAAGGGAGATGGGGCATGAAGTTATTTCTAGGAGTTGGACACATACCAAGTTTAGCTCAGTTCTGGGCATCTTTGAAATACCTATACAAACTTGTTCCTACATAGTAACTTGCATCTTTGAATGAGAATCTGCTTGCTTACAGCAACGTGCTATATGTTCTGAATGCCCGAATTGAGAATCTGTGTCAAAACTTTGTTAGGAATTATGTGATCCTTACTAGCTGGAAGTAAGGGAGATGGGGCATGAAGTTATTTCTAGGAGTTGGACACATACCAAGTTTAGCTCAGTTCTGGGCATCTTTGAAATACCTATACAAACTTGTTCCTACATAGTAACTTGCAACTTTGAATGAAAATGTGCTTCCTTACAGCAACGTGCTATATGTTCTGAATGCCCGAATTGGGAATCTGTGTCAAAACTTTGTTAGGAATTATGTGATCCTTACTAGCTGGAAGTAAGGGAGATGGGGCATGAAGTTATTTCTAGGAGTTGGACACATACCAAGTTTAGCTCAGTTCTGGGCATCTTTGAAATACCTATACAAACTTGTTCCTACATAGTAACTTGCAACTTTGAATGAGAATGTGCTTGCTTAGAGCAACGTGCTATAGGTTCTGAATGCCCGAATTGGGAATCTGTGTCAAAACTTTGTTAGGAATTATGTGATCCTTACTAGCTGGAAGTAAGGGAGTTGGGGCATGAAGTTATTTCTAGGAGTTGGAGACATACAACGTTTAGCTCAGTTCTGGGCATCTTTGAAATACCTATACAAACTTGTTCCTACATAGTAACTTGCAACTTTGAATGAGAATGTGCTTGCTTACAGCAACGTGCTATATGTTCTGAATGCCCGAATTGGGAATCTGTGTCATAACTTTGTTAGGAATTATGTGATCCTTACTAGCTGGAAGTAAGGGAGTTAGGGCATGACGATATTTCTAGAGGTTGGACACATACCAAGTTTAGTTAAGTTCTGGCCATCTTGGAAATACCTATACAAACTTGTTCCTACATAGTAACTTGCATCATTGAATGAGAATGCGCGCTTACAGCAACGTGCTATATGTTCTGAATGCCCGAGTTGGGAATTTGTGTCAAAACTTTATTAGAAATTATGTGATCCTTACCAAATGGATGTAAGGGAGTTGGGGCATGAAGTTATTTCTAGGAGTTGGAGACATACTAAGTTTAGCTCAGTTCTGGGCATCATTGAAAGTCCTATTCAAACATGATCCTACATAGTAACTTGCATCTTTGAATGAGAATGTGCTTGCTTACAGCAACGTGCTATATGTTCTGAATGCCCGAATTGGGAATCTGTGTCAAAACTTTGTTAGGAATTATGTGATCCTTACTAGCTGGAAGTAAGGGAGATGGGGAATGAAGTTATTTCTAGGAGTTGGACACATACCAAGTTTAGCTCAGTTCTGGGCATCTTTGAAATACCTATACAAACTTGTTCCTACATAGTAACTTGCATCTTTGAATGAGAATCTGCTTGCTTACAGCAACGTGCTATATGTTCTGAATGCCCGAATTGGGAATCTGTGTCAAAACTTTGTTAGGAATTATGTGATCCTTACTAGCTGGAAGTAAGGGAGATGGGGCATGAAGTTATTTCTTGGAGTTGGACACATACCAAGTTTAGCTCAGTTCTGGGCATCTTTGAAATACCTATACAAACTTGTTCCTACATAGTAACTTGCAACTTTGAATGAGAATGTGCTTGCTTACAGCAACGTGCTATATGTTCTGAATGCCCGAATTGGGAATCTGTGTCAAAACTTTGTTAGGAATTATGTGATCCTTACTAGCTGGAAGTAAGGGAGATGGGGCATGAAGTTATTTCTTGGAGTTGGACACATACCAAGTTTAGCTCAGTTCTGGGCATCTTTGAAATACCTATACAAACTGGTTCCTACATAGTAACTTGCAACTTTGAATGAGAATGTGCTTGCTTACAGCAACGTGCTATATGTTCTAAATGCCCGAATTGGGAATCTGTGTCAAAACTTTGTTAGGAATTATGTGATCCTTACTAGCTGGAAGTAAGGGAGATGGGGCATGAAGTTATTTCTTGGAGTTGGAGACATACCAAGTTTAGCTCAGTTCTGGGCATCTTTGAAATACCTATACAAACTTGTTCCTACATAGTAACTTGCAACTTTGAATGAGAATGTGCTTGCTTGCAGCAACGTGCTATATGTTCTGAATGCCCGAATAGGGAATCTGTGTCAAAACTTTGTTAGGAATTATGTGATCCTTACTAGCTGGAAGTAAGGGAGATGGGGCATGAAGTTATTTCTAGGAGTTGGACACATACCAAGTTTAGCTCAGTTCTGGGCATCTTTGAAATACCTATACAAACTTGTTCCTACATAGTAACTTGCATCTTTGAATGGGAATCTGCTTGCTTACAGCAACGTGCTATATGTTCTGAATGCCCGAATTGGGAATCTGTGTCAAAACTGTTAGGAATTATGTGATCCTTACTAGCTGGAAGTAAGGGAGATGGGGCATGAAGTTATTTCTAGGAGTTGGACACATACCAAGTTTAGCTCAGTTCTGGGCATCTTTGAAATACCTATACAAACTTGTTCCTACATAGTAACTTGCAACTTTGAATGAAAATGTGCTTGCTTACAGCAACGTGCTATATGTTCTGAATGCCCGAATTGGGAATCTGTGTCAAAACTTTGTTAGGAATTATGTGATCCTTACTAGCTGGAAGTAAGGGAGATGGGGCATGAAGTTATTTCTAGGAGTTGGACACATACCAAGTTTAGCTCAGTTCTGGGCATCTTTGAAATACCTATACAAACTTGTTCCTACATAGTAACTTGCAACTTTGAATGAAAATGTGCTTGCTTACAGCAACGTGCTATATGTTCTGAATGCCCGAATTGGGAATCTGTGTCAAAACTTTGTTAGGAATTATATGATCCTTACTAGCTGGAAGTAAGGGAGATGGGGCATGAAGTTATTTCTTGGAGTTGGACACATACCAAGTTTAGTTCAGTTCTGGGCATCTTTGAAATACCTATACAAACTTGTTCCTACATAGTAACTTGCATCTTTGAATGAGAATGTGCTTGCTTACAGCAACGTGCTATATGTTCTGAATGACGGAATAGGGAATCTGTGTCAAAACTTTGTTAGGAATTATGTGATCCTTACTAGCTGGAAGTAAGGGAGATGGGGCATGAAGTTATTTCTAGGAGTTGGACACATACCAAGTTTAGCTCAGTTCTGGGCATCTTTGAAATACCTATACAAACTTGTTCCTACATAGTAACTTGCATCTTTGAATGAGAATCTGCTTGCTTACAGCAACGTGCTATATGTTCTGAATGCCCGAATTGAGAATCTGTGTCAAAACTTTGTTAGGAATTATGTGATCCTTACTAGCTGGAAGTAAGGGAGATGGGGCATGAAGTTATTTCTAGGAGTTGGACACATACCAAGTTTAGCTCAGTTCTGGGCATCTTTGAAATACCTATACAAACTTGTTCCTACATAGTAACTTGCAACTTTGAATGAAAATGTGCTTCCTTACAGCAACGTGCTATATGTTCTGAATGCCCGAATTGGGAATCTGTGTCAAAACTTTGTTAGGAATTATGTGATCCTTACTAGCTGGAAGTAAGGGACATGGGGCATGAAGTTATTTCTAGGAGTTGGACACATACCAAGTTTAGCTCAGTTCTGGGCATCTTTGAAATACCTATACAAACTTGTTCCTACATAGTAACTTGCAACTTTGAATGAGAATGTGCTTGCTTAGAGCAACGTGCTATAGGTTCTGAATGCCCGAATTGGGAATCTGTGTCAAAACTTTGTTAGGAATTATGTGATCCTTACTAGCTGGAAGTAAGGGAGTTGGGGCATGAAGTTATTTCTAGGAGTTGGAGACATACAACGTTTAGCTCAGTTCTGGGCATCTTTGAAATACCTATACAAACTTGTTCCTACATAGTAACTTGCAACTTTGAATGAGAATGTGCTTGCTTACAGCAACGTGCTATATGTTCTGAATGCCCGAATTGGGAATCTGTGTCATAACTTTGTTAGGAATTATGTGATCCTTACTAGCTGGAAGTAAGGGAGTTAGGGCATGACGATATTTCTAGAGGTTGGACACATACCAAGTTTAGTTAAGTTCTGGCCATCTTGGAAATACCTATACAAACTTGTTCCTACATAGTAACTTGCATCATTGAATGAGAATGCGCGCTTACAGCAACGTGCTATATGTTCTGAATGCCCGAGTTGGGAATTTGTGTCAAAACTTTATTAGAAATTATGTGATCCTTACCAAATGGATGTAAGGGAGTTGGGGCATGAAGTTATTTCTAGGAGTTGGAGACATACTAAGTTTAGCTCAGTTCTGGGCATCATTGAAAGTCCTATTCAAACATGATCCTACATAGTAACTTGCATCTTTGAATGAGAATGTGCTTGCTTACAGCAACGTGCTATATGTTCTGAATGCCCGAATTGGGAATCTGTGTCAAAACTTTGTTAGGAATTATGTGATCCTTACTAGCTGGAAGTAAGGGAGATGGGGAATGAAGTTATTTCTAGGAGTTGGACACATACCAAGTTTAGCTCAGTTCTGGGCATCTTTGAAATACCTATACAAACTTGTTCCTACATAGTAACTTGCATCTTTGAATGAGAATCTGCTTGCTTACAGCAACGTGCTATATGTTCTGAATGCCCGAATTGGGAATCTGTGTCAAAACTTTGTTAGGAATTATGTGATCCTTACTAGCTGGAAGTAAGGGAGATGGGGCATGAAGTTATTTCTTGGAGTTGGACACATACCAAGTTTAGCTCAGTTCTGGGCATCTTTGAAATACCTATACAAACTTGTTCCTACATAGTAACTTGCAACTTTGAATGAGAATGTGCTTGCTTACAGCAACGTGCTATATGTTCTGAATGCCCGAATTGGGAATCTGTGTCAAAACTTTGTTAGGAATTATGTGATCCTTACTAGCTGGAAGTAAGGGAGATGGGGCATGAAGTTATTTCTTGGAGTTGGACACATACCAAGTTTAGCTCAGTTCTGGGCATCTTTGAAATACCTATACAAACTGGTTCCTACATAGTAACTTGCAACTTTGAATGAGAATGTGCTTGCTTACAGCAACGTGCTATATGTTCTAAATGCCCGAATTGGGAATCTGTGTCAAAACTTTGTTAGGAATTATGTGATCCTTACTAGCTGGAAGTAAGGGAGATGGGGCATGAAGTTATTTCTTGGAGTTGGAGACATACCAAGTTTAGCTCAGTTCTGGGCATCTTTGAAATACCTATACAAACTTGTTCCTACATAGTAACTTGCAACTTTGAATGAGAATGTGCTTGCTTGCAGCAACGTGCTATATGTTCTGAATGCCCGAATAGGGAATCTGTGTCAAAACTTTGTTAGGAATTATGTGATCCTTACTAGCTGGAAGTAAGGGAGATGGGGCATGAAGTTATTTCTAGGAGTTGGACACATACCAAGTTTAGCTCAGTTCTGGGCATCTTTGAAATACCTATACAAACTTGTTCCTACATAGTAACTTGCATCTTTGAATGGGAATCTGCTTGCTTACAGCAACGTGCTATATGTTCTGAATGCCCGAATTGGGAATCTGTGTCAAAACTGTTAGGAATTATGTGATCCTTACTAGCTGGAAGTAAGGGAGATGGGGCATGAAGTTATTTCTAGGAGTTGGACACATACCAAGTTTAGCTCAGTTCTGGGCATCTTTGAAATACCTATACAAACTTGTTCCTACATAGTAACTTGCAACTTTGAATGAAAATGTGCTTGCTTACAGCAACGTGCTATATGTTCTGAATGCCCGAATTGGGAATCTGTGTCAAAACTTTGTTAGGAATTATGTGATCCTTACTAGCTGGAAGTAAGGGAGATGGGGCATGAAGTTATTTCTAGGAGTTGGACACATACCAAGTTTAGCTCAGTTCTGGGCATCTTTGAAATACCTATACAAACTTGTTCCTACATAGTAACTTGCAACTTTGAATGAAAATGTGCTTGCTTACAGCAACGTGCTATATTTTCTGAATGCCCGAATTGGGAATGTGTGTCAAAACTTTGTTAGGAATTATGTGATCCTTACTAGCTGGAAGTAAGGGAGATGGGGCATGAAGTTATTTCTTTGAGTTGGAGACATACCAAGTTTAGCTCAGTTCTGGGCATCTTTGAAATACCTATACAAACTTGTTCCTACATAGTAACTTGCAACTTTGAATGAGAATGTGCTTGCTTGCAGCAACGTGCTATATGTTCTGAATGCCCGATTTGGGAATCTGTGTCAAAACTTTGTTAGGAATTATGTGATCCTTACTAGCTGGAAGTAAGGGAGATGGAGCATGAAGTTATTTCTAGGAGTTCGACACATACCAAGTTTAGCTCAGTTCTGGGCATCTTTGAAATACCTATACAAACTTGTTCCTACATAGTAACTTGCATCTTTGAATGGGAATCTGCTTGCTTACAGCAACGTGCTATATGTTCTGAATGCCCGAATTGGGAATCTGTGTCAAAACTGTTAGGAATTATGTGATCCTTACTAGCTGGAAGTAAGGGAGATGGGGCATGAAGTTATTTCTAGGAGTTGGACACATACCAAGTTTAGCTCAGTTCTGGGCATCTTTGAAATACCTATACAAACTTGTTCCTACCTAGTAACTTGCATCTTTGAATGAGAATGGGCTTGCTTACAGCAACGTGCTATATGTTCTGAATGCCCGATTTGGGAATCTGTGTCAAAACTTTGTTAGGAATTATGTGATCCTTACTAGCTGGAAGTAAGGGAGATGGGGCATGAAGTTATTTCTAGGAGTTGGACACATACCAAGTTTAGCTCAGTTCTGGGCATCTTTGAAATACCTATACAAACTTGTTCCTACATAGTAACTTGCATCTTTGAATGAGAATGTGCTTGCTTACAGCAACGTGCTATATGTTCTGAATGCCCGAATTGGGAATCTGTGTCAAAACTGTTAGGAATTATGTGATCCTTACTAGCTGGAAGTAAGGGAGATGGGGCATGAAGTTATTTCTAGGAGTTGGACACATACCAAGTTTAGCTCAGTTCTGGGCATCTTTGAAATACCTATACTAACTTGTTCCTACATAGTAACTTGCAACTTTGAATGAAAATGTGCTTGCTTACAGCAACGTGCTATATGTTCTGAATGCCCGAATTGGGAATCTGTGTCAAAACTTTGTTAGGAATTATGTGATACTTACTAGCTGGAAGTAAGGGAGATGGGGCATGAAGTTATTTCTAGGAGTTGGACACATACCAAGTTTAGCTCAGTTCTGGGCATCTTTGAAATACCTATACAAACTTGTTCCTACATAGTAACTTGCAACTTTGAATGAAAATGTGCTTGCTTACAGCAACGTGCTATATTTTCTGAATGCCCGAATTGGGAATGTGTGTCAAAACTTTGTTAGGAATTATGTGATCCTTACTAGCTGGAAGTAAGGGAAAAGGGGCATGAAGTTATTTCTTGGAGTTGGAGACATACCAAGTTTAGCTCAGTTCTGGGCATCTTTGAAATACCTATACAAACTTGTTCCTACATAGTAACTTGCAACTTTGAATGAGAATTTGCTTGCTTGCAGCAACGTGCTATATGTTCTGAATGCCCGAATAGGGAATCTGTGTCAAAACTTTGTTAGGAATTATGTGATCCTTACTAGCTGGAAGTAAGGGAGATGGGGCATGAAGTTATTTCTAGGAGTTGGACACATACCAAGTTTAGCTCAGTTCTGGGCATCTTTGAAATACCTATACAAACTTGTTCCTACATAGTAACTTGCATCTTTGAATGGGAATCTGCTTGCTTACAGCAACGTGCTATATGTTCTGAATGCCCGAATTGGGAATCTGTGTCAAAACTGTTAGGAATTATGTGATCCTTACTAGCTGGAAGTAAGGGAGATGGGGCATGAAGTTATTTCTAGGAGTTGGACACATACAAAGTTTAGCTCAGTTCTGGGCATCTTTGAAATACCTATACAAACTTGTTCCTACATAGTAACTTGCAACTTTGAATGAAAATGTGCTTGCTTACAGCAACGTGCTATATGTTCTGAATGCCCGAATTGGGAATCTGTGTCAAAACTTTGTTAGGAATTATGTGATCCTTACTAGCTGGAAGTAAGGGAGATGGGGCATGAAGTTATTTCTAGGAGTTGGACACATACCAAGTTTAGCTCAGTTCTGGGCATCTTTGAAATACCTATACAAACTTGTTCCTACATAGTAACTTGCAACTTTGAATGAAAATGTGCTTGCTTACAGCAACGTGCTATATTTTCTGAATGCCCGAATTGGGAATGTGTGTCAAAACTTTGTTAGGAATTATGTGATCCTTACTAGCTGGAAGTAAGGGAGATGGGGCATGAAGTTATTTCTTTGAGTTGGAGACATACCAAGTTTAGCTCAGTTCTGGGCATCTTTGAAATACCTATACAAACTTGTTCCTACATAGTAACTTGCAACTTTGAATGAGAATGTGCTTGCTTGCAGCAACGTGCTATATGTTCTGAATGCCCGATTTGGGAATCTGTGTCAAAACTTTGTTAGGAATTATGTGATCCTTACTAGCTGGAAGTAAGGGAGATGGAGCATGAAGTTATTTCTAGGAGTTCGACACATACCAAGTTTAGCTCAGTTCTGGGCATCTTTGAATTACCTATACAAACTTGTTCCTACCTAGTAACTTGCATCTTTGAATGAGAATGGGCTTGCTTACAGCAACGTGCTATATGTTCTGAATGCCCGATTTGGGAATCTGTGTCAAAACTTTGTTAGGAATTATGTGATCCTTACTAGCTGGAAGTAAGGGAGATGGGGCATGAAGTTATTTCTAGGAGTTGGACACATACCAAGTTTAGCTCAGTTCTGGGCATCTTTGAAAAACCTATACAAACTTGTTCCTACATAGTAACTTGCATCTTTGAATGGGAATCTGCTTGCTTACAGCAACGTGCTATATGTTCTGAATGCCCGAATTGGGAATCTGTGTCAAAACTGTTAGGAATTATGTGATCCTTACTAGCTGGAAGTAAGGGAGATGGGGCATGAAGTTATTTCTAGGAGTTGGACACATACCAAGTTTAGCTCAGTTCTGGGCATCTTTGAAATACCTATACAAACTTGTTCCTACATAGTAACTTGCAACTTTGAATGAAAATGTGCTTGCTTACAGCAACGTGCTATATGTTCTGAATGCCCGAATTGGGAATCTGTGTCAAAACTTTGTTAGGAATTATGTGATACTTACTAGCTGGAAGTAAGGGAGATGGGGCATGAAGTTATTTCTAGGAGTTGGACACATACCAAGTTTAGCTCAGTTCTGGGCATCTTTGAAATACCTATACAAACTTGTTCCTACATAGTAACTTGCAACTTTGAATGAAAATGTGCTTCCTTACAGCAACGTGCTATATTTTCTGAATGCCCGAATTGGGAATGTGTGTCAAAACTTTGTTAGGAATTATGTGATCCTTACTAGCTGGAAGTAAGGGAAAAGGGGCATGAAGTTATTTCTTGGAGTTGGAGACATACCAAGTTTAGCTCAGTTCTGGGCATCTTTGAAATACCTATACAAACTTGTTCCTACATAGTAACTTGCAACTTTGAATGAGAATGTGCTTGCTTGCAGCAACGTGCTATATGTTCTGAATGCCCGAATAGGGAATCTGTGTCAAAACTTTGTTAGGAATTATGTGATCCTTACTAGCTGGAAGTAAGGGAGATGGGGCATGAAGTTATTTCTAGGAGTTGGACACATACCAAGTTTAGCTCAGTTCTGGGCATCTTTGAAATACCTATACAAACTTGTTCCTACATAGTAACTTGCATCTTTGAATGGGAATCTGCTTGCTTACAGCAACGTGCTATATGTTCTGAATGCCCGAATTGGGAATCTGTGTCAAAACTGTTAGGAATTATGTGATCCTTACTAGCTGGAAGTAAGGGAGATGGGGCATGAAGTTATTTCTAGGAGTTGGACACATACCAAGTTTAGCTCAGTTCTGGGCATCTTTGAAATACCTATACAAACTTGTTCCTACATAGTAACTTGCAACTTTGAATGAAAATGTGCTTGCTTACAGCAACGTGCTATATGTTCTGAATGCCCGAATTGGGAATCTGTGTCAAAACTTTGTTAGGAATTATGTGATCCTTACTAGCTGGAAGTAAGGGAGATGGGGCATGAAGTTATTTCTAGGAGTTGGACACATACCAACTTTAGCTCAGTTCTGGGCATCTTTGAAATACCTATACAAACTTGTTCCTACATAGTAACTTGCATCTTTGAATGGGAATCTGCTTGCTTACAGCAACGTGCTATATGTTCTGAATGCCCGAATTGGGAATCTGTGTCAAAACTGTTAGGAATTATGTGATCCTTACTAGCTGGAAGTAAGGGAGATGGGGCATGAAGTTATTTCTAGGAGTTGGACACATACCAAGTTTAGCTCAGTTCTGGGCATCTTTGAAATACCTATACAAACTTGTTCCTACATAGTAACTTGCAACTTTGAATGAAAATGTGCTTGCTTACAGCAACGTGCTATATGTTCTGAATGCCCGAATTGGGAATCTGTGTCAAAACTTTGTTAGGAATTATGTGATCCTTACTAGCTGGAAGTAAGGGAGATGGGGCATGAAGTTATTTCTAGAAGTTGGACACATACCAAGTTTAGCTCAGTTCTGGGCATCTTTGAAATACCTATACAAACTTGTTCCTACATAGTAACTTGCAACTTTGAATGAAAATGTGCTTGCTTACAGCAACGTGCTATATTTTCTGAATGCCCGAATTGGGAATGTGTGTCAAAACTTTGTTAGGAATTATGTGATCCTTACTAGCTGGAAGTAAGGGAGATGGGGCATGAAGATATTTCTTTGAGTTGGAGACATACCAAGTTTAGCTCAGTTCTGGGCATCTTTGAAATACCTATACAAACTTGTTCCTACATAGTAACTTGCAACTTTGAATGAGAATGTGCTTGCTTGCAGCAACGTGCTATATGTTCTGAATGCCCGATTTGGGAATCTGTGTCAAAACTTTGTTACGAATTATGTGATCCTTACTAGCTGGAAGTAAGGGAGATGTAGCATGAAGTTATTTCTAGGAGTTCGACACATACCAAGTTTAGCTCAGTTCTGGGCATCTTTGAAATACCTATACAAACTTGTTCCTACCTAGTAACTTGCATCTTTGAATGAGAATGGGCTTGCTTACAGCAACGTGCTATATGTTCTGAATGCCCGATTTGGGAATCTGTGTCAAAACTTTGTTAGGAATTATGTGATCCTTACTAGCTGGAAGTAAGGGAGATGGGGCATGAAGTTATTTCTAGGAGTTGGACACATACCAAGTTTAGCTCAGTTCTGGGCATCTTTGAAATACCTATACAAACTTGTTCCTACATAGTAACTTGCAACTTTGAATGAGAATGTGCTTGCTTAGAGCAACGTGCTATATGTTCTAAATGCCCGAATTGGGAATCTGTGTCAAAACTTTGTTAGGAATTATGTGATCCTTACTAGCTGGAAGTAAGGGAGTTGGGGCATGAAGTTATTTCTAGGAGTTGGAGACATACAACGTTTAGCTCAGTTCTGGGCATCTTTGAAATACCTATACAAACTTGTTCCTACATAGTAACTTGCAACTTTGAATGAGAATGTGCTTGCTTACAGCAACGTGCTATATGTTCTGAATGCCCGAATTGGGAATCTGTGTCATAACTTTGTTAGGAATTATGTGATCCTTACTAGCTGGAAGTAAGGGAGTTAGGGCATGACGATATTTCTAGAGGTTGGACACATACCAAGTTTAGTTAAGTTCTGGCCATCTTGGAAATACCTATACAAACTTGTTCCTACATAGTAACTTGCATCATTGAATGAGAATGCGCGCTTACAGCAACGTGCTATATGTTCTGAATGCCCGAGTTGGGAATTTGTGTCAAAACTTTATTAGAAATTATGTGATCCTTACCAAATGGATGTAAGGGAGTTGGGGCATGAAGTTATTTCTAGGAGTTGGAGACATACTAAGTTTAGCTCAGTTCTGGGCATCATTGAAAGTCCTATTCAAACATGATCCTACATAGTAACTTGCATCTTTGAATGAGAATGTGCTTGCTTACAGCAACGTGCTATATGTTCTGAATGCCCGAATTGGGAATCTGTGTCAAAACTTTGTTAGGAATTATGTGATCCTTACTAGCTGGAAGTAAGGGAGATGGGGAATGAAGTTATTTCTAGGAGTTGGACACATACCAAGTTTAGCTCAGTTCTGGGCATCTTTGAAATACCTATACAAACTTGTTCCTACATAGTAACTTGCATCTTTGAATGAGAATCTGCTTGCTTACAGCAACGTGCTATATGTTCTGAATGCCCGAATTGGGAATCTGTGTCAAAACTTTGTTAGGAATTATGTGATCCTTACTAGCTGGAAGTAAGGGAGATGGGGCATGAAGTTATTTCTTGGAGTTGGACACATACCAAGTTTAGCTCAGTTCTGGGCATCTTTGAAATACCTATACAAACTTGTTCCTACATAGTAACTTGCAACTTTGAATGAGAATGTGCTTGCTTACAGCAACGTGCTATATGTTCTGAATGCCCGAATTGGGAATCTGTGTCAAAACTTTGTTAGGAATTATGTGATCCTTACTAGCTGGAAGTAAGGGAGATGGGGCATGAAGTTATTTCTTGGAGTTGGACACATACCAAGTTTAGCTCAGTTCTGGGCATCTTTGAAATACCTATACAAACTGGTTCCTACATAGTAACTTGCAACTTTGAATGAGAATGTGCTTGCTTACAGCAACGTGCTATATGTTCTAAATGCCCGAATTGGGAATCTGTGTCAAAACTTTGTTAGGAATTATGTGATCCTTACTAGCTGGAAGTAAGGGAGATGGGGCATGAAGTTATTTCTTGGAGTTGGAGACATACCAAGTTTAGCTCAGTTCTGGGCATCTTTGAAATACCTATACAAACTTGTTCCTACATAGTAACTTGCAACTTTGAATGAGAATGTGCTTGCTTGCAGCAACGTGCTATATGTTCTGAATGCCCGAATAGGGAATCTGTGTCAAAACTTTGTTAGGAATTATGTGATCCTTACTAGCTGGAAGTAAGGGAGATGGGGCATGAAGTTATTTCTAGGAGTTGGACACATACCAAGTTTAGCTCAGTTCTGGGCATCTTTGAAATACCTATACAAACTTGTTCCTACATAGTAACTTGCATCTTTGAATGGGAATCTGCTTGCTTACAGCAACGTGCTATATGTTCTGAATGCCCGAATTGGGAATCTGTGTCAAAACTGTTAGGAATTATGTGATCCTTACTAGCTGGAAGTAAGGGAGATGGGGCATGAAGTTATTTCTAGGAGTTGGACACATACCAAGTTTAGCTCAGTTCTGGGCATCTTTGAAATACCTATACAAACTTGTTCCTACATAGTAACTTGCAACTTTGAATGAAAATGTGCTTGCTTACAGCAACGTGCTATATGTTCTGAATGCCCGAATTGGGAATCTGTGTCAAAACTTTGTTAGGAATTATGTGATCCTTACTAGCTGGAAGTAAGGGAGATGGGGCATGAAGTTATTTCTAGGAGTTGGACACATACCAAGTTTAGCTCAGTTCTGGGCATCTTTGAAATACCTATACAAACTTGTTCCTACATAGTAACTTGCAACTTTGAATGAAAATGTGCTTGCTTACAGCAACGTGCTATATTTTCTGAATGCCCGAATTGGGAATGTGTGTCAAAACTTTGTTAGGAATTATGTGATCCTTACTAGCTGGAAGTAAGGGAGATGGGGCATGAAGTTATTTCTTTGAGTTGGAGACATACCAAGTTTAGCTCAGTTCTGGGCATCTTTGAAATACCTATACAAACTTGTTCCTACATAGTAACTTGCAACTTTGAATGAGAATGTGCTTGCTTGCAGCAACGTGCTATATGTTCTGAATGCCCGATTTGGGAATCTGTGTCAAAACTTTGTTAGGAATTATGTGATCCTTACTAGCTGGAAGTAAGGGAGATGGAGCATGAAGTTATTTCTAGGAGTTCGACACATACCAAGTTTAGCTCAGTTCTGGGCATCTTTGAAATACCTATACAAACTTGTTCCTACATAGTAACTTGCATCTTTGAATGGGAATCTGCTTGCTTACAGCAACGTGCTATATGTTCTGAATGCCCGAATTGGGAATCTGTGTCAAAACTGTTAGGAATTATGTGATCCTTACTAGCTGGAAGTAAGGGAGATGGGGCATGAAGTTATTTCTAGGAGTTGGACACATACCAAGTTTAGCTCAGTTCTGGGCATCTTTGAAATACCTATACAAACTTGTTCCTACCTAGTAACTTGCATCTTTGAATGAGAATGGGCTTGCTTACAGCAACGTGCTATATGTTCTGAATGCCCGATTTGGGAATCTGTGTCAAAACTTTGTTAGGAATTATGTGATCCTTACTAGCTGGAAGTAAGGGAGATGGGGCATGAAGTTATTTCTATTAGTTGGACACATACCAAGTTTAGCTCAGTTCTGGGCATCTTTGAAATACCTATACAAACTTGTTCCTACATAGTAACTTGCATCTTTGAATGAGAATGTGCTTGCTTACAGCAACGTGCTATATGTTCTGAATGCCCGAATTGGGAATCTGTGTCAAAACTGTTAGGAATTATGTGATCCTTACTAGCTGGAAGTAAGGGAGATGGGGCATGAAGTTATTTCTAGGAGTTGGACACATACCAAGTTTAGCTCAGTTCTGGGCATCTTTGAAATACCTATACTAACTTGTTCCTACATAGTAACTTGCAACTTTGAATGAAAATGTGCTTGCTTACAGCAACGTGCTATATGTTCTGAATGCCCGAATTGGGAATCTGTGTCAAAACTTTGTTAGGAATTATGTGATACTTACTAGCTGGAAGTAAGGGAGATGGGGCATGAAGTTATTTCTAGGAGTTGGACACATACCAAGTTTAGCTCAGTTCTGGGCATCTTTGAAATACCTATACAAACTTGTTCCTACATAGTAACTTGCAACTTTGAATGAAAATGTGCTTGCTTACAGCAACGTGCTATATTTTCTGAATGCCCGAATTGGGAATGTGTGTCAAAACTTTGTTAGGAATTATGTGATCCTTACTAGCTGGAAGTAAGGGAAAAGGGGCATGAAGTTATTTCTTGGAGTTGGAGACATACCAAGTTTAGCTCAGTTCTGGGCATCTTTGAAATACCTATACAAACTTGTTCCTACATAGTAACTTGCAACTTTGAATGAGAATTTGCTTGCTTGCAGCAACGTGCTATATGTTCTGAATGCCCGAATAGGGAATCTGTGTCAAAACTTTGTTAGGAATTATGTGATCCTTACTAGCTGGAAGTAAGGGAGATGGGGCATGAAGTTATTTCTAGGAGTTGGACACATACCAAGTTTAGCTCAGTTCTGGGCATCTTTGAAATACCTATACAAACTTGTTCCTACATAGTAACTTGCATCTTTGAATGGGAATCTGCTTGCTTACAGCAACGTGCTATATGTTCTGAATGCCCGAATTGGGAATCTGTGTCAAAACTGTTAGGAATTATGTGATCCTTACTAGCTGGAAGTAAGGGAGATGGGGCATGAAGTTATTTCTAGGAGTTGGACACATACAAAGTTTAGCTCAGTTCTGGGCATCTTTGAAATACCTATACAAACTTGTTCCTACATAGTAACTTGCAACTTTGAATGAAAATGTGCTTGCTTACAGCAACGTGCTATATGTTCTGAATGCCCGAATTGGGAATCTGTGTCAAAACTTTGTTAGGAATTATGTGATCCTTACTAGCTGGAAGTAAGGGAGATGGGGCATGAAGTTATTTCTAGGAGTTGGACACATACCAAGTTTAGCTCAGTTCTGGGCATCTTTGAAATACCTATACAAACTTGTTCCTACATAGTAACTTGCAACTTTGAATGAAAATGTGCTTGCTTACAGCAACGTGCTATATTTTCTGAATGCCCGAATTGGGAATGTGTGTCAAAACTTTGTTAGGAATTATGTGATCCTTACTAGCTGGAAGTAAGGGAGATGGGGCATGAAGTTATTTCTTTGAGTTGGAGACATACCAAGTTTAGCTCAGTTCTGGGCATCTTTGAAATACCTATACAAACTTGTTCCTACATAGTAACTTGCAACTTTGAATGAGAATGTGCTTGCTTGCAGCAACGTGCTATATGTTCTGAATGCCCGATTTGGGAATCTGTGTCAAAACTTTGTTAGGAATTATGTGATCCTTACTAGCTGGAAGTAAGGGAGATGGAGCATGAAGTTATTTCTAGGAGTTCGACACATACCAAGTTTAGCTCAGTTCTGGGCATCTTTGAATTACCTATACAAACTTGTTCCTACCTAGTAACTTGCATCTTTGAATGAGAATGGGCTTGCTTACAGCAACGTGCTATATGTTCTGAATGCCCGATTTGGGAATCTGTGTCAAAACTTTGTTAGGAATTATGTGATCCTTACTAGCTGGAAGTAAGGGAGATGGGGCATGAAGTTATTTCTAGGAGTTGGACACATACCAAGTTTAGCTCAGTTCTGGGCATCTTTGAAAAACCTATACAAACTTGTTCCTACATAGTAACTTGCATCTTTGAATGGGAATCTGCTTGCTTACAGCAACGTGCTATATGTTCTGAATGCCCGAATTGGGAATCTGTGTCAAAACTGTTAGGAATTATGTGATCCTTACTAGCTGGAAGTAAGGGAGATGGGGCATGAAGTTATTTCTAGGAGTTGGACACATACCAAGTTTAGCTCAGTTCTGGGCATCTTTGAAATACCTATACAAACTTGTTCCTACATAGTAACTTGCAACTTTGAATGAAAATGTGCTTGCTTACAGCAACGTGCTATATGTTCTGAATGCCCGAATTGGGAATCTGTGTCAAAACTTTGTTAGGAATTATGTGATACTTACTAGCTGGAAGTAAGGGAGATGGGGCATGAAGTTATTTCTAGGAGTTGGACACATACCAAGTTTAGCTCAGTTCTGGGCATCTTTGAAATACCTATACAAACTTGTTCCTACATAGTAACTTGCAACTTTGAATGAAAATGTGCTTCCTTACAGCAACGTGCTATATTTTCTGAATGCCCGAATTGGGAATGTGTGTCAAAACTTTGTTAGGAATTATGTGATCCTTACTAGCTGGAAGTAAGGGAAAAGGGGCATGAAGTTATTTCTTGGAGTTGGAGACATACCAAGTTTAGCTCAGTTCTGGGCATCTTTGAAATACCTATACAAACTTGTTCCTACATAGTAACTTGCAACTTTGAATGAGAATGTGCTTGCTTGCAGCAACGTGCTATATGTTCTGAATGCCCGAATAGGGAATCTGTGTCAAAACTTTGTTAGGAATTATGTGATCCTTACTAGCTGGAAGTAAGGGAGATGGGGCATGAAGTTATTTCTAGGAGTTGGACACATACCAAGTTTAGCTCAGTTCTGGGCATCTTTGAAATACCTATACAAACTTGTTCCTACATAGTAACTTGCATCTTTGAATGGGAATCTGCTTGCTTACAGCAACGTGCTATATGTTCTGAATGCCCGAATTGGGAATCTGTGTCAAAACTGTTAGGAATTATGTGATCCTTACTAGCTGGAAGTAAGGGAGATGGGGCATGAAGTTATTTCTAGGAGTTGGACACATACCAAGTTTAGCTCAGTTCTGGGCATCTTTGAAATACCTATACAAACTTGTTCCTACATAGTAACTTGCAACTTTGAATGAAAATGTGCTTGCTTACAGCAACGTGCTATATGTTCTGAATGCCCGAATTGGGAATCTGTGTCAAAACTTTGTTAGGAATTATGTGATCCTTACTAGCTGGAAGTAAGGGAGATGGGGCATGAAGTTATTTCTAGGAGTTGGACACATACCAACTTTAGCTCAGTTCTGGGCATCTTTGAAATACCTATACAAACTTGTTCCTACATAGTAACTTGCATCTTTGAATGGGAATCTGCTTGCTTACAGCAACGTGCTATATGTTCTGAATGCCCGAATTGGGAATCTGTGTCAAAACTGTTAGGAATTATGTGATCCTTACTAGCTGGAAGTAAGGGAGATGGGGCATGAAGTTATTTCTAGGAGTTGGACACATACCAAGTTTAGCTCAGTTCTGGGCATCTTTGAAATACCTATACAAACTTGTTCCTACATAGTAACTTGCAACTTTGAATGAAAATGTGCTTGCTTACAGCAACGTGCTATATGTTCTGAATGCCCGAATTGGGAATCTGTGTCAAAACTTTGTTAGGAATTATGTGATCCTTACTAGCTGGAAGTAAGGGAGATGGGGCATGAAGTTATTTCTAGAAGTTGGACACATACCAAGTTTAGCTCAGTTCTGGGCATCTTTGAAATACCTATACAAACTTGTTCCTACATAGTAACTTGCAACTTTGAATGAAAATGTGCTTGCTTACAGCAACGTGCTATATTTTCTGAATGCCCGAATTGGGAATGTGTGTCAAAACTTTGTTAGGAATTATGTGATCCTTACTAGCTGGAAGTAAGGGAGATGGGGCATGAAGATATTTCTTTGAGTTGGAGACATACCAAGTTTAGCTCAGTTCTGGGCATCTTTGAAATACCTATACAAACTTGTTCCTACATAGTAACTTGCAACTTTGAATGAGAATGTGCTTGCTTGCAGCAACGTGCTATATGTTCTGAATGCCCGATTTGGGAATCTGTGTCAAAACTTTGTTACGAATTATGTGATCCTTACTAGCTGGAAGTAAGGGAGATGTAGCATGAAGTTATTTCTAGGAGTTCGACACATACCAAGTTTAGCTCAGTTCTGGGCATCTTTGAAATACCTATACAAACTTGTTCCTACCTAGTAACTTGCATCTTTGAATGAGAATGGGCTTGCTTACAGCAACGTGCTATATGTTCTGAATGCCCGATTTGGGAATCTGTGTCAAAACTTTGTTAGGAATTATGTGATCCTTACTAGCTGGAAGTAAGGGAGATGGGGCATGAAGTTATTTCTAGGAGTTGGACACATACCAAGTTTAGCTCAGTTCTGGGCATCTTTGAAATACCTATACAAACTTGTTCCTACATAGTAACTTGCAACTTTGAATGAGAATGTGCTTGCTTAGAGCAACGTGCTATATGTTCTAAATGCCCGAATTGGGAATCTGTGTCAAAACTTTGTTAGGAATTATGTGATCCTTACTAGCTGGAAGTAAGGGAGATGGGGCATGAAGTTATTTCTTGGAGTTGGAGACATACCAAGTTTAGCTCAGTTCTGGGCATCTTTGAAATACCTATACAAACTTGTTCCTACATAGTAACTTGCAACTTTGAATGAGAATGTGCTTGCTTGCAGCAACGTGCTATATGTTCTGAATGCCCGAATAGTGAATCTGTGTCAAAACTTTGTTAGGAATTATGCGATCCTTACTAGCTGGAAGTAAGGGAGATGGGGCATGAAGTTATTTCTAGGAGTTGGACACATACCAAGTTTAGCTCAGTTCTGGGCATCTTTGAAATACCTATACAAACTTGTTCCTACATAGTAACTTGCAACTTTGAATGAAAATGTGCTTGCTTACAGCAACGTGCTATATGTTCTGAATGCCCGAATTGGGAATCTGTGTCAAAACTGTTAGGAATTATGTGATCCTTACTAGCTGGAAGTAAGGGAGATGGGGCATGAAGTTATTTCTAGGAGTTGGACACATACCAAGTTTAGCTCAGTTCTGGGCATCTTTGAAATACCTATACAAACTTGTTCCTACATAGTAACTTGCAACTTTGAATGAAAATGTGCTTGCTTACAGCAACGTGCTATATGTTCTGAATGCCCGAATTGGGAATCTGTGTCAAAACTTTGTTAGGAATTATGTGATCCTTACTAGCTGGAAGTAAGGGAGATGGGGCATGAAGTTATTTCTAGAAGTTGGACACATACCAAGTTTAGCTCAGTTCTGGGCATCTTTGAAATACCTATACAAACTTGTTCCTACATAGTAACTTGCAACTTTGAATGAAAATGTGCTTGCTTACAGCAACGTGCTATATTTTCTGAATGCCCGAATTGGGAATGTGTGTCAAAACTTTGTTAGGAATTATGTGATCCTTACTAGCTGGAAGTAAGGGAGATGGGGCATGAAGTTATTTCTTTGAGTTGGAGACATACCAAGTTTAGCTCAGTTCTGGGCATCTTTGAAATACCTATACAAACTTGTTCCTACATAGTAACTTGCAACTTTGAATGAGAATGTGCTTGCTTGCAGCAACGTGCTATATGTTCTGAATGCCCGATTTGGGAATCTGTGTCAAAACTTTGTTACGAATTATGTGATCCTTACTAGCTGGAAGTAAGGGAGATGTAGCATGAAGTTATTTCTAGGAGTTCGACACATACCAAGTTTAGCTCAGTTCTGGGCATCTTTGAAATACCTATACAAACTTGTTCCTACCTAGTAACTTGCATCTTTGAATGAGAATGGGCTTGCTTACAGCAACGTGCTATATGTTCTGAATGCCCGATTTGGGAATCTGTGTCAAAACTTTGTTAGGAATTATGTGATCCTTACTAGCTGGAAGTAAGGGAGATGGGGCATGAAGTTATTTCTAGGAGTTGGACACATACCAAGTTTAGCTCAGTTCTGGGCATCTTTGAAATACCTATACAAACTTGTTCCTACATAGTAACTTGCAACTTTGAATGAGAATGTGCTTGCTTAGAGCAACGTGCTATATGTTCTAAATGCCCGAATTGGGAATCTGTGTCAAAACTTTGTTAGGAATTATGTGATCCTTACTAGCTGGAAGTAAGGGAGATGGGGCATGAAGTTATTTCTTGGAGTTGGAGACATACCAAGTTTAGCTCAGTTCTGGGCATCTTTGAAATACCTATACAAACTTGTTCCTACATAGTAACTTGCAACTTTGAATGAGAATGTGCTTGCTTGCAGCAACGTGCTATATGTTCTGAATGCCCGAATAGTGAATCTGTGTCAAAACTTTGTTAGGAATTATGCGATCCTTACTAGCTGGAAGTAAGGGAGATGGGGCATGAAGTTATTTCTAGGAGTTGGACACATACCAAGTTTAGCTCAGTTCTGGGCATCTTTGAAATACCTATACAAACTTGTTCCTACATAGTAACTTGCAACTTTGAATGAAAATGTGCTTGCTTACAGCAACGTGCTATATGTTCTGAATGCCCGAATTGGGAATCTGTGTCAAAACTTTGTTAGGAATTATGTGATCCTTACTAGCTGGAAGTAAGGGAAAAGGGGCATGAAGTTATTTCTTGGAGTTGGAGACATACCAATTTTAGCTCAGTTCTGGGCATCTTTGAAATACCTATACAAACTTGTTCCTACATAGTAACTTGCAACTTTGAATGAAAATGTGCTTGCTTACAGCAACGTGCTATATGTTCTGAATGCCCGAATTGGGAATCTGTGTCAAAACTTTGTTAGGAATTATGTGATCCTTACTAGCTGGAAGTAAGGGAAAAGGGGCATGAAGTTATTTCTTGGAGTTGGAGACATACCAAGTTTAGCTCAGTTCTGGGCATCTTTGAAATACCTATACAAACTTGTTCCTACATAGTAACTTGCAACTTTGAATGAGAATGTGCTTGCTTGCAGCAACGTGCTATATGTTCTGAATGCCCGAATAGGGAATCTGTGTCAAAACTTTGTTAGGAATTATGTGATCCTTACTAGCTGGAAGTAAGGGAGATGGGGCATGAAGTTATTTCTAGGAGTTGGACACATACCAAGTTTAGCTCAGTTCTGGGCATCTTTGAAATACCTATACAAACTTGTTCCTACATAGTAACTTGCATCTTTGAAACAGAATGTCCTTGGTTACAGCAACGTGCTATATGTTCTGAATGCCCGAATAGGGAATCTGTGTCAAAACTTTGTTAGGAATTATGTGATCCTTACTAGCTGGAAGTAAGGGAGATGGGGCATGAAGTTATTTCTAGGAGTTGGACACATACCAAGTTTAGCTCAGTTCTGGGCATCTTTGAAATACCTATACAAACTTGTTCCTACATAGTAACTTGCATCTTTGAATGGGAATCTGCTTGCTTACAGCAACGTGCTATATGTTCTGAATGCCCGAATTGGGAATCTGTGTCAAAACTGTTAGGAATTATGTGATCCTTACTAGCTGGAAGTAAGGGAGATGGGGCATGAAGTTATTTCTAGGAGTTGGACACATACCAAGTTTAGCTCAGTTCTGGGCATCTTTGAAATACCTATACAAACTTGTTCCTACCTAGTAACTTGCATCTTTGAATGAGAATGGGCTTGCTTACAGCAACGTGCTATATGTTCTGAATGCCCGATTTGGGAATGTGTGTCAAAACTTTGTTAGGAATTATGTGATCCTTACTAGCTGGAAGTAAGGGAGATGGGGCATGAAGTTATTTCTTTGAGTTGGAGACATACCAAGTTTAGCTCAGTTCTGGGCATCTTTGAAATACCTATACAAACTTGTTCCTACATAGTAACTTGCAACTTTGAATGAGAATGTGCTTGCTTGCAGCAACGTGCTATATGTTCTGAATGCCCGATTTGGGAATCTGTGTCAAACTTTGTTAGGAATTATGTGATCCTTACTAGCTGGAAGTAAGGGAGATGGAGCATGAAGTTATTTCTAGGAGTTCGACACATACCAAGTTTAGCTCAGTTCTGGGCATCTTTGAAATACCTATACAAACTTGTTCCTACCTAGTAACTTGCATCTTTGAATGAGAATGGGCTTGCTTACAGCAACGTGCTATATGTTCTGAATGCCCGATTTGGGAATCTGTGTCAAAACTTTGTTAGGAATTATGTGATCCTTACTAGCTGGAAGTAAGGGAGATGGGGCATGAAGTTATTTCTAGGAGTTGGACACATACCAAGTTTAGCTCAGTTCTGGGCATCTTTGAAATACCTATACAAACTTGTTCCTACATAGTAACTTGCAACTTTGAATGAGAATGTGCTTGCTTACAGCAACGTGCTATATGTTCTAAATGCCCGAATTGGGAATCTGTGTCAAAACTTTGTTAGGAATTATGTGATCCTTACTAGCTGGAAGTAAGGGAGATGGGGCATGAAGTTATTTCTAGGAGTTGGACACATACCAAGTTTAGCTCAGTTCTGGGCATCTTTGAAATACCTATACAAACTTGTTCCTACATAGTAACTTGCATCTTTGAAACAGAATGTCCTTGGTTACAGCAACGTGCTATATGTTCTGAATGCCCGAATAGGGAATCTGTGTCAAAACTTTGTTAGGAATTATGTGATCCTTACTAGCTGGAAGTAAGGGAGATGGGGCATGAAGTTATTTCTAGGAGTTGGACACATACCAAGTTTAGCTCAGTTCTGGGCATCTTTGAAATACCTATACAAACTTGTTCCTACATAGTAACTTGCATCTTTGAATGGGAATCTGCTTGCTTACAGCAACGTGCTATATGTTCTGAATGCCCGAATTGGGAATCTGTGTCAAAACTGTTAGGAATTATGTGATCCTTACTAGCTGGAAGTAAGGGAGATGGGGCATGAAGTTATTTCTAGGAGTTGGACACATACCAAGTTTAGCTCAGTTCTGGGCATCTTTGAAATACCTATACTAACTTGTTCCTACATAGTAACTTGCAACTTTGAATGAAAATGTGCTTGCTTACAGCAACGTGCTATATGTTCTGAATGCCCGAATGGGGAATCTGTGTCAAAACTTTGTTAGGAATTATGTGATACTTACTAGCTGGAAGTAAGGGAGATGGGGCATGAAGTTATTTCTAGGAGTTGGACACATACCAAGTTTAGCTCAGTTCTGGGCATCTTTGAAATACCTATACAAACTTGTTCCTACATAGTAACTTGCAACTTTGAATGAAAATGTGCTTGCTTACAGCAACGTGCTATATTTTCTGAATGCCCGAATTGGGAATGTGTGTCAAAACTTTGTTAGGAATTATGTGATCCTTACTAGCTGGAAGTAAGGGAAAAGGGGCATGAAGTTATTTCTAGGAGTTCGACACATACCAAGTTTAGCTCAGTTCTGGGCATCTTTGAAATACCTATACAAACTTGTTCCTACCTAGTAACTTGCATCTTTGAATGAGAATGGGCTTGCTTACAGCAACGTGCTATATGTTCTGAATGCCCGATTTGGGAATCTGTGTCAAAACTTTGTTAGGAATTATGTGATCCTTACTAGCTGGAAGTAAGGGAGATGGGGCATGAAGTTATTTCTAGGAGTTGGACACATACCAAGTTTAGCTCAGTTCTGGGCATCTTTGAAATACCTATACAAACTTGTTCCTACATAGTAACTTGCAACTTTGAATGAGAATGTGCTTGCTTACAGCAACGTGCTATATGTTCTAAATGCCCGAATTGGGAATCTGTGTCAAAACTTTGTTAGGAATTATGTGATCCTTACTAGCTGGAAGTAAGGGAGATGGGGCATGAAGTTATTTCTAGGAGTTGGACACATACCAAGTTTAGCTCAGTTCTGGGCATCTTTGAAATACCTATACAAACTTGTTCCTACATAGTAACTTGCATCTTTGAAACAGAATGTCCTTGGTTACAGCAACGTGCTATATGTTCTGAATGCCCGAATAGGGAATCTGTGTCAAAACTTTGTTAGGAATTATGTGATCCTTACTAGCTGGAAGTAAGGGAGATGGGGCATGAAGTTATTTCTAGGAGTTGGACACATACCAAGTTTAGCTCAGTTCTGGGCATCTTTGAAATACCTATACAAACTTGTTCCTACATAGTAACTTGCATCTTTGAATGGGAATCTGCTTGCTTACAGCAACGTGCTATATGTTCTGAATGCCCGAATTGGGAATCTGTGTCAAAACTGTTAGGAATTATGTGATCCTTACTAGCTGGAAGTAAGGGAGATGGGGCATGAAGTTATTTCTAGGAGTTGGACACATACCAAGTTTAGCTCAGTTCTGGGCATCTTTGAAATACCTATACAAACTTGTTCCTACATAGTAACTTGCAACTTTGAATGAAAATGTGCTTGCTTACAGCAACGTGCTATATGTTCTGAATGCCCGAATTGGGAATCTGTGTCAAAACTTTGTTAGGAATTATGTGATCCTTACTAGCTGGAAGTAAGGGAGATGGGGCATGAAGTTATTTCTAGGAGTTGGACACATACCAAGTTTAGCTCAGTTCTGGGCATCTTTGAAATACCTATACAAACTTGTTCCTACATAGTAACTTGCAACTTTGAATGAAAATGTGCTTGCTTACAGCAACGTGCTATATTTTCTGAATGCCCGAATTGGGAATGTGTGTCAAAACTTTGTTAGGAATTATGTGATCCTTACTAGCTGGAAGTAAGGGAGATGGGGCATGAAGTTATTTCTTTGAGTTGGAGACATACCAAGTTTAGCTCAGTTCTGGGCATCTTTGAAATACCTATACAAACTTGTTCCTACATAGTAACTTGCAACTTTGAATGAGAATGTGCTTGCTTGCAGCAACGTGCTATATGTTCTGAATGCCCGAATTGGGAATCTGTGTCAAAACTTTGTTAGGAATTATGTGATCCTTACTAGCTGGAAGTAAGGGAGATGGGGCATGAAGTTATTTCTAGGAGTTGGACACATACCAAGTTTAGCTCAGTTCTGGGCATCTTTGAAATACCTATACAAACTTGTTCCTACATAGTAACTTGCAACTTTGAATGAAAATGTGCTTGCTTACAGCAACGTGCTATATTTTCTGAATGCCCGAATTGGGAATGTGTGTCAAAACTTTGTTAGGAATTATGTGATCCTTACTAGCTGGAAGTAAGGGAGATGGGGCATGAAGTTATTTCTTTGAGTTGGAGACATACCAAGTTTAGCTCAGTTCTGGGCATCTTTGAAATACCTATACAAACTTGTTCCTACATAGTAACTTGCAACATTGAATGAGAATGTGCTTGCTTGCAGCAACGTGCTATATGTTCTGAATGCCCGATTTGGGAATCTGTGTCAAAACTTTGTTAGGAATTATGTGATCCTTACTAGCTGGAAGTAAGGGAGATGGAGCATGAAGTTATTTCTAGGAGTTCGACACATACCAAGTTTAGCTCAGTTCTGGGCATCTTTGAATTACCTATACAAACTTGTTCCTACCTAGTAACTTGCATCTTTGAATGAGAATGGGCTTGCTTAGAGCAACGTGCTATATGTTCTGAATGCCCGATTTGGGAATCTGTGTCAAAACTTTGTTAGGAATTATGTGATCCTTACTAGCTGGAAGTAAGGGAGATGGGGCATGAAGTTATTTCTAGGAGTTGGACACACACCAACTTTAGCTCAGTTCTGGGCATCTTTGAAATACCTATACAAACTTGTTCCTACATAGTAACTTGCATCTTTGAATGGGAATCTGCTTGCTTACAGCAACGTGCTATATGTTCTGAATGCCCGAATTGGGAATCTGTGTCAAAACTGTTAGGAATTATGTGATCCTTACTAGCTGGAAGTAAGGGAGATGGGGCATGAAGTTATTTCTAGGAGTTGGACACATACCAAGTTTAGCTCAGTTCTGGGCATCTTTGAAATACCTATACAAACTTGTTCCTACATAGTAACTTGCAACTTTGAATGAAAATGTGCTTGCTTACAGCAACGTGCTATATGTTCTGAATGCCCGAATTGGGAATCTGTGTCAAAACTTTGTTAGGAATTATGTGATCCTTACTAGCTGGAAGTAAGGGAGATGGGGCATGAAGTTATTTCTAGAAGTTGGACACATACCAAGTTTAGCTCAGTTCTGGGCATCTTTGAAATACCTATACAAACTTGTTCCTACATAGTAACTTGCAACTTTGAATGAAAATGTGCTTGCTTACAGCAACGTGCTATATTTTCTGAATGCCCGAATTGGGAATGTGTGTCAAAACTTTGTTAGGAATTATGTGATCCTTACTAGCTGGAAGTAAGGGAGATGGGGCATGAAGTTATTTCTTTGAGTTGGAGACATACCAAGTTTAGCTCAGTTCTGGGCATCTTTGAAATACCTATACAAACTTGTTCCTACATAGTAACTTGCAACTTTGAATGAGAATGTGCTTGCTTGCAGCAACGTGCTATATGTTCTGAATGCCCGATTTGGGAATCTGTGTCAAAACTTTGTTAGGAATTATGTGATCCTTACTAGCTGGAAGTAAGGGAGATGTAGCATGAAGTTATTTCTAGGAGTTCGACACATACCAAGTTTAGCTCAGTTCTGGGCATCTTTGAAATACCTATACAAACTTGTTCCTACCTAGTAACTTGCATCTTTGAATGAGAATGGGCTTGCTTACAGCAACGTGCTATATGTTCTGAATGCCCGATTTGGGAATCTGTGTCAAAACTTTGTTAGGAATTATGTGATCCTTACTAGCTGGAAGTAAGGGAGATGGGGCATGAAGTTATTTCTAGGAGTTGGACACATACCAAGTTTAGCTCAGTTCTGGGCATCTTTGAAATACCTATACAAACTTGTTCCTACATAGTAACTTGCAACTTTGAATGAGAATGTGCTTGCTTAGAGCAACGTGCTATATGTTCTAAATGCCCGAATTGGGAATCTGTGTCAAAACTTTGTTAGGAATTATGTGATCTTTACTAGCTGGAAGTAAGGGAGATGGGGCATGAAGTTATTTCTTGGAGTTGGAGACATACCAAGTTTAGCTCAGTTCTGGGCATCTTTGAAATACCTATACAAACTTGTTCCTACATAGTAACTTGCAACTTTGAATGAGAATGTGCTTGCTTGCAGCAACGTGCTATATGTTCTGAATGCCCGAATAGTGAATCTGTGTCAAAACTTTGTTAGGAATTATGCGATCCTTACTAGCTGGAAGTAAGGGAGATGGGGCATGAAGTTATTTCTAGGAGTTGGACACATACCAAGTTTAGCTCAGTTCTGGGCATCTTTGAAATACCTATACAAACTTGTTCCTACATAGTAACTTGCAACTTTGAATGAAAATGTGCTTGCTTACAGCAACGTGCTATATGTTCTGAATGCCCGAATTGGGAATCTGTGTCAAAACTTTGTTAGGAATTATGTGATCCTTACTAGCTGGAAGTAAGGGAAAAGGGGCATGAAGTTATTTCTTGGAGTTGGAGACATACCAAGATTAGCTCAGTTCTGGGCTTCTTTGAAATACCTATACAAACTTGTTCCTACATAGTAACTTGCAACTTTGAATGAAAATGTGCTTGCTTACAGCAACGTGCTATATGTTCTGAATGCCCGAATTGGGAATCTGTGTCAAAACTTTGTTAGGAATTATGTGATCCTTACTAGCTGGAAGTAAGGGAAAAGGGGCATGAAGTTATTTCTTGGAGTTGGAGACATACCAAGTTTAGCTCAGTTCTGGGCATCTTTGAAATACCTATACAAACTTGTTCCTACATAGTAACTTGCAACTTTGAATGAGAATGTGCTTGCTTGCAGCAACGTGCTATATGTTCTGAATGCCCGAATAGGGAATCTGTGTCAAAACTTTGTTAGGAATTATGTGATCCTTACTAGCTGGAAGTAAGGGAGATGGGGCATGAAGTTATTTCTAGGAGTTGGACACATACCAAGTTTAGCTCAGTTCTGGGCATCTTTGAAATACCTATACAAACTTGTTCCTACATAGTAACTTGCATCTTTGAATCAGAATGTCCTTGGTTACAGCAACGTGCTATATGTTCTGAATGCCCGAATAGGGAATCTGTGTCAAAACTTTGTTAGGAATTATGTGATCCTTACTAGCTGGAAGTAAGGGAGATGGGGCATGAAGTTATTTCTAGGAGTTGGACACATACCAAGTTTAGCTCAGTTCTGGGCATCTTTGAAATACCTATACAAACTTGTTCCTACATAGTAACTTGCATCTTTGAATGGGAATCTGCTTGCTTACAGCAACGTGCTATATGTTCTGAATGCCCGAATTGGGAATCTGTGTCAAAACTGTTAGGAATTATGTGATCCTTACTAGCTGGAAGTAAGGGAGATGGGGCATGAAGTTATTTCTAGGAGTTGGACACATACCAAGTTTAGCTCAGTTCTGGGCATCTTTGAAATACCTATACAAACTTGTTCCTACCTAGTAACTTGCATCTTTGAATGAGAATGGGCTTGCTTACAGCAACGTGCTATATGTTCTGAATGCCCGATTTGGGAATGTGTGTCAAAACTTTGTTAGGAATTATGTGATCCTTACTAGCTGGAAGTAAGGGAGATGGGGCATGAAGTTATTTCTTTGAGTTGGAGACATACCAAGTTTAGCTCAGTTCTGGGCATCTTTGAAATACCTATACAAACTTGTTCCTACATAGTAACTTGCAACTTTGAATGAGAATGTGCTTGCTTACAGAAACGTGCTATATGTTCTAAATGCCCGAATTGGGAATCTGTGTCAAAACTTTGTTAGGAATTATGTGATCCTTACTAGCTGGAAGTAAGGGAGATGGGGCATGAAGTTATTTCTAGGAGTTGGACACATACCAAGTTTAGCTCAGTTCTGGGCATCTTTGAAATACCTATACAAACTTGTTCCTACATAGTAACTTGCATCTTTGAAACAGAATGTCCTTGGTTACAGCAACGTGCTATATGTTCTGAATGCCCGAATAGGGAATCTGTGTCAAAACTTTGTTAGGAATTATGTGATCCTTACTAGCTGGAAGTAAGGGAGATGGGGCATGAAGTTATTTCTAGGAGTTGGACACATACCAAGTTTAGCTCAGTTCTGGGCATCTTTGAAATACCTATACAAACTTGTTCCTACATAGTAACTTGCATCTTTGAATGGGAATCTGCTTGCTTACAGCAACGTGCTATATGTTCTGAATGCCCGAATTGGGAATCTGTGTCAAAACTGTTAGGAATTATGTGATCCTTACTAGCTGGAAGTAAGGGAGATGGGGCATGAAGTTATTTCTAGGAGTTGGACACATACCAAGTTTAGCTCAGTTCTGGGCATCTTTGAAATACCTATACTAACTTGTTCCTACATAGTAACTTGCAACTTTGAATGAAAATGTGCTTGCTTACAGCAACGTGCTATATGTTCTGAATGCCCGAATTGGGAATCTGTGTCAAAACTTTGTTAGGAATTATGTGATACTTACTAGCTGGAAGTAAGGGAGATGGGGCATGAAGTTATTTCTAGGAGTTGGACACATACCAAGTTTAGCTCAGTTCTGGGCATCTTTGAAATACCTATACAAACTTGTTCCTACATAGTAACTTGCAACTTTGAATGAAAATGTGCTTGCTTACAGCAACGTGCTATATTTTCTGAATGCCCGAATTGGGAATGTGTGTCAAAACTTTGTTAGGAATTATGTGATCCTTACTAGCTGGAAGTAAGGGAAAAGGGGCATGAAGTTATTTCTTGGAGTTGGAGACATACCAAGTTTAGCTCAGTTCTGGGCATCTTTGAAATACCTATACAAACTTGTTCCTACATAGTAACTTGCAACTTTGAATGAGAATGTGCTTGCTTGCAGCAACGTGCTATATGTTCTGAATGCCCGAATAGGGAATCTGTGTCAAAACTTTGTTAGGAATTATGTGATCCTTACTAGCTGGAAGTAAGGGAGATGGGGCATGAAGTTATTTCTAGGACTTGGACACATACCAAGTTTAGCTCAGTTCTGGGCATCTTTGAAATACCTATACAAACTTGTTCCTACATAGTAACTTGCATCATTGAATGAGAATCTGCTTGCTTACAGCAACGTGCTATATGTTCTGAATGCCCGAATTGGGAATCTGTGTCAAAACTGTTAGGAATTATGTGATCCTTACTAGCTGGAAGTAAGGGAGATGGGGCATGAAGTTATTTCTAGGAGTTGGACACATACCAAGTTTAGCTCAGTTCTGGGCATCTTTGAAATACCTATACAAACTTGTTCCTACATAGTAACTTGCAACTTTGAATGAAAATGTGCTTGCTTACAGCAACGTGCTATATGTTCTGAATGCCCGAATTGGGAATCTGTGTCAAAACTTTGTTAGGAATTATGTGATCCTTACTAGCTGGAAGTAAGGGAGATGGGGCATGAAGTTATTTCTAGGAGTTGGACACATACCAAGTTTAGCTCAGTTCTGGGCATCTTTGAAATACCTATACAAACTTGTTCCTACATAGTAACTTGCAACTTTGAATGAAAATGTGCTTGCTTACAGCAACGTGCTATATTTTCTGAATGCCCAAATTGGGAATGTGTGTCAAAACTTTGTTAGGAATTATGTGATCCTTACTAGCTGGAAGTAAGGGAGATGGGGCATGAAGTTATTTCTTTGAGTTGGAGACATACCAAGTTTAGCTCAGTTCTGGGCATCTTTGAAATACCTATACAAACTTGTTCCTACATAGTAACTTGCAACTTTGAATGAGAATGTGCTTGCTTGCAGCAACGTGCTATATGTTCTGAATGCCCGATTTGGGAATCTGTGTCAAAACTTTGTTAGGAATTATGTGATCCTTACTAGCTGGAAGTAAGGGAGATGGAGCATGAAGTTATTTCTAGGAGTTGGACACATACCAAGTTTAGCTCAGTTCTGGGCATCTTTGAAATACCTATACAAACTTGTTCCTACATAGTAACTTGCATCTTTGAATGGGAATCTGCTTGCTTACAGCAACGTGCTATATGTTCTGAATGCCCGAATTGGGAATCTGTGTCAAAACTGTTAGGAATTATGTGATCCTTACTAGCTGGAAGTAAGGGAGATGGGGCATGAAGTTATTTCTAGGAGTTGGACACATACCAAGTTTAGCTCAGTTCTGGGCATCTTTGAAATACCTATACAAACTTGTTCCTACATAGTAACTTGCAACTTTGAATGAAAATGTGCTTGCTTACAGCAACGTGCTATATGTTCTGAATGCCCGAATTGGGAATCTGTGTCAAAACTTTGTTAGGAATTATGTGATCCTTACTAGCTGGAAGTAAGGGAGATGGGGCATGAAGTTATTTCTAGGAGTTGGACACATACCAAGTTTAGCTCAGTTCTGGGCATCTTTGAAATACCTATACAAACTTGTTCCTACATAGTAACTTGCAACTTTGAATGAAAATGTGCTTGCTTACAGCAACGTGCTATATTTTCTGAATGCCCGAATTGGGAATGTGTGTCAAAACTTTGTTAGGAATTATGTGATCCTTACTAGCTGGAAGTAAGGGAGATGGGGCATGAAGTTATTTCTTTGAGTTGGAGACATACCAAGTTTAGCTCAGTTCTGGGCATCTTTGAAATACCTATACAAACTTGTTCCTACATAGTAACTTGCAACATTGAATGAGAATGTGCTTGCTTGCAGCAACGTGCTATATGTTCTGAATGCCCGATTTGGGAATCTGTGTCAAAACTTTGTTAGGAATTATGTGATCCTTACTAGCTGGAAGTAAGGGAGATGGAGCATGAAGTTATTTCTAGGAGTTCGACACATACCAAGTTTAGCTCAGTTCTGGGCATCTTTGAATTACCTATACAAACTTGTTCCTACCTAGTAACTTGCATCTTTGAATGAGAATGGGCTTGCTTAGAGCAACGTGCTATATGTTCTGAATGCCCGATTTGGGAATCTGTGTCAAAACTTTGTTAGGAATTATGTGATCCTTACTAGCTGGAAGTAAGGGAGATGGGGCATGAAGTTATTTCTAGGAGTTGGACACACACCAACTTTAGCTCAGTTCTGGGCATCTTTGAAATACCTATACAAACTTGTTCCTACATAGTAACTTGCATCTTTGAATGGGAATCTGCTTGCTTACAGCAACGTGCTATATGTTCTGAATGCCCGAATTGGGAATCTGTGTCAAAACTGTTAGGAATTATGTGATCCTTACTAGCTGGAAGTAAGGGAGATGGGGCATGAAGTTATTTCTAGGAGTTGGACACATACCAAGTTTAGCTCAGTTCTGGGCATCTTTGAAATACCTATACAAACTTGTTCCTACATAGTAACTTGCAACTTTGAATGAAAATGTGCTTGCTTACAGCAACGTGCTATATGTTCTGAATGCCCGAATTGGGAATCTGTGTCAAAACTTTGTTAGGAATTATGTGATCCTTACTAGCTGGAAGTAAGGGAGATGGGGCATGAAGTTATTTCTAGAAGTTGGACACATACCAAGTTTAGCTCAGTTCTGGGCATCTTTGAAATACCTATACAAACTTGTTCCTACATAGTAACTTGCAACTTTGAATGAAAATGTGCTTGCTTACAGCAACGTGCTATATTTTCTGAATGCCCGAATTGGGAATGTGTGTCAAAACTTTGTTAGGAATTATGTGATCCTTACTAGCTGGAAGTAAGGGAGATGGGGCATGAAGTTATTTCTTTGAGTTGGAGACATACCAAGTTTAGCTCAGTTCTGGGCATCTTTGAAATACCTATACAAACTTGTTCCTACATAGTAACTTGCAACTTTGAATGAGAATGTGCTTGCTTGCAGCAACGTGCTATATGTTCTGAATGCCCGATTTGGGAATCTGTGTCAAAACTTTGTTAGGAATTATGTGATCCTTACTAGCTGGAAGTAAGGGAGATGTAGCATGAAGTTATTTCTAGGAGTTCGACACATACCAAGTTTAGCTCAGTTCTGGGCATCTTTGAAATACCTATACAAACTTGTTCCTACCTAGTAACTTGCATCTTTGAATGAGAATGGGCTTGCTTACAGCAACGTGCTATATGTTCTGAATGCCCGATTTGGGAATCTGTGTCAAAACTTTGTTAGGAATTATGTGATCCTTACTAGCTGGAAGTAAGGGAGATGGGGCATGAAGTTATTTCTAGGAGTTGGACACATACCAAGTTTAGCTCAGTTCTGGGCATCTTTGAAATACCTATACAAACTTGTTCCTACATAGTAACTTGCAACTTTGAATGAGAATGTGCTTGCTTAGAGCAACGTGCTATATGTTCTAAATGCCCGAATTGGGAATCTGTGTCAAAACTTTGTTAGGAATTATGTGATCTTTACTAGCTGGAAGTAAGGGAGATGGGGCATGAAGTTATTTCTTGGAGTTGGAGACATACCAAGTTTAGCTCAGTTCTGGGCATCTTTGAAATACCTATACAAACTTGTTCCTACATAGTAACTTGCAACTTTGAATGAGAATGTGCTTGCTTGCAGCAACGTGCTATATGTTCTGAATGCCCGAATAGTGAATCTATGTCAAAACTTTGTTAGGAATTATGCGATCCTTACTAGCTGGAAGTAAGGGAGATGGGGCATGAAGTTATTTCTAGGAGTTGGACACATACCAAGTTTAGCTCAGTTCTGGGCATCTTTGAAATACCTATACAAACTTGTTCCTACATAGTAACTTGCAACTTTGAATGAAAATGTGCTTGCTTACAGCAACGTGCTATATGTTCTGAATGCCCGAATTGGGAATCTGTGTCAAAACTTTGTTAGGAATTATGTGATCCTTACTAGCTGGAAGTAAGGGAAAAGGGGCATGAAGTTATTTCTTGGAGTTGGAGACATACCAAGTTTAGCTCAGTTCTGGGCTTCTTTGAAATACCTATACAAACTTGTTCCTACATAGTAACTTGCAACTTTGAATGAAAATGTGCTTGCTTACAGCAACGTGCTATATGTTCTGAATGCCCGAATTGGGAATCTGTGTCAAAACTTTGTTAGGAATTATGTGATCCTTACTAGCTGGAAGTAAGGGAAAAGGGGCATGAAGTTATTTCTTGGAGTTGGAGACATACCAAGTTTAGCTCAGTTCTGGGCATCTTTGAAATACCTATACAAACTTGTTCCTACATAGTAACTTGCAACTTTGAATGAGAATGTGCTTGCTTGCAGCAACGTGCTATATGTTCTGAATGCCCGAATAGGGAATCTGTGTCAAAACTTTGTTAGGAATTATGAGATCCTTACTAGCTGGAAGTAAGGGAGATGGGGCATGAAGTTATTTCTAGGAGTTGGACACATACCAAGTTTAGCTCAGTTCTGGGCATCTTTGAAATACCTATACAAACTTGTTCCTACATAGTAACTTGCATCTTTGAATCAGAATGTCCTTGGTTACAGCAACGTGCTATATGTTCTGAATGCCCGAATAGGGAATCTGTGTCAAAACTTTGTTAGGAATTATGTGATCCTTACTAGCTGGAAGTAAGGGAGATGGGGCATGAAGTTATTTCTAGGAGTTGGACACATACCAAGTTTAGCTCAGTTCTGGGCATCTTTGAAATACCTATACAAACTTGTTCCTACATAGTAACTTGCATCTTTGAATGGGAATCTGCTTGCTTACAGCAACGTGCTATATGTTCTGAATGCCCGAATTGGGAATCTGTGTCAAAACTGTTAGGAATTATGTGATCCTTACTAGCTGGAAGTAAGGGAGATGGGGCATGAAGTTATTTCTAGGAGTTGGACACATACCAAGTTTAGCTCAGTTCTGGGCATCTTTGAAATACCTATACAAACTTGTTCCTACCTAGTAACTTGCATCTTTGAATGAGAATGGGCTTGCTTACAGCAACGTGCTATATGTTCTGAATGCCCGATTTGGGAATGTGTGTCAAAACTTTGTTAGGAATTATGTGATCCTTACTAGCTGGAAGTAAGGGAGATGGGGCATGAAGTTATTTCTTTGAGTTGGAGACATACCAAGTTTAGCTCAGTTCTGGGCATCTTTGAAATACCTATACAAACTTGTTCCTACATAGTAACTTGCAACTTTGAATGAGAATGTGCTTGCTTGCAGCAACGTGCTATATGTTCTGAATGCCCGATTTGGGAATCTGTGTCAAACTTTGTTAGGAATTATGTGATCCTTACTAGCTGGAAGTAAGGGAGATGGAGCATGAAGTTATTTCTAGGAGTTCGACACATACCAAGTTTAGCTCAGTTCTGGGCATCTTTGAAATACCTATACAAACTTGTTCCTACCTAGTAACTTGCATCTTTGAATGAGAATGGGCTTGCTTACAGCAACGTGCTATATGTTCTGAATGCCCGATTTGGGAATCTGTGTCAAAACTTTGTTAGGAATTATGTGATCCTTACTAGCTGGAAGTAAGGGAGATGGGGCATGAAGTTATTTCTAGGAGTTGGACACATACCAAGTTTAGCTCAGTTCTGGGCATCTTTGAAATACCTATACAAACTTGTTCCTACATAGTAACTTGCAACTTTGAATGAGAATGTGCTTGCTTACAGCAACGTGCTATATGTTCTAAATGCCCGAATTGGGAATCTGTGTCAAAACTTTGTTAGGAATTATGTGATCCTTACTAGCTTGAAGTAAGGGAGATGGGGCATGAAGTTATTTCTAGGAGTTGGACACATACCAAGTTTAGCTCAGTTCTGGGCATCTTTGAAATACCTATACAAACTTGTTCCTACATAGTAACTTGCATCTTTGAAACAGAATGTCCTTGGTTACAGCAACGTGCTCTATGTTCTGAATGCCCGAATAGGGAATCTGTGTCAAAACTTTGTTAGGAATTATGTGATCCTTACTAGCTGGAAGTAAGGGAGATGGGGCATGAAGTTATTTCTAGGAGTTGGACACATACCAAGTTTAGCTCAGTTCTGGGCATCTTTGAAATACCTATACAAACTTGTTCCTACATAGTAACTTGCATCTTTGAATGGGAATCTGCTTGCTTACAGCAACGTGCTATATGTTCTGAATGCCCGAATTGGGAATCTGTGTCAAAACTGTTAGGAATTATGTGATCCTTACTAGCTGGAAGTAAGGGAGATGGGGCATGAAGTTATTTCTAGGAGTTTGACACATACCAAGTTTAGCTCAGTTCTGGGCATCTTTGAAATACCTATACAAACTTGTTCCTACCTAGTAACTTGCATCTTTGAATGAGAATGGGCTTGCTTACAGCAACGTGCTATATGTTCTGAATGCCCGATTTGGGAATCTGTGTCAAAACTTTGTTAGGAATTATGTGATCCTTACTAGCTGGAAGTAAGGGAGATGGGGCATGAAGTTATTTCTAGGAGTTGGACACATACCAAGTTTTGCTCAGTTCTGGGCATCTTTGAAATACCTATACAAACTTGTTCCTACATAGTAACTTGCATCTTTGAATGAGAATGTGCTTGCTTACAGCAACGTGCTATATGTTCTGAATGCCCGAATTGGGAATCTGTGTCAAAACTGTTAGGAATTATGTGATCCTTACTAGCTGGAAGTAAGGGAGATGGGGCATGAAGTTATTTCTAGGAGTTGGACACATACCAAGTTTAGCTCAGTTCTGGGCATCTTTGAAATACCTATACTAACTTGTTCCTACATAGTAACTTGCAACTTTGAATGAAAATGTGCTTGCTTACAGCAACGTGCTATATGTTCTGAATGCCCGAATTGGGAATCTGTGTCAAAACTTTGTTAGGAATTATGTGATACTTACTAGCTGGAAGTAAGGGAGATGGGGCATGAAGTTATTTCTAGGAGTTGGACACATACCAAGTTTAGCTCAGTTCTGGGCATCTTTGAAATACCTATACAAACTTGTTCCTACATAGTAACTTGCAACTTTGAATGAAAATGTGCTTGCTTACAGCAACGTGCTATATTTTCTGAATGCCCGAATTGGGAATGTGTGTCAAAACTTTGTTAGGAATTATGTGATCCTTACTAGCTGGAAGTAAGGGAAAAGGGGCATGAAGTTATTTCTTGGAGTTGGAGACATACCAAGTTTAGCTCAGTTCTGGGCATCTTTGAAATACCTATACAAACTTGTTCCTACATAGTAACTTGCAACTTTGAATGAGAATGTGCTTGCTTGCAGCAACGTGCTATATGTTCTGAATGCCCGAATAGGGAATCTGTGTCAAAACTTTGTTAGGAATTATGTGATCCTTACTAGCTGGAAGTAAGGGAGATGGGGCATGAAGTTATTTCTAGGAGTTGGACACATACCAAGTTTAGCTCAGTTCTGGGCATCTTTGAAATACCTATACAAACTTGTTCCTACATAGTAACTTGCATCTTTGAATGGGAATCTGCTTGCTTACAGCAACGTGCTATATGTTCTGAATGCCCGAATTGGGAATCTGTGTCAAAACTGTTAGGAATTATGTGATCCTTACTAGCTGGAAGTAAGGGAGATGGGGCATGAAGTTATTTCTAGGAGTTGGACACATACCAAGTTTAGCTCAGTTCTGGGCATCTTTGAAATACCTATACAAACTTGTTCCTACATAGTAACTTGCAACTTTGAATGAAAATGTGCTTGCTTACAGCAACGTGCTATATGTTCTGAATGCCCGAATTGGGAATCTGTGTCAAAACTTTGTTAGGAATTATGTGATCCTTACTAGCTGGAAGTAAGGGAGATGGGGCATGAAGTTATTTCTAGGAGTTGGACACATACCAAGTTTAGCTCAGTTCTGGGCATCTTTGAAATACCTATACAAACTTGTTCCTACATAGTAACTTGCAACTTTGAATGAAAATGTGCTTGCTTACAGCAACGTGCTATATTTTCTGAATGCCCGAATTGGGAATGTGTGTCAAAACTTTGTTAGGAATTATGTGATCCTTACTAGCTGGAAGTAAGGGAGATGGGGCATGAAGTTATTTCTTTGAGTTGGAGACATACCAAGTTTAGCTCAGTTCTGGGCATCTTTGAAATACCTATACAAACTTGTTCCTACATAGTAACTTGCAACTTTGAATGAGAATGTGCTTGCTTGCAGCAACGTGCTATATGTTCTGAATGCCCGATTTGGGAATCTGTGTCAAAACTTTGTTAGGAATTATGTGATCCTTACTAGCTGGAAGTAAGGGAGATGGAGCATGAAGTTATTTCTAGGAGTTCGACACATACCAAGTTTAGCTCAGTTCTGGGCATCTTTGAATTACCTATACAAACTTGTTCCTACCTAGTAACTTGCATCTTTGAATGAGAATGGGCTTGCTTACAGCAACGTGCTATATGTTCTGAATGCCCGATTTGGGAATCTGTGTCAAAACTTTGTTAGGAATTATGTGATCCTTACTAGCTGGAAGTAAGGGAGATGGGGCATGAAGTTATTTCTAGGAGTTGGACACATACCAAGTTTAGCTCAGTTCTGGGCATCTTTGAAATACCTATACAAACTTGTTCCTACATAGTAACTTGCATCTTTGAATGGGAATCTGCTTGCTTACAGCAACGTGCTATATGTTCTGAATGCCCGAATTGGGAATCTGTGTCAAAACTGTTAGGAATTATGTGATCCTTACTAGCTGGAAGTAAGGGAGATGGGGCATGAAGTTATTTCTAGGAGTTGGACACATACCAAGTTTAGCTCAGTTCTGGGCATCTTTGAAATACCTATACAAACTTGTTCCTACATAGTAACTTGCAACTTTGAATGAAAATGTGCTTGCTTACAGCAACGTGCTATATGTTCTGAATGCCCGAATTGGGAATCTGTGTCAAAACTTTGTTAGGAATTATGTGATCCTTACTAGCTGGAAGTAAGGGAGATGGGGCATGAAGTTATTTCTAGAAGTTGGACACATGCCAAGTTTAGCTCAGTTCTGGGCATCTTTGAAATACCTATACAAACTTGTTCCTACATAGTAACTTGCAACTTTGAATGAAAATGTGCTTGCTTACAGCAACGTGCTATATTTTCTGAATGCCCGAATTGGGAATGTGTGTCAAAACTTTGTTAGGAATTATGTGATCCTTACTAGCTGGAAGTAAGGGAGATGGGGCATGAAGTTATTTCTTTGAGTTGGAGACATACCAAGTTTAGCTCAGTTCTGGGCATCTTTGAAATACCTATACAAACTTGTTCCTACATAGTAACTTGCAACTTTGAATGAGAATGTGCTTGCTTGCAGCAACGTGCTATATGTTCTGAATGCCCGATTTGGGAATCTGTGTCAAAACTTTGTTAGGAATTATGTGATCCTTACTAGCTGGAAGTAAGGGAGATGTAGCATGAAGTTATTTCTAGGAGTTCGACACATACCAAGTTTAGCTCAGTTCTGGGCATCTTTGAAATACCTATACAAACTTGTTCCTACCTAGTAACTTGCGTCTTTGAATGAGAATGGGCTTGCTTACAGCAACGTGCTATATGTTCTGAATGCCCGATTTGGGAATCTGTGTCAAAACTTTGTTAGGAATTATGTGATCCTTACTAGCTGGAAGTAAGGGAGATGGGGCATGAAGTTATTTCTTGGAGTTGGAGACATACCAAGTTTAGCTCAGTTCTGGGCATCTTTGAAATACCTATACAAACTTGTTCCTACATAGTAACTTGCAACTTTGAATGAGAATGTGCTTGCTTGCAGCAACGTGCTATATGTTCTGAATGCCCGAATTGGGAATCTGTGTCAAAACTTTGTTAGGAATTATGCGATCCTTACTAGCTGGAAGTAAGGGAGATGGGGCATGAAGTTATTTCTAGGAGTTGGACACATACCAAGTTTAGCTCAGTTCTGGGCATCTTTGAAATACCTATACAAACTTGTTCCTACATAGTAACTTGCAACTTTGAATGAAAATGTGCTTGCTTACAGCAACGTGCTATATGTTCTGAATGCCCGAATTGGGAATCTGTGTCAAAACTTTGTTAGGAATTATGTGATCCTTACTAGCTGGAAGTAAGGGAAAAGGGGCATGAAGTTATTTCTTGGAGTTGGAGACATACCAAGTTTAGCTCAGTTCTGGGCATCTTTGAAATACCTATACAAACTTGTTCCTACATAGTAACTTGCAACTTTGAATGAGAATGTGCTTGCTTGCAGCAACGTGCTATATGTTCTGAATGCCCGAATAGGGAATCTGTGTCAAAACTTTGTTAGGAATTATGTGATCCTTACTAGCTGGAAGTAAGGGAGATGGGGCATGAAGTTATTTCTAGGAGTTGGACACATACCAAGTTTAGCTCAGTTCTGGGCATCTTTGAAATACCTATACTAACTTGTTCCTACATAGTAACTTGCAACTTTGAATGAAAATGTGCTTGCTTACAGCAACGTGCTATATGTTCTGAATGCCCGAATTGGGAATCTGTGTCAAAACTTTGTTAGGAATTATGTGATACTTACTAGCTGGAAGTAAGGGAAATGGGGCATGAAGTTATTTCTAGGAGTTGGACACATACCAAGTTTAGCTCAGTTCTGGGCATCTTTGAAATACCTATACAAACTTGTTCCTACATAGTAACTTGCAACTTTGAATGAAAATGTGCTTGCTTACAGCAACGTGCTATATGTTCTGAATGCCCGAATTGGGAATCTGTGTCAAAACTTTGTTAGGAATTATGTGATCCTTACTAGATGGAAGTAAGGGAGATGGGGCATGAAGTTATTTCTAGGAGTTGGACACATACCAAGTTTAGCTCAGTTCTGGGCATCTTTGAAATACCTATACAAACTTGTTCCTACATAGTAACTTGCATCTTTGAATGGGAATCTGCTTGCTTACAGCAACGTGCTATATGTTCTGAATGCCCGAATTGTGAATCTGTGTCAAAACTGTTAGGAATTATGTGATCCTTACTAGCTGGAAGTAAGGGAGATGGGGCATGAAGTTATTTCTAGGAGTTGGACACATACCAAGTTTAGCTCAGTTCTGGGCATCTTTGAAATACCTATACAAACTTGTTCCTACCTAGTAACTTGCATCTTTGAATGAGAATGGGCTTGCTTACAGCAACGTGCTATATGTTCTGAATGCCCGATTTGGGAATCTGTGTCAAAACTTTGTTAGGAATTATGTGATCCTTACTAGCTGGAAGTAAGGGAGATGGGGCATGAAGTTATTTCTAGGAGTTGGACACATACCAAGTTTGGCACAGTTCTGGGCATCTTTGAAATACCTATACAAACTTGTTCCTACATAGTAACTTGCATCTTTGAATGGGAATCTGCTTGCTTACAGCAACGTGCTATATGTTCTGAATGCCCGAATTGGGAATCTGTGTCAAAACTGTTAGGAATTATGTGATCCTTACTAGCTGGAAGTAAGGGAGATGGGGCATGAAGTTATTTCTAGGAGTTGGACACATACCAAGTTTAGCTCAGTTCTGGGCATCTTTGAAATACCTATACTAACTTGTTCCTACATAGTAACTTGCAACTTTGAATGAAAATGTGCTTGCTTACAGCAACGTGCTATATGTTCTGAATGCCCGAATTGGGAATCTGTGTCAAAACTTTGTTAGGAATTATGTGATACTTACTAGCTGGAAGTAAGGGAGATGGGGCATGAAGTTATTTCTAGGAGTTGGACACATACCAAGTTTAGCTCAGTTCTGGGCATCTTTGAAATACCTATACAAACTTGTTCCTACATAGTAACTTGCAACTTTGAATGAAAATGTGCTTGCTTACAGCAACGTGCTATATTTTCTGAATGCCCGAATTGGGAATGTGTGTCAAATCTTTGTTAGGAATTATGTGATCCTTACTAGCTGGAAGTAAGGGAAAAGGGGCATGAAGTTATTTCTTGGAGTTGGAGACATACCAAGTTTAGCTCAGTTCTGGGCATCTTTGAAATACCTATACAAACTTGTTCCTACATAGTAACTTGCAACTTTGAATGAGAATGTGCTTGCTTGCAGCAACGTGCTATATGTTCTGAATGCCCGAATAGGGAATCTGTGTCAAAACTTTGTTAGGAATTATGTGATCCTTACTAGCTGGAAGTAAGGGAGATGGGGAATGAAGTTATTTCTAGGAGTTGGACACATACCAAGTTTAGCTCAGTTCTGGGCATCTTTGAAATACCTATACAAACTTGTTCCTACATAGTAACTTGCATCTTTGAATGGGAATCTGCTTGCTTACAGCAACGTGCTATATGTTCTGAATGCCCGAATTGGGAATGTGTGTCAAAACTGTTAGGAATTATGTGATCCTTACTAGCTGGAAGTAAGGGAGATGGGGCATGAAGTTATTTCTTTGAGTTGGAGACATACCAAGTTTAGCTCAGTTCTGGGCATCTTTGAAATACCTATACAAACTTGTTCCTACATAGTAACTTGCAACTTTGAATGAGAATGTGCTTGCTTGCAGCAACGTGCTATATGTTCTGAATGCCCGATTTGGGAATCTGTGTCAAACTTTGTTAGGAATTATGTGATCCTTACTAGCTGGAAGTAAGGGAGATGGAGCATGAAGTTATTTCTAGGAGTTCGACACATACCAAGTTTAGCTCAGTTCTGGGCATCTTTGAAATACCTATACAAACTTGTTCCTACCTAGTAACTTGCATCTTTGAATGAGAATGGGCTTGCTTACAGCAACGTGCTATATGTTCTGAATGCCCGATTTGGGAATCTGTATCAAAACTTTGTTAGGAATTATGTGATCCTTGCTAGCTGGAAGTAAGGGAGATGGGACATGAAGTTATTTCTAGGAGTTGGACACATACCAAGTTTAGCTCAGTTCTGGGCATCTTTGAAATACCTATACAAACTTGTTCCTACATGGTAACTTGCAACTTTGAATGAGAATGTGCTTGCTTAGAGCAACGTGCTATATGTTCTAAATGCCCGAATTGGGAATCTGTGTCAAAACTTTGTTAGGAATTATGTGATCCTTACTAGCTGGAAGTAAGGGAGATGGGGCATGAAGTTATTTCTTGGAGTTGGAGACATACCAAGTTTAGCTCAGTTCTGGGCATCTTTGAAATACCTATACAAACTTGTTCCTACATAGTAACTTGCAACTTTGAATGAGAATGTGCTTGCTTGCAGCAACGTGCTATATGTTCTGAATGCCCGAATTGGGAATCTGTGTCAAAACTTTGTTAGGAATTATGCGATCCTTACTAGCTGGAAGTAAGGGAGATGGGGCATGAAGTTATTTCTAGGAGTTGGACACATACCAAGTTTAGCTCAGTTCTGGGCATCTTTGAAATACCTATACAAACTTGTTCCTACATAGTAACTTGCAACTTTGAATGAAAATGTGCTTGCTTACAGCAACGTGCTATATGTTCTGAATGCCCGAATTGGGAATCTGTGTCAAAACTTTGTTAGGAATTATGTGATCCTTACTAGCTGGAAGTAAGGGAAAAGGGGCATGAAGTTATTTCTTGGAGTTGGAGACATACCAAGTTTAGCTCAGTTCTGGGCATCTTTGAAATACCTATACAAACTTGTTCCTACATAGTAACTTGCAACTTTGAATGAGAATGTGCTTGCTTGCAGCAACGTGCTATATGTTCTGAATGCACGAATAGGGAATCTGTGTCAAAACTTTGTTAGGAATTATGTGATCCTTACTAGCTGGAAGTAAGGGAGATGGGGCATGAAGTTATTTCTAGGAGTTGGACACATACCAAGTTTAGCTCAGTTCTGGGCATCTTTGAAATACCTATACAAACTTGTTCCTACATAGTAACTTGCATCTTTGAAACAGAATGTCCTTGGTTACAGCAACGTGCTATATGTTCTGAATGCCCGAATAGGGAATCTGTGTCAAAACTTTGTTAGGAATTATGTGATCCTTACTAGCTGGAAGTAAGGGAGATGGGGCATGAAGTTATTTCTAGGAGTTGGACACATACCAAGTTTAGCTCAGTTCTGGGCATCTTTGAAATACCTATACAAACTTGTTCCTACATAGTAACTTGCATCTTTGAATGGGAATCTGCTTGCTTACAGCAACGTGCTATATGTTCTGAATGCCCGAATTGGGAATCTGTGTCAAAACTGTTAGGAATTATGTGATCCTTACTAGCTGGAAGTAAGGGAGATGGGGCATGAAGTTATTTCTAGGAGTTGGACACATACCAAGTTTAGCTCAGTTCTGGGCATCTTTGAAATACCTATACAAACTTGTTCCTACATAGTAACTTGCAACTTTGAATGAAAATGTGCTTGCTTACAGCAATGTGCTATATTTTCTGAATGCCCGAATTGGGAATGTGTGTCAAAACTTTGTTAGGAATTATGTGATCCTTACTAGCTGGAAGTAAGGGAGATGGGGCATGAAGTTATTTCTTGGAGTTGGAGACATACCAAGTTTAGCTCAGTTCTGGGCATCTTTGAAATACCTATACAAACTTGTTCCTACATAGTAACTTGCAACTTTGAATGAGAATGTGCTTGCTTGCAGCAACGTGCTATATGTTCTGAATGCCCGATTTGGGAATCTGTGTCAAAACTTTGTTAGGAATTATGTGATCCTTACTAGCTGGAAGTAAGGGAGATGGAGCATGGAGTTATTTCTAGGAGTTCGACACATACCAAGTTTAGCTCAGTTCTGGGCATCTTTGAAATACCTATACAAACTTGTTCCTACATAGTAACTTGCATCTTTGAATGAGAATGGGCTTGCTTACAGCAACGTGTTATGTTCTGAATGCCCGATTTGGGAATCTGTGTCAAAACTTTGTTAGGAATTATGTGATCCTTACTAGCTGGAAGTAAGGGAGATGGGGCATGAAGTTATTTCTAGGAGTTGGACACATACCAAGTTTAGCTCAGTTCTGGGCATCTTTGAAATACCTATACAAACTTGTTCCTAAATAGTAACTTGCAACTTTGAATGAAAATGTGCTTGCTTAGAGCAACGTGCTATATGTTCTAAATGCCCGAATTGGGAATCTGTGTCAAAACTTTGTTAGGAATTATGTGATCCTTACTAGCTGGAAGTAAGGGAAAAGGGGCATGAAGTTATTTCTTGGAGTTGGAGACATACCAAGTTTAGCTCAGTTCTGGGCATCTTTGAAATACCTATACAAACTTGTTCCTACATAGTAACTTGCATCTTTGAATGAGAATGTCCTTGGTTACAGCAACGTGCTATATGTTCTGAATGCCCGAATAGGGAATCTGTGTCAAAACTTTGTTAGGAATTATGTGATCCTTACTAGCTGGAAGTAAGGGAGATGGGGCATGAAGTTATTTCTAGGAGTTGGACACATACCAAGTTTAGCTCAGTTCTGGGCATCTTTGAAATACCTATACAAACTTGTTCCTACATAGTAACTTGCATCTTTGAATGGGAATCTGCTTGCTTACAGCAACGTGCTATATGTTCTGAATGCCCGAATTGGGAATCTGTGTCAAAACTGTTAGGAATTATGTGATCCTTACTAGCTGGAAGTAAGGGAGATGGGGCATGAAGTTATTTCTAGGAGTTGGACACATACCAAGTTTAGCTCAGTTCTGGGCATCTTTGAAATACCTATACAAACTTGTTCCTACATAGTAACTTGCAACTTTGAATGAGAATGTGCTTGCTTACAGCAACGTGCTATATGTTCTAAATGCCCGAATTGGGAATCTGTGTCAAAACTTTGTTAGGAATTATGTGATCCTTACTAGCTGGAAGTAAGGGAGATGGGGCACGAAGTTATTTCTTGGAGTTGGAGACATACCAAGTTTAGCTCAGTTCTGGGCATCTTTGAAATACCTATACAAACTTGTTCCTACATAGTAACTTGCAACTTTGAATGAGAATGTGCTTGCTTGCAGCAACGTGCTATATGTTCTGAATGCCCGAATAGTGAATCTGTGTCAAAACTTTGTTAGGAATTATGCGATCCTTACTAGCTGGAAGTAAGGGAGATGGGGCATGAAGTTATTTCTAGGAGTTGGACACATACCAAGTTTAGCTCAGTTCTGGGCATCTTTGAAATACCTATACAAACTTGTTCCTACATAGTAACTTGCAACTTTGAATGAAAATGTGCTTGCTTACAGCAACGTGCTATATGTTCTGAATGCCCGAATTGGGAATCTGTGTCAATACTTTGTTAGGAATTATGTGATCCTTACTAGCTGGAAGTAAGGGAGATGGGGCATGAAGTTATTTCTAGGAGTTGGACACATACCAAGTTTAGCTCAGTTCTGGGCATCTTTGAAATACCTATACAAACTTGTTCCTACATAGTAACTTGCAACTTTGAATGAGAATGTGCTTGCTTAGAGCAACGTGCTATATGTTCTAAATGCCCGAATTGGGAATCTGTGTCAAAACTTTGTTAGGAATTATGTGATCCTTACTAGCTGGAAGTAAGGGAAAAGGGGCATGAAGTTATTTCTTGGAGTTGGAGACATACCAAGTTTAGCTCAGTTCTGGGCATCTTTGAAATACCTATACAAACTTGTTCCTACATAGTAACTTGCAACTTTGAATGAGAATGTGCTTGCTTGCAGCAACGTGCTATATGTTCTGAATGCCCGAATTGGGAATCTGTGTCAAAACTTTGTTAGGAATTATGTGATCCTTACTAGCTGGAAGTAAGGGAGATGGGGCATGAAGTTATTTCTAGGAGTTGGACACATACCAAGTTTAGCTCAGTTCTGGGCATCTTTGAAATACCTATACAAACTTGTTCCTACATAGTAACTTGCATCTTTGAATGAGAATGTCCTTGGTTACAGCAACGTGCTATATGTTCTGAATGCCCGAATAGGGATCTGTGTCAAAACTTTGTTAGGAATTATGTGATCCTTACTAGCTGGAAGTAAGGGAGATGGGGCATGAAGTTATTTCTAGGAGTTGGACACATACCAAGTTTAGCTCAGTTCTGGGCATCTTTGAAATACCTATACAAACTTGTTCCTACATAGTAACTTGCATCTTTGAATGGGAATCTGCTTGCTTACAGCAACGTGCTATATGTTCTGAATGCCCGAATTGGGAATCTGTGTCAAAACTGTTAGGAATTATGTGATCCTTACTAGCTGGAAGTAAGGGAGATGGGGCATGAAGTTATTTCTAGGAGTTGGACACATACCAAGTTTAGCTCAGTTCTGGGCATCTTTGAAATACCTATACAAACTTGTTCCTACATAGTAACTTGCAACTTTGAATGAAAATGTGCTTGCTTACAGCAACGTGCTATATGTTCTGAATGCCCGAATTGGGAATCTGTGTCAAAACTTTGTTAGGAATTATGTGATCCTTACTAGCTGGAAGTAAGGGAGATGGGGCATGAAGTTATTTCTAGGAGTTGGACACATACCAAGTTTAGCTCAGTTCTGGGCATCTTTGAAATACCTATACAAACTTGTTCCTACATAGTAACTTGCAACTTTGAATGAAAATGGGCTTGCTTACAGCAACGTGCTATATTTTCTGAATGCCCGAATTGGGAATGTGTGTCAAAACTTTGTTAGGAATTATGTGATCCTTACTAGCTGGAAGTAAGGGAGATGGGGCATGAAGTTATTTCTTGGAGTTGGAGACATACCAAGTTTAGCTCAGTTCTGGGCATCTTTGAAATACCTATACAAACTTGTTCCTACATAGTAACTTGCAACTTTGAATGAGAATGTGCTTGCTTGCAGCAACGTGCTATATGTTCTGAATGCCCGATTTGGGAATCTGTGTCAAAACTTTGTTAGGAATTATGTGATCCTTACTAGCTGGAAGTAAGGGAGATGGAGCATGAAGTTATTTCTAGGAGTTCGACACATACCAAGTTTAGCTCAGTTCTGGGCATCTTTGAAATACCTATACAAACTTGTTCCTACCTAGTAACTTGCATCTTTGAATGAGAATGGGCTTGCTTGCAGCAACGTGCTATATGTTCTGAATGCCCGATTTGGGAATCTGTGTCAAAACTTTGTTAGGAATTATGTGATCCTTAATAGCTGGAAGTAAGGGAGATGGGGCATGAAGTTATTTCTAGGAGTTGGAGACATACCAAGTTTAGCTCAGTTCTGGGCATCTTTGAAATACCTATACAAACTTGTTCCTACATAGTAACTTGCAACTTTGAATGAGAATGTGCTTGCTTAGAGCAACGTGCTATATGTTCTAAATGCCCGAATTGGGAATCTGTGTCAAAACATTGTTAGGAATTATGTGATCCTTACTAGCTGGAAGTAAGGGAAAAGGGGCATGAAGTTATTTCTGGGAGTTGGAGACATACCAAGTTTAGCTCAGTTCTGGGCATCTTTGAAATACCTATACAAACTTGTTCCTACATAGTAACTTGCAACTTTGAATGAGAATGTGCTTGCTTGCAGCAACGTGCTATATGTTCTGAATGCCCGAATAGGGAATCTGTGTCAAAACTTTGTTAGGAATTATGTGATCCTTACTAGCTGGAAGTAAGGGAGATGGGGCATGAAGTTATTTCTAGGAGTTGGACACATACCAAGTTTAGCTCAGTTCTGGGCATCTTTGAAATACCTATACAAACTTGTTCCTACATAGTAACTTGCATCTTTGAATGAGAATGTCCTTGGTTACAGCAACGTGCTATATGTTCTGAATGCCCGAATAGGGAATCTGTGTCAAAACTTTGTTAGTAATTATGTGATCCTTACTAGCTGGAAGTAAGGGAGATGGGGCATGAAGTTATTTCTAGGAGTTGGACACATACCAAGTTTAGCTCAGTTCTGGGCATCTTTGAAATACCTATACAAACTTGTTCCTACATAGTAACTTGCATCTTTGAATGGGAATCTGCTTGCATACAGCAACGTGCTATATGTTCTGAATGCCCGAATTGGGAATCTGTGTCAAAACTGTTAGGAATTATGTGATCCTTACTAGCTGGAAGTAAGGGAGATGGGGCATGAAGTTATTTCTAGGAGTTGGACACATACCAAGTTTAGCTCAGTTCTGGGCATCTTTGAAATACCTATACAAACTTGTTCCTACATAGTAACTTGCGACTTTGAATGAAAATGTGCTTGCTTACAGCAACGTGCTATATGTTCTGAATGCCCGAATTGGGAATCTGTGTCAAAACTTTGTTAGGAATTATGTGATCCTTACTAGCTGGAAGTAAGGGAGATGGGGCATGAAGTTATTTCTAGGAGTTGGACACATACCAAGTTTAGCTCAGTTCTGGGCATCTTTGAAATACCTATACAAACTTGTTCCTACATAGTAACTTGCAACTTTGAATGAAAATGTGCTTGCTTACAGCAACGTGCTATATTTTCTGAATGCCCGAATTGGGAATCCGTGTCAAAACTTTGTTAGGAATTATGTGATCCTTACTAGCTGGAAGTAAGGGAGATGGGGCATGAAGTTATTTCTTGGAGTTGGAGACATACCAAGTTTAGCTCAGTTCTGGGCATCTTTGAAATACCTATACAAACTTGTTCCTACATAGTAACTTGCAACTTTGAATGAGAATGTGCTTGCTTGCAGCAACGTGCTATATGTTCTGAATGCCCGATTTGGGAATCTGTGTCAAAACTTTGTTAGGAATTATGTGATCCTTACTAGCTGGAAGTAAGGGAGATGGAGCATGAAGTTATTTCTAGGAGTTCGACACATACCAAGTTTAGCTCAGTTCTGGGCATCTTTGAAATACCTATACAAACTTGTTCCTACCTAGTAACTTGCATCTTTGAATGAGAATGGGCTTGCTTACAGCAACGTGCTATATGTTCTGAATGCCCGATTTGGGAATCTGTGTCAAAACTTTGTTAGGAATTATGTGATCCTTACTAGCTGGAAGTAAGGGAGATGGGGCATGTAGTTATTTCTAGGAGTTGGACACATACCAAGTTTAGCTCAGTTCTGGGCATCTTTGAAATACCTATACAAACTTGTTCCTACATAGTAACTTGCATCTTTGAATGAGAATGTGCTTGCTTACAGCAACGTGCTATATGTTCTGAATGCCCGAATTGGGAATCTGTGTCAAAACTTTGTTAGGAATTATGTGATCCTTACTAGCTGGAAGTAAGGGAGATGGGGCATGAAGTTATTTCTAGGAGTTGGACACATACCAAGTTTAGCTCAGTTCTGGGCATCTTTGAAATACCTATACAAACTTGTTCCTACATAGTAACTTGCAACTTTGAATGAAAATGTGCTTGCTTACAGCAACGTGCTATATTTTCTGAATGCCCGAATTGGGAATCCGTGTCAAAACTTTGTTAGGAATTATGTGATCCTTACTAGCTGGAAGTAAGGGAGATGGGGCATGAAGTTATTTCTTGGAGTTGGAGACATACCAAGTTTAGCTCAGTTCTGGGCATCTTTGAAATACCTATACAAACGTGTTCCTACATAGTAACTTGCAACTTTGAATGAGAATGTGCTTGCTTGCAGCAACGTGCTATATGTTCTGAATGCCCGATTTGGGAATCTGTGTCAAAACTTTGTTAGGAATTATGTGATCCTTACTAGCTGGAAGTAAGGGAGATGGAGCATGAAGTTATTTCTAGGAGTTCTACACATACCAAGTTTAGCTCAGTTCTGGGCATCTTTGAAATACCTATACAAACTTGTTCCTACCTAGTAACTTGCATCTTTGAATGAGAATGGGCTTGCTTACAGCAACGTGCTATATGTTCTGAATGCCCGATTTGGGAATCTGTGTCAAAACTTTGTTAGGAATTATGTGATCCTTACTAGCTGGAAGTAAGGGAGATGGGGCATGAAGTTATTTCTAGGAGTTGGACACATACCAAGTTTAGCTCAGTTCTGGGCATCTTTGAAATAACTATACAAACTTGTTCCTACATAGTAACTTGCATCTTTGAATGAGAATGTGCTTGCTTACAGCAACGTGCTATATGTTCTGAATGCCCGAATTGGGAATCTGTGTCAAAACTTTGTTAGGAATTATGTGATCCTTACTAGCTAGAAGTAAGGGAGATGGGGCATGAAGTTATTTCTAGGAGTTGGACACATACCAAGTTTAGCTCAGTTCTGGGCATCTTTGAAATACCTATACAAACTTGTTCCTACATAGTAACTTGCAACTTTGAATGAGAATGTGCTTGACTACAGCAACGTGCTATATGTTCTGAATGCCCGAATTGGGAATCTGTGTCAAAACTTTGTTAGGAATTATGTGATCCTTACTAGCTGGAAGTAAGGGAGATGGGGCATGAAGTTATTTCTAGGAGTTGGACACATACCAAGTTTAGCTCAGTTCTGGGCATCTTTGAAATACCTATACAAACTTGTTCCTACATAGTAACTTGCAACTTTGAATGAGAATGTGCTTGCTTACAGCAACGTGCTATATGTTCTGAATGCCCGATTTGGGAATCTGTGTCAAAACTTTGTTAGGAATTATGTGATCCTTACTAGCTGGAAGTAAGGGAGATGGGGCATGAAGTTATTTCTAGGAGTTGGACACATACCAAGTTTAGCTCAGTTCTGGGCATCTTTGAAATACCTATACAAATTTGTTCCTACATAGTAACTTGCAACTTTGAATGAGAATGTGCTTGCCTACAGCAACGTTTTATATGTTCTGAATGCCCGAATTGGGAATCTGTGTCAAAACTTTGTTAGGAATTATGTGATCCTTACTAGCTGGAAGTAAGGGAGATGGGGCATGAAGTTATTTCTAGGAGTTGGACACATACCAAGTTTAGCTCAGTTCTGGGCTTCTTTGAAATACCTATACAAACTTGTTCCTACATAGTAACTTGCATCTTTGAATGAGAATCTGCTTGCTTACAGCAACGTGCTATATGTTCTGAATGCCCGAATTGGGAATCTGTGTCAAAACTTTGTTAGGAATTATGTGATCCTTACTAGCTGGAAGTAAGGCAGATGGGGCATGAAGTTATTTCTAGGAGTTGGACACATACCAAGTTTAGCTCAGTTCTGGGCATCTTTGAAATACCTATACAAACTTGTTCCTACATAGTAACTTGCAACTTTGAATGAAAATGTGCTTGCCTACAGCAACGTGCTATATGTTCTGAATGCCCGAATTGGGAATCTGTGTCAAAACTTTGTTAGGAATTATATAATCCTTACTAGCTGGAAGTAAGGGAGATGGGGCATGAAGTTATTTCTAGAAGTTGGACACATACCAAGTTTAGCTCAGTTCTGGGCATCTTTGAAATACCTATACAAACTTGTTCCTACATAGTAACTTGCAACTTACAATGAAAATGTGCTTGCTTACAGCAACGTGCTATATGTTCTGAATGCCCGAATTGGGAATCTGTGTCAAAACTTTGTTAGGAATTATGTGATCCTTACTAGCTGGAAGTAAGGGAGATGGGGCATGAAGTTATTTCTAGGAGTTGGACACATACCAAGTTTAGCTCAGTTCTGGGCATCTTTGAAATACCTATACAAACTTGTTCCTACCTAGTAACTTGCATCTTTGAATGAGAATGGGCTTGCTTGCAGCAACGTGCTATATGTTCTGAATGCCCGATTTGGGAATCTGTGTCAAAACTTTGTTAGGAATTATGTGATCCTTACTAGCTGGAAGTAAGGGAGATGGGGCATGAAGTTATTTCTAGGAGTTGGAGACATACCAAGTTTAGCTCAGTTCTGGGCATCTTTGAAATACCTATACAAACTTGTTCCTACATAGTAACTTGCAACTTTGAATGAGAATGTGCTTGCTTAGAGCAACGTGCTATATGTTCTAAATGCCCGAATTGGGAATCTGTGTCAAAATTTTGTTAGGAATTATGTGATCCTTACTAGCTGGAAGTAAGGGAAAAGGGGCATGATGTTATTTCTGGGAGTTGGAGACATACCAAGTTTAGCTCAGTTCTGGCCATCTTTGAAATACCTATACAAACTTGTTCCTACATAGTAACTTGCAACTTTGAATGAGAATGTGCTTGCTTGCAGCAACGTGCTATATGTTCTGAATGCCCGAATAGGGAATCTGTGTCAAAACTTTGTTAGGAATTATGTGATCCTTACTAGCTGGAAGTAAGGGAGATGGGGCATGAAGTTATTTCTAGGAGTTGGACACATACCAAGTTTAGCTCAGTTCTGGGCATCTTTGAAATACCTATACAAACTTGTTCCTACATAGTAACTTGCATCTTTGAATGAGAATGTCCTTGGTTACAGCAACGTGCTATATGTTCTGAATGCCCGAATAGAGAATCTGTGTCAAAACTTTGTTAGGAATTATGTGATCCTTACTAGCTGGAAGTAAGGGAGATGGGGCATGAAGTTATTTCTAGGAGTTGGACACATACCAAGTTTAGCTCAGTTCTGGGCATCTTTGAAATACCTATACAAACTTGTTCCTACATAGTAACTTGCATCTTTGAATGGGAATCTGCTTGCATACAGCAACGTGCTATATGTTCTGAATGCCCGAATTGGGAATCTGTGTCAAAACTGTTAGGAATTATGTGATCCTTACTAGCTGGAAGTAAGGGAGATGGGGCATGAAGTTATTTCTAGGAGTTGGACACATACCAAGTTTAGCTCAGTTCTGGGCATCTTTGAAATACCTATACAAACTTGTTCCTACATAGTAACTTGCAACTTTGAATGAAAATGTGCTTGCTTACAGCAACGTGCTATATGTTCTGAATGCCCGAATTGGGAATCTGTGTCAAAACTTTGTTAGGAATTATATGATCCTTACTTGCTGGAAGTAAGGGAGATGGGGCATGAAGTTATTTCTAGGAGTTGGACACATACCAAGTTTAGCTCAGTTCTGGGCATCTTTGAAATACCTATACAAACTTGTTCCTACATAGTAACTTGCATCTTTGAATGAGAATGTGCTTGCTTGCAGCAACGTGCTATATGTTCTGAATGCCCGAATAGGGAATCTGTGTCAAAACTTTGTTAGGAATTATGTGATCCTTACTAGCTGGAAGTAAGGGAGATGGGGCATGAAGTTATTTCTAGGAGTTGGACACATACCAAGTTTAGCTCAGTTCTGGGCATCTTTGAAATACCTATACAAACTTGTTCCTACCTAGTAACTTGCATCTTTGAATGAGAATGTCCTTGGTTACAGCAACGTGCTATATGTTCTGAATGCCCGAATAGGGAATCTGTGTCAAAACTTTGTTAGGAATTATGTGATCCTTACTAGCTGGAAGTAAGGGAGATGGGGCATGAAGTTATTTCTAGGAGTTGGAGACATACAACGTTTAGCTCAGTTCTGGGCATCTTTGAAATACCTATACGAACTTGTTCCTACATAGTAACTTGCAACATTGAATGAGAATGTGCTTGCTTGCAGCAACGTGCTATATGTTCTGAATGCCCGATTTGGGAATCTGTGTCAAAACTTTGTTAGGAATTATGTGATCCTTACTAGTTGGAAGTAAGGGAGATGGAGCATGAAGTTATTTCTAGGAGATGGACACATATCAAGTTTAGCTCAGTTCTGGGCATCTTTGAAATACCTATACAAACTTGTTCCTACATAGTAACTTGCATCTTTGAATGAGAATGTGCATGCTTACAGCAACGTGCTATATGTTCTGAATGCCCGAATTGGCAATCTGTGTCAAAACTTTGTTAGGAATTATGTGATCCTTACTAGCTGGAAGTAAGTGAGATGGGGCATTAAGTTATTTCTAGGAGTTGGACACATACCAAGTTTAGCTCAGTTCTGGGCATCTTTGAAATACCTATACAAACTTGTTCCTACATCGTAACTTGCATCTTTGAATGAGAATCTGCTTGCTTACAGCAACGTGCTATATGTTCTGAATGCCCGAATTGGGAATCTGTGTCAAAACTTTGTTAGGAATTATGTGATCCTTACTAGCTGGAAGTAAGGGAGATGGGGCATGAAGTTATTTCTAGGAGTTGGACACATACCAAGTTTAGCTCAGTTCTGGGCATCTTTGAAATACCTACACAAACTTGTTCCTACATAGTAACTTGCAACTTTGAATGAAAATGTGCTTGCTTACAGCAACGTGCTATATGTTCTGAATGCCCGAATTGGGAATCTGTGTCAAAACTTTGTTAGGAATTATGTGATCCTTACTAGCTGGAAGTAAGGGAGATGGGGCATGAAGTTATTTCTAGGAGTTGGACACATACCAAGTTTAGCTCAGTTCTGGGCATCTTTGAAATACCTATACAAACTTGTTCCTACATAGTAACTTGCATCTTTGAATGAGAATGTGCTTGCTTACAGCAACGTGCTATATGTTCTGAATGCCCGAATTGGCAATCTGTGTCAAAACTTTGTTAGGAATTATGTGATCCTTACTAGCTGGAAGTAAGGGAGATGGGGCATGAAGTTATTTCTAGGAGTTGGACACATACCAAGTTTAGCTCAGTTCTGGGCATCTTTGAAATACCTATACAAACTTGTTCCTACATAGTAACTTGCAACTTTTAATGAAAATGTGCTTGCTTACAGCAACGTGCTATATGTTCTGAATGCCCGAATTGGCAATCTGTGTCAAAACTTTGTTAGAAATTATGTGATCCTTACTAGCTGGAAGTAAGGGAGATGGGGCATGAAGTTATTTCTAGGAGTTGGACACATACCAAGTTTAGCTCAGTTCTGGGCATCTTTGAAATACCTATACAAACTTGTTCCTACATAGTAACTTGCAACTTTGAATGAGAATGTGCTTGCTTACAGCAACGTGCTATATGTTCTCAATGCCCGAATTGGGAATCTGTGTCAAAACTTTGTTAGGAATTATGTGATCCTTACTAGCTGGAAGTAAGGGAGATGGGGCATGAAGTTATTTCTAGGAGTTGGACACATACCAAGTTTAGCTCAGTTCTGGGCATCTTTGAAATACCTATACAAACTTGTTCCTACATAGTAACTTGCAACTTTGAATGAGAATGTGCTTGCTTACAGCAACGTGCTATATGCTCTGAATGCCCGAAAACGGAATCTGTGTCAAAACTTTGTTAGGAATTATGTGATCCTTACTAGCTGGAAGTAAGGGAGATGGGGCATGAAGTTATTTCTAGGAGTTGGAGACATACAACGTTTAGCTCCGTTCTGGGCATCTTTGAAATACCTATACGAACTTGTTCCTACATAGTAACTTGCAACTTTGAATGAGAATGTGCTTGCTTACAGCAACGTGCTATATGTTCTGAATGCCCGAATTGGCAATCTGTGTCAAAACTTTGTTAGTAATTATGTGATCCTTACTAGATGGAAGTAAGTGAGATGGGGCATGAAGTTATTTCTAGGAGTTGGACACATACCAAGTTTAGCTCAGTTCTGGGCATCTTTGAAATACCTATACAAACTTGTTCCTACATAGTAACTTGCAACTTTGAATGAGAATGTGCTTGCTTGCAGCAACGTGCTATATGTTCTGAATGACCGATTTGGGAATCTGTGTCAAAACTTTGTTAGAAATTATGTGATCCTTACTAGATGGAAGTAAGGGAGTTGGGGCATGAAGGTATTTCTAGAGGTTGGACACATACCAAGTTTAGCTCAGTTCTGGGCATCTTTGAAATACCTATACAAACTTGTTCCTACATAGTAACTTGCAACTTTGAATGAGAATGTGCTTGCTTGCAGCAACGTGCTATATGTTCTGAATGCCCGAATTGGGAATCTGTGTCAAAACTTTGTTAGAAATTATGTGATCCTTACTAGATGGAAGTAAGGGAGATGGGGCATGAAGTTATTTCTAGGAGTTGGACACATACCAAGTTTAGCTCAGTTCTGGGCATCTTTGAAATACCTATACAAACTTGTTCCTACATAGTAACTTGCAACTTTGAATGAGAATGTGCTTGCATACAGCAACGTGCTATATGCTCTGAATGCCCGAAAACGGAATCTGTGTCAAAACTTTGTTAGGAATTATGTGATCCTTACTAGCTGGAAGTAAGTGAGATGGGGCATGAAGTTATTTCTAGGAGTTGGAGACATACAACGTTTAGCTCAGTTCTGGGCATCTTTGAAATATCTATACGAACTTGTTCCTACATAGTAACTTGCAACTTTGAATGAGAATGTGCTTGCTTACAGCAACGTGCTATATGTTCTGAATGCCCGAATTGGGAATCTGTGTCAAAACTTTGTTAATAATTATGTGATCCTTACTAGATGGAAGTAAGTGAGATGGGGCATGAAGTTATTTCTAGGAGTTAGAGACATACAATGTTAAGCTCAGTTCTGGGCATCTTTGAAATACCTATACAAACTTGTTCCTACATAGTAACTTGCAACTTTGAATGAGAATGTGCTTGCTTACAGCAACGTGCTATATGTTCTGAATGCCCGAATTGGGAATCTGTGTCAAAACTTTGTTAGAAATTATGTGATCCTTACTAGATGGAAGTAAGGGAGTTGGGGCATGAAGGTATTTCTAGAGGTTGGACACATACCAAGTTTAGCTCAGTTCTGGGCATCTTTGAAATACCTATACAAACTTGTTCCTACATAGTAACTTGCAACTTTGAATGAGAATGTGCTTGCTTGCAGCAACGTGCTATATGTTCTGAATGCCCGATTTGGGAATCTGTGTCAAAACTTTGTTAGGAATTATGTGATCCTTACTAGCTGGAAGTAAGTGAGATGGGGCATGAAGTTATTTCTAGGAGTTGGACACATACCAAGTTTAGCTCAGTTCTGGGCATCTTTGAAATACCTATACAAACTTGTTCCTACATAGTAACTTGCAACTTTGAATGAGAATGTGCTTGCTTACAGCAACGTGCTATATGTTCTGAATGCCCGAATTGGGAATCTGTGTCAAAACTTTGTTAGGAATTATGTGGTCCTTACTAGCTGGAAGTAAGGGAGATGGGGCATGAAGTTATTTCTAGGAGTTGGACACATACCAAGTTTAGCTCAGTTCTGGGCATCTTTGAAATACCTATACAAACTTGTTCCTACATAGTAACTTGAAACTTTGAATGAGAATGTGCTTGCTTACAGCAACGTGCTATATGTTCTGAATGCCCGAATTGGGAATCTGTGTCAAAACTTTGTTAGGAATTATGTGATCCTTACTAGCTGGAAGTAAGGGAGATGGGGCATGAAGTTATTTCTAGGAGTTGGAGACATACCAAGTTTAGCTCAGTTCTGGGCATCTTTGAAATACCTATAGAAACTTGTTCCTACATAGTAACTTGCAACTTTGAATGAGAATGTGCTTGCTTGCAGCAACGTGCTATATGTTCTGAATGCCCGAATTGGCAATCTGTGTCAAAACTTTGTTAGGAATTATGTGATCCTTACTAGCTGGAAGTAAGGGAGATGGGGCATTAAGTTATTTCTAGGAGTTGGACACATACCAAGTTTAGCTCAGTTCTGGGCATCTTTGAAATACCTATACAAACTTGTTCCTACATAGTAACTTGCATCTTTGAATGAGAATCTGCTTGCTTACAGCAACGTGCTATATGTTCTGAATGCCCGAATTGGGAATCTGTGTCAAAACTTTGTTAGGAATTATGTGATCCTTACTAGCTGGAAGTAAGGGAGATGGGGCATGAAGTTATTTCTAGGAGTTGGACACATACCAAGTTAGCTCAGTTCTGGGCATCTTTGAAATACCTATACAAACTTGTTCCTACATAGTAACTTGCAACATTGAATGAGAATGTGCTTGCTTACAGCAACGTGCTATATGTTCTGAATGCCCGAATTGGGAATCTGTGTCAAAACTTTGTTAGGAATTATGTGATCCTTACTAGCTGGAAGTAAGGGAGATGGGGCATGAAGTTATTTCTTGGAGTTGGAGACATACCAAGTTTCGCTCAGTTCTGGGCATCTTTGAAATACCTATACAAACTTGTTCCTACATAGTAACTTGCAACTTTGAATGAGAATGTGCTTGCTTGTAGCAACGTGTTATATGTTCTGAATGCCCGAATTGGGAATCTGTGTCAAAACTTTGTTAGGAATTATGTGATCCTTACTAGCTGGAAGTAAGGGAGATGGAGCATGAAGTTATTTCTAGGAGTTGGACACATACCAAGTTTAGCTCAGTTCTGGGCATCTTTGAAATACCTATACAAACTTGTTCCTACATAGTAACTTGCATCTTTGAATGAGAATGTGCTTGCTTACAGCAACGTGCTATATGTTCTGAATGCCCGAATTGGGAAACTGTGTCAAAACTTTGTTAGGAATTATGTGATCCTTACTAGCTGGAAGTAAGGGAGATGGGGCATGAAGTTATTTCTAGGAGTTGGACACATACCAAGTTTAGCTCAGTTCTGGGCATCTTTGAAATACCTATACAAACTTGTTCCTACATAGTAACTTGGAACTTTGAATGAAAATGTGCTTGCTTACAGCAACGTGCTATATGTTCTGAATGCCCGAATTGGGAATCTGTGTCAAAACTTTGTTAGGAATTATGTGATCCTTACTAGCTGGAAGTAAAGGAGATGGGGCATGAAGTTATTTCTAGCAGTTGGACACATACCAAGTTTAGCTCAGTTCTGGGCATCTTTGAAATACCTATACAATCTTGTTCCTACATAGTAACTTGCATCTTTGAATGAGAATGTGCTTGCTTACAGCAACGTGCTATATGTTCTGAATGCCCGAATTGGGAATCTGTGTCAAAACTTTGTTAGGAATTATGTGATCCTTACTAGCTGGAAGTAAGGGAGATGGGGCACGAAGTTATTTCTAGGAGTTGGACACATACCAAGTTTAGCTCAGTTCTGGGCATCTTTGAAATACCTATACAAACTTGTTCCTACATAGTAACTTGCAACTTTGAATGAGAATGTGCTTACTTGCAGCAACGTGCTATATGTTCTGAATGCCCGAATTGGGAATCTGTGTCAAAACATTGTTAGGAATTATGTGATCCTTACTAGCTGGAAGTAAGGGAGATGGGGCATGAAATTATTTCTAGGAATTGGACACATACCAAGTTTAGCTCAGCTCTGGGCATCTTTGAAATACCTATACAAACTTGTTCCTACATTGTAACTTGCAACTTTGAATGAAAATGTGCTTGCTTACAGCAACGTGCTATATGTTCTGAATGCCCGAATTGGGAATCTGTGTCAAAACTTTGTTAGGAATTATGTGATCCTTACTAGCTGGAAGTAAGGGAGATGGGGCATGAACTTATTTCTTGGAATTGGACACATACCAAGTTTAGCTCAGTTCTGGGCATCTTTGAAATACCTATACAAACTTGTTCCTACATAGTAACTTGCAACTTTGAATGAGAATATGCTTGCTTACAGCAACGTGCTATATGTTCTGAATGCCCGATTTGGGAATCTGTGTCAAAACTTTGTTAGGAATTATGTGATCCTTACTAGCTGGAAGTAAGGGAGATGGAGCATGAAGTTATTTCTAGGAGTTCGACACATACCAAGTTTAGCTCAGTTCTGGGCATCTTTGAAATACCTATACAAACTTGTTCCTACATAGTAACTTGCATCTTTGAATGAGAATGTGCTTGCTTACAGCAACGTGCTATATGTTCTGAATGCCCGAATTGGCAATCTGTGTCAAAACTTTGTTAGGAATTATGTGATCCTTACTAGCTGGAAGTAAAGGAGATGGGGCATGAAGTTATTTCTAGGAGTTGGACACATACCAAGTTTAGCTCAGTTCTGGGCATCTTTGAAATACCTATACAAACTTGTTCCTACATAGTAACTTGCAACTTTGAATGAGAATGTGCTTGCTTACAGCAACGTGCTATATGTTCTGAATGCCCGAATTGGGAATCTGTGTCAAAACTTTGTTAGCAATTATGTGATCCTTACTAGCTGGAAGTAAGGGAGATGGGGCATGAAGTTATTTCTTGGAGTTGGACACATACCAAGTTTAGCTCAGTTCTGGGCATCTTTGAAATACCTATACAAACGTGTTCCTACATAGTAACTTGCAACTTTGAATGAGAATGTGCTTGCTTACAGCAACGTGCTATATGTTCTGAATGCCCGATTTGGGAATCTGTGTCAAAACTTTGTTAGGAATTATGTGATCCTTACTAGCTGGAAGTAAGGGAGATGGGCCATGAAGTTATTTCTTGGAGTTGGAGACATACCAAGTTTAGCTCAGTTCTGGGCATCTTTGAAATACCTATACAAACTTGTTCCTACATAGTAACTTGCAACTTTGAATGAGAATGTGCTTGCTTGCAGCAACGTGCTATATGTTCTGAATGCCCGATTTGGGAATCTGTGTCAAAACTTTGTTAGGAATGATGTGATCCTTACTAGCTGGAAGTAAGGGAGATGGGGCATGAAGTTATTTCTAGGAGTTGGACACATACCAAGTTTAGCTCAGTTCTGGGCATCTTTGAAATACCTATACAAACTTGTTCCTACATAGTAACTTGCAACTTTGAATGAAAATGTGCTTGCTTACAGCAACGTGCTATATGTTCTGAATGCCCGAATTGGGAATCTGTGTCAAAACTTTGTTAGGAATTATGTGATCCTTACTAGCTGGAAGTAAGGGAGATGGGGCATGAAGTTATTTCTAGGAGTTGGACACATACCAAGTTTAGCTCAGTTCTGGGCATCTTTGAAATACCTATACAAACTTGTTCCTACATAGTAACTTGCAACTTTGAATGAGAATGTGCTTGCTTACCGCAACGTGCTATATGTTCTGAATGCCGAATTGGGAATCTGTGTCAAAACTTTGTTAGGAATTATGTGATCCTTACTAGCTGGAAGTAAGGGAGATGGGGCATGAAGTTATTTCTAGGAGTTGGACACATACCAAGTTTAGCTCAGTTCTGGGCATCTTTGAAATACCTATACAAACTTGTTCCTACATAGTAACTTGCATCTTTGAATGAGAATCTGCTTGCTTACAGCAACGTGCTATATGTTCTGAATGCCCGAATTGGCAATCTGTGTCAAAACTTTGTTAGGAATGATGTGATCCTTACTAGCTGGAAGTAAGGGAGATGTGGCATGAAGTTATTTCTAGGAGTTGGACACATACCAAGTTTAGCTCAGTTCTGGGCATCTTTGAAATACCTATACAAACTTGTTCCTACATAGTAACTTGCATCTTTGAATGAGAATGTGCTTGCTTACAGCAACGTGCTATATGTTCTGAATGCCCGAATTGGCAATCTGTGTCAAAACTTTGTTAGGAATTATGTGATCCTTACTAGCTGGAAGTAAGGGAGATGGGGCATGAAGTTATTTCTAGGAGTTGGACACATACCAAGTTTAGCTCAGTTCTGGGCATCTTTGAAATACCTATACAAACTTGTTCCTACATAGTAACTTGCAACTTTTAATGAAAATGTGCTTGCTTACAGCAACGTGCTATATGTTCTGAATGCCCGAATTGGCAATCTGTGTCAAAACTTTGTTAGAAATTATGTGATCCTTACTAGCTGGAAGTAAGGGAGATGGGGCATGAAGTTATTTCTAGGAGTTGGACACATACCAAGTTTAGCTCAGTTCTGGGCATCTTTGAAATACCTATACAAACTTGTTCCTACATAGTAACTTGCAACTTTGAATGAGAATGTGCTTGCTTACAGCAACGTGCTATATGTTCTCAATGCCCGAATTGGGAATCTGTGTCAAAACTTTGTTAGGAATTATGTGATCCTTACTAGCTGGAAGTAAGGGAGATGGGGCATGAAGTTATTTCTAGGAGTTGGACACATACCAAGTTTAGCTCAGTTCTGGGCATCTTTGAAATACCTATACAAACTTGTTCCTACATAGTAACTTGCAACTTTGAATGAGAATGTGCTTGCTTACAGCAACGTGCTATATGCTCTGAATGCCCGAAAACGGAATCTGTGTCAAAACTTTGTTAGGAATTATGTGATCCTTACTAGCTGGAAGTAAGGGAGATGGGGCATGAAGTTATTTCTAGGAGTTGGAGACATACAACGTTTAGCTCCGTTCTGGGCATCTTTGAAATACCTATACGAACTTGTTCCTACATAGTAACTTGCAACTTTGAATGAGAATGTGCTTGCTTACAGCAACGTGCTATATGTTCTGAATGCCCGAATTGGCAATCTGTGTCAAAACTTTGTTAGTAATTATGTGATCCTTACTAGATGGAAGTAAGTGAGATGGGGCATGAAGTTATTTCTAGGAGTTGGACACATACCAAGTTTAGCTCAGTTCTGGGCATCTTTGAAATACCTATACAAACTTGTTCCTACATAGTAACTTGCAACTTTGAATGAGAATGTGCTTGCTTGCAGCAACGTGCTATATGTTCTGAATGACCGATTTGGGAATCTGTGTCAAAACTTTGTTAGAAATTATGTGATCCTTACTAGATGGAAGTAAGGGAGTTGGGGCATGAAGGTATTTCTAGAGGTTGGACACATACCAAGTTTAGCTCAGTTCTGGGCATCTTTGAAATACCTATACAAACTTGTTCCTACATAGTAACTTGCAACTTTGAATGAGAATGTGCTTGCTTGCAGCAACGTGCTATATGTTCTGAATGCCCGAATTGGGAATCTGTGTCAAAACTTTGTTAGAAATTATGTGATCCTTACTAGATGGAAGTAAGGGAGATGGGGCATGAAGTTATTTCTAGGAGTTGGACACATACCAAGTTTAGCTCAGTTCTGGGCATCTTTGAAATACCTATACAAACTTGTTCCTACATAGTAACTTGCAACTTTGAATGAGAATGTGCTTGCATACAGCAACGTGCTATATGCTCTGAATGCCCGAAAACGGAATCTGTGTCAAAACTTTGTTAGGAATTATGTGATCCTTACTAGCTGGAAGTAAGTGAGATGGGGCATGAAGTTATTTCTAGGAGTTGGAGACATACAACGTTTAGCTCAGTTCTGGGCATCTTTGAAATATCTATACGAACTTGTTCCTACATAGTAACTTGCAACTTTGAATGAGAATGTGCTTGCTTACAGCAACGTGCTATATGTTCTGAATGCCCGAATTGGGAATCTGTGTCAAAACTTTGTTAATAATTATGTGATCCTTACTAGATGGAAGTAAGTGAGATGGGGCATGAAGTTATTTCTAGGAGTTAGAGACATACAATGTTAAGCTCAGTTCTGGGCATCTTTGAAATACCTATACAAACTTGTTCCTACATAGTAACTTGCAACTTTGAATGAGAATGTGCTTGCTTACAGCAACGTGCTATATGTTCTGAATGCCCGAATTGGGAATCTGTGTCAAAACTTTGTTAGAAATTATGTGATCCTTACTAGATGGAAGTAAGGGAGTTGGGGCATGAAGGTATTTCTAGAGGTTGGACACATACCAAGTTTAGCTCAGTTCTGGGCATCTTTGAAATACCTATACAAACTTGTTCCTACATAGTAACTTGCAACTTTGAATGAGAATGTGCTTGCTTGCAGCAACGTGCTATATGTTCTGAATGCCCGATTTGGGAATCTGTGTCAAAACTTTGTTAGGAATTATGTGATCCTTACTAGCTGGAAGTAAGTGAGATGGGGCATGAAGTTATTTCTAGGAGTTGGACACATACCAAGTTTAGCTCAGTTCTGGGCATCTTTGAAATACCTATACAAACTTGTTCCTACATAGTAACTTGCAACTTTGAATGAGAATGTGCTTGCTTACAGCAACGTGCTATATGTTCTGAATGCCCGAATTGGGAATCTGTGTCAAAACTTTGTTAGGAATTATGTGGTCCTTACTAGCTGGAAGTAAGGGAGATGGGGCATGAAGTTATTTCTAGGAGTTGGACACATACCAAGTTTAGCTCAGTTCTGGGCATCTTTGAAATACCTATACAAACTTGTTCCTACATAGTAACTTGAAACTTTGAATGAGAATGTGCTTGCTTACAGCAACGTGCTATATGTTCTGAATGCCCGAATTGGGAATCTGTGTCAAAACTTTGTTAGGAATTATGTGATCCTTACTAGCTGGAAGTAAGGGAGATGGGGCATGAAGTTATTTCTAGGAGTTGGAGACATACCAAGTTTAGCTCAGTTCTGGGCATCTTTGAAATACCTATAGAAACTTGTTCCTACATAGTAACTTGCAACTTTGAATGAGAATGTGCTTGCTTGCAGCAACGTGCTATATGTTCTGAATGCCCGAATTGGCAATCTGTGTCAAAACTTTGTTAGGAATTATGTGATCCTTACTAGCTGGAAGTAAGGGAGATGGGGCATTAAGTTATTTCTAGGAGTTGGACACATACCAAGTTTAGCTCAGTTCTGGGCATCTTTGAAATACCTATACAAACTTGTTCCTACATAGTAACTTGCATCTTTGAATGAGAATCTGCTTGCTTACAGCAACGTGCTATATGTTCTGAATGCCCGAATTGGGAATCTGTGTCAAAACTTTGTTAGGAATTATGTGATCCTTACTAGCTGGAAGTAAGGGAGATGGGGCATGAAGTTATTTCTAGGAGTTGGACACATACCAAGTTAGCTCAGTTCTGGGCATCTTTGAAATACCTATACAAACTTGTTCCTACATAGTAACTTGCAACATTGAATGAGAATGTGCTTGCTTACAGCAACGTGCTATATGTTCTGAATGCCCGAATTGGGAATCTGTGTCAAAACTTTGTTAGGAATTATGTGATCCTTACTAGCTGGAAGTAAGGGAGATGGGGCATGAAGTTATTTCTTGGAGTTGGAGACATACCAAGTTTCGCTCAGTTCTGGGCATCTTTGAAATACCTATACAAACTTGTTCCTACATAGTAACTTGCAACTTTGAATGAGAATGTGCTTGCTTGTAGCAACGTGTTATATGTTCTGAATGCCCGAATTGGGAATCTGTGTCAAAACTTTGTTAGGAATTATGTGATCCTTACTAGCTGGAAGTAAGGGAGATGGAGCATGAAGTTATTTCTAGGAGTTGGACACATACCAAGTTTAGCTCAGTTCTGGGCATCTTTGAAATACCTATACAAACTTGTTCCTACATAGTAACTTGCATCTTTGAATGAGAATGTGCTTGCTTACAGCAACGTGCTATATGTTCTGAATGCCCGAATTGGGAAACTGTGTCAAAACTTTGTTAGGAATTATGTGATCCTTACTAGCTGGAAGTAAGGGAGATGGGGCATGAAGTTATTTCTAGGAGTTGGACACATACCAAGTTTAGCTCAGTTCTGGGCATCTTTGAAATACCTATACAAACTTGTTCCTACATAGTAACTTGGAACTTTGAATGAAAATGTGCTTGCTTACAGCAACGTGCTATATGTTCTGAATGCCCGAATTGGGAATCTGTGTCAAAACTTTGTTAGGAATTATGTGATCCTTACTAGCTGGAAGTAAAGGAGATGGGGCATGAAGTTATTTCTAGCAGTTGGACACATACCAAGTTTAGCTCAGTTCTGGGCATCTTTGAAATACCTATACAATCTTGTTCCTACATAGTAACTTGCATCTTTGAATGAGAATGTGCTTGCTTACAGCAACGTGCTATATGTTCTGAATGCCCGAATTGGGAATCTGTGTCAAAACTTTGTTAGGAATTATGTGATCCTTACTAGCTGGAAGTAAGGGAGATGGGGCACGAAGTTATTTCTAGGAGTTGGACACATACCAAGTTTAGCTCAGTTCTGGGCATCTTTGAAATACCTATACAAACTTGTTCCTACATAGTAACTTGCAACTTTGAATGAGAATGTGCTTACTTGCAGCAACGTGCTATATGTTCTGAATGCCCGAATTGGGAATCTGTGTCAAAACATTGTTAGGAATTATGTGATCCTTACTAGCTGGAAGTAAGGGAGATGGGGCATGAAATTATTTCTAGGAATTGGACACATACCAAGTTTAGCTCAGCTCTGGGCATCTTTGAAATACCTATACAAACTTGTTCCTACATTGTAACTTGCAACTTTGAATGAAAATGTGCTTGCTTACAGCAACGTGCTATATGTTCTGAATGCCCGAATTGGGAATCTGTGTCAAAACTTTGTTAGGAATTATGTGATCCTTACTAGCTGGAAGTAAGGGAGATGGGGCATGAACTTATTTCTTGGAATTGGACACATACCAAGTTTAGCTCAGTTCTGGGCATCTTTGAAATACCTATACAAACTTGTTCCTACATAGTAACTTGCAACTTTGAATGAGAATATGCTTGCTTACAGCAACGTGCTATATGTTCTGAATGCCCGATTTGGGAATCTGTGTCAAAACTTTGTTAGGAATTATGTGATCCTTACTAGCTGGAAGTAAGGGAGATGGAGCATGAAGTTATTTCTAGGAGTTCGACACATACCAAGTTTAGCTCAGTTCTGGGCATCTTTGAAATACCTATACAAACTTGTTCCTACATAGTAACTTGCATCTTTGAATGAGAATGTGCTTGCTTACAGCAACGTGCTATATGTTCTGAATGCCCGAATTGGCAATCTGTGTCAAAACTTTGTTAGGAATTATGTGATCCTTACTAGCTGGAAGTAAAGGAGATGGGGCATGAAGTTATTTCTAGGAGTTGGACACATACCAAGTTTAGCTCAGTTCTGGGCATCTTTGAAATACCTATACAAACTTGTTCCTACATAGTAACTTGCAACTTTGAATGAGAATGTGCTTGCTTACAGCAACGTGCTATATGTTCTGAATGCCCGAATTGGGAATCTGTGTCAAAACTTTGTTAGCAATTATGTGATCCTTACTAGCTGGAAGTAAGGGAGATGGGGCATGAAGTTATTTCTTGGAGTTGGACACATACCAAGTTTAGCTCAGTTCTGGGCATCTTTGAAATACCTATACAAACGTGTTCCTACATAGTAACTTGCAACTTTGAATGAGAATGTGCTTGCTTACAGCAACGTGCTATATGTTCTGAATGCCCGATTTGGGAATCTGTGTCAAAACTTTGTTAGGAATTATGTGATCCTTACTAGCTGGAAGTAAGGGAGATGGGCCATGAAGTTATTTCTTGGAGTTGGAGACATACCAAGTTTAGCTCAGTTCTGGGCATCTTTGAAATACCTATACAAACTTGTTCCTACATAGTAACTTGCAACTTTGAATGAGAATGTGCTTGCTTGCAGCAACGTGCTATATGTTCTGAATGCCCGATTTGGGAATCTGTGTCAAAACTTTGTTAGGAATGATGTGATCCTTACTAGCTGGAAGTAAGGGAGATGGGGCATGAAGTTATTTCTAGGAGTTGGACACATACCAAGTTTAGCTCAGTTCTGGGCATCTTTGAAATACCTATACAAACTTGTTCCTACATAGTAACTTGCAACTTTGAATGAAAATGTGCTTGCTTACAGCAACGTGCTATATGTTCTGAATGCCCGAATTGGGAATCTGTGTCAAAACTTTGTTAGGAATTATGTGATCCTTACTAGCTGGAAGTAAGGGAGATGGGGCATGAAGTTATTTCTAGGAGTTGGACACATACCAAGTTTAGCTCAGTTCTGGGCATCTTTGAAATACCTATACAAACTTGTTCCTACATAGTAACTTGCAACTTTGAATGAGAATGTGCTTGCTTACCGCAACGTGCTATATGTTCTGAATGCCGAATTGGGAATCTGTGTCAAAACTTTGTTAGGAATTATGTGATCCTTACTAGCTGGAAGTAAGGGAGATGGGGCATGAAGTTATTTCTAGGAGTTGGACACATACCAAGTTTAGCTCAGTTCTGGGCATCTTTGAAATACCTATACAAACTTGTTCCTACATAGTAACTTGCATCTTTGAATGAGAATCTGCTTGCTTACAGCAACGTGCTATATGTTCTGAATGCCCGAATTGGCAATCTGTGTCAAAACTTTGTTAGGAATGATGTGATCCTTACTAGCTGGAAGTAAGGGAGATGTGGCATGAAGTTATTTCTAGGAGTTGGACACATACCAAGTTTAGCTCAGTTCTGGGCATCTTTGAAATACCTATACAAACGTGTTCCTACATAGTAACTTGCAACATTGAATGAAAATGTGCTTGCTTACAGCAACGTGCTATATGTTCTGAATGCCTGAATTGGGAATCTGTGTCAAAACTTTGTTAGGAATTATGTGATCCTTACTAGATGGAAGTAAGGGAGTTGGGGCATGAAGGTATTTCTAGGAGTTGGACACATACCATGTTTAGCACAGTTCTGGGCATCTTTGAAATACCTATACAACTTGTTCCTACATAGGAACTTGCAACTTTGAATGAGAATCTGCTTGCTTACAGCAACGTGCTATATGTTTTGAATGCCCGAATAGGGAATCTGTGTCAAAACTTTGTTAGGAATTATGTGATCCTTACTAGCTGGAAGTAAGGGAGATGGGGCATGAAGGTATTTCTAGGAGTTGGACACATACCAAGTTTAGCTCAGTTCTGGGCATCTTTGAAATACCTATACAAACTTGTTCCTACATAGGAACTTGCAACTTTGAATGAGAATGTGCTTGCTTACAGCAACGTGCTATATGTTCTGAATGCCCGAATTGGGAATCTGTGTCAAAACTTTGTTAGGAATTATGTGATCCTTACTAGCTGGAAGTAAGGGAGATGGGGCATGAACTTATTTCTTGGAATTGGACACATACCAAGTTTAGCTCAGTTCTGGGCATCTTTGAAATACCTATACAAACTTGTTCCTACATAGTAACTTGCAACTTTGAATGAGAATGTGCTTGCTTACAGCAACGTGCTATATGTTCTGAATGCCCGATTTGGGAATCTGTGTCAAAACTTTGTTAGGAATTATGTGATCCTTACTAGCTGGAAGTAAGGGAGATGGAGCATGAAGTTATTTCTAGGAGTTCGACACATACCAAGTTTAGCTCAGTTCTGGGCATCTTTGAAATACCTATACAAACTTGTTCCTACATAGTAACTTGCATCTTTGAATGAGAATGTGCTTGCTTACAGCAACGTGCTATATGTTCTGAATGCCCGAATTGGCAATCTGTGTCAAAACTTTGTTAGGAATTATGTGATCCTTACTAGCTGGAAGTAAGGGAGATGGGGCATGAAGTTATTTCTAGGAGTTGGACACATACCAAGTTAAGCTCAGTTCTGGACATCTTTGAAATACCTATACAAACTTGTTCCTACATAGTAACTTGCATCTTTGAATGAGAATGTGCTTGCTTACAGCAACGTGCTATATGTTCTGAATGCCCGAATTGGGAGTCTGTGTCAAAACTTTGTTAGGAATTATGTGATCCTTACTAACTGGAAGTAAGGGAGATGGGGCATGAAGTTATTTCTAGGAGTTGGACACATACCAAGTTTAGCTCAGTTCTGGGCATCTTTGAAATACCTATACAAACTTGTTCCTACATAGTAACATGCAACTTTGAATGAGAATGTGCTTGCTTGCAGCAACGTGCTATATGTTCTGAATGCCCGAATTGGGAATCTGTGTCAAAACTTTGTTAGGAATTATGTGATCCTTACTAGCTGGAAGTAAGGGAGATGGGGCATGAAATTATTTCTAGGAGTTGGACACATACCAAGTTTAGCTCAGTTCTGGGCATCTTTGAAATACCTATACAAACTTGTTCCTACATAGTAACTTGCAACTTTGAATGAGAATGTGCTTGCTTACAGCAACGTGCTATATGTTCTGAATGCCCGAATTGGGAATCTGTGTCAAAACTTTGTTAGCAATTATGTGATCCTTACTAGCTGGAAGTAAGGGAGATGGGGCATGAAGTTATTTCTTGGAGTTGGACACATACCAAGTTTAGCTCAGTTCTGGGCATCTTTGAAATACCTATACAAACGTGTTCCTACATAGTAACTTGCAACTTTGAATGAGAATGTGCTTGCTTACAGCAACGTGCTATATGTTCTGAATGCCCGATTTGGGAATCTGTGTCAAAACTTTGTTAGGAATTATGTGATCCTTACTAGCTGGAAGTAAGGGAGATGGGCCATGAAGTTATTTCTTGGAGTTGGAGACATACCAAGTTTAGCTCAGTTCTGGGCATCTTTGAAATACCTATACAAACTTGTTCCTACATAGTAACTTGCAACTTTGAATGAGAATGTGCTTGCTTGCAGCAACGTGCTATATGTTCTGAATGCCCGATTTGGGAATCTGTGTCAAAACTTTGTTAGGAATGATGTGATCCTTACTAGCTGGAAGTAAGGGAGATTGGGCATGAAGTTATTTCTAGGAGTTGGACACATACAAAGTTTAGCTCAGTTCTGGGCATCTTTGAAATACCTATACAAACTTGTTCCTACATAGTAACTTGCAACTTTGAATGAAAATGTGCTTGCTTACAGCAACGTGCTATATGTTCTGAATGCCCGAATTGGGAATCTGTGTCAAAACTTTGTTAGGAATTATGTGATCCTTACTAGCTGGAAGTAAGGGAGATGGGGCATGAAGTTATTTCTAGGAGTTGGACACATACCAAGTTTAGCTCAGTTCTGGGCATCTTTGAAATACCTATACAAACTTGTTCCTACATAGTAACTTGCAACTTTGAATGAAAATGTGCTTGCTTACAGCAACGTGCTATATGTTCTGAATGCCGAATTGGGAATCTGTGTCAAAACTTTGTTAGGAATTATGTGATCCTTACTAGCTGGAAGTAAGGGAGATGGGGCATGAAGTTATTTCTAGGAGTTGGACACATACCAAGTTTAGCTCAGTTCTGGGCATCTTTGAAATACCTATACAAACTTGTTCCTACATAGTAACTTGCATCTTTGAATGAGAATCTGCTTGCTTACAGCAACGTGCTATATGTTCTGAATGCCCGAATTGGCAATCTGTGTCAAAACTTTGTTAGGAATGATGTGATCCTTACTAGCTGGAAGTAAGGGAGATGTGGCATGAAGTTATTTCTAGGAGTTGGACACATACCAAGTTTAGCTCAGTTCTGGGCATCTTTGAAATACCTATACAAACTTGTTCCTACATAGTAACTTGCAACTTTGAATGAAAATGTGCTTGCTTACAGCAACGTGCTATATGTTCTGAATGCCTGAATTGGGAATCTGTGTCAAAACTTTGTTAGGAATTATGTGATCCTTACTAGATGGAAGTAAGGGAGTTGGGGCATGAAGGTATTTCTAGGAGTTGGACACATACCATGTTTAGCACAGTTCTGGGCATCTTTGAAATACCTATACAACTTGTTCCTACATAGGAACTTGCAACTTTGAATGAGAATGTGCTTGCTTACAGCAACGTGCTATATGTTTTGAATGCCCGAATAGGGAATCTGTGTCAAAACTTTGTTAGGAATTATGTGATCCTTACTAGCTGGAAGTAAGGGAGATGGGGCATGAAGGTATTTCTAGGAGTTGGACACATACCAAGTTTAGCTGAGTTCTGGGCATCTTTGAAACACCTATACAAACTTGTTCCTACATAGGAACTTGCAACTTTGAATGAGAATGTGCTTGCTTACAGCAACGTGCTATATGTACTGAATGCCCGAATAGGGAATCTGTGTCAAAACTTTGTTAGGAATTATGTGATCCTTACTAGATGGAAGTAAGGGAGTTGGGGCATGAAGGTATTTCTAGGAGTTGGACACATACCAAGTTTAGCACAGTTCTGGGCATCTTTGAAATACCTATACAAACTTGTTCCTACATAGTAACTTGCAACTTTGAATGAGAATGTGCTTGCTTACAGCAACGTGCTGTATGTTCTGAATGCCCGAATTGGGAATCTGTGTCAAAACTTTGTTAGGAATTATGTGATCCTTACTAGCTGGAAGTAAGGGAGATGGGGCATGAAGTTATTTCTAGGAGTTGGAGACATACCAAGTTTAGCTCAGTTCTGGGCATCTTTGAAATACCTATAGAAACTTGTTCCTACATAGTAACTTGCAACTTTGAATGAGAATGTGCTTTCTTGCAGCAACGTGCTATATGTTCTGAATGCCCGAATTGGCAATCTGTGTCAAAACTTTGTTAGGAATTATGTGATCCTTACTAGCTGGAAGTAAGGGAGATGGAGCATGAAGTTATTTCTAGGAGTTCGACACATACCAAGTTTAGCTCAGTTCTGGGCATCTTTGAAATACCTATACAAACTTGTTCCTACATAGTAACTTGCATCTTTGAATGAGAATGTGCTTGCTTACAGCAACGTGCTATATGTTCTGAATGCCCGAATTGGCAATCTGTGTCAAAACTTTGTTAGGAATTATGTGATCCTTACAAGCTGGAAGTAAGGGAGATGGGGCATGAAGTTATTTCTAGGAGTTGGACACATACCAAGTTAAGCTCAGTTCTGGGCATCTTTGAAATACCTATACAAACTTGTTCCTACATAGTAACTTGCAACTTTGAATGAGAATGTGCTTGCTTGCAGCAACGTGCTATATGTTCTGAATGCCCGAATTGGGAATCTGTGTCAAAACTTTGTTAGGAATTATGTGATCCTTACTAGCTGGAAGTAAGGGAGATGGGGCATGAAGTTATTTCTAGGAGTTGGACACATACCAAGCTTAGCTCAGTTCTGGGCATCTTTGAAATACCTATACAAACTTGTTCCTACATAGTAACTTGCAACTTTGAATGAAAATGTGCTTGCTTACAGCAACGTGCTATATGTTCTGAATGCCGAATTGGGAATCTGTGTCAAAACTTTGTTAGGAATTATGTGATCCTTACTAGCTGGAAGTAAGGGAGATGGGGCATGAAGTTATTTCTAGGAGTTGGACACATACCAAGTTTAGCTCAGTTCTGGGCATCTTTGAAATACCTATACAAACTTGTTCCTACATAGTAACTTGCATCTTTGAATGAGAATCTGCTTGCTTACAGCAACGTGCTATATGTTCTGAATGCCCGAATTGGCAATCTGTGTCAAAACTTTGTTAGGAATGATGTGATCCTTACTAGCTGAAAGTAAGGGAGATGTGGCATGAAGTTATTTCTAGGAGTTGGACACATACCAAGTTTAGCTCAGTTCTGGGCATCTTTGAAATACCTATACAAACTTGTTCCTACATAGTAACTTGCAACTTTGAATGAAAATGTGCTTGCTTACAGCAACGTGCTATATGTTCTGAATGCCTGAATTGGGAATCTGTGTCAAAACTTTGTTAGGAATTATGTGATCCTTACTAGATGGAAGTAAGGGAGTTGGTGCATGAAGGTATTTCTAGGAGTTGGACACATACCAAGTTTAGCACAGTTCTGGGCATCTTTGAAATACCTATACAACTTGTTCCTACATAGGAACTTGCAACTTTGAATGAGAATGTGCTTGCTTACAGCAACGTGCTATATGTTTTGAATGCCCGAATAGGGAATCTGTGTCAAAACTTTGTTAGGAATTATGTGATCCTTACTAGCTGGAAGTAAGGGAGATGGGGCATGAAGGTATTTCTAGGAGTTGGACACATACCAAGTTTAGCTCAGTTCTGGGCATCTTTGAAATACCTATACAAACTTGTTCCTACATAGGAACTTGCAACTTTGAATGAGAATGTGCTTGCTTACAGCAACGTGCTATATGTACTGAATGCCCGAATAGGGAATCTGTGTCAAAACTTTGTTAGGAATTATGTGACCCTTACTAGATGGAAGTAAGGGAGTTGGGGCATGAAGGTATTTCTAGGAGTTGGACACATACCAAGTTTAGCACAGTTCTGGGCATCTTTGAAATACCTATACAAACTTGTTCCTACATAGTAACTTGCAACTTTGAATGAGAATGTGCTTGCTTACAGCAACGTGCTGTATGTTCTGAATGCCCGAATTGGGAATCTGTGTCAAAACTTTGTTAGGAATTATGTGATCCTTACTATCTGGAAGTAAGGGAGATGGGGCATGAAGTTATTTCTAGGAGTTGGAGCTATACCAAGTTTAGCTCAGTTCTGGGCATCTTTGAAATACCTATAGAAACTTGTTCCTACATAGTAACTTGCAACTTTGAATGAGAATGTGCTTGCTTACAGCAACGTGGTATATGTTCTGAATGCCGAATTGGGAAACTGTGTCAAAACTTTGTTAGGAATTATGTGATCCTTACTAGCTGGAAGTAAGGGAGATGGAGCATGAAGTTATTTCTAGGAGTTGGACACATACCAAGTTTAGCTCAGTTCTGGGCATCTTTGAAATACCTATACAAACTTGTTCCTACATAGTAACTTGCATCTTTGAATGAGAATGTGCTTGCTTACAGCAACGTGCTATATGTTCTGAATGCCCGAATTGGGAATCTGTGTCAAAACTTTGTTAGGAATTATGTGATCCTTACTAGCTGGAAGTAAGGGAGATGGGGCATGAAGTTATTTCTAGGAGTTGGACACATACCAAGTTTAGCTCAGTTCTGGGCATCTTTGAAATACCTATACAAACTTGTTCCTACATAGTAACTTGCATCTTTGAATGAGAATGTGCTTGCTTACAGCAACGTGCTATATGTTCTGAATGCCCGAATTGGGAATCTGTGTCAAAACTTTGTTAGGAATTATGTGATCCTTACTAGCTGGAAGTAAGGGAGATGGGGCATGAAGTTATTTCTAGGAGTTGGACACATAACAAGTTTAGCTCAGTTCTGGGCATCTTTGAAATACCTATACAAAGTTGTTCCTACATAGTAACTTGCAACTTTGAATGAAAATGTGCTTGCTTACAGCAACGTGCTATATGTTCTGAATGCCCGAATTGGGAATCTGTGTCAAAACTTTGTTAGGAATTATGTGATCCTTACTAGCTGGAAGTAAGGGAGATGGGGCATGAAGTTATTTCTAGGAGTTGGACACATACCAAGTTTAGCTCAGTTCTGGGCATCTTTGAAATACCTATACAAACTTGTTCCTACATAGTAACTTGCATCTTTGAATGAGAATCTGCTTGCTTACAGCAACGTGCTATATGTTCTGAATGTCAGAATTGGCAATCTGTGTCAAAACTTTGTTAGGAATTATGTGATCCTTACTAGCTGGAAGTAAGGGAGATGGGGCATGAAGTTATTTCTAGGAGTTTGACACATACCAAGTTTAGCTCAGTTCTGGGCATCTTTGAAATACCTATACAAACTTGTTCCTACATAGTAACTTGCATCTTTGAATGAGAATCTGCATGCTTACAGCAACGTGCTATATGTTCTGAATGCCCGAATTGGGAATCTGTGTCAAAACTTTGTTAGGAATTATGTGATCCTTACTAGCTGGAAGTAAGGGAGATGGGGCATGAAGTTATTTCTAGGAGTTGGACACATACCAAGTTTAGCTCAGTTCTGGGCATCTTTGAAATACCTATACAAACTTGTTCCTACATAGTAACTTGCAACTTTGAATGAGAATGTGCTTGCTTACAGCAACGTGCTATATGTTCTGAATGCCCGAATTGGCAATCTGTGTCAAAACTTTGTTAGGAATTATGTGATCCTTACTAGCTGGAAGTAAGGGAGATGGGGCATGAAGTTATTTCTTGGAGTTGGAGACATACCAAATTTAGCTCAGTTCTGGGCATCTTTGAAATACCTATACAAACTTGTTCCTACATAGTAACTTGCAACTTTGAATGAGAATGTGCTTGCTTGCAGCAACGTGCTATATGTTCTGAATGCCCGATTTGGGAATCTGTGTCAAAACTTTGTTAGGAATTATGTGATCCTTACTAGCTGGAAGTAAGGGAGATGGAGCATGAAGTTATTTCTAGGAGTTGGACACATACCAAGTTTAGCTCAGTTCTGGGCATCTTTGAAATACCTATACAAACTTGTTCCTACCTAGTAACTTGCATCTTTGAATGAGAATGTGCTTGCTTACAGCAACGTGCTATATGTTCTGAATGCCCGAATTGGGAATCTGTGTCAAAACTTTGTTAGGAATTATGTGATCCTTACTAGCTGGAAGTAAGGGAGATGGGGCATGAAGTTATTTCTAGGAGTTGGACACATACCAAGTTTAGCTCAGTTCTGGGCATCTTTGAAATACCTATACAAACTTGTTCCTACATAGTAACTTGCAACTTTGAATGAAAATGTGCTTGCTTACAGCAACGTGCTATATGTTCTGAATGCCCGAATTGGGAATCTGTGTCAAAACTTTGTTAGGAATTATGTGATCCTTACTAGCTGTTAGTAAGGGAGATGGGGCATGAAGTTATTTCTTGGAGTTGGACACATACCAAGTTTAGCTCAGTTCTGGGCATCTTTGAAATACCTATACAAACTTGTTCCTACATAGTAACTTGCAACTTTGAATGAGAATGTGCTTGCTTACAGCAACGTGCTATATGTTCTGATTGCCCGAATTGGGAATCTGTGTCAAAACTTTGTTAGGAATTATGTGATCCTTACTAGCTGGAAGTAAGGGAGATGGGGCATGAAGTTATTTCTAGGAGTTGGACACATACCAAGTTTAGCTCAGTTCTGGGCATCTTTGAAATACCTATACAAACTTGTTCCTACATAGTAACTTGCATCTTTGAATGAGAATGTGCTTGCTTACAGCAACGTGCTATATGTTCTGAATGCCCGAATTGGCAATCTCTGTCAAAACTTTGTTAGGAATGATGTGATCCTTACTAGCTGGAAGTAAGGGAGATGGGACATGAAGTTATTTCTAGGAGTTGGACACATACCAAGTTTAGCTCAGTTCTGGGCATCTTTGAAATACCTATACAAACTTGTTCCTACATAGTAACTTGCAACTTTGAATGAAAATGTGCTTGCTTACAGCAACGTGCTATATGTTCTGAATGCCCGAATTGGGAATCTGTGTCAAAACTTTGTTAGGAATTATGTGATCCTTACTAGCTGGAAGTAAGGGAGATGGGGCATGAAGTTATTTCTAGGAGTTGGACACATACCAAGTTTAGCTCAGTTCTGGGCATCTTTGAAATACCTATACAAACTTGTTCCTACATAGTAACTTGCATCTTTGAATGAGAATGTGCTTGCTTACAGCAACGTGCTATATGTTCTGAATGCCCGAATTGGGAATCTGTGTCAAAACTTTGTTAGGAATTATGTGATCCTTACTAGCTGGAAGTAAGGGAGATGGGGCATGAAGTTATTTCTAGGAGTTGGACACATACCAAGTTTAGCTCAGTTCTGGGCATCTTTGAAATACCTATACAAACTTGTTCCTACATAGTAACTTGCATCTTTGAATGAGAATCTGCTTGCTTACAGCAACGTGCTATATGTTCTGAATGCCCGAATTGGGAATCTGTGTCAAAACTTTGTTAGGAATTATGTGATCCTTACTAGCTGGAAGTAAGGGAGATGGGGCATGAAGTTATTTCTAGGAGTTGGACACATACCAAGTTTAGCTCAGTTCTGGGCATCTTTGAAATACGTATACAAACTTATTCCTACATAGTAACTTGCAACTTTGAATGAGAATGTGCTTGCTTACAGCAACGTGCTATATGTTCTGAATGCCCGAATTGGGAATATGTGTCAAAACTTTGTTAGGAATTATGTGATCCTTACTAGATGGAAGTAAGGGAGTTGGGGCATGAAGGTATTTCTAGGAGTTGGACACATACCAAGTTTAGCTCAGTTCTGGGCATCTTTGAAATACCTATACAAACTTGTTCCTACATAGTAACTTGCAACTTTGAATGAAAATGTGCTTGCTTACAGCAACGTGCTATATGTTCTGAATGCCCGAATTGGGAATCTGTGTCAAAACTTTGTTAGGAATTATGTGATCCTTACTAGCTGGAAGTAAGGGAGATGGGGCATGAAGTTATTACTAGGAGTTGGACACATACCAAGTTTAGCTCAGTTCTGGGCATCTTTGAAATACCTATACAAACTTGTTCCTACATAGTAACTTGCAACTTTGAATGAGAATGCGCTTGCTTACAGCAACGTGCTATATGTTCTGAATGCCCGAATTGGGAATCTGTGTCAAAACTTTGTTAGGAATTATGTGATCCTTACTAGCTGGAAGTAAGGGAGATGGGGCATGAAGTTATTTCTTGGAGTTGGACACATACCAAGTTTAGCTCAGTTCTGGGCATCTTTGAAATACCTATACAAACTTGTTCCTACATAGTAACTTGCAACTTTGAATGAGAATGTGCTTGCTTGCAGCAACGTGCTATATGTTCTGAATGCCCGATTTGGGAATCTGTGTCAAAACTTTGTTAGGAATCATGTGATCCTTACTAGCTGGAAGTAAGGGAGATGGAGCATGAAGTTATTTCTAGGAGTTGGACACATACCAAGTTTAGCTCAGTTCTGGGCATCTTTGAAATACCTATACAAACTTGTTCCTACCTAGTAACTTGCATCTTTGAATGAGAATGTGCTTGCTTACAGCAACGTGCTATATGTTCTGAATGCCCGAATTGGGAATCTGTGTCAAAACTTTGTTAGGAATTATGTGATCCTTACTAGCTGGAAGTAAGGGAGATGGGGCATGAAGTTATTTCTAGGAGTTGGACACATACCAAGTTTAGCTCAGTTCTGGGCATCTTTGAAATACCTATACAAACTTGTTCCTACATAGTAACTTGCAACTTTGAATGAAAATGTGCTTGCTTACAGCAACGTGCTATATGTTCTGAATGCCCGAATTGGGAATCTGTGTCAAAACTTTGTTAGGAATTATGTGATCCTTACTAGCTGTTAGTAAGGGAGATGGGGCATGAAGTTATTTCTTGGAGTTGGACACATACCAAGTTTAGCTCAGTTCTGGGCATCTTTGAAATACCTATACAAACTTGTTCCTACATAGTAACTTGCAACTTTGAATGAGAATGTGCTTGCTTACAGCAACGTGCTATATGTTCTGATTGCCCGAATTGGGAATCTGTGTCAAAACTTTGTTAGGAATTATGTGATCCTTACTAGCTGGAAGTAAGGGAGATGGGGCATGAAGTTATTTCTAGGAGTTGGACACATACCAAGTTTAGCTCAGTTCTGGGCATCTTTGAAATACCTATACAAACTTGTTCCTACATAGTAACTTGCATCTTTGAATGAGAATGTGCTTGCTTACAGCAACGTGCTATATGTTCTGAATGCCCGAATTGGCAATCTCTGTCAAAACTTTGTTAGGAATGATGTGATCCTTACTAGCTGGAAGTAAGGGAGATGGGACATGAAGTTATTTCTAGGAGTTGGACACATACCAAGTTTAGCTCAGTTCTGGGCATCTTTGAAATACCTATACAAACTTGTTCCTACATAGTAACTTGCAACTTTGAATGAAAATGTGCTTGCTTACAGCAACGTGCTATATGTTCTGAATGCCCGAATTGGGAATCTGTGTCAAAACTTTGTTAGGAATTATGTGATCCTTACTAGCTGGAAGTAAGGGAGATGGGGCATGAAGTTATTTCTAGGAGTTGGACACATACCAAGTTTAGCTCAGTTCTGGGCATCTTTGAAATACCTATACAAACTTGTTCCTACATAGTAACTTGCATCTTTGAATGAGAATGTGCTTGCTTACAGCAACGTGCTATATGTTCTGAATGCCCGAATTGGGAATCTGTGTCAAAACTTTGTTAGGAATTATGTGATCCTTACTAGCTGGAAGTAAGGGAGATGGGGCATGAAGTTATTTCTAGGAGTTGGACACATACCAAGTTTAGCTCAGTTCTGGGCATCTTTGAAATAACTATACAAACTTGTTCCTACATAGTAACTTGCATCTTTGAATGAGAATCTGCTTGCTTACAGCAACGTGCTATATGTTCTGAATGCCCGAATTGGGAATCTGTGTCAAAACTTTGTTAGGAATTATGTGATCCTTACTAGCTGGAAGTAAGGGAGATGGGGCATGAAGTTATTTCTAGGAGTTGGACACATACCAAGTTTAGCTCAGTTCTGGGCATCTTTGAAATACCTATACAAACTTATTCCTACATAGTAACTTGCAACTTTGAATGAGAATGCGCTTGCTTACAGCAACGTGCTATATGTTCTGAATGCCCGAATTGGGAATCTGTGTCAAAACTTTGTTAGGAATTATGTGATCCTTACTAGCTGGAAGTAAGGGAGATGGGGCATGAAGTTATTTCTTGGAGTTGGACACATACCAAGTTTAGCTCAGTTCTGGGCATCTTTGAAATACCTATACAAACTTGTTCCTACATAGTAACTTGCATCTTTGAATGAGAATGTGCTTGCTTACAGCAACGTGCTATATGTTCTGAATGCCCGAATTGGCAATCTGTGTCAAAACTTTGTTAGGAATGATGTGATCCTTACTAGCTGGAAGTAAGGGAGATGGGGCATGAAGTTATTTCTAGGAGTTAGACACATACCAAGTTTAGCTCAGTTCTGGGCATCTTTGAAATACCTATACAAACTTGTTCCTACATAGTAACTTGCAACTTTGAATGAGAATGTGCTTGCTTACAGCAACGTGCTATATGTTCTGAATGCCCGAATTGGGAATCTGTGTCAAAATTTTGTTAGGAATTATGTGATCCTTACTAGCTGGAAGTAAGGGAGATGGGGCATGAAGTTATTTCTAGGAGTTGGACACATACCAAGTTTAGCTCAGTTCTGGGCATCTTTGAAATACCTATACAAACTTGTTCCTACATAGTAACTTGCAACTTTGAATGAGAATGTGCTTGCTTACAGCAACGTGCTATATGTTCTGAATGCCCGAATTGGCAATCTGTGTCAAAACTTTGTTAGGAATGATGTGATCCTTACTAGCTGGAAGTAAGGGAGATGGGGCATGAAGTTATTTCTAGGAGTTGGACACATACCAAGTTTAGCTCAGTTCTGGGTATCTTTGAAATACCTATACAAACTTGTTCCTACATAGTCACTTGCATCTTTGAATGAGAATCTGCTTGCTTACAGCAACGTGCTATATGTTCTGAATGCCCGAATTGGCAATCTGTGTCAAAACTTTGTTAGGAATTATGTGATCCTTACTAGCTGGAAGTAAGTGAGATGGGGCATGAAGTTATTTCTAGGAGTTGGACACATACCAAGTTTAGCTCAGTTCTGGGCATCTTTGAAATACCTATACAAACTTGTTCCTACATAGTAACTTGCAACTTTGAATGAAAATGTGCTTGCTTACAGCAACGTGCTATATGTTCTGAATGCCCGAATTGGGAATCTGTGTCAAAACTTTGTTAGGAATTATGTGATCCTTACTAGCTGGAAGTAAGGGAGATGGGGCATGAAGTTATTTCTAGGAGATGGACACATACCAAGTTTAGCTCAGTTCTGGGCATCTTTGAAATACCTATACAAGCTTTTTCCTACATAGTAACTTGCAACTATGAATGAGAATGTGCTTGCTTACAGCAACGTGCTATATGTTCTGAATGCCCGAATTGGGAATCTGTGTCAAAACTTTGTTAGGAATTATGTGATCCTTACAAGCTGGAAGTAAGGGAGATGGGGCATGACGTTATTTCTAGGAGTTGGACACATACCAAGTTTAGCTCAGTTCTGGGCATCTTTGAAATACCTATACAAACTTGTTCCTACATAGTAACTTGCAACTTTGAATGAGATTGTGCTTGCTTACAGAAACGTGCTACATGTTCTGAATGCCCGAATTGGGAATCTGTGTCAAAACTTTGTTAGGAATTATGTGATCCTTACTAGCTGGAAGCAAGGGAGTTGGGTTATGAAGTTATTTCTTGGAGTTGGAGACATACCAAGTTTAGCTCAGTTCTGGGCATCTTTGAAATACCTATACAAACTTGTTCCTACATAGTAACTTGCAACTTTGAATGAGAATGTGCTTGCTTACAGCAACGTGCTATATGTTCTGAATGCCCGATTTGGGAATCTGTGTCAAAACTTTGTTAGGAATTATGTGATCCTTACTAGCTGGAAGTAAGGGAGATGGAGCATGAAGTTATTTCTAGGAGTTGGACACATACCAAGTTTAGCTCAGTTCTGGGCATCTTTGAAATACCTATACAAACTTGTTCCTACATAGTAACTTGCATCTTTGAATGAGAATGTGCTTGCTTACAGCAACGTGCTATATGTTCTGAATGCCCGAATTGGGAATCTGTGTCAAAATTTTGTTAGGAATTATGTGATCCTTACTAGCTGGAAGTAAGGGAGATGGGGCATGAAGTTATTTCTAGGAGTTGGACACATACCAAGTTTAGCTCAGTTCTGGGCATCTTTGAAATACCTATACAAACTTGTTCCTACATAGTAACTTGCAACTATGAATGAAAATGTGCTTGCTTACAGCAACGTGCTATATGTTCTGAATGCCCGAATTGGGAATCTGTGTCAAAACTTTGTTAGGAATTATGTGATCCTTACTAGCTGGAAGTAAGGGAGATGGGGCATGAAGTTATTTCTTGGAGTTGGACACATACCAAGTTTAGCTCAGTTCTGGGCATCTTTGAAATACCTATACAAACTTGTTCCTACATAGTAACTTGCAACTTTGAATGAGAATGTGCTTGCTTACAGCAACGTGCTATATGTTCTGAATGCCCGAATTGGGAATCTGTGTCAAAACTTTGTTAGGAATTATGTGATCCTTACTAGCTGGAAGTAAGGGAGATGGGGCATGAAGTTATTTCTAGGAGTTGGACACATACCAAGTTTAGCTCAGTTCTGTGCATCTTTGAAATACCTATACAAACTTGTTCCTACATAGTAACTTGCATCTTTGAATGAGAATGTGCTTGCTTAAGCAACGTGCTATATGTTCTGAATGCCCAAATTGGCAATCTGTGTCAAAACTTTGTTAGGAATGATGTGATCCTTACTAGCTGGAAGTAAGGGAGATGGGACATGAAGTTATTTCTAGGAGTTGGACACATACCAAGTTTAGCTCAGTTCTGGGCATCTTTGAAATACCTATACAAACTTGTTCCTACATAGTAACTTGCAACTTTGAATGAAAATGTGCTTGCTTACAGCAACGTGCTATATGTTCTGAATGCCCGAATTGGGAATCTGTGTCAAAACTTTGTTAGGAATTATGTGATCCTTACTAGCTGGAAGTAAGGGAGATGGGGCATGAAGTTATTTCTAGGAGTTGGACACATACCAAGTTTAGCTCAGTTCTGGGCATCTTTGAAATACCTATACAAACTTGTTCCTACATAGTAACTTGCATCTTTGAATGAGAATGTGCTTGCTTACAGCAACGTGCTATATGTTCTGAATGCCCGAATTGGGAATCTGTGTCAAAACTTTGTTAGGAATTATGTGATCCTTACTAGCTGGAAGTAAGGGAGATGGGGCATGAAGTTATTTCTAGGAGTTGGACACATACCAAGTTTAGCTCAGTTCTGGGCATCTTTGAAATACCTATACAAACTTGTTCCTACATAGTAACTTGCATCTTTGAATGAGAATCTGCTTGCTTACAGCAACGTGCTATATGTTCTGAATGCCCGAATTGGGAATCTGTGTCAAAACTTTGTTAGGAATTATGTGATCCTTACTAGCTGGAAGTAAGGGAGATGGGGCATGAAGTTATTTCTAGGAGTTGGACACATACCAAGTTTAGCTCAGTTCTGGGCATCTTTGAAATACGTATACAAACTTGTTCCTACATAGTAACTTGCAACTTTGAATGAGAATGTGCTTGCTTACAGCAACGTGCTATATGTTCTGAATGCCCGAATTGGGAATATGTGTCAAAACTTTGTTAGGAATTATGTGATCCTTACTAGATGGAAGTAAGGGAGTTGGGGCATGAAGGTATTTCTAGGAGTTGGACACATACCAAGTTTAGCTCAGTTCTGGGCATCTTTGAAATACCTATACAAACTTGTTCCTACATAGTAACTTGCAACTTTGAATGAAAATGTGCTTGTTACAGCAACGTGCTATATGTTCTGAATGCCCGAATTGGGAATCTGTGTCAAAACTTTGTTAGGAATTATGTGATCCTTACTAGCTGGAAGTAAGGGAGATGGGGCATGAAGTTATTACTAGGAGTTGGACACATACCAAGTTTAGCTCAGTTCTGGGCATCTTTGAAATACCTATACAAACTTGTTCCTACATAGTAACTTGCAACTTTGAATGAGAATGCGCTTGCTTACAGCAACGTGCTATATGTTCTGAATGCCCGAATTGGGAATCTGTGTCAAAACTTTGTTAGGAATTATGTGATCCTTACTAGCTGGAAGTAAGGGAGATGGGGCATGAAGTTATTTCTTGGAGTTGGACACATACCAAGTTTAGCTCAGTTCTGGGCATCTTTGAAATACCTATACAAACTTGTTCCTACATAGTAACTTGCATCTTTGAATGAGAATGTGCTTGCTTACAGCAACGTGCTATATGTTCTGAATGCCCGAATTGGCAATCTGTGTCAAAACTTTGTTAGGAATGATGTGATCCTTACTAGCTGGAAGTAAGGGAGATGGGGCATGAAGTTATTTCTAGGAGTTGGACACATACCAAGTTTAGCTCAGTTCTGGGCATCTTTGAAATACCTATACAAACTTGTTCCTACATAGTAACTTGCAACTTTGAATGAAAATGTGCTTGCTTACAGCAACGTGCTATATGTTCTGAATGCCCGAATTGGGAATCTGTGTCAAAACTTTGTTAGGAATTATGTGATCCTTACTAGCTGGAAGTAAGGGAGATGGGGCATGAAGTTATTTCTAGGAGTTGGACACATACCAAGTTTAGCTCAGTTCTGGGCATCTTTGAAATACCTATACAAACTTGTTCCTACATAGTAACTTGCATCTTTGAATGAGAATGTGCTTGCTTACAGCAACGTGCTATATGTTCTGAATGCACGAATTGGGAATCTGTGTCAAAACTTTTTTAGGAATTATGTGATCCTTACTAGCTGGAAGTAAGGGAGATGGGGCATGAAGTTATTTCTAGGAGTTGGACACATACCAAGTTTAGCTCAGTTCTGGGCATCTTTGAAATACCTATACAAACTTGTTCCTACATAGTAACTTGCATCTTTGAATGAGAATCTGCTTGCTTACAGCAACGTGCTATATGTTCTGAATGCCCGAATTGGGAATCTGTGTCAAAACTTTGTTAGGAATTATGTGATCCTTACTAGCTGGAAGTAAGGGAGATGGGGCATGAAGTTATTTCTAGGAGTTGGACACATACCAAGTTTAGCTCAGTTCTGGGCATCTTTGAAATACGTATACAAACTTGTTCCTACATAGTAACTTGCAACTTTGAATGAGAATGTGCTTGCTTACAGCAACGTGCTATATGTTCTGAATGCCCGAATTGGGAATATGTGTCAAAACTTTGTTAGGAATTATGTGATCCTTACTAGATGGAAGTAAGGGAGTTGGGGCATGAAGGTATTTCTAGGAGTTGGACACATAACAAGTTTAGCTCAGTTCTGGGCATCTTTGAAATACCTATACAAACTTGTTCCTACATAGTAACTTGCAACTTTGAATGAAAATGTGCTTGCTTACAGCAACGTGCTATATGTTCTGAATGCCCGAAATGGGAATCTGTGTCAAAACTTTGTTAGGAATTATGTGATCCTTACTAGCTGGAAGTAAGGGAGATGGGGCATGAAGTTATTACTAGGAGTTGGACACATACCAAGTTTAGCTCAGTTCTGGGCATCTTTGAAATACCTATACAAACTTGTTCCTACATAGTAACTTGCAACTTTGAATGAGAATGCGCTTGCTTACAGCAACGTGCTATATGTTCTGAATGCCCGAATTGGGAATCTGTGTCAAAACTTTGTTAGGAATTATGTGATCCTTACTAGCTGGAAGTAAGGGAGATGGGGCATGAAGTTATTTCTTGGAGTTGGACACATACCAAGTTTAGCTCAGTTCTGGGCATCTTTGAAATACCTATACAAACTTGTTCCTACATAGTAACTTGCATCTTTGAATGAGAATGTGCTTGCTTACAGCAACGTGCTATATGTTCTGAATGCCCGAATTGGCAATCTGTGTCAAATCTTTGTTAGGAATGATGTGAATCTTACTAGCTGGAAGTAAGGGAGATGGGGCATGAAGTTATTTCTAGGAGTTGGACACATACCAAGTTTAGCTCAGTTCTGGGCATCTTTGAAATACCTATACAAACTTGTTCCTACATAGTAACTTGCAACTTTGAATGAGAATGTGCTTGCTTACAGCAACGTGCTATATGTTCTGAATGCCCGAATTGGGAATCTGTGTCAAAATTTTGTTAGGAATTATGTGATCCTTACTAGCTGGAAGTAAGGGAGATGGGGCATGAAGTTATTTCTAGGAGTTGGACACATACCAAGTTTAGCTCAGTTCTGGGCATCTTTGAAATACCTATACAAACTTGTTCCTACATAGTAACTTGCAACTTTGAATGAGAATGTGCTTGCTTACAGCAACGTGCTATATGTTCTGAATGCCCGAATTGGCAATCTGTGTCAAAACTTTGTTAGGAATGATGTGATCCTTACTAGCTGGAAGTAAGGGAGATGGGGCATGAAGTTATTTCTAGGAGTTGGACACATACCAAGTTTAGCTCAGTTCTGGGCATCTTTGAAATACCTATACAAACTTGTTCCTACATAGTCACTTGCATCTTTGAATGAGAATCTGCTTGCTTACAGCAACGTGATATATGTTCTGAATGCCCGAATTGGGAATCTGTGTCAAAACTTTGTTAGGAATTATGTGATCCTTACTAGCTGGAAGTAAGTGAGATGGGGCATGAAGTTATTTCTAGGAGTTGGACACATACCAAGTTTAGCTCAGTTCTGGGCATCTTTGAAATACCTATACAAACTTGTTCCTACATAGTAACTTGCAACTTTGAATGAAAATGTGCTTGCTTAGAGCAACGTGCTATATGTTCTGAATGCCCGAATTGGGAATCTGTGTCAAAACTTTGTTAGGAATTATGTGATCCTTACTAGCTGGAAGTAAGGGAGATGGGGCATGAAGTTATTTCTAGGAGATGGACACATACCAAGTTTAGCTCAGTTCTGGACATCTTTGAAATACCTATACAAACTTGTTCCTACATAGCAACTTGCAACTTTGAATGAGAATGTGCTTGCTTACAGCAACGTGCTATATGTTCTGAATGCCCGAATTGGGAATCTGTGTCAAAACTTTGTTAGAAATTATGTGATCCTTACTAGATGGAAGTAAGGGAGTTGGGGCATGAAGGTATTTCTAGGAGTTGGACACATACCAAGTTTAGCTCAGTTCTGGACATCTTTGAAATACCTATACAAACTTGTTCCTACATAGTAACTTGCAACTTTGAATGAGAATGTGCTTGCTTACAGCAACGTGCTATATGTTCTGAATGCCCGAATTGGGAATCTGTGTCAAAACTTTGTTAGGAATTATGTGATCCTTACTAGCTGGAAGTAAGGGAGAGGGGGCATGAAGTTATTTCTAGGAGTTGGAGACATACCAAGTTTAGCTCAGTTCTGGGCATCTTTGAAATACCTATACAAACTTGTTCCTACATAGTAACTTGCAACTTTGAATGAGAATGTGCTTGCTTACAGCAACGTGCTATATGTTCTGAATGCCCGAATTGGGAATCTGTGTCAAAACTTTGTTAGGAATTATGTGATCCTTACTAGCTGGAAGTAAGGGAGATGGAGCATGAAGTTATTTCTAGGAGTTGGACACATACCTAGTTTAGCTCAGTTCTGGGCATCTTTGAAATACCTATACAAACTTGTTCCTATATAGTAACTTGCATCTTTGAATGAGAATGTGCTTGCTTACAGCAACGTGCTATATGTTCTGAATGCCCGAGTTGGGAATATGTGTGAAATCTTTGTTAGGAATTATGTGATCCTTACTAGCTGGAAGTAAGGGAGATGGGGCATGAAGTTATTTCTAGGAGTTGGACACATACCAAGTTTAGCTCAGTTCTGGGCATCTTTGAAATACCTATACAAACTTGTTCCTATATAGTAACTTGCATCTTTGAATGAGAATGTGCTTGCTTACAGCAACGTGCTATATGTTCTGAATGCCCGAGTTGGGAATATGTGTGAAATCTTTGTTAGGAATTATGTGATCCTTACTAGCTGGAAGTAAGGGAGATGGGGCATGAAGTTATTTCTAGGAGTTGGACACATACCAAGTTTAGCTCAGTTCTGGGCATCTTTGAAATACCTATACAAACTTGTTCCTACATATTAACTTGCAACTTTGAATGAGAATGTGCTTGCTTTCAGCAACGTGCTATATATTCTGAATGCCCGAATTGGGAATCTGTGTCAAAATTTGTTAGGAATTATGTGATCCTTACTAGCTGGAAGTAAGGGAGATGGGGCATGAAGTTATTTCTAGGAGTTGGACACATACCATGTTTAGCTCAGTTCTGGGCATCTTTGAAATACCTATACAAACTTGTTCCTACATACTATCTTGCAACTTTGAATGAGAATGTGCTTGCTTACAGCAACGTGCTATGTGTTCTGAATGCCCGAATTGGGAATCTGTGTCAAAACTTTGTTAGGAATTATGTGATCCTTACTAGCTGGAAGTAAGTGAGATGGGGCATGAAATTATTTCCAGGAGTTGGACACATACCAAGTTTAGCTCAGTTCTGGGCATCTTTGAAATACCTATACAAGCTTTTTCCTACATAGTAACTTGCAACTATGAATGAGAATGTGCTTGCTTACAGCAACGTGCTATATGTTCTGAATGCCCGAATTGGGAATCTGTGTCAAAACTTTGTTAGGAATTATGTGATCCTTACTAGCTGGAAGTAAGGGAGATGGGGCATGACGTTATTTCTAGGAGTTGGACACATACCAAGTTTAGCTCAGTTCTGGGCATCTTTGAAATACCTATACAAACTTGTTCCTACATAGTAACTTGCAACTTTGAATGAGAATGTGCTTGCTTACAGCAACGTGCTACATGTTCTGAATGCCCGAATTGGGAATCTGTGTCAAAACTTTGTTAGGAATTATGTGATCCTTACTAGCTGGAAGCAAGGGAGATGGGGCATGAAGTTATTTCTTGGAGTTGGAGACATACCAAGTTTAGCTCAGTTCTGGGCATCTTTGAAATACCTATACAAACTTGTTCCTACATAGTAACTTGCAACTTTGAATGAGAATGTGCTTGCTTACAGCAACGTGCTATATGTTCTGAATGCCCGATTTGGGAATCTGTGTCAAAACTTTGTTAGGAATTATGTGATCCTTACTAGCTGGAAGTAAGGGAGATGGAGCATGAAGTTATTTCTAGGAGTTGGACACATACCAAGTTTAGCTCAGTTCTGGGCATCTTTGAAATACCTATACAAACTTGTTCCTACATAGTAACTTGCATCTTTGAATGAGAATGTGCTTGCTTACAGCAACGTGCTATATGTTCTGAATACCCGAATTGGGAATCTGTGTCAAAACTTTGTTAGGAATTATGTGATCCTTACTAGCTGGAAGTAAGGGAGATGGGGCATGAAGTTGTTTCTAGGAGTTGGACACATACCAAGTTTAGCTCAGTTCTGGGCATCTTTGAAATACCTATACAAACTTGTTCCTACATAGTAACTTGCAACTTTGAATGAAAATGTGCTTGCTTACAGCAACGTGCTATATGTTCTGAATGCCCGAATTGGGAATCTGTGTCAAAACTTTGTTAGGAATTATGTGATCCTTACTAGCTGGAAGTAAGGGAGATGGGGCATGAACTTATTTCTAGGAGTTGGACACATACCAAGTTTAGCTCAGTTCTGGGCATCTTTGAAATACCTATACAAACTTGTTCCTACATAGTAACTTGCAACTATGAATGAAAATGTGCTTGCTTACAGCAACGTGCTATATGTTCTGAATGCCCGAATTGGGAATCTGTGTCAAAACTTTGTTAGGAATTATGTGATCCTTACTAGCTGGAAGTAAGGGAGATGGGGCATGAAGTTATTTCTTGGAGTTGGACACATACCAAGTTTAGCTCAGTTCTGGGCATCTTTGAAATACCTATACAAACTTGTTCCTACATAGTAACTTGCAACTTTGAATGAGAATGTGCTTGCTTACAGCAACGTGCTATATGTTCTGAATGCCCGAATTGGGAATCTGTGTCAAAACTTTGTTAGGAATTATGTGATCCTTACTAGCTGGAAGTAAGGGAGATGGGGCATGAAGTTATTTCTAGGAGTTGGACACATACCAAGTTTAGCTCAGTTCTGTGCATCTTTGAAATACCTATACAAACTTGTTCCTACATAGTAACTTGCATCTTTGAATGAGAATGTGCTTGCTTACAGCAACGTGCTATATGTTCTGAATGCCCAAATTGGCAATCTGTGTCAAAACTTTGTTAGGAATGATGTGATCCTTACTAGCTGGAAGTAAGGGAGATGGGACATGAAGTTATTTCTAGGAGTTGGACACATACCAAGTTTAGCTCAGTTCTGGGCATCTTTGAAATACCTATACAAACTTGTTCCTACATAGTAACTTGCAACTTTGAATGAAAATGTGCTTGCTTACAGCAACGTGCTATATGTTCTGAATGCCCGAATTGGGAATCTGTGTCAAAACTTTGTTAGGAATTATGTGATCCTTACTAGCTGGAAGTAAGGGAGATGGGGCATGAAGTTATTTCTAGGAGTTGGACACATACCAAGTTTAGCTCAGTTCTGGGCATCTTTGAAATACCTATACAAACTTGTTCCTACATAGTAACTTGCATCTTTGAATGAGAATGTGCTTGCTTACAGCAACGTGCTATATGTTCTGAATGCCCGAATTGGGAATCTGTGTCAAAACTTTGTTAGTAATTATGTGATCCTTACTAGCTGGAAGTAAGGGAGATGGGGCATGAAGTTATTTCTAGGAGTTGGACACATACCAAGTTTAGCTCAGTTCTGGGCATCTTTGAAATACCTATACAAACTTGTTCCTACATAGTAACTTGCATCTTTGAATGAGAATCTGCTTGCTTACAGCAACGTGCTATATGTTCTGAATGCCCGAATTGGGAATCTGTGTCAAAACTTTGTTAGGAATTATGTGATCCTTACTAGCTGGAAGTAAGGGAGATGGGGCATGAAGTTATTTCTAGGAGTTGGACACATACCAAGTTTAGCTCAGTTCTGGGCATCTTTGAAATACGTATACAAACTTGTTCCTACATAGTAACTTGCAACTTTGAATGAGAATGTGCTTGCTTACAGCAACGTGCTATATGTTCTGAATGCCCGAATTGGGAATATGTGTCAAAACTTTGTTAGGAATTATGTGATCCTTACTAGATGGAAGTAAGGGAGTTGGGGCATGAAGGTATTTCTAGGAGTTGGACACATACCAAGTTTAGCTCAGTTCTGGGCATCTTTGAAATACCTATACAAACTTGTTCCTACATAGTAACTTGCAACTTTGAATGAAAATGTGCTTGCTTACAGCAACGTGCTATATGTTCTGAATGCCCGAATTGGGAATCTGTGTCAAAACTTTGTTAGGAATTATGTGATCCTTACTAGCTGGAAGTAAGGGAGATGGGGCATGAAGTTATTACTAGGAGTTGGACACATACCAAGTTTAGCTCAGTTCTGGGCATCTTTGAAATACCTATACAAACTTGTTCCTACATAGTAACTTGCAACTTTGAATGAGAATGTGCTTGCTTACAGCAACGTGCTATATGTTCTGAATGCCCGAATTGGGAATCTGTGTCAAAACTTTGTTAGGAATGATGTGATCCTTACTAGCTGGAAGTAAGGGAGATGGGGCATGAAGTTATTTCTAGGAGTTGGACACATACCAAGTTTAGCTCAGTTCTGGGCATCTTTGAAATACCTATACAAACTTGTTCCTACATAGTAACTTGCAACTTTGAATGAGAATGTGCTTGCTTACAGCAACGTGCTATATGTTCTGAATGCCCGATTTGGGAATCTGTGTCAAAACTTTGTTAGGAATTATGTGATCCTTACTAGCTGGAAGTAAGGGAGATGGAGCATGAAGTTATTTCTAGGAGTTGGACACATACCAAGTTTAGCTCAGTTCTGGGCATCTTTGAAATACCTATACAAACTTGTTCCTACATAGTAACTTGCATCTTTGAATGAGAATGTGCTTGCTTACAGCAACGTGCTATATGTTCTGAATACCCGAATTGGGAATCTGTGTCAAAACTTTGTTAGGAATTATGTGATCCTTACTAGCTGGAAGTAAGGGAGATGGGGCATGAAGTTGTTTCTAGGAGTTGGACACATACCAAGTTTAGCTCAGTTCTGGGCATCTTTGAAATACCTATACAAACTTGTTCCTACATAGTAACTTGCAACTTTGAATGAAAATGTGCTTGCTTACAGCAACGTGCTATATGTTCTGAATGCCCGAATTGGGAATCTGTGTCAAAACTTTGTTAGGAATTATGTGATCCTTACTAGCTGGAAGTAAGGGAGATGGGGCATGAAGTTATTTCTAGGAGTTGGACACATACCAAGTTTAGCTCAGTTCTGGGCATCTTTGAAATACCTATACAAACTTGTTCCTACATAGTAACTTGCAACTATGAATGAAAATGTGCTTGCTTACAGCAACGTGCTATATGTTCTGAATGCCCGAATTGGGAATCTGTGTCAAAACTTTGTTAGGAATTATGTGATCCTTACTAGCTGGAAGTAAGGGAGATGGGGCATGAAGTTATTTCTTGTAGTTGGACACATACCAAGTTTAGCTCAGTTCTGGGCATCTTTGAAATACCTATACAAACTTGTTCCTACATAGTAACTTGCAACTTTGAATGAGAATGTGCTTGCTTACAGCAACGTGCTATATGTTCTGAATGCCCGAATTGGGAATCTGTGTCAAAACTTTGTTAGGAATTATGTGATCCTTACTAGCTGGAAGTAAGTGAGATGGGGCATGAAGTTATTTCTAGGAGTTGGACACATACCAAGTTTAGCTCAGTTCTGGGCATCTTTGAAATACCTATACAAACTTGTTCCTACATAGTAACTTGCATCTTTGAATGAGAATGTGCTTGCTTACAGCAACGTGCTATATGTTCTGAATGCCCAAATTGGCAATCTGTGTCAAAACTTTGTTAGGAATGATGTGATCCTTACTAGCTGGAAGTAAGGGAGATGGGACATGAAGTTATTTCTAGGAGTTGGACACATACCAAGTTTAGCTCAGTTCTGGGCATCTTTGAAATACCTATACAAACTTGTTCCTACATAGTAACTTGCAACTTTGAATGAAAATGTGCTTGCTTACAGCAACGTGCTATATGTTCTGAATGCCCGAATTGGGAATCTGTGTCAAAACTTTGTTAGGAATTATGTGATCCTTACTAGCTGGAAGTAAGGGAGATGGGGCATGAAGTTATTTCTAGGAGTTGGACACATACCAAGTTTAGCTCAGTTCTGGGCATCTTTGAAATACCTATACAAACTTGTTCCTACATAGTAACTTGCATCTTTGAATGAGAATGTGCTTGCTTACAGCAACGTGCTATATGTTCTGAATGCCCGAATTGGGAATCTGTGTCAAAACTTTGTTAGGAATTATGTGATCCTTACTAGCTGGAAGTAAGGGAGATGGGGCATGAAGTTATTTCTAGGAGTTGGACACATACCAAGTTTAGCTCAGTTCTGGGCATCTTTGAAATACCTATACAAACTTGTTCCTACATAGTAACTTGCATCTTTGAATGAGAATCTGCTTGCTTACAGCAACGTGCTATATGTTCTGAATGCCCGAATTGGGAATCTGTGTCAAAACTTTGTTAGGAATTATGTGATCCTTACTAGCTGGAAGTAAGGGAGATGGGGCATGAAGTTATTTCTAGGAGTTGGACACATACCAAGTTTAGCTCAGTTCTGGGCATCTTTGAAATACGTATACAAACTTGTTCCTACATAGTAAGTTGCAACTTTGAATGAGAATGTGCTTGCTTACAGCAACGTGCTATATGTTCTGAATGCCCGAATTGGGAATATGTGTCAAAACTTTGTTAGGAATTATGTGATCCTTACTAGATGGAAGTAAGGGAGTTGGGGCATGAAGGTATTTCTAGGAGTTGGACACATACCAAGTTTAGCTCAGTTCTGGGCATCTTTGAAATACCTATACAAACTTGTTCCTACATAGTAACTTGCAACTTTGAATGAAAATGTGCTTGCTTACAGCAACGTGCTATATGTTCTGAATGCCCGAATTGGGAATCTGTGTCAAAACTTTGTTAGGAATTATGTGATCCTTACTAGCTGGAAGTAAGGGAGATGGGGCATGAAGTTATTACTAGGAGTTGGACACATACCAAGTTTAGCTCAGTTCTGGGCATCTTTGAAATACCTATACAAACTTGTTCCTACATAGTAACTTGCAACTTTGAATGAGAATGCGCTTGCTTACAGCAACGTGCTATATGTTCTGAATGCCCGAATTGGGAATCTGTGTCAAAACTTTGTTAGGAATTATGTGATCCTTACTAGCTGGAAGTAAGGGAGATGTGGCATGAAGTTATTTCTTGGAGTTGTACACATACCAAGTTTAGCTCAGTTCTGGGCATCTTTGAAATACCTATACAAACTTGTTCCTACATAGTAACTTCCATCTTTGAATGAGAATGTGCTTGCTTACAGCAACGTGCTATATGTTCTGAATGCCCGAATTGGCAATCTGTGTCAAAACTTTGTTAGGAATGATGTGATCCTTACTAGCTGGAAGTAAGGGAGATGGGGCATGAAGTTATTTCTAGGAGTTGGACACATACCAAGTTTAGCTCAGTTCTGGGCATCTTTGAAATACCTATACAAACTTGTTCCTACATAGTAACTTGCAACTTTGAATGAGAATGTGCTTGCTTACAGCAACGTGCTATATGTTCTGAATGCCCGAATTGGCAATCTGTGTCAAAACTTTGTTAGGAATGATGTGATCCTTACTAGCTGGAAGTAAGGGAGATGGGGCATGAAGTTATTTCTAGGAGTTGGACACATACCAAGTTTAGCTCAGTTCTGGGCATCTTTGAAATACCTATACAAACTTGTTCCTACATAGTCACTTGCATCTTTGAATGAGAATCTGCTTGCTTACAGCAACGTGCTATATGTTCTGAATGCCCGAATTGGGAATCTGTGTCAAAACTTTGTTAGGAATTATGTGATCCTTACTAGCTGGAAGTAAGTGAGATGGGGCATGAAGTTATTTCTAGGAGTTGGACACATACCAAGTTTAGCTCAGTTCTGGGCATCTTTGAAATACCTATACAAACTTGTTCCTACATAGTAACTTGCAACTTTGAATGAAAATGTGCTTGCTTACAACAACGTGCTATATGTTCTGAATGCCCGAATTGGGAATCTGTGTCAAAACTTTGTTAGGAATTATGTGATCCTTACTAGCTGGAAGTAAGGGAGATGGGGCATGAAGTTATTTCTAGGAGATGGACACATACCAAGATTAGCTCAGTTCTGGACATCTTTGAAATACCTATACAAACTTGTTCCTACATAGCAACTTGCAACTTTGAATGAGAATGTGCTTGCTTACAGCAACGTGCTATATGTTCTGAATGCCCGAATTGGGAATCTGTGTCAAAACTTTGTTAGAAATTATGTGATCCTTACTAGATGGAAGTAAGGGAGTTGGGGCATGAAGGTATTTCTAGGAGTTGGACACATACCAAGTTTAGCTCAGTTCTGGACATCTTTGAAATACCTATACAAACTTGTTCCTACATAGTAACTTGCAACTTTGAATGAGAATGTGCTTGCTTACAGCAACGTGCTATATGTTCTGAATGCCCGAATTGGGAATCTGTGTCAAAACTTTGTTAGGAATTATGTGATCCTTACTAGCTGGAAGTAAGGGAGAGGGGGCATGAAGTTATTTCTTGGAGTTGGAGACATACCAAGTTTAGCTCAGTTCTGGGCATCTTTGAAATACCTATACAAACTTGTTCCTACATAGTAACTTGCAACTTTTAATGAGAATGTGCTTGCTTACAGCAACGTGCTATATGTTCTGAATGCCCGAATTGGGAATCTGTGTCAAAACTTTGTTAGGAATTATGTGATCCTTACTAGCTGGAAGTAAGGGAGATGGAGCATGAAGTTATTTCTAGGAGTTGGACACATACCTAGTTTAGCTCAGTTCTGGGCATCTTTGAAATACCTATACAAACTTGTTCCTATATAGTAACTTGCATCTTTGAATGAGAATGTGCTTGCTTACAGCAACGTGCTATATGTTCTGAATGCCCGAGTTGGGAATATGTGTGAAATCTTTGTTAGGAATTATGTGATCCTTACTAGCTGGAAGTAAGGGAGATGGGGCATGAAGTTATTTCTAGGAGTTGGACACATACCAAGTTTAGCTCAGTTCTGGGCATCTTTGAAATACCTATACAAACTTGTTCCTATATAGTAACTTGCATCTTTGAATGAGAATGTGCTTGCTTACAGCAACGTGCTATATGTTCTGAATGCCCGAGTTGGGAATATGTGTGAAATCTTTGTTAGGAATTATGTGATCCTTACTAGCTGGAAGTAAGGGAGATGGGGCATGAAGTTATTTCTAGGAGTTGGACACATACCAAGTTTAGCTCAGTTCTGGGCATCTTTGAAATACCTATACAAACTTGTTCCTACATACTATCTTGCAACTTTGAATGAGAATGTGCTTGCTTACAGCAACGTGCTATGTGTTCTGAATGCCCGAATTGGGAATCTGTGTCAAAACTTTGTTAGGAATTATGTGATCCTTACTAGCTGGAAGTAAGTGAGATGGGGCATGAAATTATTTCCAGGAGTTGGACACATACCAAGTTTAGCTCAGTTCTGGGCATCTTTGAAATACCTATACAAGCTTTTTCCTACATAGTAACTTGCAACTATGAATGAGAATGTGCTTGCTTACAGCAACGTGCTATATGTTCTGAATGCCCGAATTGGGAATCTGTGTCAAAACTTTGTTAGGAATTATGTGATCCTTACTAGCTGGAAGTAAGGGAGATGGGGCATGACGTTATTTCTAGGAGTTGGACACATACCAAGTTTAGCTCAGTTCTGGGCATCTTTGAAATACCTATACAAACTTGTTCCTACATAGTAACTTGCAACTTTGAATGAGAATGTGCTTGCTTACAGCAACGTGCTACATGTTCTGAATGCCCGAATTGGGAATCTGTGTCAAAACTTTGTTACAATTATGTGATCCTTACTAGCTGGAAGCAAGGGAGATGGGGCATGAAGTTATTTCTTGGAGTTGGAGACATACCAAGTTTAGCTCAGTTCTGGGCATCTTTGAAATACCTATACAAACTTGTTCCTACATAGTAACTTGCAACTTTGAATGAGAATGTGCTTGCTTACAGCAACGTGCTATATGTTCTGAATGCCCGATTTGGGAATCTGTGTCAAAACTTTGTTAGGAATTATGTGATCCTTACTAGCTGGAAGTAAGGGAGATGGAGCATGAAGTTATTTCTAGGAGTTGGACACATACCAAGTTTAGCTCAGTTCTGGGCATCTTTGAAATACCTATACAAACTTGTTCCTACATAGTAACTTGCATCTTTGAATGAGAATGTGCTTGCTTACAGCAACGTGCTATATGTTCTGAATGCCCGAATTGGGAATCTGTGTCAAAACTTTGTTAGGAATTATGTGATCCTTACTAGCTGGAAGTAAGGGAGATGAGGCATGAAGTTGTTTCTAGGAGTTGGACACATACCAAGTTTAGCTCAGTTCTGGGCATCTTTGAAATACCTATACAAACTTGTTCCTACATAGTAACTTGCAACTTTGAATGAAAATGTGCTTGCTTACAGCAACGTGCTATATGTTCTGAATGCCCGAATTGGGAATCTGTGTCAAAACTTTGTTAGGAATTATGTGATCCTTACTAGCTGGAAGTAAGGGAGATGGGGCATGAAGTTATTTCTTGGAGTTGGACACATACCAAGTTTAGCTCAGTTCTGGGCATCTTTGAAATACCTATACAAACTTGTTCCTACATAGTCACTTGCATCTTTGAATGAGAATCTGCTTGCTTACAGCAACGTGCTATATGTTCTGAATGCCCGAATTGGGAATCTGTGTCAAAACTTTGTTAGGAATTATGTGATCCTTACTAGCTGGAAGTAAGTGAGATGGGGCATGAAGTTATTTCTAGGAGTTGGAGACATACCAAGTTTAGCTCAGTTCTGGGCATCTTTGAAATACCTATACAAACTTGTTCCTACATAGTAACTTGCAACTTTGAATGAAAATGTGCTTGCTTACAGCAACGTGCTATATGTTCTGAATGCCCGAATTGGGAATCTGTGTCAAAACTTTGTTAGGAATTATGTGATCCTTACTAGCTGGAAGTAAGGGAGATGGGGCATGAAGTTATTTCTAGGAGTTGGACACATACCAAGTTTAGCTCAGTTCTGGGCATCTCTGAAATACCTATACAAACTTGTTCCTACATAGTAACTTGCATCTTTGAATGAGAATCTGCTTGTTTACAGCAACGTGCTATATGTTCTGAATGCCCGAATTGGGAATCTGTGTCAAAACTTTGTTAGGAATTATGTGATCCTTACTAGATGGAAGTAAGGGAGTTGGGGCATGAAGGTATTTCTAGGAGTTGGTCACATACCAAGTTTAGCACAGTTCTGGGCATCTTTGAAATACCTATACAACTTGTTCCTACATAGTAACTTGCAACTTTGAATGAGAATGTGCTTGCTTACAGCAACGTGCTATATGTTCTGAATGCCCGAATTGGGAATCTGTGTCAAAAGTTTGTTAGGAATTATGTGATCCTTACTAGCTGGAAGTAAGGGAGATGGGGCATGAAGTTGTTTCTAGGAGTTGGACACATACCAAGTTTAGCTCAGTTCTGGGCATCTTTGAAATACCTATACAAACTTGTTCCTACATAGTAACTTGCAACTTTGAATGAAAATGTGCTTGCTTACAGCAACTTGCTATATGTTCTGAATGCCCGAATTGGGAATCTGTGTCAAAACTTTGTTAGGAATTATGTGATCCTTACTAGCTGGAAGTAAGGGAGATGGGGCATGAAGTTATTAATTGGAGTTGGACACATACCAAGTTTAGCTCAGTTCTGGGCATCTTTGAAATACCTATACAAACTTGTTCCTACATAGTAACTTGCAACTTTGAATGAGAATGTGCTTGCTTACAGCAACGTGCTATATGTTCTGAATGCCCGAATTGGGAATCTGTGTCAAAACTTTGTTAGGAATTATGTGATCCTTACTAGCTGGAAGTAAGAGAGATGGGGCATGAAGTTATTTCTTGGAGTTGGAGACATACCAAGTTTAGCTCAGTTCTGGGCATCTTTGAAATACCTATACAAACTTGTTCCTACATAGTAACTTGCATCTTTGAATGAGAATGTGCTTGCTTACAGCAACGTGCTATATGTTCTGAATGCCCGAATTGGCAATCTGTGTCAAAACTTTGTTAGGAATGATGTGATCCTTACTAGCTGGAAGTAAGGGAGATGGGGCATGAAGTTATTTCTAGGAGTTGGACACATACCAAGTTTAGCTCAGTTCTGGGCATCTTTGAAATACCTATACAAACTTGTTCCTACATAGTAACTTGCAACTTTGAATGAAAATGTGCTTGCTTACAGCAACGTGCTATATGTTCTGAATGCCCGAATTGGGAATCTGTGTCACAACTTTGTTAGGAATTATGTGATCCTTACTAGCTGGAAGTAAGGGAGATGGGGCATGAAGTTATTTCTAGGAGTTGGACACATACCAAGTTTAGCTCAGTTCTGTGCATCTTTGAAATACCTATACAAACTTGTTCCTACATAGTAACTTGCATCTTTGAATGAGAATGTGCTTGCTTACAGCAACGTGCTATATGTTCTAAATGCCCGAATTGGCAATCTGTGTCAAAACTTTGTTAGGAATTATGTGATCCTTACTAGCTGGAAGTAAGGGAGATGGGGCATGAAGTTATTTCTAGGAGTTGGACACATACCAAGTTTAGCTCAGTTCTGGGCATCTTTGAAATACCTATACAAACTTGTTCTTACATAGTAACTTGCATCTTTTAATGAGAATCTGCTTGCTTACAGCAACGTGCTATATGTTCTGAATGCCCGAATTGGGAATCTGTGTCAAAACTTTGTTAGGAATTATGTGATCCTTACTAGCTGGAAGTAAGGGAGATGGGGCATGAAGTTATTTCTAGGAGTTGGACACATACCAAGTTTAGCTCAGTTGTGGGCATCTTTGAAATACGTATAGAAACTTGTTCCTACATAGTAACTTGCAACTTTGAATGAAAATGTGCTTGCTTACAGCAACGTGCTATATGTTCTGAATGCCCGAATAGGGAATATGTGTCAAAACTTTGTTAGGAATTATGTGATCCTTACTAGATGGAAGTAAGGGAGTTGGGGCATGAAGGTATATCTAGGAGTTGGACACATACCAAGTTTAGCACAGTTCTGGGCATCTTTGAAATACCTATACAAACTTGTTCCTACATAGTAACTTGCAACTTTGAATGAAAATGTGCTTGCTTACAGCAACGTGCTATATGTTCTGAATGCCCGAATTGGGAATCTGTGTCAAAACTTTGTTAGGAATTATGTGATCCTTACTAGCTGGAAGTAAGGGAGATGGGGCATGAAGTTATTTCTAGGAGTTCGACACATACCAAGTTTAGCTCAGTTCTGGGCATCTTTGAAATACCTATACAAACTTGTTCCTACATAGTAACTTGCAACTTTGAATGAGAATGTGCTTGCTTACAGCAACGTGCTATATGTTCTGAATGCCCGAATTGGGAATCTGTGTCAAAACTTTGTTAGGAATGATGTGATCCTTACTAGCTGGAAGTAAGGGAGATGGGGCATGAAGTTATTTCTAGGAGTTGGACACATACCAAGTTTAGCTCAGTTCTGGGCATCTTTGAAATACCTATACAAACTTGTTCCTACATAGTAACTTGCAACTTTGAATGAGAATGTGCTTGCTTACAGCAACGTGCTATATGTTCTGAATGCCCGAATTGGGAATCTGTGTCAAAACTTTGTTAGGAATGATGTGATCCTTACTAGCTGGAAGTAAGGGAGATGGGGCATGAAGTTATTTCTAGGAGTTGGACACATACCAAGTTTAGCTCAGTTCTGGGCATCTTTGAAATACCTATACAAACTTGTTCCTACATAGTAACTTGCAACTTTGAATGAGAATGTGCTTGCTTACAGCAACGTGCTATATGTTCTGAATGCCCGAATTGGCAATCTGTGTCAAAACTTTGTTAGGAATGATGTGATCCTTACTAGCTGGAAGTAAGGGAGATGGGGCATGAAGTTATTTCTAGGAGTTGGACACATACCAAGTTTAGCTCAGTTCTGGGCATCTTTGAAATACCTATACAAACTTGTTCCTACATAGTAGCTTGCATCTTTGAATGAGAATCTGCTTGCTTACAGCAACGTGCTATATGTTCTGAATGCCCGAATTGGGAATCTGTGTCAAAACTTTGTTAGGAATTATGTGATCCTTACTAGCTGGAAGTAAGGAAGATGGTGCATGAAGTTATTTCTAGGAGTTGGACACATATCAAGTTTAGCTCAGTTCTGGGCATCTTTGAAATACCTATACAAACTTGTTCCTACATAGTAACTTGCATCTTTGAATGAGAATGTGCTTGCTTAGAGCAACGTGCTATATGTTGTAAATGCCCGAATTGGCAATCTGTGTCAAAACTTTGTTAGGAATGATGTGATCCTTACTAGCTGGATGTAAGGGAGATGGGGCATGAAGTTACTTCTAGGAGTTGGACACATACCAAGTTTAGCTCAGTTCTGGGCATCTTTGAAATACCTATACAAACTTGTACCTACATAGTAACTTGCATCTTTGAATGAGAATCTGCTTGCTTACAGCAACGTGCTATATGTTCTGAATGCCCGAATTGGGAATCTGTGTCAAAACTTTGTTAGGAATTATGTGATCCTTACTAGCTGGAAGTAAGGGAGGTGGGGCATGAAGTTGTTTCTAGGAGTTGGACACATACCAAGTTTAGCTCAGTTCTGGGCATCTTTGATATACCTATACAAACTTGTTCCTTCATAGTAACTTGCAACTTTGAATGAAAATGTGCTTGCTTACAGCAACGTGCTATATGTTCTGAATGCCCGAATTGGGAATCTGTGTCAAAACTTTGTTAGGAATTATGTGATCCTTACTAGCTGGTAGTAAGGGAGATGGGGCATGAAGTTATTTCTAGGAGTTGGACACATACCAAGTTTAGCTCAGTTCTGGGCATCTTTGAAATACCTATACAAACTTGTTCCTACATAGTAACTTGCAACTTTGAATGAGAATGTGCTTGCTTACAGCAACGTGCTATATGTTCTGAATGCCCGAATTGGGAATCTGTGTCAAAACTTTGTTAGGAATTATGTGATCCTTACTAGCTGGAAGTAAGTGAGATGGGGCATGAAGTTATTTCTTGGAGTTGGAGACATACCAAGTTTAGCTCAGTTCTGGGCATCTTTGAAATACCTATACAAACTTGTTCCTACATAGTAACTTGCATCTTTGAATGAGAATCTGCTTGCTTACAGCAACGTGCTATATGTTCTGAATGCCCGAATTGGGAATCTGTGTCAAAACTTTGTTAGGAATTATGTGATCCTTACTAGCTGGTAGTAAGGGAGATGGGGCATGAAGTTATTTCTAGGAGTTGGACACATGCCAAGTTTAGCTCAGTTCTGGGCATCTTTGAAATACCTATACAAACTTGTTCCTACATAGTAACTTGCAACTTTGAATGAAAATGTGCTTGCTTACAGCAACGTGCTATATGTTCTGAATGCCCGAATTGGGAATCTGTGTCAAAACTTTGTTAGGAATTATGTGATCCTTACTAGCTGGAAGTAAGGGAGATGGGGCATGAAGTTATTTCTAGGAGTTGGACACATACCAAGTTTAGCTCAGTTCTGGGCATCTTTGAAATACCTATACAAACTTGTTCCTACATAGTAACTTGCATCTTTGAATGAGAATGTGCTTGCTTACAGCAACGTGCTATATGTTCTGAATGCCCGAATAGGGAATCTGTGTCAAAACTTTGTTAGGAATTATGTGATCCTTACTAGCTGGAAGTAAGGGAGATGGGGCATGAAGTTATTTCTTGGAGTTGGAGACATACCAAGTTTAGCTCAGTTCTGGGCATCTTTGAAATACCTATACAAACTTGTTCCTACATAGTAACTTGCATCTTTGAATGAGAATGTGCTTGCTTACAGCAACGTGCTATATGTTCTGAATGCCCGAATTGGCAATCTGTGTCAAAACTTTGTTAGGAATGATGTGATCCTTACTAGCTGGAAGTAAGTGAGATGGGGCATGAAGTTATTTCTAGGAGTTGGACACATAACAAGTTTAGCTCAGTTCTGGGCATCTTTGAAATACCTATACAAACTTGTTCCTACATAGTAACTTGCATCTTTGAATGAGAATCTGCTTGCTTACAGCAACGTGCTATATGTTCTGAATGCCCGAATTGGGAATCTGTGTCAAAACTTTGTTAGGAATGATGTGATCCTTACTAGCTGGAAGTAAGGGAGATGGGGCATGAAGTTATTTCTAGGAGTTGGACACATACCAAGTTTAGCTCAGTTCTGGGCATCTTTGAAATACCTATACAAACTTGTTCCTACATAGTAACTTGCAACTTTGAATGAAAATGTGCTTGCTTACAGCAACGTGCTATATGTTCTGAATGCCCGAATTGGGAATCTGTGTCAAAACTTTGTTAGGAATTATGTGATCCTTACTAGCTGGAAGTAAGGGAGATGGGGCATGATGTTATTTCTAGGAGTTGGACACATACCAAGTTTAGCTCAGTTCTGGGCATCTTTGAAATACCTATACAAACTTGTTCCTACATAGTAACTTGCAACTTTGAATGAAAATGTGCTTGCTTACAGCAACGTCCTATATGTTCTGAATGCCCGAATTGGGAATCTGTGTCACAACTTTGTTAGGAATTATGTGATCCTTACTAGCTGGAAGTAAGGGAGATGGGGCATGAAGTTATTGCTAGGAGTTGGACACATACCAAGTTTAGCTCAGTTCTGTGCATCTTTGAAATACCTATACAAACTTGTTCCTACATAGTAACTTGCATCTTTGAATGAGAATGTGCTTGCTTACAGCAACGTGCTATATGTTCTGAATGCCCGAATAGGGAATCTGTGTCAAAACTTTGTTAGGAATTATGTGATCCTTACTAGCTGGAAGTAAGGGAGATGGGGCATGAAGTTATTTCTAGGAGTTGGACACATACCAAGTTTAGCTCAGTTCTGGGCATCTTTGAAATACGTATACAAACTTGTTCCTACATAGTAACTTGCAACTTTCAATGAAAATGTGCTTGCTTACAGCAACGTGCTATATGTTCTGAATGCCCGAATTGGGAATATGTGTCAAAACTTTGTTAGGAATTATGTGATCCTTACTAGATGGAAGTAAGGGAGTTGGGGCATGAAGGTATTTCTAGGAGTTGGACACATACCAAGTTTAGC